>NW_004955450.1:6369609-6511906 GCF_000276665.1 Chinchilla lanigera
TTTTGGTTTTTCTCCGGTACCGGGAACCGAACTCACGACCTTGCGCTTGCCAGGCAGGCGCTTTTGCCGCTGAGCTAAATCCCCAGCCCCTGTCTCTATCTTCTTTTGCCTGGCTTGAATTTATTATAGGGCAGAGGCTACTTGCAAAAACAGGGTGATGTCCTCACGGTGACGTTCACAGATTCCGCAGCCATGCAGTCCCATCAGCAGTGTGGATCCCCTCCCCAAAGGCATTGCTTTTGTTTTATTTTTCTCTTTCAAGAAACTGACATCTTAGCACCTCATATCCATCTTAGTTTAAACAAATGTTTTGATTACATCCAAGAGAGAGACCAACAAAAGCTGTTGGGACTGAACTGATGCATTTGCTATTAGTTTTAGACAATTTGTTCTAATATTGTCTGGAATCATTCATTTATACACCCATACAGATTTGATTACTTTACTTGTTTCATTAATCTTTATTTGTTTAATCATCTGTTTAATCTGTTTAATCATTGGTTTGAGTGGAAAGATTACATGAAGATGTTTAGTGTTGGTTCCTACAGGCGTCCTGACATACAGCCCAGAATTCCTTTTGACTATTTATTATATTCTTTTATAGGGCCTCATGAGCCGCTTTAAAGCCTATAGGATGCTTCAGGGAATTCAATAATTTAGTAGTTCTTCACCACTGAACATGATGTATTTTTAAAAATGTTATTTAAATAAGCAATATTTGTGGAATCATTTGACTTCCATCCTGGGCTGCATGGTTCCTCCTCTCCCAACCAAATACAATATTTAGGTTGGCACGGCCACCAGTCTTTAAGAAATTGGGAAGAAAGGACTGAGAGCCTGGAAGTGTTCTCAGGGATGAGAGAGTGCTTCTTCTCTTTTAGCTTGTTTGTTCAAAGAGTCAGAGTTGGTTCTTGTTTGAAAGCATGAAGCCGTGCCTGGTATCTGACACCACATACTCACTGCCAGGAAAGTTGTGATCCCCTACATCCGTCCATGCTGGGAAAGTCCTAATGCATCGACCTCCAAGCAGACGGTGGGGCCTTAAATTCCACTGAGATCTCTTGGGAGCCACCCCGGAGCATGAAGAGCTTCCTTCACATCCAGTGCGTTTAATAAAATGGTCACCAAGCATTTGTGGTGACAGCTCTTTGTATGAGGCTGAGCTGTGCTGGAGGGTGGGAGGTCAGTGTCAGCAGGTGTTACTTCAAGGAGAGAGAGTGAGCATCTCAGGTGACAGGGCAAACTCCCTGGGAGACAGTGACATTGCAGACGGCATTATGGGCTGACCCCATCCCTTCCACAAATGGAGACCCCCTGCCCGCCTCCCGACTTCACTCTTGCCAACCCTCTGCCTCCCTACTTCCCAAAGCCTCTCTGTCTTACAAGGTCCTGCCTAAGGGTCACTTCTTCTCTCTTGGCCCAAGGTCCTTCATACCCAGCTTGGAGCAGAATGAGAACTGAACTCACTGCTTCTGAAGTTCTATTGGAAAAGAATGTCCCACCTCAACCCACGCCTTCCTTAGGTCTCTTGTCAGAGGAAGCCTACGTGAGAATAAAAAGGATGCTGTTCTGGGTTACACTGTCATCCTAATTAAAGAGCTTCATTATGGCTTTCCGAGTACACTGGTTTCAAGCCTTGCTGGGTGAGGCAGGGTTGGTAATCTGCCCCTTTGTACCCCACAGAGTCCCAAGCCCTCACCAGGAGTCTGCTCAGACATGATCCTTGGGGGAGCCTGAACCCAACATACCTAAACACATCTGACTTCGTACCTCTGTTCTCGGTGGTGCATGACCTTGACCAAGTTATTTAATATTTTGGACCCTGTTTCTCATTCAACAGATGGAGGGGAATGTGGCTCTTACCCACAACTTGCTGTGAGCAAGAGTTGAAAGTGAACATAGGTGTCTACCCAGCCTGGCACCTGGACAGACTGGTACCGGACCCAGTGGAGGAATGGGTACTAATCTCATGCAAGGAGTTTTTCTGTGGTTCCTATCCAGATGTCCCAGGAAGTGGGCTTTCAGAGGAAGCAGACTCCAGAGGAAGAGATTCTTAGGATCCCCTGTGTGTCCTGAAGTTCTGTTGTCTCAGTGCCATTTGGAGAGTGGCTGGGTTTTCTGCAGCTGAGTCTGTGCCAGCTCTGATGTGGGCCTGTTCCTTCTCCCGACTCTCCATCCTTCCTGCTTCCTTCTGTTTAGCCTCTGTTCTAAAGATATTTTATAGCTGGCCCCCAGCAATCTAGACCCTGGAGGTCCTGTCCATATTGCTAGAGGACTTGTTTCTTCCAGTGAAGGCCTAGGTGGTATTTGCAAGAGTTCTGCTCATTCAGATTCTCCTCCTGGGCTTCCAGACTTTAGTACCCACACGTTGCCAGGTCCTGCCTCTGTCTGGAAGCTTATGTTGCTCTCTTTTTAATGCTCTTTCTTAGCAATCCCAGAAGAGCTGTGCATAAAGGCCTGGAAGTATCTGGGAGAAGCTGGCAACCAGTGCAGACCAGGACAGTAGTCCTAGCTGGGGTCCCGCCATCTGTCCTAGGGCTGAGGGCATTGCTTCAGGGCTGTACTTGGTAGATCCATCCAATTACTCAGAGCCTGTGTGTCAGAAAGCAGTGTCAGAGGTGAGGACAGAAGTCTAGCCACCCAGTTCCGATGACTACACCTGGTACTCCTTACTCACTCTTACTTTGCAACAAGGTAGCAAAGATTTTCTCCTGTATTTTCTTCTAGAACATTTATAGTTTTAGTTTTTACATTTAAGTCTATGATCCATTAAGATTTTTTTTTCAAAATTCCAAGTAGAGAATTAAGTGTTGACTTAGTTTTGATGTGTCTTTTCTTTAAACATGAATGAAAATTTTGCTAGGCATAAAGTCTGGGATTTAACTCTCCCATCCTCAAACTCTGAAAATACTTTTACAGTGTCTTTTGGCATGAACTGTTTCTTTGAAACAGAAATTCTGAGAGCATCCTGATCTGGTTTCTCAAAGATGGTTTGTATTTTCAAGATGAAATAATCTAAAATTTATTATTATTATTCTTAATCATTCAGTTACTTCAAGTTGTCTTGAAACTCATTTTATTCAAGAGCTCATTGGCTGAACATTTCCCGAGCAGCAACTTCTCTTCATTCAAGTGGGAGTTCAAC
Organism: Chinchilla lanigera; assembly: GCF_000276665.1. Lineage (NCBI taxonomy): Eukaryota > Metazoa > Chordata > Mammalia > Rodentia > Chinchillidae > Chinchilla > Chinchilla lanigera. The sequence goes on from NW_004955450.1 coordinate 6,372,755, forward strand.
ACTTCTCCTCCCATCAGGCTGGGGTAGTTGTTCCAAAGTGAAAATTAAAGGGTGGAGGGCTGACTCCTGGTATAAACAGTCTCTCTAAGTTAGGGAGAATTTCTTACGTATCTGTCCTATTTTAACTTGACTTGAGGTAAGTCTTGGGCATTTTCCTGTGGCCTAAACAAACTACTGACCTAAAAACCTGTTTCATAACACAAAATCACATTTTAAAAAATCTCTATCTTGCCAGGCATAGTGGCACACACCCGTAATCCCAGCACTCAGGAGGCTGAGGCAGAAGGATTGTTTCGAGTTCAAGACCAACCTGAACTACAAAGCGAGCTCAAAGCCAGCCTGAATGGTACAGCGAGACCCTATCTCAAAAAGACCAAAAAAAATCTTTATCTTGAGCTTTAGATGGGGTATGTGCTCCCAAGCTATCCACAGTTATTACCCTTCCCCAGGGTAGCCCAGGCTTGTTCCCGCCTTTTAAGTTTTTGAGTTTGTCATTTTCTGGTCCAGGGGGTGATAGATGAATATTCAAGGATCAAAATGGGCTCTTACTCTCTTTTTCTTTTTCTTTCCTTCTTTCCTGCTTTCTTCTCTCTTTCTCTCTTTTCTTTTTCTTTCTTTCTTTTCTTTCTTTCTTTTCTTTCTTTCTTTCTTTCTTTCTTTCTTTCTTTCTTTCTTTCTTTCTTTCTTTCTTTCTCTCTGTCTTTCCACCTGCAAATGTGTCCTTGTACCCTAAGGCCGGAAAAGTGATAAAGGTGATTATGCTGAGTGGCCTTGCTGGGAGGAAACAGTCAACCTGACTTTGACTCTCCCAGTGGCTAACCAAAGAAGGCAACCCAATCAGTGTACAATCCACCCTGTCAATAAGTCTAAAATTAAACAATTTTCTCAAGAAAAGCCGGGTTCTACTTTGAAAGCCAGCGTGTAAGATGATTTCCTTTGTGTGTTTCCTCCAGACTTGGGAGCTAAGAAATCTAAAATGATCCCAGTAGAAGCCATACAAATACATTCATGCAAAAGGCATGCAGAGCAAGCTTGATGTCTTCGTGAGCTAATTGAGAGGAGAAAGGATTTTGAATTTAGTACATGAGCACTTATTACATCTTTCTTCCCACATTATAGAAAGCACGGCTATTTGCTAAGAAAAAAAGCTAAAATGTTTCATGGATGCATGCAAATCAGTCTAAATTCTGTACCCAAGGTGTAAAATAAAAGACAGCATGATTTTCTTATAAGTAATTCATTCTACCTCTTTTCATTTCCTGTCTAGGGTAGTGTCTCTATATGGGCAGTGGAGGAAAGGGAAAATTTAGTTCATGGGACTGAGGATAGAATCCTGGTCTAGGATTGTCATATCGAAGTGCTTCTCAGCATTGCAGGCAGCCGGTTGGAAACATCTGGAAATCTTTGAGCAGTACCATGCCTAGGACTCACTACAGACCAGTCAAATCGAAACCTCTGCAGTAGGGCCTAGGGAACTATTTTTATTTCAGAGGTCTTCTGCTGCTTCTCCAGAAAGGCCAGCGCTTTGGGCTGTGATGTCTCTGAGCTAGTGGTTCCCAAACTTACAGAAATCTTACCCGGCAAGCCGGTTGTCATGCAGACTCCTGGGTCTCCCTCCTTCCTTCCCTCCCTAGAGAGCCTACATTCCGAAGTCTTTGGGAATGGGATCATATTAAGGAAAACTGACTTTGTCTTTCTTCCCGCCTCATATCATACACTGTGATATGTCTGAAAAAGCGGAAACAAACATAAAATCGAGGAATTGGTAAAAAATAGGAAAAGAGCATCAGAAACAAGAAGGCAGGAGAGAGTCAACAGTGGAAACAAAAGAAGACAGTCATTACACCTGTCCTCCATCCAGTGAAGACGGTGGAGCTTTTCCTGAAGCTGGGACCTCTGTCCCCGCCAGTCCTAAGACCTTGACAAGTTTTCTCCGCTATGAAATGACAGTGACAACCCACAACATGCAAGGATGGGACAGCTGGGTGAATTTCTGGGAAAGGGCAAGGGACAAAGACATGTCAACAAGAGCTAGGATATACATGGGGGTGCCTTGATTTCTAAGCCACAGCATCTGCCTCACCAGGCTCTGAACTTCCATTGAAAATCTGCACGTCGTCTCCCCTGGGTCCCTTTCACATGAGGTCACACGGCTTTCTGTCTCAAGGAGGCACTTCCTGTAAGCCGAGAGGGGGATGGGAAATGTCCACTGGTGCTGCTGGCTATCTTAACAAGGGAGACAGCTGGGGCGACGGGAATAGCCACAGACACGCTGGTCCCTCCGCCTGCCCCTCCCAGCCTGCCTGGTTGCCCAGGGCCTGGTTGAAGGATGAATTTTCATGCACTGTCTGTGTTTTCACTTGGAGGCACCTGATAGGCGCTGATGCAATATTCCACCAGCTCTTCTGTTTGTCGGCTCCACTAATCATCAGCCCCAATCACTGGCGCGATATTTTATGAATTAATAAAAATGATCACGGGCAGTCTAGGGGGACCTGAGGAAGAAATGCGTGCGGTAGAATTTTAATGAGCACCGTGGGGAATTTCAACCTTTACTTGCTTTTTATTATCATTTTTAAAAATTCTTCCCTTCTGCCCACCCCGTCCATGACATCTTTTTCTTACCCAGCCCCCTCTCCTTTAGCAAAATCACAGCCTGAGCTGTTCTCAAAGGCTGTCATGGGGATGAGGTGTCTTCCCTCCCCCGGTTGTTGTTTGGCCCGTGACACCGAGGTCCTGCGCCACAAATGCACCCCGTGCACCTGCTCTTTGTCCTAATTGAGCAGATGATCTGCCAATTTGTCACGCTTAGCCCAGACCTGCTCCCGGGTACCTCCTCCCCCAGACTGTCAGCCTGGCCAGCCTGGAACACTGGGCAGATGTAAAGCTGTACGCATGTGTGTTTGCACGTGCGTGTGTGAGCGTGTGTGTGTGTGTATGTGCGTGTGTTATGACAGATCTTCTACTCATTATTGAATAATTCATTGTTGCGTTAATGTCTTCAGATACCATCTCTCACTTCCCCACTCTTCCTCCCTCTCATCTGGCCCGCTTGGGAAAACTTCATTATGCTTGCCGCTCTGACGACAGAGTATACAGATAAAAGATAATTGCTTGGCTTGACTCCTCCATTGATATGAAAATAAGATTTAAATTATTCACTTCGGTTTAAAGGTTAGTTGAAGGTTATTACAGGGGATGAAGGGAAAAAGAATCACTCTTCATAACGTTGGGGGTTGAGATAAGACAGGTTTGAAAGGGTCTAATTTGCACTGTAGGCAGAAGCGCCTTGTTGTGAATACATGCGGATCCCTCCAGAGATTTTAATCTAAGAGAAGTCAATTATTTATAAGCAAATTACGGCCAGCTTTTCATATATATATAAAACACTCTGCATCATAAATAAGGACAAGGTGGTGTTGAGTCCCTTCTCTGTGCCTAGTTCTTCTTGATCCCAAAGCTTGGACTGGGTCACAACAGGAATTTAATGAGGTGCCTCTATGGGGGCGGTCGGCTACTGCGGTGGGGGCCCCACCTAATACATGGTAATGGTCATCATAATGATGGTGGATCGTTCTGCTTTGGGGGTCTCTGCCTGCTGCTCACCCTGTGCACCTGCACCCGGCTCTCCCATGCAGGTGGTCGGTTACTGCAACATTGCATGAGAAATCATCTTGGAGCTGCTTCTTCCCAAGGCACTGCTCCCGCCCAAGGATCAATAATTAATGGCCTTCCATGTTTCTGGAAGTTGTGCGCTGTTTGAGAAAGTATCCGGTGGCCTCCTTGTCTGCTCCATGCATTAATCATGGGCAGTCATTTTTATCAAAATAAAGAGGTCGGGAAATGAGGGCTTGTAGCCTCTGGGGGCCGCCCTGGTGGGCTCCACGGGTCTCCCATGGTGGACCCCTAGAAGATCCTCTTGCCCTCCTCACGCCTGCAAACTAGGCACTGTGCACGCCAGCCCTGCAGCCCTCTGAGATCCGTGTGGCCTTGGAGGGCAAAGTGGTGGGCGACAAGAAGGTCGTGGCCCGGGAGGCCCCAGGCTTCCTGCAGCAGTGGGGTGGAGTCCAAGGCCACCCAGCAGACAGTGCTCTGGGCGGCTGCTGCCTCCTCAGGCTTCTCCGTCCCATGAGGTCTCTCCACAGGATGGCAAAGCTCTTCACTGGCAGTCGCTGGCACCACGCTGTGGGGTCCTATCTGCAAAGGAGCCAGGGCCCTGCTAGCTTCCTGGGAGGATCTGAAACAGCCTGGGTTTCCTGAAGTCCTGGATCTGGTGTCAGCATGGATGACCTGGCTGAGCTAGGATGAGGTAGCGATGCTCGTACGAACATGAGGCTCCAGAGGAAAGGGCGAAGGTTCTGAGCAGCTTGGGTTTAGGCGGTTTGAGGGTCATCTGCAACATCGTATTCTCCTACCCCTCTTGCCCTGGTCTAGAGCCAGCGACCCTACAAAAGACAGAACAAACGGACTTCTGAGAAAGAGCCAGAGACTAAAGCAAAGGCATGCAGTATATTTAACCTGGCTTTCTTACCAAGAACCAGAGAATTTAAACGACTTGCCTAAAGTCACACAGCAAATAAATGGCAGCACTTAGATCCAAACCTAGATCTCTTGATACCCAGCTGATGATATTTCCATTTTTTTTTCCTAACTGATACTTGAGATTCAGAAAAAAAATGAGTGTTGCTTCTTACCTTACCATCACCACTCCCTCCCCAAGAGTGGAGAAGGCCCAGGCTTGGCTCCTCTGTGAGGACCGAGTAGGATCATCTGGCCCCTTTCTGCTTATATTCTGCAAATACAAATTCAGTACGATATTCCTCAAGGCATGTTCTCCAGGGCAGGGACCCTGTCTGAACTCATTCATTGAAAAGAAACATCAGCTGAACATTTGCACGGAACAATGCAGCCCCGGGCCCCGCCACAGGATTCTCAGGAGTCTGCTGCATCTGGGGAGGTGAAGCTGCAGGGTGAGGACACTACTCCTGGGGGCCCCCAGGGGTGGGGCCGGTGTTGGGAGGAAGCGGGGCCACCGTGGCACGGGCTGCAGGGCACAGGCCAGGGAACAGTGAGGTGAGAGGCAGATGAACCCTGGGGGTGTCGGGGCCCTGTGGGGACTGCCACTGAGGCTGTGTGTTGGGGGTGCTATGGGCAGGCCAGGCTGGGGGAGCTGGGGGAGCCAGGCCCCAGCTTGTCCCCAAGCAGAAGGCTAATGTGTGTGCCAAGGAAGGTCTAAAGGCAGATTTGCAAGGACAAGGAAGCCAAAGGTAGGAATATAAAGCTCAAGGAGCCTGGTACTGCCGTGGTGTGGGCCGGGGTGTTAGGCATGAGCTAAGCAATTTCCAAGGTGAAATGCCTGGATTTACTGAGAACCCTCAAGAAGGGAGAGCCAACATGAACACACATGAAAAAAAACAGTAGCTGGGGAGGAGACGGTGGGTTTGGGGTGGGAAACAGGGCAAGTTCACTGTGGGACACAAGGAGATGCTTCCTGTGGTCAGTGACTGAGGATCAGAAGAAAGCTGGCCTGGGCGGCCTCTGGTCCCCTCACACAGGCCGAGACCGGCTGTGAGTTGATGCTCTGATGACAGGCAAGGAACAGAAGCAGCCCAGCGCCCTGGCACCCCAGCTGTGGACCCAAGGCTCCTACCACTGGGCCACACTGCTCGCCAATAGCACCTCCAAGAAGCAGTGAAAAGGAGGGCCATGCTAGCCCAGTGGCCTGTCCCCTTGACTCCCTTTCCCATTGGCTGAGAAGGTTCAAACCCTTCGCTAAGGTCTGCAGGATTATCTGAGTTATCCTTAGGGGGTGGGTGCACCACACTGAGTAGCATTTTAATTCTCTGCGATTTCTGGGTTCTGGGAGGCCCCACGAGAGGTCTGGGAGGGAGGCCGCTCACAGCGCAGTGATTGATGGTTCGCTCAGGATGGCAAGGTTAATGAGTCTGGGGCCGCTGCTGGAGATGCGTATCCATCCAATTGGTGGACATTAAAACCCTCCTCATCATTTTCACAAGCTGCCTCCTTAATGGGATCCAAGGATGAGCCTGGATTTAAGTTCTCATTACCCAGTTCCACCCACAGGTAACAGGTCTCGCTCATTCACCACGGGCAATTTCCTGCCCCATTACCTGTGAAACGGAAAGCCGCCTGGCCATTAGGGGAGCAAAGGAGCCCTGTCCTCCTCTTCTTAAAATCACAGTAAGGAGCCCTTCCTGAAAGACTCTGGGCCTTTGTGGCTCCAGTACCAGGTAGGAAGGTTGCATAGCAATGCCTGGCATTAGACAGTGCCCGGCCAAGGGGGCAGCATGAGTTTCACTGCCCTATCAGCTGCAGACTCTGGATAAGTGTTTCCCCCATCTGTCTCTCTGTCTCTCTTTTCCAATACTAGAGATTGAACCCATGGCCTTTGAGCTGAACTACATCCCCAGCCCTTTTAAAATTATTATTTCTAACTAGGCACAGTGGCGTATACCTATAATCTCAGAATTTAGGAGGCTGAGGCAGGAGGATCACCATGAGTTCAAGGCCAACCTGGGCTACATAGTGAGTTTAAGGCCAGCTTGAGCTGCATAGTGAGACTCTGTCTCACAAAAATAACAAACAAAAAATTCTTCTTTCTTATTTTAAGACAGGGTCTTGCTAAGTCACTAGGTTGCTTGGGCTGGGCTTGAACTGGCAATCCTCTGGCCTCAGCCTCTCAGAGTACTACTGGGATTACATACATGTGCCATCATGCCCAGCTCTTAATGGCAACCCATCACGTGGGAACACGGTGTGTTCTACTTTTCAGGATAACTCCTCAGCCACTGCCTTCCAGGTTTCTGAATGCAGTGGCAGCCAGATGATCCCTGAGCCCCAGCCAGATGATCCCTGACCCCTCAGAGGCTGGTGTCTGACTCCACACTGCTTCCGCCCATCTCTCCACGTGCTTTCCTTTCCTCTGAGACCAGCTTAGGGAGGCAGAGATCACGACTCTATCAACTACCTACTGCCATCTAACAAAGGATCCCAAAGCATTGCAGCTAAAAGCAACAGCAAGTGCTTGTCACCTCTCCCAGGTTCTGTGGGCCACATGTCTCACCACCATGCTGAACAGAGGGAGGAGCAGGTGTGACCCAGCGCGGTGACATCTGCCTGAAGCACCGTATCTCACTCATGATTCTGGCCACAGTCTCTTGAGACATCATGGTTCTAATGTCAGCCAGGCTGTGGGCCTCTGAGGTTTGACTGAGCCCAGAAAGCTTTTCCAAGAGAACCCTCACCCCTGGCAAGTTGGTACTGGATATTGTCAGGTGGCCTCAGCTCCCTGCCATGTGGAACATGATCTCCAGGGAAACATTGGGCATCCTTACAACATGGCGGCTGGCTTCCCTGTGATGGGTAATCAAGAGAACAGGGAGAAAGCAATGCCCTGGAAGGCACTCCAACTCTTCCACAAATCTTCGGTTACAAAGGTCAGTGTGACAGTTGACTGCAGAAGTGCATCAGTTCCAGGAGGCACTTGAGACCATCCTGGAATCTGGCTACCATGACATCTAGTAATTCCTCATGCTCCCTAGAGTATGGGACATATCACTCATGGTAAATGCCCCATAAAGGAGGAGAAATTATCGAGCATCTCCCTTGCTTATTTATTCCTTACAACAGCCCTCAGTCAGTGAAGACACAGACTCAGAAGAGAGCTTGCTCAAGACCTAGTAGCACAGAGGTGGTTTACAGGATTAGAAGTCAAGGTCTTCTGCTTCTGAAGTTCCTGCTCTCTTTGCTTTGCTGAGTCACCTGCCTGATTTATTAAAGCTTGACGGTTCCCTAAGAATTCTAGGACAGCGGTAAGGGGAGAAACTGAAGCACCAGAGTGACTCCATGTTGGAGCAGATGGAACCACAACTCAGCGCTCCAGCCTTCCAGATAAAGCGCAGTCCACTAAAGGGGCTGCTTCATGACACAGTGACTCTAGGACATCATCTTAGGGTACCTTAAAGCAGAGAGGTCTGAGGTCACACTTAGCACAGTGGGGACCCTAACAAATGATGCTACTTTTCTCTTATGTTTAAGATGAGAGAGATGGGAGAATATTAGGCAACTGGAGAACCAAACTGGAAGTGCTCTGTATTGGAAGGATCTCATCTCATCTGGCACAAAGGCAGGTGGCGTAGGGGGCCAGCTGGTGGCTCCCACCTATGGTGGAACCAGCGAGCCCCCAGCAACTGGCTTCTCTGTCTGTCTCCAGAGGCCTCTGGAGCTGTGCGGTGACTGACAGCCCTTCATTTGGATGGAGGAAGCACTACAGCTTGGTCTCCGTCCCAGGCTAAGAAACCCGTGGTCTGGGTGTGACGGTACTTCCGGCCTGACCCTACTTCCTGCGTGAGGCTACTTCCGGTGTGACGCCACGTCCGATGTAATCTTGGGAGTGACTTGCCTTCACAGAGGTGAGGAAGTGGGTCAGCAGCCACAGGGAGAGGTCTCGGCAGGCTCAGGTCGGTGTTGCTAGTTCTCTTGTGGACCTGACCGGGAGTCCTGGGCTGAGACACTACAGTGGGAAAGCACCAGAGGCAACGTAGAGAGACAGAACGGCAAGAGGAAGGGTGCCAAGGCTTCGTGGCTCAGTGGTGGCTGGGCTGAGTGGTGACCTCAGCCATAGTCCTGACCCACCATAGTGACAGCTAACCTGACCTTTCTCTATTTCATGCCCATCACTGTAGTTCACCTTCTTGGCCTAGACTTTAATCCCACAACACATTGCGGACCGTAATTATTCCCTAAGAGAACCCCAGGGACAGGCACGGTGAGCAGTCTGGTGCCCACTGACTGATGAACCTGAGATCCTTTTCCTTCATCCCTCTTCACTACAGTGCCCCACTTCCCCAACCCTCTCTCAGTCCCTGTTGTTTGGTTTTTCTGTCATGCACCTTGGGTCCGGCTTTCTTGTTTTGTTAGGATTTCATCCAGCCACCCAGTCTCAAATGTCCCCACAGAGAACATGGCTGTCATGTCTGTTCACTGTGGTGTGTGTGACACCCACCCCAGCACTTGGACACCCTTGGTGTGCAACAACTGGATCTTCTAACGACTTGGGGACAGCTGCAGGGAGACTGAGGCTCAAGGAGACCACATAGCATCTTGTGTTTGGATGGTGAGTGATGAGTGCTCTGGGGTGTCTCCTATCTCTCCACCAAGCCACATCTCAGAGTTACCCTGGGTGGCAGAGAAAGGAAGAGGGGCCTTTCCCTGTTGGCCCACAGCAGGGGTGGGTAGGACACAGCTGCACCTCCCAGAATCACTTTGCTGCCTTCTCTTTGTACCAGACCTGCAAGATGATAGCCCAGAACCATTCCCATAACGCCAGAGCCTCGGGTACCTTGGTCCATTCTTCCATTTCATGGGTGTGTAATCCAAGGCAGGGAGGGGAGGAATCTAGTCTGTGTACAGCATCTTGGAAAACTGAGCACTTGTTTCTGCACCCACTCCCTCAATTTCCCCAATGTGCAATTATTACTTAGCCCTTAGTCCCAGCTCCGGCTCCACATTCCCTTGGATATACTGTGACCCACCTACCCATTGCCATGTGAACACTGTCCTGCCTTGGTACCTCTATGTCTGGGTCTGACACAGGGTTGACCCTAACTCAACCCCGTTCCCCATCTGTACAGAAAGAGGGTAAATGCACGAGAGCATTTCCAAGGCCTACAGCTGTCCATGTGTCTGAGATGCTGGATCCCTGGGTTTGCCTGGCAGGATGGGCCCCAGACCCTGTGTCCTCTGGCCTGGGGGTGTGTAGCTTTGCCCCACTAGGGGACCATTCTCACCTTGCTGGGAGATGCCCTGCTAGCCAGGAGATGGCTGCCTAGAGGACGGGGCCTGGGCTAGGCTGCGACATGAAATGCCAGGGGATTTACCCTGTCTCTGGGATCTGGCAAGTCTTCTCTGAGGACCTGGGGAGGAAATGGAGTGGTTCTTCTGCCTGCCTCAGAGGAAGGACGGGGAGGGTTTAGCGGCCTGTGTGCATCCCTGGCTCCAGCAGCTAAGAGAGGCCAGGTTGCAGGGCTCACTAACAGCACCCTAGCTCAGGGGACACTTCTTGTGACACTGGCTATGCTAAGTGCCACCTGGGCCCCATCCTCAGCCCACCCTTTCCTGGCATCTGCCATCTGCATTTTCCCAGCAAGGCCACTGCCACCTGGGAAATTAAGAAGCTCGTCCCCTAGGCAGCAGGGCAAGGCACGGATCTCAGGGTGGTCCCACTCCAGAGCTGAGCTGGAGCTCTTCACGCTGCCGCACTCTCCTGGCTGGCAGCCGTGCTCCCAGCCATTCTTTCCCAGTGTTTGGGGGAAAACGTTCTCAGCTCTAACTTTGAGGTTCCTCATTACAGAGCTCACTAAAACAAGTTAACATGGCAGGCTGCTGAATCCTGCAGGTTGGCTGCGGGAATAGGAGTCTGTGCGCACACTTGTGAGCAGGTGCACACTCTTTGCGCCTGTGTATGCTCCAGTATTTGCGCACACGTGTGTACACATGCACACACACATGCACAGAGGCCCGCACACTGGCCCTGCCTGTGTGAGGATGCAAACACATGCATGTGGTGCAAGTACTCATCCTTGCTTATGTACACGTGTACCAGTGGGCCACACACGTGCCTCTCCGTCTCTCTCATACGCGCACACACACACACACACACACACACACATATGCTCAGCTCCAGGGCTTTAATCTTACACAAGTCTCTCGCTGTTCCTTCCAAAGGCCCATTCTGCAGTTGCTAGGAAATAGAGAGAAAGCTCCTCGCCCCTTCCCTTTCCCCTTTGGAAGCAAATTCCCCCAACTCCCTAAGCATTTCTGTCTTCCTCCCTGGCTTGTTTCTCTTCATCTTCTTGGCTCTGGAGGGGGCAGGAGGGAACAAAGGAGAGGGGAGGGGAGGAGGGAGGAGGCAGGCAGAGGCACGAGCTGGTACTTGGGGTGGGCTCAGCATCCTGGCCCCACACACTGAGCTCGGGCTCCTGCTCTGCGCAGCAGAGTCCTCGTTGGAAACAGCATCATTTGACTGTTGCTATTGATTATGGCAAGATTGTGTGTGGCTAAGAGCTCCTTGGAGCCAACTGGTATATTAAGCAATCATTTCTATAGCAGATGACATAACTCCCCCGGCATCGGTTTGTCCTAATGGGCTTGGTATTACTCATGTGCTAATTGATTGGGCATGCAGGGAAGAAAAACTAAATTCACTTGTGAGGCGATTTTATGGCAGGGCTCATAACAGAGGTAATTTGCTGAAAATGTTCAGCCCCGTTCCAGTTATGTAAGATCGGCTTCTGCAGTGTTTTATCCCCTACGCTGGCCTGGCTGGCAGAGCTGCTCTAGGTAGGGAACCCCCCCGCCACAGGATGCCACCAACCATCCTCTCCTCCCCCAGCTGCCACGCTGTCACTGTGCCCTTGGGAGCGCTGACAATTAGTGCCTTATGCACAACTTTCTTGCCTCAGGGGCGGCTTTCAAAATATCTCAGCTTCTCCTGGTGAAAAAACGCCTCTGTCTAAGGGCAAAACAGTTATTTTCGGATCAGCCATCTAGTGTTACAAAGCTCTTGTTCAGAAAGGAAGAGGAGGAAGGCGGGATTCTTTTTTTTAAGAGAAAGATTATTTTGCCTGGCAGAGGGAGGGTGGAGGGGCTGGAAGAAGCTTCCCTCCTGTCCTCCTCTCATCTCCCTCCTCCCTCCCTCTCTCTTCCTCCCTCTTCCCTGAAGTGGCCAGCCTTTCTGATGATGCTGGAAGCTCCTGGGGCCTTTGCTTAGCCTTTGTACTGTGGCCCAGCTGCACCATCCTGTGTCCCACTGCTGCCTTGGAGGGGCAGAATTGGGTCCTTTGAGTCCTATCTGCCAGAACTTCGGGGTTGCCATGCTCTTCACTCCAGATGTGTGCAGCTGGTGCTCCCTGCAGGCTCTGGCTGCTGCCATAGCAGGTTGGCTTCCGTGCTGGAGGAGGGGCTTCCTAAAGAGCACTGGGCTGCCCTGGGCCATCCTTGGGCTCCCACAGCCCCCAGGTGTGCTATAGGGTACTAACCCTACAGGTCTCAGGGATGGAGAAACAAGCCAACTGCCCTTCTGAGAGGCACAGCCTGGGCTGGGTGGAGAAAAAAAGAAGGACCTTGAGCTAGCAGGTGAGGGCCAAGGAGCTGGCCTGCTCCGGCTTCCTGGGAACTTCATTCTGACTAGCGACCTGGCCGGCCCCAGCACGTGTGGCCTGCCTTGGGAGCATCTGGGGCCTGGGAACCTCAGGATGGAGATGACAGAGGAACACAGCACACTGCAGGATTTCAGGGAGACCCTGAGGGGAATGTGGGGGCTGGGGCAGGAGGGCGCTGACTGTATCTGTGCTGATTTCTCCAGGTCTCATTATGCTATGATAATGAATAGGTCTAGAACGCGGTAGGGAGTAGGCGAGACGTGAACGGGGAACAGAAGTTCTGATTGCCTCACCTTGGCTGGGTGGGGGAGGCTTGTGGGACCTCGAGGAGGCTCCCGTTCCCAAAGGAACGTGCGCTGCTGGCCCAGTCTGCCTGCCGCCCCGCCGCTGCACACACGTGGCCAGGCCTGGAGAGAGAGACATCTGGTGTGGAGCTGTGAATGTCCTGGGAAGAGTGACAAAATGAGGGGGCTCCCTGGCCACCACTGGAAGACAGAAGACAGTCCCACACAGGACAGGCTGAGGAAGGGATGAGGAAGGCCCAGCGACAAGGCCAGCGGCCTTGCTGTGTTCCTGTCCTGTGACATCCGGAAGTCCCTCTGTGCTATGTCCTCATTGGGGAAATGAAGGTATAACAACTACCTACGGCATCACAGTGCTGGGAAGATTAAGCTAAGGGCTGAACCCAGAGGCTGGCTGAAGGAAACATTTGCTACATAGAAGCTGTTATTGTTTGGGGACCCAGAGCATTTGGAGGAAAAGAACACTGGGCTGACTGCGTAGGCGGGCGCAGCCCTGCAGCTTGGCTTTGCTTGGGCACGTTCCTCGCCAATGCACTAGGCAGCACCTACCTTTTGGGTCCCCGTGGTCAGTCCTCACATGGAGAGAAAGGTCTGGAGAGAGAGCCAAAGGCGATGGAGAGGTGAGCGCAGAGGGCAGAGTAGGCGAATTTAAAGAGGGAAAGCAGGTTAATGGGGTGGGAACTGCTAGGCTTGGCCTTCCAGGCTCCAAAGGGTGTGTGAGTGGCGTCTGAGTAGACAGAAGAGCAAAACAGACCAGTGACAATGGGACTAAATTCACCTAGTGCACAGGAGAGGGCCAGACAGTCTCCTGTCTCTCTGAACCTTGTTCTGGCAGGGGTGTACGTTCTCAGAGGGCTGGGATTTTCTGTTTTCCCCACTGTGTGCTCAATACACGGAAGAAGCTCTGGGCAGCCGGTGATTAATAAATGCTTCTTGAAAGCGCGCGTTGCTGTGAGTATGCAAATAGGCACATGCGTGTTCCTGTGAAGGACCGTGTCCCACTGAAAAGCAGGGGACAGCCCCAGGGTGACCCTAGGTCTCCTCCACCTGCAGGAGGCTGACTTCCTGGCCTCAAGGGTGAGGCCCGGGGTGCCCAGCACCTGCCCAGGTTGGGGACAGGCAGGTGAAAGCCGTCTGGGGGAAATTTCGCTCTTCTGCAGGCGTTGGTTTAAATATCCCGTTTATACCCTGCTCACCCTCTCGGCTCCTGGCTTCGGGAGCACTTGTGACCTGGTCGGTCAGGTCCGTACCTCCTGTGTGGGCATCTAGGAGGGGCCACGACTCTGATTGGAATCTGACCTGGAGTTTAGAATGCCAACACAGCCTGGGGGGAACCAGCCGTCTGACCCTGGCGGCTGACAGTGACCCTACAGGAGACCAAGAGACTTGGACCCAGAGGTGTCCCCACTTTTATTCAGCTGCACAAGTTGGGGACATTTATGGAGAACCCATTGCCTGTGAGCTCCAGAAGCTTCCTGCACTCTGCCAGACCCTCTGTGCCCCTTCTGCCACCCCAAATGCTCTGGCATTTGCTCGTCTCTTAAAGGCATAAGGTATGATGGAAAGGGCTCTGTGAACCCCTGGCTGGTACAACTATACCTGGTGCCATCTCATCTCAGCAAGAGCTGTCACCTCTTCTCTCCCATGGAGCTGGTGGCTTTCAGGGCCCTGCCCCATGGAGACAGCAGAGGGAGCCCAGGTCAGCGGTGCAGCCCAGGTCACAACCTCTGACCCACCAGGTGGTGCTGGGCAGGCCTTCTTCCTCCTCCGATCCTGTGGTTTTGAGGCAGTGCCTGCCAAGGGAAGACTGTCCCAGCCTCCTCTGATGGCTTCTTATTCACAGAAAAGATCTGATCAGTAGACAGGTTAGGGACACCAGCTTTCTGCCCTGGACAGCTGGACCAGTCTGGCTGCTTCCTGGGTGGGAGCCAGGCCTCCTGCTGCTGGCCCTGACACAAGGGGGCAGAGCCCTGGGGGGAACCTCCGTGAGCATGGGGCTGGAGGCTAGCCAAGCGAGGCATCCCGGGGCAGGCCGGGACTCGGAGGCCCAGGCACCGCCCTGTGGGCCTGGAGCCCTGCCCGGCAGTGGGTGCTGCTGCTTGGACCGATTCCTTCCTAGCCCCCTGAGAACCTCCCAGGTGGCCCTTTCTCACCCCTCCTGCCAACCTGCGCCTCCGTTGCTGAGTCCTCCCCTCCCCTGGATGGCCTCTGCCCTGCCCTCTTCCTCCACCTGAGAGCCCTTTGTGCCAGCCCCCCGCAAGCGCCTCTCCCTCCCAGCACCCAGGGGTAAGTGATGTGAGGCTTCCAGAAGCAGAAGGTGGCCAGAGCAGCTCCGTATCCGGGTGCCTCAGATCCTGCAGTTTGCCTGGGCATCTCAAAGGCTCCAGGGCTGAGCCTGAGGGACGAATGCAGAGAAGGGGCAGCTGAAGGCTCCGCCTGACTTAGATGCCATCAGGGCCCCATGAACCAGTCGTGGTGGCTGTGGGTGCTCCATGTTCCAGGTGAAGAGGTGAGGGCTGCTCCGGAACCCCTTCGTCCCGCCAGGATAGGTGAGAACCCAGGTGAGAACCCAGGCCTTTGACATTGTGATAGGGAGCAGTAAGAGCAGAGTCCCAAGCCAGGGATGGGAGAGCTCAATATCTTTGGGCTCAGGGTCATTTTACAAGGTCATCTTTACTGAGCTTGTTGCTTAATAAAAATAAAGGGAAGGGTAGAAAGTGATCCACCATCCACTACTAAGAGAATCCCTGTGGCACTGGATTTTTTAAGTAACGCATTTATTCAGAAAGGTATATAAGAAGGTGTTGGAGGCCCCTAGTCTATCTCCGCTAGGTAACTCAGCAACAGGTCTTTGTCTAGGAAAAAAATAGACGGAATAGCAGTGGTACAGTGGTACCCTGGTTCATGAATGCTTTTGTTTGCTGACAATGTGCTTTGCAAACAGAGCAGTTTGGTAAAATCCTGTTTTTGTTTGCAAACTCTGCATCCGGTGACAAACACGACCATGACCGTCTTTCCCACACAGATCTACAACAGGTCATTGTAGACCACGACCACAGCCATCTTTTCCCAAACCGTAGAACAAATTAAGTTCGTGAGGCGCCACTGTGTTTCTATACGTGCGTGATGTATGGTACTTACATGGACAGCGTCACCTGGTGCCACACACTGTGCGGAGCGTGGCATCCTCCCGCTGCCTGCAGCTCTGAGCATTCACCTGTCCGCATCTCTGTATCCCGACAGCAGAGCTACCTGCTTCTGTCAGTGCTGTGCAGAGTCCACCATGTGATGTTCTGTATTTTATTTGACCAATTTGTTGCTGAGAGAGACCTTTCCAGGGTCTTCTTCTGTCAAATAAGGCAGCAACACTCTCCGAATTCCTTGGGGCACTTTTCTTTCCTTTGGCATACTTGTGTGCGTCTGAGGGAACTGTTAAAGCTTTGACTTTAAAGCTGTTGGTACTAGAAGATATTTATTGATCTGGGTCCCTGATGTGTAATAATGTCAATAGGCTCCACACGCAGCACTGACTATGTGCTGGCTGCTGTCTCTGGGTCTTTCTGTGTGTAGCTCAGTTCATTATGAGAACAACTAAGAAGTAGGTGCCAGTATTAGCTTCCTTTGTCAGATGAGGAAACTGAGGCATGGAGAAGTGAAACAACTTTTCCATGATCATAGAGCTCAGTGCATTGATTTGTGAGGGCTGCCACAGTTAAAGTACCACAGACTGATTGACCTCTTACACAAAGGATCATTTATTTTCTTAAAGCTCCCAGCACTAAAAATTCAGGAACAAAGCCTTGGGAGGGTTGGTGTCTTCTGAGACCTTTCCCCTTGGCTTGTAGATGGCTGCTGTGTCCTTGTTTTCTCTTTCCTCTGTGTGCCTCAGTGTCCTCATCTGTTTTTTGTTTTTATATTTTGTTATATGTTTTTATATTGTCTCGCTCTGTAGTCCAGGGTGGCCTCAAACTCACGGCTCGGCCTCCTAAGTGCTGCCTCGGGCTCCTGGGTGCTGAGATTACAGGCGTGTGCCACCACGCCCAGCTATCTCCTTCCGTATAAGGTATTTTATGAGGGCCCACCTTATGACCTCGTTTTACCTGTATTACCTCTTTAAAGGTCTTATCTTCAAATGCAATCGCATTCTGAAGTATCAGAGGCTAGGATTTTAACATAGGGATTTAGGGGAGCACCATTCTCTCATCAACAGCTAGGAAATGGCAGAACTAGGGTTCACAGCCAGGGTCTGTCCCAGAGCCCCAGTCTAAATGAGAACACCATGAAAGTAGCCCAGCCAGAACCAGGAAGGGATAAGCAGGCCAGCTCCCCCAACCCAGCCCCAGAGAGAAATGGTTTCAGTCCATGTGGTCAGTGACACTGGCCATGAAGTCCACAGGCCTAGGGGAACCTGGGGGCAAGTGGGTGGGAGCAGCTGACCCTACCAGAGGCTGGGTAATAGGAGAACAGGGAACTGAGTGACAGTTGTGGATAAGGGTGAAAGAGCAGCTCAGAGGGACAGGCAAGGGGTCAGAGACCGTGGCAGCTAAGCAGTGACATAATCCTGTTATTTATTGAATCAGTGAAATCTAATCATATTGTACAACTGACCCATGTAAAGAATACAACTCATTGTATATTCAGTTATGCGACTACCACCATAGTCAAGTTTAAAAAACATTTTTGTAGCCTCCAAAAGGAACTGCATACCCATCCCTCCTCTCTTCTCCCTAATACCACCTCCACTCCAGTCCTAGACAACCACAAAGCTACCTCCCATCTCCATGGATTGTCTATGGATTCTGGGCATTTGATATAAATAAAATCATGCATTACGTGCTTTTTTGTGCCTAGCTTCTTTCACTTGTTGTGTTTTCAAGGTTCACCCACATTGTAGCATGATCATTCCTTTTCATTGCTAAATAGTATTCCATTCTATGGGCCCGTGGCTGTAACACATTTACGTATTCATTCTTCAGTTGATGAATACTTGCATTGTTTCTGCTTTTGGCTGCTGTGACTCATGCTGCTCTGAGCATTCTTGTACCAGCTTTTGTGTGGATGTTTGTTTTCGGGTCTCCTGGGTATGCATACCCAGGGGTGGAATTGCTGGGTCATATGGTAATTCCATGCTTAACAGCTGGGAATTGGCCAGACTGTTTCCCAAAAGGCCCAGATAATCTTGATCTCAGCCGGCTGACATTCCTCCCAGTGGGCAAGATGGGTATTTATGGCAGACGGAAGATATGAGTTTGTTTATGCATGAGGTCAGGATTTCCAAGATCAGCCCTGCAAGTGAAATGCCCTGACGGGTAGGATCATGCACTGAAATGGCTTCCTGTTAATTAAAGGAAGCAGGGGAAGGGTCAGACACTTGGAGGGCAACTTTAAGAGTTTTCCTGTGCAGATATTCCCATGAGGCCTCTGCTATAGGATCCCTTCACCTTGTCCACTAAGGGAATGATGGGGGAGAGGGGTGGTCCTCAGAACAAAAAGTCCTTTTGCTGGCCCCAGAAATCTCACTTCCAGAATCTTAGCGATTCCAGTCACAACTAGAAACCAGGCTTACAATGTAGACTCCTGGGGAGCATGAGCCATTCACACTAAGCAGTAGAGGAAAACCAGGAGTGGTTTAGGGTGCGGGTGGGGAGGGAGGTGAGAGAGGGTCAGAGCAGCAGGTGGACCCATTCTCTGGGGCCATCCTCAGGTGGGTGGGGCTGCACAGAAAGCCCCGTAGAGCTGGACACAGTGGATGGACTCACACCTGTCATCCCAGCACTGTGAGAGACTGAAGCAGGAGGATCGCAAGTTCAAGTCCAGTCTGGGCAATTTAGCAACTATGGAAAAACAGGGATAGCTCAGTACGAAGGCCCTGGTTCAATCCCCAGAACTGGAAAAAAGCGAAATGAAAACCAAGAAGATCCTATAGGTAAACTGGGTTTGACCCCAGACTGCAGAAAGCCTGGGCCCAGCCGGATGAGGCCAGACACAAAGGCAGCCATCAACTTAACATCAGGCAGATCTGACCGTCAGGTCCAGCTCTGCCCCACCCAGCTGTGCACACCGGGAGCGTGCACACCGCTGTCTGTCCCACAAACCTCCTTCCCTCTGGCCTGTCTCCTGTCTTCAGTGCCTTCTCCCCCATCTGTCCCACCATCTTGGCTGCCAGAACTTGCTAGATCATTGATTGTTAACCCAAGTGTCTTAGTCATCTTTTTCTTTGTCTCTGAGACACAATACCCATCGCCCACCAGCTCTCACAGGAGCTCGGGTTTATTTTGGCTCACAGTTTGTAGCAGTTTCAGTCCATAGTGGGATGGCTCCAAGCCAGGGCAGCATGGCAGAGGGGCCTGGCGGAGGAAAAGCTGTCCACAGCATGGTGCTCAGGAAGCAGTGAGCCAAGGAAGGAGCCAGGGGGGGAGATAAACCCTTCCAGGCCCCAGCGACCCCCTCCTCAGACCAGACCCTACCTCCTAATATCACATTGAGCTGTAAATTTACCAGAGGATGAATCCGCCAATGAGTATCAGGGAAGATGAGGGTCCCTCCAACTCTTCTATGTTCAGTTTTCCTTCCGTAGAAAGCCAGTGCCCTGGCCTGCCTGGCCCCCGCATGGGGCAGCGTTGCTGGCAGCTGTGGGGACAGCGTCCCTTGCCTGCCTCCACAGCCGCCTCCTGGCAGGCAGAGGGCTGCTCTTTCCTCTCCCACGGGCTTCACTAATGAATAATGAAGAAGCCCGCAGACCCCAGCGCTCTCCCTCCTGGTGCCCAGCCTTTGATGTATTTGATCCTAGATGGCATAATTTTTCACTTAAATGTGAATGTATTTGCGAATTGATGGAAAATAGTTCTCGCTCTGGTGATATAATATAGGGCCACCCCATCCTGGCTGCTATTTTGATTGTGACTTAAATGGATGAGGCCATCAATAATTATTTTATTGAACAGGCACATAAAAAATGACACTGGGCTAAAGTAATTTTCCCAGCCGAGCCAGCTCATGCATTGCAGGCGTCTCTTCTCACGGTGCTGGGCCCGCTGAGACAGGCTGCAGGGGCTGTTTCCTCATCCATTTGAACCTTTCCCTGGGTTCCCCCCCAGGATGCTGGGCTGTGGAGCAGAGTGGCCATGACTGACCTGCGGGTGGTGGCAGGGACCTAGAGCCTTGTTGTGCCACCCTGCATACCCCAAAGCATCGCATGCATAGCGCATTCTCCACTCGGAGCAAAATGCACAGTGACTGGATGGGGAGGAGAGGGAACTCAGTTTAGGGGCTACAGGGGGGTCCCCAGCGGGTGGCTCTAGGACTCAAGTGTCAAGAGCTCAGCTCTGAAACCCCTTCATTGCAGCTCTGCTCTCTCGAGGTGTGAATTTGGGGAGCTAGACTATGGCACCTCTCCAGGGACCCAGAAGCCCAGATGCATCTCTTACAGGGGACAGTCACAAGGTTGCTGGAGGGACAGTATGGCTCAGATCCCTTAGCTCTGCCCCAGCATAAGTTTGGGCCATACTATACCCTCTGAGTGAATACCAGTCTTTCCCAGCATCTCTCAGCCTGCACCCACAGCAGGTGCCAGCCAGGGTGGAGGAAGAAAGAACACCCCACAGTCCAGTTGCAGAGACCAGCCTTCGTCTGGAGAAGTTTTCCAAACGCTGGCATTTGCATTTGACTACCTGTACAAGGCTTTCCTTGGTGAATATATCTCCTTAAATCAACCAGCATTTTAACTTAGCTCCATCCTAGGCAATAATTTTTTTCTAATACATGCCAAAAATAAAAGCATAACTAAAGCAAGAATAGCTGTGCTCAGGTAGCAAGGAGAATCGTCTGGTAAACAGCGGGGGCCTGTGTGCCTGGGGGAGGTTTAGATCTCCACTGGGCAGAGGCAGAGGTGAGTGGAGCGAGGACAGCGCATTGTCATCTCACCCCACTCACCACATCACCCTGGCTTGGATCAGCAACTGGGAAGCCACACAGAGCAGCGGCCTGGCCAATGGGCTTGCTGGGCGGTATGAGCAAAGGAAGGCCTGGGGTAGGACTGTCCATCTCACCAGGGTCTGGAAGGCTCCCTCAGCCTGGGGACCCTCTGTGCATAGCTCCCAGAGTTGAATTTTACCCCATGAATGTAATCTTTCTTCTGAACCAAAGACCCCTGCTCCTCACATGCAGAATGCACTCCAGCCCCCTTTCATCTCAGATCTGGGGAGACAGACACACAGGCCTTCTTGTCTATAGGGCCGGGGGGCTACAACTTGGGAAGCTACAACTCTGGGAGCTGGGCTCAGAGGGCCAAAGAGTCCAGAAATTCCAGTGCCCCAGACTACAATAGGAATCCTTGCTTCTTCTAGACAATGCCATTCCCCAGGGAGGAACTGTCCCCAGCCATCCACACCTTCTGTGATCTACAGGCCCCTCCTGAGACAAGGTAGTCCAGGCCAGGGCCAAGGCAGAGCTAGCAGCTGCAAGGCTGTAGGGTTTGGGGGTGACCTCTCGGCTTTCCCAGAGACCAGGAGGCCCTGCTGAGGCCATGTGGTCCCTCCAGGGTAGGACCTTCAGGGCAGGTGGACAGGTCAGGATGGAGAGACAGAGACTGTGCCCGCAAGAGGACACACTCCCTAAATGAAAGAGGGAGAATCTGAATGGGCAAAACCCCACTTCTCTGGGCTGATTCAACCGGAAGCCCTGGTATAGACGGCACAGGTGTCTTCTAGAGGGTGGTGGGGGCCTTGGAGGGCCAGACTGGGCTTTCCTCTAGGGATTAGCCCAGTGTCTGTGGAGGCTACCACTCCGCATCCTGCCCCTTGTGTAAACTGTAGAAGGTGTCTCTTGGGCAGGTGTCGCCGGCTCTGGGTGCTCCCCTGGGCAGCAGGGCCTGGGGGAGGAGGGTTCAGCCCCAGGAGTACCTTGCCAGGCTCTGGGAGAAACAGCTGGGCAGCTGTGCACCTTGGGGCCTGCACTGGAGTCTTAGGAGGGCTTCCTTAGCATGTCTGGGCACCATGGAGTGGGGAGGTAGCCAATCACGGTTCATGCCAGCCCCCTGGTGCTGGGTCTGTGTATCCCACTCTGAAGGCTGCTGCCTTGAAGAAAGGGAAGCCCTGAGGGTCCGCAGTGGGGGTAGTAGAACCGGGTCCTTGAAGGACCTGGCAAGGCCCACACCCCTCCCTGCATGCAGAGGGCATCTGGGGCCCTGTGCCCGGCCGTGATGAATGGCACTCATTTAGCCAGAGCAGAAAGCACCTCTGTACAGATATGCAGGGTTTTATTAACTGTTTCACAGTCACAGTTTCAAAATCAATCATAGACTTGCTCTCCAGAGACTCCCTGGGGTTTGAGGCCCAGACGATGGTCTAAATGCAGTCCAGGCCAGACACAGCCAGCAGGAAGACTGCAGGGCCAGCCACATTTTTCCTCCAGCTGCCCCAACAGTGGCCTCTGTCCCCTGTCTCTGAATCGCGTGCCCAGACCAGAGCGAACTGCGCAGGGTTGTGGATCCTCCGGCCAAACCCAAATCCAAACGTCTCTTGTGAGCCACTTACCAGACCAACGTGCAAAGCAAAACAAACAGGGCGAAGAAAGGGCCCTTAGCAAACCGGTGCAAAGCGGAAAGGAGGCTGCGACTCCCCAAACCATTAAACTAAAACAAACCAGGGACATCAAAGCGGTGGAGCCTGACAGCAGTCAATATTTCAATTGGTCGGGTTTCCTGGCTCTACACAAGCAGAGCCCCAGGTGTGCAGAGCTTGCTGTCAGGGCTCCAGGGAAAACAAGGGTCCCTGTGTTGAATGACCATCCTGGGGAGCCCTACTCTGTGACGAGGGGGGACTGTGGGTCCCCCTAGCCATGCACAGTTCATCATGGGAGGCGCATATGAATGTGTGCTATGTTTTTTGTTGTTGTTGTTGTTTGTTGTTTTTTTTTCCGGTACCAGGAACCGAACTCACGACCTTGCGCTTGCCAGGCAGGCGCTGTGCCGCTGAGCTAAATCCCCACCCCCAGAATGTGCGCTATGGCAGAGCCCAGCCTGCAGCCAGGCCACAGATGCCAGGCCTCCCCGCCACAGAGGGACCCCAGCAGCAGTCATCCCTGTGACCACCCAGACCCACACCGAGCCCCCAGCCAAGGGACAGAGAAAAGGCCGCGGCTGAGGTGAGGAGAACCTGTAGTTGGGCGGGTGCAGCCCTGCCCAGAAGCAGGTGAAAAGAATAGTCGTGAGGACAAGGGGTGGGCAAGAGGCTCAGGACAAAAATCTGTGATTTCCGAGGCTTTGTGCCCAGTGGGGACTACTGAACTCAGGCATCACCTTTGCCTGGCCCCTGAGCCCTGCCAGCGTGCAGCCTCATGGTTAGACGCTGCGTCTCCATCACCCAGGTGCCTGGATTGATTCTGTTGCAGTGTGGTGTCCCTCTCTCTTTTCTTTCCTTCCTTTGTCCTTGCTTTCCTTCTCCCTTCCTCTGTCCCTCTTTCTCCTTCCTTCCTTCCTTCCCTCCTTCTTGCTTTCTCTTCCTTCTTCAGATTCCTCCCCGATTTACCTGCATTCACCTGCTTGGGGCCAGGAAAGCCGTGTTCCTTGTGAGTTAAGTAAGTACCACAGAGGGTCACTTAGTGTGGAAAGAGTGAAGCACTGGTCCAGGTCACCACACGGGCGAACCTCGAAAACCTTGTGCTGAAGGAAGCCAGACCCTCAAGGTCGAATGTTGTACATCCTTCATTGGTTCCTATCAGGCAAATGCAGAGATCAGAGCAGACCCAGGGTTACAGGGTGCGGCGGGACAGGGAATGCAGGGACTGGTTAATTGTGGTGGGGTTTCCTTGGGGCAATGGAATTTCTCTGGACCTGGTCGGAGCTGGTGTTTGCACAGCATTATGAACACACTCAGTGCCTCAGATTGTGCTCTTTACAGTGGTCCCTCTTAAGTGATGTGAATTTTACCTCAATTAAACACACAGTCAGACGTGCAGGGCTGGGGCCCTGCCCTGGACATCTTCCCACTGTCTGCACTGGTCTCAGGAGCATGGAGTGCAGGACATCAGGCACTGTCCCTAGGAGACTGTGGGTGGCCTTCCCTGGCCTCATGGAGATGTATGCAGCTTAACCGCAGTGGGCCTGACCCTGAGCAGACAGATGGACAAGAGGACAAAGGTACTGGAGTGGGAGGAAAGGGACGAGAGGGCCTGGGGGTGGGAACAGAAGGATAAAGGAGCTTGTGATGCTCAGCTATGCCCTGTGGGCCCCTGGACAAGGTGGCACGCTGCCCTGGCATCCTTGGGCAGTGGTACATCGAGGGTTTTATGTTCTTAGCTGTGCCAGTGGAGAAGCCACTCGGCTCAGCAAGGGAGCCAGCTGCCCAGGGCCACTTCAGCAAGGGTTCATCTGGCTCCCCAGCCCCCAGCCGCCCTCCCCGCTGGCCTCAGACATTCCTAAGATGCCTTAGGAAGAGTCCTGTCCTGGGCCTAGCTAGCCACAGGGCCTCCCCTCCTGCTTGGCTCCTGCCCTTTGTGCAGCTCTGTTCTGACCCTTTCTGCCCTGATGACAGGACCTTCCCGATGCTGATGGCCTGACCTGCCTGTAGCCCACAGCCAGGCTCCAAGTCTGTCCCTAGGACTCCAGGCACGGAAAAGGGGCAGGAGGAGTTGCATCAGGCAGCTGGACCAGAGCATGCAGCCACTTCCCATCCACACTGAACCCGCACAGATAACAGGGACAGTGGGCCTCAGTCCTGCCGGGATGGCTGGGAGACTTCACCGGGGCACCCTTTCTACAAAGCTGGGCCGGAACTTGCTGTGTGCTGGGCTCCGTGCTGGGCGTTGGGGATAATCGCTCACTAATAGGAGAATGAAGTAAATCATGCAGGTACCATACAGAAAAGAGGAGGAGGGGAACAGAAGAGCGCATAAGTGAGACAGGGACGGGAGAAGGCTTAATGGTGCAAGGAGGAGGTGACCTCTGCACGGAGTCACAGCCGAGACCCAGGGAACAGCAGGGGTGTGGTCTGTGGGAGAACTTGGTGGACTCCAGAAAAGGCCTGGGTAGCTGGAGGGCAGGGGCAGGGCCACAGTGGGAGGAGGAAATGGTGTGGGACTTTGACAGGGACCCTGGGTTGGTGGAGCCAAGGAAGGCAGCAGCTGACTGATGGTTGACAGGGACCATGCCTACAGCTAGAGGAGACCCAAGAGTGAGGCGGCTTTTCTTTCCTTGGCTTTGCTTTGGCCCTTTGAGCCTTCGAGGGTTTGCAGCCTGCAGAGCTGTGAAAGAGACAAAGGATGGGGTGACCAGAACACAGTGCCTGAGGCTGGCTTGCTGGGTTGGCAGCCCCAGCCCTGCTGCTTCCCCGCTGGGTGACCCTGAGCAAGTCGCTTAATCTTTCTGCGTATTTCTCCACCTGGGAGCTAGGGAAACAATCGCCTCTCCCTCCAAAGGTGGTTGTGAGATTCTGTGTGAAATCCATGGTCATACATGAAAAGCACCCAGTGAGTGTCAGCTCTTACTGTCACCTCAGGATTATCTCCCAGGGGACAGTGGGCTAAGGATGCTCTGTCGCCAGCTGCCCGTCCTTCCTATCCTCTCCGGGCCTCCATGTTCTTACCTATAGAGAAAGGCCCCCCTCTAGCTCTAACACCTGGAGCCAGGACCTGGATACCTGGAGCCAGGACCTCCATACTATAGGTGAGAAGGGAGAAGATTAAGTTCCTATCATGGGTCAGGAGGGACCAGTTAGAGTGCTTGTCTTTCTCATCACTCAGGGCGTGTGTCTATATCTGTCCATTTCATAGGTAAGAACAACTGTTCTTGTCTTTTTCTTTAGATTGTTAGTATTATTTCTTTTCACTTGTTGGGTAAATGTATTGGAGGATATTTTTCCATTTTATTTGTGTTTTATAAAACGTTTAACTTTTACTCTGAATTTAGATTTGCTTGTGTTCCCTGCTTCTGAAAGTGTTTGAATGGTGTTTTGAATGGGCTTTAGGATTTGCAAGCACAGAGGGTGGTCCGTGGCGTGGAGATTTCTAAGGCTGCCCCTATGGTACAGTTAGAAAGGATGGAGCTAAGGTAGTCACCCTCTTCCTTCCATTTAACTCTAAACAGCACCTTATGGTTATTCCTGCTTCCATTGCCCCAAGAGGTGTAGAAAATAAAACAACAAAAACCCAGCAGATGTGGGATGCCCTGGGCAACCCCACATGTATGTTGGATCTCCTATCCCGAACTTCCGGTCACCTTCACCCTACTCCCATCTCATTACAGGTTCATAAATATGTACCACATGTCATCAATATAATTAAGATCAGAGTGAATTCTGGGAGGAGCACGCGTGTTGAGAGCCCCTAAGAGGACTCAGAGCCCCGTCAATCATTCCTGTCGTTCACACCATGCCTGCGGATTCAGGGGGAGGCACCAAAGCGGAGATGCCTGGCCCTTCAATTCTGAAAGCCTGTTTTATCAGTGCTTTTTGCTGCTCTGCTGCTGTTGCTACCTTTGTGTGCCTTGAGCTGTGTGCAGTACTTTTCTGTCACCCCAGCATGTTTTCCTATCTGTGCCTGATCTTGTGGTGGCATGAACTTGCCCTGAGCACCACTTCCGGTGATCTTCAATAAACATAGCTGCTTACTGCTCACTATGGGTGTACACTCGGCAGTCCTTCCCTCATCATACACAAGGGCCTGGACTACTATTGGCCTGTTCTACTGTAGCTCCTGAGGACACCACCAAATTGCCCAGCCCTAGTGAAGCTACAGAAATGCTGACCATGGGTGTTGCATGATGAATGGGTGAAAGTGGGCAGGCAACAGGGCCAGAGGTCACAGGAGAGCTGAGCAGGAGGCAGAAGAGCCAAGCTCACACCTTGCTTAGGCCTCCGGCCACCGTGCTGGCTGTTTCCAGCACAGAGGCTGAGCCCACGGAAGAGAGAAGAGCACAGCAAACGGAAGACGGTCCCCTGGGACTCACACGTCACTTCGTGTTTTCATAGCTCATTGACCCAACCAGGCGAAAGTAGATTTCCGCCTAGAGGCAGTGTCCAGTGACCTGTCTTCAAGGTTTCCGATTAGCCCATGTGTGTCAGCGGCTCACTTGGAGGACCCAGAGGCAGAAGCAGGTGTCTCACAAAGTGGAAGTGGGGGCCATGTCCTAGTGTCCAGCTGGGTGCGACCTCAGGGCTTACCCTTTCCCCTTGCTATGGGGGACAGAGCTTGATCAAAGTCACGATGTTAGTTCTTTATGCCCCTGTGACATGCTGACCACTCAGGGTTCCTATGACCCTAATAGCCTTGAGCCAACGTCGTGGGGAGGAGTGGACACATGCATTGCAGGTTCAGAAAAATCCACAGCCTAAGTACAGGAGGGGCTTAGTGGAGGGGCTCTGATGGTCATGAAGGCTACAGAGCAAGATCGGATCCTGGCTCCACAGGCATCTCTGCTACTCACTGGGGACAGAGCCAGTGTCCCAGGGCCCAAGGGGACAGCCTAGTTTCTTTGCCTGTGTTCATACTCCTCAGCTACTTTACAGGGCTGCTGAGTGTCACAGGTTTAAAAGCACATAGAAGTTTTAAGACTGCAGAGAGGACAACAGCTGAGCTGCGGAGGGAAGTGGGGCACCTGCCAGGCCCTACAAGGTGTCAAAGCTCTGCCTGGGGAAGAGGACCAGAAGGGGGGATGCGAGAGGCGCCGTAGGCTTGTGAGGGTGCTGTCATGGGTGAGGCAGGGGCTTGTCCAGAGCGCTTACCAGCTGCCTCCCGTGGAACGCCAGGGATCAGCAGGTGCTGCCTGAAATGGAGTTCAGAGTCAGCCAAGAGGAGGAAGTGTGTGTACCCCACGACCAGCTCCTCCTGGAGCGGGAGAGTGCTATGTGCTAATGTAGGAGTAGGTATACGGGCGGTCAAATGTATGGTGAATGGTTAAGTTAAAACTTTCTTTGTACAGTAAAACACATTTCCACGGCTCCCCCTCAAAATCCTTCCGCTCTCTCAAACGTACATCGCACCTCTCTGGCCACCTTCTGAAACAGTTCTGGAAGTCCTCTTTTGTGTCTTTACACAGTATGATTAAAAATACCGTGGATGCTGCTGCGGAGTGCTACCCAATGGAAGAGTAGGCTGGTAAAAACATGACAGTGTGTCCTTATCCCTCCGATTCACGGGATCTGGCACTGTGTGACCTCTGGCTCTTCCCTAAAGTGAAAATGAACATGAAAGCTAAGTGTGAGTAAAGATACTCAAGAAAGAGGACTTCCAGAGCTGCTTCAGGAAGTGGCAAGAGTGATCGGATAAGTGTGTTTGAAGGGCAAGGATTTGGAGGGGGTTCACGGCAACATGCCTTTTACTGTAATAAATGTTTTAAAAAATTTAAACATTCATTGTATTTTTTTAAATCAAACCTCGTATATCACATGGACCAAAACCCAGAAACACAATGAGCTTGCCTGTGTCTGAGTCTTCTAGAAAAGTCTTCAGGACTTGTTAGGAAGAGCATGGAGGAGAGGGATGGAGTGAGCTCCAAAGAAGAGAGAGCTGGTGTGAGGCCAGGATCTGCGTGGGCTACAGCCATGACTAACGGAGTACTGGGGCCCGAAAGGCTGTTCCAGAAATGCCTTTTTTTTTCTTTTTTTTTTTGTCTTTTTGAGACCGGGTCTTACTATGCAGTTCAGGCTGTCCTTGACTCATTTTGCAGCCCACGCTGGTCTCAAACTTGCAATGATCCTTCTGCCTCAGCCTCCCGAATGCTGGGATTACAGGCATGTGCCGCCCTACCCGGCTCTGAAATGCCTTATTAACTAGGCTTCAGGGTTAGTAGTCCAGGGGGCAAGGGAGAAGAAACTGTCAGGTCCTGTCACCAACAAATTGAAGATAAGCTGCACAGAAGTTAGTTGTCTATGTCTGGTCGGCCATGGGTGGGCCCTCGGGCAGAGTGCTGAGGAAGTCGCATCCACAGGACTGCCCGGGAGAGGCAGGAGGCAAGGTGGCACTCAGAGGAGTAGGTCAGTCCCTGTGATACAGGGAAATAGAAACTCCCAACCTCAATGATATCTGGGACGAGTTCATGTTCTGTAAAATCAAAGAATGAATTTTAGAAACAACAGAGGTTAAGAGCAGAATATGTTTATTGAGGGAAAGAAAATACCTGTCCAAGAGAGGGACAGAAGAGGGGCCCGAGTGCGTTGCCAAGACTCTGTCTCTTCTAGGGAATTTATAGAGCAAAACAGGAGGTGAGGTGGGTCCAAGGTAAGGAAAAATGGACAAAACTATGGTCAGTCAATAAGAATTGTTCAGGTAAAATTAATTAAATCGTGATCAAAAAGTGGGCATAAGTACAGAACAGGGGCATTTCCTGTAAGGGGTTGGGTCAGGGACTCTTCAAGGTGCTCGCTACGTATTTAGAATATCAATCTCTGCTGTCCATCCCTAGGGAGGTATGTGGGTGCATTTGTTTAGTCCTTTTGTCTTGAGGCCTGGCCCACAGGTATCTTATCCTGTCTTTCACACTGGCTCTTTCGAGGGCCTGGCCCTGTCTGACTGCCTATAATATTTCTATCTAACTCAGCTGCCTATAACACCTGTGCAGAACTGGTCCTTGCTTGAGGCTGGAACAAGGAACAGTTACGCAGAAAGGTTCGATGGGTCTGATACCACGGGTGAAGTACATTCAGGAGAAAGCAAGTCTCCCTCCTCCCAGGCTCCCCATCAGAGCCCTTCAGGAGGGATCCCCTGCTGGGATGAGCATATGTACAACTGGATACATGATCTATGTAATGTACGCATACAGATGTCTTCACAGGAATGGCCTTGTTTTCCATAAAGATGTATTGTGGAGATCTTTACTGTTTCCTGCATTGGAATGGCTGTTTGGCACAAACCCTGTTGATGTGCCCTAATTTATCCAAGTGTGCTATGAATGGCCCTAATCTCTTGTTTATGTTATGGCGGGGCCAAAACCCGCATTGGGATGGTTGGGTAGAAGGGAACGCACATTTGTAGTTTTGGTACAAGCTTCCATGTGGCCTTTCTCCTACCTCCAGCCACACCTGGCCTCCTCGGTCCTCACCAGGGTGGGCATCTGCGCCCTCGATCTCTGCCAGCGCAAAACGTAAAAGTGACGTTTCACTGTGTTTCCTGTTTCCGTATTCTAAGTTGATGGAGACCACTGCGAAGCAGCTCTGAGCAGGACTTATGTTAACCCACTGGCTTTCCATGTTTACCTGTGAGTCACTGGTCCCTACAGAGGCCTGTCATGGTGGGTGAAGCCATGAGGCCTCAAAGGACAGGACAAGGCTACAGCTGAGGATTTTTAGCTCCGATCCCAATTAACTAAAAGGAGGCTGTAGCTGCAGGCATCTCACTCCTGCAGTGAAGGCCTTCCTGGAGTTAATTTAGTTCTCCTAAATTAACATAAGTATTACTTGGAGAATTCTGTAAAGGGTTTCCCAAGTCCTGCTCAGATTCCTGTGTTTTCTTCAGTATCCCCCTCCTTTATTTGAAAATCTAATAAATATGAGCAATCCAGGAAAGTCTGGGTCTTAACTCAGAGAGTCTTAAGCCAGAGAATCTTAAATATTGTAAGAGAGTTAGACTCTCCCAGAGCCCTGAAATCATTTCATTTGTCTCATTTATTTAAGCCTTCTCTGTCCACTCATTTGGGAGATTGTGGGCCTCATCAGCTCGCAATAACTAAGGGTTATTAACCTGGTATAAGTCATGTGTGAGATGAAAGCTTTCTTGTATATTTAAGGGGCATTTACATTTTATTTTCTGTGAACTGTCCATATCTTTTACCCATTCTTGACTGTAAAATTTTAAGGTAAAATGTTTCCAACATACAGAAAGATACGTACAGTTTACCCCTGAGAAAACACTCTTCAGAGTTTGTGGCCTCAGGTATTCGCAGATTTTTCCTTAGAACCTAACTAGTAATTGTTTGCAGAAAACCCCGCAATTTCATAGAAACTGCAATTTTTCTTTTTTTGGTGGGAGGTTTGCACGTAGCCAATCTGAGAGTGTCATTCAGTTCTCCTCGCTGCTGACTGGGTGCTGCCCTGTAGCCCGTCTTACGCAGACGCACCAGCATCCCCACATCATAAAAGGCTGCTGTATCATGTGCAGCTGTCTCCCGTGTTCTCGGTTTTGTTCCTCTTAAAGCCCTTAGATCCCTAAGATGCTGCCAAAATGCCTGTCACCTTCTAAGGCTTTATTGATACAGTCTTTTATTAAGTTAAATTGTATAACTGTGGGAGACATAGCATATTTAGGGTTTAAACTATAAAAATAGTTTAAACTATTTATAGGCATTTATATAATTTATAGGCATTTATAGGCATAATATAATTTATAAAAATATTAATTTATAAATTATTTTATTTTTAGAAATTTTATTTTATATACATTAATTTATAAATTATACATAATATAATTTATAGGTATAATATAATTTATAGGCATTTTTCTGACTATATCTGAAATTCATAGTTTTTCACAATTCATGGGTGCTCTAGGAACATAACCTCTGCAAATTTCAGGGGTCCATTCTATTGTGTGAGTACATGTATTTAGGATACAGTTACATAAATGCACACATATATGCATGTACTATATATATTATATACTGTCATCTTGTGATGTTCATAGGGGGCTGACTTCAGGACCCCCTTCCTGTACCACAGTCCCCAGTGCTCGAGTCCCTTATGTAACATGGCATAGTATTTGCATGTCACCTCTGCAGTCCTCTCTGGATTACTTATAATACCTAAAGCAATACAAATGCCATACAAATACTTGCAGTGTGTATTTTTTAGGCAATAATGATAAGAAAATTAAGTCTGCACATGTTCAGTCCAGGAAAAAATCTTAAATATTTTCAGCCTAACAGTTGGTTGAATCCATGGATACAAAATCCACCAATAGATAGGGCTGAATATGTGTGTGTGTGTGTGTGTGTGTGTGTGTGGTGTGTGTTGTATACTTAGTTTAAAATAAGACAATTTATAAACACCTTAAGAATGGAAAGATAAGTAGCTTAGGAAGTAGACCATTTTTAGTACCCTTGAAGTCCCCTATGTTGCCAGGAATAACCACAATTTTGAGTTTTGTGTTTATTCTCTTGTTTTACATTTTACTTCTATATGTACATGCACAGTATATGCTATTTATAATATATGTATATATATGTGTTGTGTGCATATATACTATATGTATATGTTATATGCTATATGTTATATATAGTATATGTGTGTATATATGTATAAATATGTATCTATATAGAGAGAGGAGAAAATTTATAAATATCCCTAGACAATACATTTTATATATTTGGGGGGCTTTTATATGTAAAAAATAGAAATAAAGTGGTCTATTTTCAGGATAAAATCTTTAACTCTGAGTGGAAATCTACTATTAGCTTATGGACATGACTAAGGTCAGGCACCTGAAAGAGTCCTTAAACAAAGAACAAAGGAGTAAATAGTCAATAAAATATGGCACTCACTGTGCTCTGATTGGAAAAATACCAGCAGTTGGCGCTGGGGATTTAGCTCAGCGGCAAAAGCGCCTGCCTGGCAAGCGCAAGGTCGTGAGTTCGGTTCCCGGTACCGGAGAAAAAACCCCCAAAAAAAAAAAAAAAAAAAAAAATACCAGCAGTTAAGGAGTTACTCCCCTGTAGTTTAATTCTTTGCCTTTAGACCCACAAAATGTTTATAAATAGGCATTGGCTGAGAAAATTGCACCCTCATAGTACTCAGCCTGATTGGTTTCTTGCCCCGCAATAAAGGCATTTTATTCTGTTTTACTTCTCTCTGTGCTGGAAAAACCTATCATATTGGTGCCGTGACTCGGTGCAGGCTGTGTGGCCTTACTAAGGGACAGAGCTTTCTTTCCCCTCGTTTGAGCCCCCCTGCCAGCGATCCTTTTTCCTTTGTCTAGATATTTGCTGTTGCCAGCCTTCATCCAACACTGGCCCACTCCGTTTCTCACGGGTGAGCCTCCTTCCATTCCGGGAGTTCCTGTTTTCATTTTGTTCCTTTTCCAAAAATTGTAGGCCTATGTCAGGACTCTCCTTCAGGACTACTGCGTCCTTTCCGTCCTATAGGATGCCCTTCTGCCTTCTTGATGATGATTGGGAAGATAGATTTGAGCATTTTGTCCTCTCTTGCATCCCAGAAAGGGTGACGGCCCTCTCAGGGATTTCGAGAACTGGCTGCTTCAGCCTCCGGTTTACCTTTGATTTGGCCACAGAATGGGGAACATTACTCCCCGCCCTCCAAAGCACACTCCACTTGGTTGTCTCTTGTCTAATTTAAATATTTGGGGACTAGGAGATACTGTTAAACCAAAATAATTAATCTTTCATTTCCAGAAGGCCTGGCCTCAATATAACATAGACAATGACGGCCAGTGGCCTAAAGATGGCACTTTTGATTTTAATACCCTTAGAAACCTAGATAATTATTGCTATCGCAACAGCAAATGGAAGGAATTGCCTTATGCTTATGCCTTGATTGCTCTCAGGGTGCGTCCTTCTCTCCTTCTCTCCTTCAGGCATGTGGGACTGCCTGACTGGCCCATTCCACACCACCAGAATCTCCTCCTAAGGCCTCTCCTGACCCTCTTGACGATGTTCCTCCTGCCTTTGCTCCTCCTTCACCTTATCCTCAGTCTCCACGAGCTGACTCTTTACCCTCTTCCTCTCAGCCCAATCCTGATCAGCCAGATGGGCAAACCTGCTCGCCACAGCCATCTCAGCCAGCGGCCCAATCCTATTCTCTCTACCCTTCTTTACCCATCTCTGAGCCTTCTCCACCTCCCAAACCCACAGTTCACCTAGCCCCACTTTCCATACACCGGCCTCAGACCCTACTCCTCCCTCCGCTCCTCTGGCATCATCCCCGCCCTCAGTCCCATGCACTTGGCCCCATGCTCAGTCTCATTCTCCTCCCCAACAATCAGTTGATGGGTCCCCATCCTCTCCAGATACAATGTCTATTTCATCTCAAGGTTCTTCTTTCTCTTCTTCCCCTCCTACATTGCCTTCCTTGCCTCCAGCCT
Organism: Chinchilla lanigera; assembly: GCF_000276665.1. NCBI lineage: Eukaryota > Metazoa > Chordata > Mammalia > Rodentia > Chinchillidae > Chinchilla > Chinchilla lanigera. Next base: position 6,406,260 of record NW_004955450.1, read on the forward strand.
ACCATACCTGATCTAAGAGGGCTTATGGTAAAAAGTCACAAGACGGTGACTGCCAGCCACATGGCCACTGGCAACCATCTTGTGATGAGCCACATGGCCACCAGCAGCCATCTTGTGATGAGCCGCATGGTCACCAGTGACCATCTTGCTTTAAGTCACATAGCCACCGGCGGCCATCTTGTCATGAGTTACATGCTCACCAGCAGCCATCTTGCTGCAGGCCACATGGCCACCCTCTGCCATCTTGCCCTTGACTCCCCTTGCTCGCCGCTGCTCCCCTCAGACTCTACTCACCCTTCACCACCTCCTGATTTGTCTCAATCTCAACTTGTGTGCCCTCTTCAGGAACAGGCCGGCCCTGATGGGCTAGTTCGTATCCATGTTCCTTTTACCCTCTCTGACCTTTCACAAATTTCTAATAAATTGGGGTCTTTTATAGCTGATCCCCACAGATATATTTTGGAGCTAGAATTTGTCACCAGTTCTTATGATTTACACTATAAAGATCTTTTCACCATTCTCAACTCTTTCTCCCCTGCAAAGAAAAGAGTCATGGGATGCAGCCCAGTAGGAGGCTAACATTAAGCACCAAGCTAATCCTGATTATCCTGATGGAGCTGCTGCAGTGCCATTCACAGATCCCCATTGGGACTATCAGGGGCCTGAGGGCTCCCACAAGGTCAACATTATGATTGATTGCATTATAGTGGGCCTTAAAAAGATCTCTCATAAGTCTGTTAACTATAATGAACTTATGGGACAGACTCAAAGAAACAATGAAAATCCTGCAGAGTTTCTGGTACGCCTGACTGACACTCCAAGTCAGTTCACTGACATCGATCCACAGTCAAATGCGGGGATAGTACTTGTTAACTCTCATTTTATATCACAGTCAGCCCCAGATATTAGGGCTAAATTTAAAAAATCTGAGCTCGGCCCTCAGTCCTCACAGAAAGAGCTCTTAGCTTTGGCCTTTCATGTTTTCAATAACAGAGAGGAACAACAAATCTAGACAAGCAGGCTAGCAACTGGCAGTTGCTAAGGCAGCTGCCCAGTCTCCACATGAGCTTCTAGTAGCTGCATTTGGGGTTCCTAAAGTAGGCAAGCCTAAGCAGGCAGATGCCAAACAAGGTGGTGCCAGCAGCAATGCCTGAGCCCCTCATGGACCATGGTTCAAGTGCAGCAACGAAGGACACTGGGCATAGGCCTGCCCCTAGCCATGACCACCCAAGAAGCCTTGTCCCATGCTGCAACCTCAAGGGACATTAGAAGTACAACTGTCGTAGCCGCCAGAGAGTGGGTAAGCCATCCACTAGTTCCTTGCCCTCACAGGAGCTCTTATGGCCACCAGATTCATTATTGGCCGATCTGCTTGGTCTCACCATTAAACAAGCTCTTCTAAGGGCCCCAGCCCTTACTCTCCCTAACCCTACTCAACACTTCACCCTGTGCACTACCTCTCAAAGTCACAATACCATAGGTGTCCTGGGACACAAAAAGGGACACAAAAGTTGCTGGTATTCTTTTTTTTTTTTTTTTTTTTTGGTTTTTCTCCGGTACCGGGAACCGAACTCACGACCTTGCGCTTGCCAGGCAGGTGCTTTTTGCCACTGAGCTAAATCCCCAGCCCCAAGTTGCTGGTATTCTTAAGACAAAATAAAGTGCTAAAAACATATTAGTTATAGATAAAAAGTTTTAATTCTTTCCAAATTCTTATAAGAGATCTCTAGCTGACACACAAAAAATACAAATAAGAGTCCTGACTAGTCTTTATAATTACAAACTTGAAAAATTATAAAATCATTATAATTCAATTTGGCCAAAAATATTTGAGTGCACTCTGATTTTATAAGCAAATTTGTGTTGTGTATGTGTTCTTGTTTGTTTGTCTCTCTGTCCAATCTGTAAACAGTTGTTTTATTTGAGCTCAACAAACTTTTCTTCTTGTATTTTTTGATTTTTGAAACATCTGCCTTTAATTTAATTTGACTTATAGATACATGTCATCGAAACTAAAGATTTGCTTCTTCCAAGTTGCCAGTTCAAAATTATGTTAAAATTGGTCTTATAAATGTCATGATATATTATAACCTGAGAGTCTCTCACTGTTCAAAAACTGATGTGTCAAATTGTGATTAAATGTTCATAGGACAAAAAAAAGGGGGTTAAGAAAATTAAATAAACATCCCTTAGGGTGGAGAGAGATTGTTGGACAGGACTCTAATTAATGAATAAAGAGCGACTGCCTGGGATAACATTAACCAGTTTTTGTTCATTAATAAGAAGCCCCAATAATCTCTATAGCCTTAGGGGAGACACCTCAATAAATATTGTTCAAAATATATTGTGATATGTTTACACTAGCCATTTTCAAAAGGTCAAGTTTTTGAAAATAAGACATTAAGGTATTTTTGATTAAATGATGTTATTGGTACAAGACTAAATTAGAAAACAAAATAATAATTCATTATTGTCAATTTCATGGTATATTAAATATATTCATGCCTTCCAAATGTACAATATTCTAAAATGTAAAATAGACATTTTCTTTCAGATTCAGACATCTGTCTTTCTCTTGTGCTCCAGATATTTATAATAAGAGGTTCATATCAGGCCAACATGAGGTCATTATTTAAATGTTAACCTTTTAACAAAAACTTATGTGATATATATACTATGTATATGCCACTACATTTAGAAATGCTTAGATATTAAACAGCCCAGACAATGTTATAAATTTCTTAAATGACATCCTGTCTAAGGACAAGTTCGGTAAAATCTCCTTATGTATTAGGTAGGGATGATGACTAAAAGGGCTATTCTATTGTGCTACAAAAATGTCATCATGACTGTTATGTTACAATACTATGTATGATCTTTGACTTCCAGTTTTCTTTGTAAAGCTATATAACTGTTGTTTGTTAACATTCCACAGGGATTCAAATACTAGAACATCCATGATTGGTAAGAAGTAATAGTTCTCTGGCTGTACTTTATATTTCAAGGTGCTTAATACTCGGGTAAAATTTTAATAATGAAGTTCACTGCTCCCATTACAATATAAGTCATTAATCTTCTCTTCTGGATATTCAACCACTGAGGTTTGGAGACCAAATTAGAAAGACAGGTGGGCTAAGAGGACAGTCAATATTTGGCCCTTGGCCTCTGAAGTCAGTAAAGACTCAGGACATAAGAGAACCTCTGCTGCAACATCACATAACTCAGTTGAGTCCCTGATCTTCTGAACAAGGAGATTATGGGACCACAGAGGATGGCATATAGTGTGCCTAAGAAGAGTCACCAGGAGAAAAAGTCTCCCAAGCTTTTACAGAAAGCCCCTTGGTCAAGCAATGGCCGTGACTCATCCAGACGGCTGACACTGACAGAAGTACTGAGAGGCGCTGTACATGGTTCCAAGGTAAGTTCTGAGGAGATTTAACTGACCTTGATAGATAGCAAGAAGTGAATTTTAATTAATACAGGTCTCACTTTAACTTGGTCTTAAACATCCAACAGAAAAGTATACAAGATGCATAAAGCAGTGTCATAATAATACTAATTTCTCCAAGAAATTGGTTTATTCTTGCCTAGAGACTACAAAACTCCAAGTAATTGTAAAGATAAAACAGTGATAAATATGCTGATTCCTGTTACTGAAAACCACCAGATCTTGTCTAAAGCAAGTGTCGTATGATACATATCAAGGCTGTAAGTAACTGTACTCATCAGGCCTTAAATGACACCATAGCTGATCTCTCTTCTAAATAAAAAGTAAAATTAATAAAACAGGCCATCCTTCGAAACCCAATTAACAGCCTTGCTGCAGTCACTCTCCAAAATCGATGTGTCTTTGACATCCTGACAGCTAAAAGAGGAGGCACCTGTGCTATGTTGGGAGAAGAATGTTGCTACTTTGTAAATGAATCTGGGATCGTTATGGACAAAGTAAAAAATCTTTGCACCTGGCTTGAACATAAACACCTAGAGCTAAAAAAAAACTATGTCTCTCCCCCTACACCATGGTCGTGATGGAATGAAACATTTGGGTCATGGGCAGGGTTCTTGCTACCTCTTCTGGGCCCTATAATCATGATAATAACCTGTTTACTTATAGGAGCCTGCATTTTAAAACCTTTGTCTAGTTTTATTCAATCCAGGCTTCGCACAATCACGGCCAACGAACTCATTGCTCTAGTAGACATCCTCAACACTGGAGTTCACGGAGGCAACACCCATCGTCCCCTCGCCCCCCTATTATAGCGATGCCCCTATTCAGCAGGAAGCAGTTTAAGAGTCGTCACCCGCTATAACCAAAAGAGGGGAATGATTGGTTTCTTGCCCCACTGTAATTCCTGCTGAGTCACTATGTGTCCAGCCAATATGGCGCTGGCCTCTAGCGGCCATGTGCTAAGCCCCACCCTTCTTCAGCTGAGTCAGAGTATGACTTCCTACTTCCCTTTTTGTAATATCCCGTTTCTTTTTCCCACGCTCCCACCCAATCCTGGTCTGCCATGTCAGGTGGTCCGCCTCCTAAACCCCACCTCCAGCCTGGGGCTATTTAACCTTGGACCCCACGAAAGACCCTCAGAAGATCCACGTCTTTCTCTCTCTTTCTTTGTGGTCTTCTCTGCACCCACAATAAAGGCATTTTACTCTGTTTTACTTCTGTCTGTGCTGGAGAAACCTATCACAGCCAATGAGGAAAGTGGGAAAGGAACTGAGTGGTAGGTGGGGAGTAAGGGACTGCAAGCGAGTGAGAGGTTTAATTGCTCTTGGTAACCACCCAGGTGTGCAGGCTGGCATTGCAGACACCCAACCTTGCAAGACCAAATTAAAGCCTCGTTTTCAATACCCTTTGTGCCTTTGGGTACATTCCTTGAGTCTGAACAAGTGAACACATTTCTGACATGTATAAATAGTATTGAACTGTGGCTACTGCTATAACTGATATTCTCTCATGGACATTTTTTCAAACTCTTCATGGTTTTTTTGAAGTCTTGTTATAAGCTGCAACTTACTCATCTTCCCTGCTATAAATTATGTTACTGTATAAATAAGTCACGCTGTGTCCTTTCTCCTGTTCACGGGCTTGTGAGCCCCCTGAGCTGTGTCACAGTCCACTGTTGCAGAGCTGTCCTGATGGACTTTCCCAGTGTGCACAGGGGCTGGGTTCCAGGATGTGTGCATCTTCGGGGAATAAGATCATGTTTGCCGCCCACTTAAAGAATAGATTGCTGGGCCGGGGATATAGCTCAGTGGCACAAGCGCCGGCCTGGCAAGCACAAGGTCCTGAGTTCAATTCTCAGTACACACACAAAAAAGAATAGATTGCTGGTCCTATTGATCGTCAAGGCTCTTCAAGGATGGGAGAACTTGGTCTGTGGCATGGGCTTATTAATGTTTAGATGCTCAGAAAAGTCTTTCAGTAAGGACACCTTGACCAGGTACGGTGGTGTATGCCTGTAATCCTGAGGCAGGAGGATTGTAAATTCAAACCCAGTCCTGGGTTTAATCCCCAATGCCACAAAAAAAGACCTCTGTTTACTGGCACAGTTGGGAGTCTCTCTGCCTAAGTGAACCATGAGCCCTTGCTCTGCCCTGAGTATCTCATGGGACTAACTTGGGACATGTGGGTGTGAGGAGTACACATCAGGATGGGTCCCACAAGTTGCATCCGGGCAACTTGCAGCTTCCGGCAGTGTTGACAAGGGCCCCCTTCCAGCTTCAGTGATCTTGATGATCTCAAGACCACACAAGGCTTTTCCAATCTGCCCTGCGTCATCCAGCACAGCTCCAGCCTTGGGCTGGGCTTCCCTTCTCTCCATCCTCATGACCAGGAGGGGGACAGGACGCAGAGCACAGAACACTCTTCACCACCCTGCAATCCAGGGCCCACCTTCCCTGTATCCCATGCAGTCCCACAGGACCTGTTTGGACCCAAATCGATGCCCAAGACTCAGTTCCCCAGGAAGCCAGTGCCCCTCCCCGACCGTGCTGCCCTGAGGGCTGTTCCTTCTGCCACAACCTGCTGATGATGAGTCTGCGCCTTTCCCCGGCAGGCTCGGGGCTTGGCACACAGTCCACACCCGCCGGGGATGACTGGATCAACAATGACAATAACTGACCCTGTACTAGGCGCTCACCCTGGGTGGCTCGGTGCTAAGGACTTTCTGAGGACAGTCTAACATATCTCCTCACATGGAAACATTCTGTATGGGTGCTCTTGCCACCACCTTTCATTCATAGACAAAGAACTGAGGTTGGTGCAAGATGGACCATTTGCCTGGGATCACAAAGCCACTCAGTGGCAGAGCGGGACTCAGATCCTACAAATGGTTTTCTGGTTCGGGTTTGCACTGCACCTTGCTACCCACCTGACCAGGTAGCTGCGTCAGGCAGCCCCTGTCTGGGTAGGATCCAGAAATTGCCAGACAGTGACAATGACCCTGCCCTAGAGACTTTCACTGAGCCCTGTAAATAAGCAGCCATGAGGTGGGAAGGACCCGCTTCTGGTCCTCTGCCCTTTCCCGGTTCCCCTCCTAGCAGCTGGGGTCGCAGGTCACATGCAGGCCACTTGAGGCTCCAGTGCCAAAACCTCCTGGTTTGCAGAGCTGGCAGTTGCTCGGGGCAAGCTGCGAGCAAACAGCTGTGACTCCAGTCCCCAAAGCTCCCCCTTACCTGTGTCAACACTTTTATTTTTAAAGCAGCACAGCCAAGGTGGGGGCCGTGAGTGGGCAACGGGGAGGGAGGGAGCCGGGGCCCTTATCAGCTCCAGGGTCCTTGCATATGTAACGCTGTCATATAATTAACAGTGAAGATCATTTACATTGTCGCTGAGCTAATTTTCATAATGTTTTCTTTATTATCAGAGGAAGAAATTAACCCAAGAATTTATTTACATAGCAGCCTCAAACAGTAACAGCTTGCTAATTGCCTGTTAGGTGATTAATAAGCTTACAGCAGATGCTAATGCGTCGTGGGTTCCCGTTTCAAAGGTGCTCTTGCTGCACGCTTGTGTTTTTGGCAGCTTAATTAGTGCAATAATTATGTACTTGTTGCTCCTTCTTTCGAGCAAATACTGTCAAATGCTTAAAAGATTAAAGTGAATTATATCCTGAGAACTCACAGTGCTTGAGGATGCCCGTTCTTGCTAACTTCTCTGCTAGAGCGAAAATAAACAAGAACAAAGAAGAGGGGTTGACTTGTCAAAGGGAACAGTGAAACCTAGACCCCCCGCTGGGTTGCAGTCCTGGCTTTGCCGCCTCACGAACGTACATACCTGAAACACTGCCTCAGTTTCCCCTTTATCACAGGAGGATCATATCATTGGCATGTGAAAGTGGGGAGATGGAACAAGAATCAGAGAGTTGGGTGATACACAAGTGACATGCAACGTGGGTCATTTAGGTCTTGACTCCAAGTAACTGTAGAAAGCCATCTTTGCAACTGTCCGAGAAATCCGATCCAGGGTGGGGGATACAGCTCAGCGGCATAAGCTACTGCCTGGCAAGCACAAGGTCCTGAGTTCAATTCCCAGTACCAAAAAAAAAAGATTGCATGCCTGTAATCCCAGCACTCAGGAGACTGAGGCAAGAGGATTGTTGTGAGTTCAAGACCAGCCTGGACTACAAAGTGAGCTCAACGCCAACTTGAACTGCATAGCGAGACCCTGTCTCAAAAGGACACACACAAAAAAGAAATCCGACCTCAGGTTGTGCAGCAGTTGATGTCCAGAAGTCATTGCTGATTCCGTTAGGGGCAATAACGGCATGATGGTGATGGAAGAGAAAAATGGGCTTCACTGTGAGATTCACATACTGAAGAGCTGAGAGTTGGAATGATAGGACACTTCTGATCTGGTGTAGAAATTTCCAGCCTCCTCCTGAAAACAGATGACTTGCAAAATGTGGATCAATGTTGAGGCTGGGTGATGGGTACGTAGGAGAACAGTGTGTCTAGTTTCTCCATTTGTTTTTTCTTTTCTTTTCTTTTTTTTTTTTTTTTTTTTTTGTTCTGGGAATCAAACTCAGGACCTTGCACTTGCAAGGCAGGCACCGTGCCACTGAGCTGTATCCCTGGCCCTGTTTTGCTTTTTTTAATTAATGAAGTTCATTGGTACATATTTCAGATATACATAATGATCACATTCATCACAGGGAATTTGTACATGTACGTGATATACCTTGCTGCTTTTTTTTTCATTCCCTTGCCCTCTCTTCAACCCCTCTTCCCCTCCTTATTTACAAAAGCTTTGCTTCCATTTTATCTTTGTTGTATCATTTTTTTCTTTTCTCTTCCTTCACATCCCCCTCCCGCTTCCTAGTGCTCCTTTCTCTTGAACAATTTTTTCCTATTTCTTCCACTTTTGTATGTACTTGAAAATGTGCATGGAAAAACTGGACTGTAGAAAGGAAAGGACAGAAATTCTACCAAGACCTGAGCCTGAGAATCCAGCTGTCTCTGGTTAAGTTCAGCTCTACACTGTACTAGCTGTGTGGCTTTGGAGGAGGACCCAAAACTTTTCCGTGCCTCAGTTTCCTCTCAATGCCATCTCGCTGCTTCCAGGGCCATCTATGCCTGTGCCTTGCCCATAGATCTGGAGATCTGGAGATGAGCTGCTGCCGTGGGTTTTTTGTTACCTGAGTGTCGCTGTTGGGCATGGAATTGGCCTATAACATTGGTGAAGCCTAAGGCAGAGCCGGGTCCAGCTAGAGAGTGAAAGGTTTCTGGGACAAGGGGTTTTGGGGGCTGGAACTGAGAAAGTACTGCCCAAGTTGGGATGAGCCTGTCGCTCTGCAATGGTGACTCAATGCCCAGCACCTTGGCCCAGCCAGCTCAGGCGGTGGGAGTCACACCTGGAAGATAACTGGTTAACATTTAAATGAACGACAGAGACCATAAGCGTATTCATTAGACTTCTAACTTCATGGCATCCATGTCCCTGTCTTTTGATAACAACTCCCCAATTTCCTTTGGAGAATCTACCCCTGTGTCTCTCTTATCCTTGTGTTCTTAGCAGAGCTCCCTCCTGGCTGTAGGGTAAGAGCAGATCTGTGCCCCAAGAACGTGCACTCAGGTTAATTCTTGGGACCTTCGCAAGAAGCATTAAGAAACAGCAAGACTTTTTTTTCTGCTGGACCACAACTACTTGTCTTCTTGCCACCTTGTGGAAAGAACCTCTGAAGATGGAGCTAGGAGAAAAAGCAATGGAGAAAGCACTGATTAATGCCCCTGGATCCAGCCATACCTGAGATCAACTCCCTCTGAGCTTATAAATTACATGAGGCTAATAAATCCCTGTACATGTGTACATCATCTATTTCAGGGTGGGATTTTCTGACACATAATAAAAATTTTCCTCTTTGATGCAAAATGCTGCAGGAATCTTGAGGCAGGTCATCCTTTCTGGGATAAGGAAGCTTTGCAGATGACCAGAGATGTGACAGGGTATTAGCAAAAGTGTGCTGCTAGGAGGCCGCAGTGGAGACCAGCTGGTACCCAGGAGAAGCCTCTAGAGGAGTGGAGCCCATCTTGCCATCCCAAGAGGGAAAGCACTTTGCCACCCACGGTCACCTTTCCCAGAAGAGGTCGTCCCCAATGCTGGAGGTTCCCAGAGCCCTCAGCTCCTTCAATCCAGACTTCCTGCCCAGACGGGCAGCTGGGATGAGGTCATCGCTGGGGAGTCTTTTATCCTCTTGCTAAGCTACTTCTTTCAGTAGCAATTGCTGTCTTGCTTAATCTCAGAATTATCTGATTGTCACAGTCGAGTTTTCCACATTAGGCAGTGAGCCAACAAGTTACTTAACCTATAATTGCCCTTTAATGAAGCCCATCTTCAAAACTGAATTGTCAAAGGGAAACTTGTAAACACACGGCGAGGTCCAAGACCAAGCCAGCCCCAGACGTCCCAGCCAAGCCCTTGACTCCTCTCTGGCGTCAGCCACATTTGTCGGAGTTACTGGGGGCTTTATCACCAGCTGCCACGTGGAGTAGGGAGGAGTCTGGTGCCTGCAACTATTGCCAGGCACTGGCGAGACTTTGCAAAGCAAGCTTGAGGGGGCTTGGTTTGGGTACACACAGTCCGCTGTGCCGAGTACCAACCCTCTCCTCCATGAGCTACAAGATGCAAAAGTAACACCCACCTCACGCCTTGAACTTTGCAAAAGCTGCTAAGTAATGTCCATCTTTGGTCCACACTGTAAATAGTGGGTGAGGAAGGTTGACCTTGGAGGGCAGATCTCACCATAGCAGCCATCTGGGAGGGCTCTGTCCATGGTGAGTTGTCTGCTTCCAGGAGCGCTCAGCTGCATCTGGGAGTCCAAGGTGAGCAGTAAAATATCCTCAGCCGTTCTGTAGCACTCTCAGGTTCATCCAGAGCACCCCGAAACCAGGAAAGAAATATTTGCAGAGTACCTTGTTGGTGCCAGCTAGCTTGCTGGGCACCTCCCATACTTTATCTCAATTCATGATCAGAACGACTCAGAGCTCAGTCCTGCTATCCTTATTCTGCAGATGGAAAAATAGGAGGCCCAGGAGGTTAAGTAAAGTGCCCCATGCCAAGCAGCTTGTGGGTATGGAAAGCAGGGTTTGTGGGACGGCTGATGTCAGTACCTCTTAGACACTTTGGCAACTCCCCTATGGACATAATGCTGGTCTAAAGCCAATGGAAAGGTGCTGATAAGAAGGTTGAGAATTCCTGAATAAAATACACTGATGTCTAAGACTCACTTCAAAATAAGAGTGCTGCAGGGGGAAACCAATAAGAATATAAATGAAAAGACTCTTAGCAAACAGTTGTGAGAGCTAGGGGTGGGCACGGAGAAGCTCAACATAGCATTTTGTCTAATTTACATATATATGCTTGGAAGTGTTCATTGCAAAATACCTAGAAATACTGTAGATGACACCTTCTGCAGAAGCCAGCGTCCCTCCTGAGTATCTCCTAACGCCTATACGTACCTGTCACTGCCCCGACCTCACTATGCCATGTTTGAGTCACCTTTTAACTAGCTGATGTCCCTCCAAGACCTTGAGCTCCTTGTGGATAAGGGCAACGGCTGTGTTGTTCACCTGGGAAATGTTTATAGAGTGAGTAAACGGAAGAGTCGAGGGCACAGCAGGCACTTGATAAATGTTTTCGAATGAAAAATCCAAATAACTGGGTCTTAGAAGCTGGCTGCGTTTGGATAAGCAGAAAGGTTCCAGAGCCGGCGCGCAGGCAGGGAACCACGGGTTCAGAGCAAGGGTCAGAGCACAACTGGCCACAGCCCAAACCAGAGTCATCGGCGATAATGCGCTGCCCAGGCGGGCTGGCCTGGCCACTTTTTAATAACTCACATTTCAGAAGCACAGCACCGACTGCATTTATTTTTTATCACCACGGCAGGGTCAGTCTCCCACCATGGCTGCAAAAAGTGACGCTGCGACTTTGAAAGTCTCAGCTCATTAACTGAAGAAAGCTGACCGGACGCACCTGGTGCAAGGCTGCTCCAAGTGTGGGTGAAGCGCGTGCAAGGCCCTGGAGGAAACAAAAGCAATCAATTAAGGGTCCAGTGTGGAGTTCCAGTTGGGAACCTCAATCTTGCCGCAGTTCCTAACGTTTGCTAGTAAGAGAGAGCAAAAGGCTCCCTCTCTCCAAGATAGCCTGTCCTTCAAGACACAGTGCTGGTGGACACTGAGCACCTGGCAGCAAAGGCAAGAGTCAGGCGGCTTGGGATCAAAGGGCCCTGGAAGGGCCAGCTGCCCTGGCGTCCCCATAGCCTGGGAGATGTTGTGTTTCTTGCCAGCTTTCCAATACACACACACATGCTCTAGAGCTGAGCATGGTGGTGCATCCCTATAATCTCAGCACTCTGGAGGTTGAAGCAAGAGGATTGCTGTGAGCTGGAGGCCAGGGAGTTCAAGGGCAGTCTGAGCCACATAGCAAGACCCTGTCTCAAAGAAAACAAAACAAAAATCCTGGCTTAAACTGGGCCCCAAAATAGGCCTGCAGGATGCATTTGGGATGCCCTGGAAGGCCTGTCTTGCTCAGGACTTAGTCCACCCAAAGACAGGACTCTAGAGGAAGACGCACCTACCATAGCATGAATGTGTGACACCCTTTACAGTCTACAAGGAGCTGTTCTCATCTTGCCCTCCCAGCAACTGTGGGAGCATGGGAGAGAGGGAAGCAGGTCGAACTGAGGCTCACAGGAGTGGTGGGACTTGGGTCCAAGATGGCACAGCAGGAGGTTGGAGCCAGGAGGGTCCCATCAAGCGGGGTGAGGTCCAAGCTCTCCACTCTCCCAGTTTTCAGGGCCTGCCTTGGTGTTGTCGTCACACACCCTCAAATCAGGCTCAGAGACTCTCCACAGAGGCCTGTGGCCTCCTCGAAATATCTATGACTCCCACGTGTCTGGAAACATCAATGACTTCCTCCTTCCGGGTTTGCCTCTCCCTCCATTGCTCAAGTAATTCAGTGTCTCTGGAATATTAATCAGTCTGGGAGGGCTGCTGCAACAGATTTCTCTGAGGAGAAGGCAAAATGAACATAAATGTGTCGGGGATAATAATTCCTTTTGTCATAACACTATGAATTTCTCCAAGGGCCCTCTCTTTCGCTGTCTTACTAGAAACAAGCAGTGACCCTGTGAGCTGCCTAGGACAATTATGATTGTTTCCCTCTTAACGAGAAGGAATGAAGGTGCGGAGCAGTTCTGCCTCGTCTGAGGCTTTGCTCTCTGCCCTTTGCAGTTCCTGGAGTTTCAATCACACGAAGCCAACCTTTAGCTTGACTAATGAAAGCCTTGGAGAAGATGGTTGAGAGGACTTCTTACGCCTATTCTTAAGAAACTGATTTTATTACAAGGCAGTGCATAGTACACATGTTTACACATCTTATTCTTCTTTTGTTCTTTATTCGCTCTGTGTCTAAAAATGTATGCTAAGCCCTCCACCCATACACACACCAAGACAAAACGTTAAACTTCAGATATCCTGACTTAGTGTATGTGGGATGTGGGGTGGGCATGGGGTCGATCTAAGAGAGATTGAGGGAGGTCATTCCTTCTCCTTGGAGTCTTCAGGCACCGGGGAGGGTGATCCATATGGGGATTTGATGCTCTCCTGACTGGCAGTCACTGCTCGAGCTCATCACTTTGTATTATGGCAGGTATGCATCTGTCTGTTTTCCCCAGGAGACTTTTGAGAACAGGGAGGGCACAGCACCAGATTTGGGTCTGGCAGTGATAGAGGAGAGGTGGGAGTTCAGCGGGCTTGGGGATCTGTCATGATTCTACAGCAATAAACCAAGGAGGAGGAAAGAAGCCTTGAGCATAAACATGGACTTGAGAGCTCCAAAGGAGACGGGCTTGTGGGGGTTTGAGAATGTGGAGCCTGTGTCAGTCTCTACAATGAACTAGAAAGGGGCCAAGGATAAGCTGTCAGACTCCAGCTTGGACAACATGGTTAATGTCTTGATCAGGGCCCAGGAGCACAGGAAGGCGGAGATGGATGGAGACCATGTTTGTGTCATTGTGGATAGATTAAAAGTCCAAGTTTCCTATGCGTCTGGACACCAGATATAAAAGTGGTCAGGTATCAGACTCTTAGTTGGACTACAAACTATGGCTTTATGGAATCCCTCGTCCCCCCTCAGTGCCCAGGGGATGAGCCTTTGTGCCTATAACCTACTTACTACCTGGTTCCCTGGTGGCTCTGGATAACCAAAAACATTAGACTTTCTAATCTCTTGTGTTCCTTTTTGCCTTCCATGCCTGCCTTCAGCAAGAATCCTGCAGGTTACATCAATCTCATCCAACATCTTCTTAAGATCCTTGAAAAGTCACCTAGCAGCAGGTACAGTAGGAGGGTCAGGAAACACACTTTCAAGACTTGACTTAGCCAACAGCTTTTAGGTGATACTTGGGAGGCTCCTGTCCCTCTTCAGCAGTTCTTTTCCCAAACCTTAATGGTGAAGTAGCTAAGATCTTCTGTCAGAGGAGCTTATGTTGGACGAACTCACCCATCTAAAACAGTTTTAATGTAAGAAAAAGTTTATAAAAAAAAGACAAGTATTTGAAAGCATTGGAAAGCTGCCAAAACTGGGCAGAAAGTAGAGTGAATTTGACTCTTGAAAGAACATAAGCTCTTCATTGGGTAGAATTCATGTTTATATAGCTTTTCTCCTAAGTACACTGTATCCTATCTGTGTGACAGGCATGACTAGAACTCAAGTAGGAAACCACAGGCTTTCTGACTTCGATGTCAGGAGTTGGAGCTCAAGGATACCACAAGGATCTGAAACTTAAGGGGAAATATCCTGGACAAGAGAAAAGTTGGGGGGGTTAAAATCTGCATATAGGCTACTCTCATATCACGGACTCAGTCCTTACCTGTGCATGCATGAAGTTGACATAAAGCAGTGCCAGGAACCAGCAAATAGAAGCATGTAAAAGCTGAACATAGCATCCAGCTGTGGGCCAACTATAGCTGCAGAGATGGAATTTTGGATTCCCATCCAGTTCCTAAAATAAAACGAACTCAGAACCAAGGGCTTCATCTTTAGGATAAATCAAATATTACATGTTCTAACGAAGTGCAAAGTCAAGCCTCCATAAGCTCATAGTGATCAAACAGCAACTTAATAGTCAGCATAAAAATCGACATTTTTTAGATAAGGGGCACCAAGACATAGAGAGAAAGGATTAGTTCTGGTCTTCTATAGCACAGCAGGGTAACTATTGGTTTCAAAAATCTACTGTCTCTCAGAATAATTAGAAAAGAAGAGTTTAAAAGTTTCCAATACATAAAAATAATCAACATTTGAGAAGATGGAAGTGTTTATTATCTTGATTTGATCATTATGCATTGTATGCATATATTTAAGTATTTACTATATCTCATAAGGTTGTAAAAATATGGTGTCTCTATTACAAAAGAGAAACAACAAAGTTTTCTTTTCAGAAAATAACAGAATTGAATATCTATAATGTATCACTCAAAATGTCCAGTATAAATTTTTTTAAATTTCTTGTCATGAAAAGATAAAGGAAAATGTAATTTAAGAGTCAGGGTTAAAGCAGTAAGTAGAAAGCAATGTTTAGATGACTTTAAAACATCTATTATAACTACATTCAAGAACTGAAGGGAAAATGTGGTCATAAAGAATGAATAGAGAGAAAATTTCAGCAGAGAAATGAAAATGTAAATATTTAAACTGAAAAATATAACAAGTAAAAAAAATTCACTAGATAAACTTAATAGCAGATTAGAAACCATGGAAAAAAGATTCAGTAAACTCAAAGAAATATCAATAGGAAAAACACAGGAAAACTAGGGATGCAAAAAGCTATCCCCAAAATGATTAAAATTCTTCCAGCTTTGTGAAAAAATCAACTTTAAGATGTAAGAAGCTCAGTCAGTCCCATGTAGAATAAATATAAAGAAACTATACTTAGGCACATCACAATCAAACTGTAAAAACTAAAAACCAAGAGAAATCTTGAAACAGTTATAGAAAAAAATAACTCATTAAATACCGAGGAGCCGGAATAAAAGAGATGTCTTTAAAGTACAATGGAATAACAACTTAAAGCACTAAATATAAAATAACACCTTTAATATATTGTACTGAAGTGTAAAAAACTAGTCTACCAGTACTCTATATCCAGTAAACATAATCTTCCAAAGTAAGGAGAAGGTAAAGGCCATTTCAGAAAAATGAAAACTGAAACCATTTGCTGTCAGCACAAATTCTTCAAGAAAAGGTAAATGAAATTAAGATCTACAAAAAGAAATGAAGATCATTGCAAGTGGTAAATATGTGGACCGATGCAAAATGCTACTACAGACACACTTTATAAAGGCAGTACTGGGATTTAGATCTAAAATGTCCCCCAAAAGTTTCATGTGTTCAGAGGTGAGGATTTTGAAAGGCAATTGAATCATGGGGCATTATACTCATCAGTGGATTAATCATTGTTGAGTAACTGAATGTAACTGTTGGGAGGTGGGACCTGGTGGGAAGACACGGGTCACTGAAGGAAGGACTTGGAATGGTGTATTCTTGTTCGCAGCTCCTCCCTTCCTCCTCTGCTTCCTGGTTGCCATGGGTTGAGCAGCTGTTGTCACCCATGCCCATCCGCCATGCTGTTTCTGCCTTGGAGCCAGTGAATCGTGCATAGACTGAACTCTCTGAAACCATGAACCGAAATACATTCTCCTTAACCTGTGGATGTTGGGTATTTTGTCCCAGCAATGGGAAAATGACTAATACAGACAGACATGCTAAAAAGTGAATGAATGAAAAAAGATACAGACATTAGCAGGCAAACTTTGGCACCAAGACAAGAAGAATTATCATTTCACAGTAATAAAAAGGTAAATTCATCAGAAGATACAAATGGTAATATAATGTAATTGTAACATGTACTCATATAATAATAAAGATTTCAAATGCATGAAGAAAAACATACAGACTAAAGGCAGAAGCAGAAAAATGGATTTAGTTGGAAATATTAACACTCTTAGGGACTGTTAAGACACCCTGAAGCCCTGCCTCTCAAAATCAGTAAATGTAAAACTATTTAAACAATACTATCAACAACCTGAAGTCATTGATATTATAGCGTTATACCCAACAGCTAGACGATGCATATTCCTTTCCAGTACAAAGAAATCATCAGTGAGGTAGATCAATGCTGGACAAGAAGACACATCTCAACATATTAGAGAGGACTGAAATCATTTACAATATGTTCTTTCACTACAATGGAGTGAAATAAGAAATAAGGAATAGCATCTATCTAGTGTATTTACAAAAATCTCAATAATTTAGAAACTGCCATGCCACCATTAGCTAAAGGAGCAGTTGCAAAGGAGGCATTAAAACAATTGCAATAAAAACTAGAAAATATTTTAAACCTTGTGAAAATTAAAATGCACTGTATTAAGGTATATGGGATACAACCAAAACTGTACTTGAGCTCATATTGTTGTAAACACTTATGTTAGGGGGGAATAGGTATAAACTAAGCATCCATCTTAAAAAGCTACAGCAAGAAAAAAATTAAATCCAGAAGAAATGTAAGGAAGAAAATAATAAAGATTAGAAAGGACAATTATAAAAACAAAGAGAAAAAGTCAATAAAATTAACAAAAGAAAAACTGGTTTTTTTAAAAGATCAATAAAATAGATTCATCCTTAATAAAACCAGTTGCAAAAAAATGTTTCCAGTAATAAAAGAAAGATGTGATATCACTACAGATCTTACAGACAAAAAAGTGAAAATAAGAGAATGCTATGAACAAATAGTGCTACCAAATTTCACAACCTGTAAAATGGACAAATTATTTGAAAGACACAACTTACCAAAACTGACCCAAAAAGAGACAGAAAATTAAACTGCTCCTTATTTATTAAAGAGATTGACTTTATCATAATACTTTTCCAACAGAGAAAACTCCAGTTTCCTATGGTCTCACTCATTAATTTCATTAAAATTTTAGGGAAAGTGTCAATCTTATGCAAATTATTTCAAAAAATAAAAGCATGAGAGCATACTTACTAGCTCGCTTTAGGTGGCCTAAATAATTCTGATACAAAAATTGACAAAGACATAAGAAAAAAATCACAGAACAAAAACACTTATGAACACAAATACAAAACTCCTTAAGAAAATATTCATGAAATGAACCTAACATTTAAAAAAGGTAAAACACCATGGCCAATTGAGGTTTATCCCAGGAGTATAAAGTTGGTTTAACATATGAAAAAACAATTCATTATAATGGGAGAATAAAGAAGAAAAATATTTGATCATCTCCATAAATCCACAATAATATGGAAAGTTCCAGTCCAGTCATGATAAAATAATGTCAGCAAACTAGGAACAGAAGTTGCCATCCTCATTTTGATAAAAGCTATCCATTTAAAACTCACACTATGGCAAATGTAAGTAATGCAAAATATTAAATGTCCCCACACTCCAGAATGGAAATAGCATAGGGAATTTCACACCTCTATTCAGAATTATGTCAGAGACCCTAGACAGTGCAACAAGTAGAAAAACTAAAAACATTAAAATTTGAATAAAAGAAGTAAAGCTATCCTTATACACATCTTTTTTACATGTATAGAAAAGCCTAAGAACTCTACAAAGCAACTCCTAGAAATAATAACTGAATTCAGAAAGGTCATAGGATACAAGGTCAATATACAGAAATTTACTGTCTTTCTGTTTACTAGCAGCTCAAAATTAGAAAATAAAAATTTAATCAATTATTGTACGTTAATATCTTGAGACACAAATCTAGAAATAACTAATACCCTTAGACACAAAATAGGAATAATATTAACAAAATATGAGCTAAAAGACATTAAATAAACCTTATAAATGAAGACATTGCATATTCATGCATTGAGAGACTCAATATTGCTAAGGTGTCAACATCCCAAAACAAACCTAATCAGAATCTTAGTTTGGTTTTTTGTAGAAAACAACAAGAAAAATTTCATTAAGAATTTATGTGGAAAAGCAGATATAGAATACTCTAGCGATATTGGAAAAGATAAATTTAGAGAACTCAGCCTATCTGATTTAAAGACTTACTGTCAAGGTATATAATCAAGACGGGATGGCACTGGCCTAAGAGAAGACAATTAAGTGGGACATTGTGAAAAGACCAGAAATAAATCCACATATATACACTGAAGTGCTTTTCCAACTAAAATTCCAAACCAATTTAACAGGACAAAACAAGTCTTTCCAACACATAGCAAACAACTGTTTAAATGTATGGCAAAAATAAACTGAGATCACCTACTGCGCATGTTGTACAAACATTAATTTTAAACATTTAATAGACCTAAGCATCAGAGTTAAAATAATAAATTTTATTATTTATAAAATTTATTATTTTAATAATTTAATTAATTTTATAAGAAAATCTAGGAGAATGAAAATAGCCAATGAGCACATAAAGCTGAGCTCAATATCAAGTACCAGGGACATGCAAATTAAGACCACCACAAACTACTATTACACACACACTAGAATAGCTAAAATTAAAGACCAACAGCACATAATGTTGGCAGCAAGATACAGCAACTGGAAGTCTCAACACTGCCGGTGAGAGAACAAAATAATATAGCCATGGCAACTATAAATGTCTTATACATTTAAATATTTGCCTACTTCTGGTCCAGCAGTTGCATGACTAGGTATTTGTCCAAAAAACAATGAAAATAAATGTCTGCACAATTTGTATGTGAAAGATTGCTGTAGCTTTGTGCACAATAGCTCCAAACTGGAAATACTCAAAATGCCCATGAATAGAAGCATGGGGTAAACATATCGTGGTGTTTTCCTACCCTTTCCTACCATGGAGGCACCACAGGTGACTCTCACAGACAGTGCACTGAAGGAAAGGGACTGTCCAAAAACATACAACATGCTTCTATTGATAGAGAATTCTGGAACAGGTAAAACTCAGCTCTGGTGAGGGAAAACAGAAGAGTGGTCCCTCTTGGATGGGAATGACAAGAAGTGGCATGAAAGAACCTTCTGAAAATATTCTGTATCTTGGTTACACGGTTCATATGTTTATCGAAGAAATGATACATGATTTCAGTGTGTGTAAATTTCGCCTCCATTTTTCAAATTACTGGAGTTTTAAGAATCGTCAGAAGGCTCACCTTCAAGGGTCCTTGAGGGCACAGACCTGGCCTCACCACAGGGCGCTGTGCTCGGTGCTCTTCTCTCTCCATATCAGCTGGGGAAGAGTAAAAAAAGTCTCAGCGGACTGTGCGGCCAGAAACAGTGGGCCTGGGCTGTCCCCAGCTGCCTGAGAGAGTCACTTTGAGTTAAGAAATGTCCCTAAATTACTACTGAAGTCTGGGTGAGTCCAGTTCTGCCCTTGTCTTCTCTGAGTCTGTATGTGCTTTATTTTAAGCCTCTTCTCTCTCCCCGCACTGTTGTGGCCTTCAGAAAAAATAAACCTTCCCCTGGGATGATGTGTGACCCCTGGCCAGAGGGTAAGTTGTCTGGCCAGCCTAGGCAGCCGACAAGGAACATTTCTTGGAGGGTTCCACAACCAGTTGGATCAGAAAGCCTGAATACTTTCTGATAGACCTCATATCCAAAGGGTGGGAGGAAGCCAGGCGACCTGGAAGAGATACACAGGGTCTCCCAGCCAGGATGCCTACCCAAGTCCAGTTCAGTCCTTCAGAGAGCCCTCCCCAGAACCAGTGACACCTTCCCACTGCCTTCCCCAGAGGCTCCCATGGCTAGAAACCACCCGGATGAGGTGCCCATGGGATGAGGAGAAGGGATCAAGAGGGAAGAGAAAAACTAGGAGGTGGACCGAGGCCAAGGAAAGAGGAAGGTGTGAAAACAAAAAGAGGAGAAGAGAGAAGGAAGAGGAAGAAGAAGAGGAAAGGAAGAGGAGTGGAGGGAGAGGGGAGGAAGAAGGAAAAGAAGAGGCAGAGGAGGAGTCCTCAGGTATTTGCTAGGTTAGCCACCATCTCATCCTTTTGTAGACTGATGCTTTTACAAGTGCCCGCACCTTTCACCACAGGTGGGCTGGCCAGGTACCAGGACCCCTTCCAATAGATGAAGTGGAGCCGAGAGACCTCACGGCACTCACTCCAGTTCACACAGCTGCTGAAAGAGCCTGGTGGGAACTGGGCCAGTGTCCCTGACCTTGGCCTCTCCCTGTGGCTGCATCTGCGGGGCCTCCTTCCCTCTTTGCACGGCCCCAGAGCCGGGGGGATGCTGTCTGCAGGGCGCTTAATGTGCAGCAGGAAAGAACCTTGGCTCCCGGCCCTAGGCCTTTTTAGGAAATGTAGCACTGCAGGAAACACTTGGCTTTGATGGGAAGGGAAGAAGTGGGTCTACTAATTAAAGGTCATTTTGAAATTTTTTTGAGCTTTAAAAACAGAGTAGATATGTTTAATTCAGGTTGACCACAGTCACTGGGCATTTCTGTGAAACTCAGGGCACTCTGAACAGTGCCTTTAACTCTGAATGATGGTTGGATTTTACTTTATTTCTCTCTCTCTCTCTCTCTCTCTCTCTCTCTCTCTCTGATCTTGTTTTGTTTTTGTTGCTGTTGTTATTTTAAAAATACACACACACTCTCTGGAGTTGAATGCTTTGACTTCTTTGATGCAAGGAAAGCCAATCCAGGGCTTCTAAAGTTAGACAGAAAGGAGTTGACATTGGCAGGAACAAAACCACAGCCGCAGAAGCCTCTGCCCTGTGGGCCCTGGTCCACAGCCTGTGCAGTCAGTATGGTGTCATTATGTTCTCAGGAGAGAACGGGAGCCCCAGAGCCCTGCTGGTTGCACTGCCCTTGGCTTCTCGCCCCTGCACAGGAGGGAGCCAAGTGTCAAGCGGGAGCTGAAATGTCCTGCCTCAGTGGGGTCAGGAGGGTCACTAGCTAGGAAAATCCAGAAAGCCTCCAAGGTGCATCTCAGTATCTTCCTAAAAACAACAATGCCTCCTCTCCAGAAGCATGCTGCAAAGGCACCTGTGGTTTCTTTCTATCCAAGTGCCAGAGAATGGAGTCTTTCCTATAGGGAACTCTTTCTAAGAGTTCCTGGATATCTGCTTCCTGGTAACATGACCCAGGCCAGCCAATCAGAACACCCAATTTTATTCAACCCCAGTGATTGGCCTTTCATAGACACATGACCTGAGCTAGGCCAATGAGAAGCCTATCTTCTCTCTACGCTGGGTTTACCAAATTGAGGAGGCTACCAATGTCCCCCTTGCCTGTGACATGGAGCTAATCAGTCTAAAAGGTTGGGAGAGAAGTCAAGCATCAATGGTGTTCCTGGATACAGCCATGTTGAAAGGCAGCTTACTTCTATGAGCCAACATGAGTCCCCCTCTCCCTTTTTAGTCGGTCAGGGTGAGTATAACTACTTTGGATTTTACTTTGGTGACCTGTCACTGTAAAAGAGCCAAGTAATATGTGTCTCACTCAATTTTGCATCTCTGGCCACCACACCCAGGGCAGGTTTGTTTTACATGCATGTTTGAATTCGCTAGCACAGATCTGGGGAGCACCGACCAGACCCTGTTTATCACGTACCTGATGTCACTTATTTCAGTGACACATTCATCACATTGCAAGAGCCTGACGGAGCGTGGGCTCTCAAGCTGGGTGCTTCTCTGGCCACCTCTGAAACCAGCCCTTAGGTCACCGCCTCCCCATCACCACCAGCACCATGGCCTGTGTCTCCTGGACCCTGGGTTGCATGTTCTTTGCTGCATGTGTGTTTTGAGATGAACAGGGTAGGAGGGGGCCATGGAGAGCTGACCCACCCAGGAAACAGCAAAGCAGATTATCAGACCCAGAGGCCCCTGACCATCCTCTTTCCTCACTAATCTCATGCCCCTCCTCAACCATTGACCTCCACCAGATCCATAGGCCCAAGTGGACTTTTGCTGGGTGGTGCTGTGGGTGCCAGAGTCTGGAAGTCTCAGGGTACCTTAGCAGGCAAAGGCAGAGAGGGCAACCCACGGCTGGGGGACACAACAGGGGGCCTGAAGTTGGATATGAGCTCTGTGTTTCTGTTTTTGCCAAAACTCAAGTGACCAAGAAGGACAGAATAAGAAGGACCTCACAAGTCACCTAGTCCAGATATCTGCTCCCGACCTTGAAAGACACTGTGCTGATCAGTCTCTGGCCCTTCCCTACCGTACCAGCCACCTTTCCATATAGCACTCACACAGTCCCCCAGCCAGAGGATGTGGCTCATAGAACCAACTGCCTCACCCCAGGCCCACTGCAAGGCCCCTACCCCCACTTTTGCAGTTGTGGAAGTGGAGGTCTGGAGAGGTGGAAGGACTTGGCTGAGGTCATGGTGCCCAGGAGAAGTCGGCACCAGCTCTTTTAATTGTCAGGGCTACCATTCTTGCTTTGCATGTGCTGACTCAGGCCCATTTATACGTGGTCAGATGCCAACTTGACTCGAGCTATTCATATACTTAAGTGGAAAACAAATCAATCATATTGATGGAGCTTGGTGCTATGGAAAGAACAGAGCTGGAATTTTACTTCTGGGCTGGCAAGAAGCTAGCTATGTGACCTTGGGCAAGGCGGTTCACCTCTCTGAGCCTCAGTTGCCTTATCTGTAAATGGTGGGGACAGAGCAATCTTTATGACCTCTAAGACACTTTCAAATACTACAAATCTGTGATTCCATATGCCTAGCAACGTAAGAGGAATTTTTAAAGATATAGAAGCAGAAAAAGAACAACCATGTAGTATAAGAAGCAGTAAAAAAAAATAAAGATGCAATATGTTTTTCTCTCATTTTATTAAGGGCCAAGAGGTATGGAACTTACTGTGGCCCTCCTATTTGGGATGGAAGTTCCAAATACCAGAGGTCCCTTGTGGAAAGAAAATTAAACCCGGCCTGGATGGTAGATGAGATGGTGCACCGTGGCCATAACAGGAAAATAAGAAAAGGCGAGGATTGAGTCAAGCAGAGCATATTTAGGGATCAACTAGCCTGGCTGGAGAAAGTGTGGGTAGAATCCTGGGAAAATTTGGGGGAATCCGAGATGAGTGTGAACCCATAAGATAGTGGGAATGTCTGAGTGTTTTATGAATGTGGGGGTGGGATCCTATTCTACACAGAGAAAAAGAGAAATCCCTTGCTTTGTTGAATAGGTCTTTTGGTACTTGTGCTGGAAATTCAACTCAAACTGGCTTAGCTATAACAGCAGATTTATTAACCCCCATCACAAAAAGCCCAGGTGTAAACTTCAACCATAGCTGGGTCCAGGAGCTCAAACCTCTCATTGGGAATTTGTCCTTCTCCATTTTACTTTCTTCTGTGTTGGCCTCCTTCCCAAGCAGCCTTTCCTAAATGGGGGCAAGATGGTGCCTGGCAGTTAGCAATTTATATTTTGCCAATTCAGACCAATGGAAAGAAAGTTTCTTATTCTGCTGGCTGTTGCAAAATACTGCAGTGGATGCTCATTGGTCCTGATGTGATCATGTTCCCATTTCTCAGCCAATCACTAAGACCCAGGCTATGTGGGATGCTCTGATTGGCCAGGCGTGGATTATGTGTGTATCCTTAGAGCTAGAGAGTGGATTTGCCCCACCCCCCGGGAACCATGCAAACTGGTAACAAGATGGGGAGGATGGTTGCTAGGGGAAAAGCATAGTGTATTGTCAAATTTGGACCGGATGGATCCTGGACAGGCAAACCCAAGGGACGTCATGTGTCCTGAGTGTCTCCCAGGGCTCTGCATGCATGAAAGTTGATGTCCTCAAGACACAGTGAGGACTTCGCCACGATTCCTCACTTTGTACAGGAAATTCTGATTTCCCAGCCAAACCTTTGGCCTAGACAAGAGTTCTGAGAGGCTGAGAAGGAGGCGGAGGGGACCGAAAGCCTCAAGGCTGGGCTCATCTTTCTTCAATTAATACTTCTTGGAGAGTCTCAGCAACAGGGCAGGAATTTGTTAAATTACATAAACATTATTGTGACCCATAAAATTCAATGAATCTCGGCCTGTTTACCCGCGGCTGGCTTTAATGTTTGCACAGTGTAATTTAATGTGTCAATTTGCTCTCAAATAAAAAACATCTGGCCCTCTGACATGCCAGGGAAACTGGAGAGCTGATGTTCAAAATCAGCTGAAAGCCCCAATCAGAGGGATGCTCAGAAGGGAAAGGCGAGAGGCTCAGAAGGGGAAGCCTGCCTTGTTTGGGCTCACTCTTGGCCTAGTGATAAGCCTCAGTGTGTGAGTCTGTGTGATCAGAAGATTTTTATCCTAACCAGAATTAAGAAAATCTGAAGGAGAGCCCGTACCATCTTTAACTGGCACCCGGCGTGCAATTAAATTTCCTGTGGCCGGCCCTGCCAATATTGATGTTCATGCTATTGGATTTTTAGCAATCTTATTATTTTGTAATTGAGAAGAGCAGGAAGAAAATTACACTTCTCTATGTAGATGATCTTTGCCGCTAAGGTAGGGTTTCCTATGGCAATCGGCAGGCCTGCCCGAGCGCTCCCCCTCTGATTTCCAGGGAGCCTGTGGAGCCCAGGAAGGGGAAGGGAGGGAAGACGCTGAGCGTGTGCTTTTCCAGTGAGATCATGCCCAGGCCTTCTTGGTCCTTCTCCACCAAATAATCACATTGCTCCTCCTGCAGACGGGGCGGGGCTTGGCAGGCGGGGTGCAGATCTGTAAGGAGCAAGATGGGGCAGCCGTGTTCTTTCCCAAGGCAGGTGGGTCTCCGAGGTCTTGCAGGGACCCCCCCCCCTGTTGCTGGGGGTGGGTGGGACTGCTCCTGGAGTCCGACCCTGAGCTGTCACCTAGGTTGGGCTAGGCAGGCAGAAATGGCCCAAGGGCCACCTTATCCATTTTCCTCCTCCACAGCGCTCAGGCTAAGCCAGGCTGAAGGGATCCGGGAGGGGTGGTTTCCATTCCCCCGCTTCTCACCCCAGTAAATGCTTGAGACATCTTGATGAAAAAGGTCTCGGCCCAGAGCCCGGGCAGCCGCCCCGCTGGAAGGAGCCTGAGCCTGTTTTCCTGGCCGGGGAAGGAGGAGGTCAGCTCGAGTTCAGCCTTGCTCTAATTGAGCAGAAGATCGTTTGTTCCTTAAGGGAGTCCTGAAATAACGCTGGGGCCCTGCAGGATGACTTCCCGTGTTGTCAGAAGGGATTAGCCAGGCTGCTCTGTAAATAAAGACTGATCCCTCTCCCCGCTCCAGGACAAGCAGACCGGCTCTTCTTCAGGTCCCCGGGGACTGGGCTTGTTCCAATCGAGTCCTTGACATTTCAGTAAGACTCGGGAGTCCCACAGTTGCTGTGATGGAGGCCTCGGTAATTACACATTTTCCTAAGCAATCGATCGCAGTTTTCCAAATCCAAAACGTTCAGAGAAGTGGGGAAATGAGACGTCTGCCCAACGCCATGAAGAGAAGGTGGGACGGGGTGGGGGGTGCAGAGAGCGGCAGGTCCCCTGAGGCTGAGACCTCGTTCTCCTACGGACTACCATACAGCTCTTCAAAGGGATTCGTTGGGCTGGGGATATAGCTCAGCGGCATATGCACCTGCCTGGCAAGTGCAAGGTCGTGACTTCGATCCCCAGTACTGAAAACAAAGGGATTCGTCTCTGCGTGTATCTGGGCAGCCACAGTCTCTGGAGTCTCACCGGGTGCCAGACTCTGTGCCAGCCACAGACAGTGCCAAGTGACACCTGCCTTGGCAGGGATTAGCACAATCACAACAAAATGTCCTGAAAAATTAATGTTACAATGTCCTAAACAAACACAAACAGCAATCGACAAAACTGTGGAAGGCTAAGACAGCCTTCCCAGAGGAAGTAGCCTAGGGTTTCACAGGATGAGTAGGAGTTGGCTGTTCTACTAAAACAATAACAGAAATCCTTAGTGTTATTCTAGGTACCCCACATAGACTCATTCATTGAACTTCACAGTAACTGGGAGGAGGCAGATGCTGCTCTGACTCCCATTTGTAGAGGAGAAAGCTAAAGAAGATTCCAAGCCAAGAGAATGACATGTGGGAGAAAGAACACAGCTGTGAGAAAGCAGGCAATGTTGATGAGTGTCAGGGAAGGGCTTCTTCATGGGTTAGGGAGAAGGGACCATCTCAGACCAGATCTAGGAAGAGGGATATTTTGGTATTATTGTTTTCCCGCACTAAGGGTTGATCCCAGGCCCTTTGCACTGAGCTACATCCCCAGCTCTTTTTTCTTTTTTTTTTTTTCTTTGTATCCAGAATCTCACCAAGTTGCTAAGTTGTCCAGGCTGGGCTCAAACTTGCAATCCTCCTGCCTCAGCCTCCCACAGTGCCTGGGTTGCTCAGATCTGTGTTTTTAGGATGACAAAACAGTGCCGGTGAAGCCAGAGTGAGAAGAAATGAAAGACCAATGACAGAAAGCATGCTTTGGTTCTCAGGGAAAATAAGACTCCCCGTTCTGCTGGCTGTGAGCATGAAAACCTGATTTACAATGTGACCACCACCGCCGAGTGGGCCTGGAGAACAAACCAATGGCTGCTATCCTGCAGCAAAGGTCAGAGGCGGTTCCCAGCACCCACCAGCAAGCTCCAAGAGGGAGGACAGAGACCCAAAGTTGGGCCTTCTCCAGGGGAGCAGGGACTCTCCCCCAACATACATTGGCCCCACAAAGGATGCGTCCCTATCTTCCTGATTGGCTGCCACTTTTGTTTGCTTGTTTGTTTGTTTTTGTCTTTTTGAGACAAGGTTTAGCTATGCAGTTCAAGCTGGCCTTGAGCATACTTTGCAGCCCAGGCTGGTCTCAAACTCACAATGATCCTCCTGCCTCAGCCTCCTGAGTACTAGGATTACAGGCATGCACCACCACGCCCCGCTGCTTCCACTTTCTTAAAAATCTCTATGTGCATCACTTGCTATTGGAACAATCCCTCTACACACACACACACACACTCACAATTGCACCCACTCCAAACATAGATGACAAGAAGTCTTGGAAACGCAGCCTTAAGAAATGCTGAGCAAACTGTTCCCCGAACAAGCCCATCACCCTGACCTTGGGAAGCCCAGAGCTGCACTGTATAATTTGGGAATGCACAAATATTTACAATTGTAGGGAAGACAACCAGGATCTGCCAATGCCTCCCCGATCTGGGAGCAAGAGCTCCTTCCGTGAGCCCAGTTTGCCCTGTGTCGTACCTTCCACGCAACCTCTGCAGCCCCTCAGCCCCAGGAAGGAGGGCCAGTATCCCGAGAGGCTCCTGCTAGCCATCTCATCGCTAGACTGCTCCTCTCACAACCTCCGCCAGTTCCTTCGCCCCTCGTTTTGGATGGGCTTCAGGGCCTCCCAGCTTGGGTATCTTTTTCCCCACAAGAGAGCATGCTAAAGGCTAGAACGCAGCCTTCCCTTTCCTCTTCCTCCTCGGTTCCTTCACTCATTCTCGAAGGACTTTATTCGTGGGTCCCTCACCATGCAAGGCACCTTCCCTTGGCCCTGGCTGCCCGATGTCTGCCTCAAAGTGGGATTCCCCAAGTCCATCCCTACAGGCCAGAGGAGTGGCTTCCTGTGATCTCAGCCCTCTGAGACAGAGTATGCAAGGGAAGCAGGACGCTGTCAGTCTCCTCAGTGCTGGGCACTGTTCTAGTTCTCTCTAAACATGCAGAGCTCAGAACAACCCCAGGAACTAGATACTCTTCTCATTTCACATACGCAGGAACTTAGTTCTCTGACCCGGAACTGAAAATAAGGAAATAAGTAAAAAACAAGTCTTCAAAAAGCCTGAACAAAGGTCAGAAAATCTTCAGTGCCCTATTACTCTTACTTTCCATTCATTGCCCCCTCCTTTATTTGCTAGCAGAGGAAATGATTGTAAGTCCTAGCTCAGCCACTTTCTAGCTGTGACCTGTGGCAAGTTAATGGACCTCTCTAAGTTGCAGTGACCTGCCTGTCCTGCTTTACCTGAAACCAGCTTTGTTTCAAAGCTGCAAGTCCCCATCCTGGGAGACCACTCAGTCCCAGACAAGCGGGTGTAGTCAGTCAGCTTATTAAACCCATTTCCTTGTTGTGAAATGAAGACAATGACAATCTGCCCTGCAAGTTGCTGTGATGTTTAGTGAGATAATATCCATGGAACCTAGTGTTGGGCCTGGCACTTTCCCAGCAGGTGTTTGGTTGTGTTGAAAGCACAGTTAACCCTGGGAAGTTAGAGAGCAGGTGGCTGAGACTCACCATGAGCTGTTTACCTGCAGGACAGTTTTTGAAGCCTTCTGGGAACAGACACTTGATAGAGGGTCTCAGGATTCTCTGTGGTATAAATATCCCACTGGAGTTCAGTGAAGCGTGGTCACTTCTATGTCCCAGTGAGACCCCATGTGACAAAGGAAAAGTTCAGTCTTATGTCTTATCTTGTCTCTGACAAGGCAAGGCAGGGTGGGAGCCGGCAGACAATAAGGGCCACAGGAAGTTGCACAAAGGCTTTTGTCTTTCAGGGTGAGCATCCGGCCCTCCTGCCAGGTTGGCTGCCACCCAGCATGGCGAGGGGAAGCAGCATGGAAGTGAGGGTCCCATGAGAGCCTGACTGCAGCCATTCTCTGGGTCACTGAGGACATATCGTCCACGGGGTTCCGGCCCTGTCTCCTCATCTGTGAAATGAGGAAGAGAAAGTAGACAAGGTGTCTAACGAAAAGGAAAACGCAGCAGAGCGGGGTGGTCAAGAGCATGCCTCCACCACCCACTTGGCATGTGACCTTGGGCCACTTTTCCCCTGGGTCTCCATATCCTGGCCCATAGCTTTGTAGGACAAAGATTTTTATGAGCTAAGGTACTGCTTGGTGCGTGGTGAGCTCTCAGTAAATATGGTCGCTCGTTGTCCCCATCCTATCTGGGGTGGACACTCAAGAGGGTCACCTCTGCCTCCCCTCATCAATAAGGGCTCATGCAAGCAAAGCTCTTACCAGGATGTTTGTTCGGTTTCTTTCCCCTCCCCTGCCTGCCCGCCTCACTCTCCTGGCTCCTGGGGAACTGGACAGACGCAGACTAAAACCTCCTGATCTTTTTTTTTTTTTTTTTATGTGAATTGCAGTCCAGCCAGGTCTCCCTCATCTTGTTCTTGTGCAATTGATTTTTGGAAACTGCATTTAAGACATTAGATTTATTGATGCTAAATTTCATCTGGTTGCTTTTGACCCAGCATTCTCGACCGTGGAGATCATCGTGAACCTTAAATCTCTCATCCCCTCCAGCTCTGAGTCATCTGCAGATTTCATGCACATGCTTTCCATGTCTTCATCCAAATTGTTGGTCTCTTAAAGAGCTATTTGATAGATTAAAAATAGAAATAGAGATATAGGCCACTCTATAGATCAGGAGGGACCTGTATGCAACGCCAACTAGTACAGATTTTATCTTGTGGGAAATGGGCTACGGCCCCCGTCAGATTTAAGCCTTCTCGGTTTGCATTCACTTATATAACCTCGTGTCTTGTCCCTGCCTCCCAGACTGTCCTCAATGACAACAAGGAGCGTTCGCCTTTAGCCACACTACCTGTGACCTCCGTGAAGCTCTGAAATCCATCAGAGTGGTCTGCATACCTTCCTATGGGCACCAGAACGAGGTCAAGTCCTATTCCTCTCCCCTCCTGCTTCTCCAGCAGAGCCAGGGGGCCCTGCCAAATACCTGCTGCTCATCCAAGAAATCAATTCTCCCTCACTCAGGAAACGCAGGCTGTGATGACTCGATGTGCTTCCCGCTCAGATGTTTTCATTTGAACAGGGCCTGTTGCTGTCTGAGAGGCTCTGCCAGGGCCGTGGTAGATCTGTCAGCAGCCACCCGCAGCCGTCTCTGGCAGCAAACACAGCCAGGGGTATCCTGTGCTACAGCCCAGGTGGCCGGTGTGGCTCGTGGGCATGACGGCAGATCACCGTGGAAAGGCTCAGGGCAGGATGGTGAGGGGAAAGGTGGGGGCGATTCTAGAAGTAATTTCCATCAAAAGTGGTTTAAAGTTTAAGTACCCAAGACTTTCTCTGTTTCTCCAGATAATTTTGGCAACTGGGTATGGAGCGCTGCAAAAGCCCCGCCCACTTCAGGCCCTGATGCAGTTGAAGAAACCCAACCAGCATCCCACACCCAGGACAGCCTGCTGGTCAGCAAGCTTCTGCCAGTCCCTCTTTGAAGTCCTTGTACCAGGACCTTGTTATTTTGCCCTGCAGGATTCCATTGTAGAGAAGAGTTACAGGAGGAGGAGGAAGAAGAAGAAGAGGAGGAGGAGGAGGAAGACAGGAAGATAACCCTGATTGAGTGCATACTATGTACTGGGTGTCATAACAGACCCTCTACAGAAACCATCACTAACCTAGCCAACAACATTTGGAAGTAGAACCTTTTCATTCCCTTTTTACCAAGGAATACACTGAGACTACAGAGGTTCAAGTAATTTGCTTGTGACCACAGAAATAAAGCAGAGTTTGAACCCTGGTCCCCGATTGCAAACGCACTGCGGCCACAGCCGTTTCTGTCCCTGTCCAAGTACTCCCGGTGTTCTTTCCTTTGACCCAAGCAGCCTGATAAGAACAACAGGAGGAGGCTGAGGTCAGCAGAACCCTGCACGTCACTGAGATAAGTGCTGTGACCAGGATCGTAGGCTGCCAGGGCGTGCAACAGAGCCCAAGCCCCAGCTTCTGAGTCATAGGCTACTGACCTCATCTCTCTATGGAGACAGCCTTCTGGCTTGGAAGGAGCCCGGGGATGCCCAGGAGAGGGAGCACCCTTGGTTGTGGGACCAGCGGGAGCAGAGGGCGGTTTTAAGGGGAAAGCTGTCATACCTGTTTCCTGGCTCAGCACACAGCTGGGCGCAAATAGAACACAGGCTACACTGGTAAATGTTTGTTTCTATGTGTTGACCCCTGACACGGCAGCATCATTGTCCCATTCTACAGTCGTGGGGACACGACTTGCTCAAGGGGATCCGGCGATTACTGAGCCAGGCCAAGCTGCGCCGTGAGTCCCCAACACCACAGTGACTTCCTGTCCTGCCATATCACCACTGTTGGTCTTTCCTGAGTCCACATCTGCTGTTCTAGCTCCTCTCAAACTTCACCTTGACTCCAGCCTTGGACCTGAATCCCTGGGGGACCCGTTCACCGCTAGCTTCTGACTCAGGTGGGCCGGGGGCGTCAGGGTCTCTGCATTTCTAACATCTCCAGGTGATGTCAAACTGCTGGCCCGAGGGCCTCGCTTTGGTTGGAGATCCCTGTCTCCGCAGAGGGGACCCAGGAGCAGGTTGGGGGAAAGCTGCAGCCAGCCCTGGGGCCCCTGGGACTGGGCACTCTTGAAGGTGACTTCTAAAGTTCACATCGCCCAAGTGGCAGCTTCAGGAGTCAGTCTAAGGGGGATGGGTCTCCTGAGCCGCCTCCCAGCTGGCCTGCCTTTTGCTCTCTCTCCCTCTGCTTCCTTCTGGCCCTTCTGTCAGAACCTGACAGTTACAGCAAAACACTCTGCTCTCCCGCCCTGAGTCTGGGCCAGGCGCCGGCAGCTGCAGCTGTGAGAAGGAGCTGACATTTGTCTTAATTGGAGTTACCCGTGTAAATCCTGCCGTCCCCTCCCTGCGCCCTTGGCCTTTGATAGGCGAGGGGCTCGGCACAGAGAGAAGCTCGTAATCTCCCCGGGGATGCATGGTGTTATTAATGCAGGCCCCCGGAGGGAATGTTCCAACTCCTCAGCAGGAAAATTGAGCTAGAGGTGAGTTAAAAAACAAACAAAAGGAGGGGAGCACAGCCGCCCGAGCAGAGCGGCCACACTCTTGTGTTTCTCAGCAATGCGACCTGCAGGGCAAAGCTGTCCTGCCCCCTCCCACGGGTTACCCCATGCTTTCAAAACCAGCCCCTAGAAGGTATCAAACTCAGCTGCCCACGGTCACCTGGGAAGCTGTAAAAATCGCTGCTGTCTGGCCCCACCCCGGAAGATCTTTCTTTCACCGGCCCAGGGAGTGAGTGGTGTGTGGATGTTGGGGTTTTAAAGCTCCCAAGTGCTTCTAAAGTTCTCTAGGCCAGAGATCTTCTGCTGCAATCTGACCTTCTCCGGGAAATCTCTTCTGCTTAGCACAGGTCCATTAAGGCCCCGGAAACAGCTTATGCTGTCTCAGAGTAACTGACACCTTTTACAGTTCCACCTACCCTAACAGAGCTGCCCAACCAGAGGGGAGCAGGGCTGCAAATTCCCCCCAAGTCAGTGTGGATTGGTTAGAGAAGCACACAGATAGGCCTTCTGGTTCCTTGAGGTCAACTCCCATACCAGGAAGAACTTGCAGCCGCTGAATAACCGCAGACCAATTTGCCCAGTCATTTTACCAACATTCAGGAAGCACCCATTATGGGCAGAGAGTGACGGGAGAGGCAGCCCTGGATGGACAGGGCTCTGCTCTTCTCTGATTAATGCCTGATGAGGAAAGGTTAAGCAACACCATGGACCACGGCAATAAGGACAGCAAAACCTGGAGGCAGTAGGCTGTGAGGTAGGGAGATTTTTAAAAGGCAATGAAAATGTGTTTTTCATTTATGACATTCCAGGCTGGGCCATGCTCAAGTCCCTTTCCGTAGGCCACGTCATTAGATGTTGCCAATGGCCCTAAGAAGGAGAAGGGCTTGTTCCTATTCTATTTTCAGAAGAAACTGAATGTCCGAGGAACCAGTGACTTACCCATGTCCAACAGCAACAGCATGTTGAAGCCTGACTCCAAAAGCAGAAGAAGAACCTGCAGCCCTGGGAGGCTGAGGGAGGGATAATTTCAGTCTTGACATCTGAGAGAGCCTTCAGGAGGGCCCAGGAGCTCACAACTCGGATACCCCTCCGGTGCAGGGCCTCCGGGAAGAGGAGTACATAGGAGGATGTAGTTCCGGGGAGAAGCAGGTTCTGGGAGAGACTGGAGCAGCAGGCAGGCTTGGAGGAGTAGAAATCTTGGGCAGAAGATGATTTTGAAGCAGGAGATGAGGAAGGCCAGGGAGGGGAGCTTTTTGGGGGATGCACAAGTTCAGGGCAGGGAGGGTTGGATGGCAGTGGGGACTTGCCCTTGAGCCCTGACTGATTAAATAGAGCTGATTATCATGACACACTGGGCCCTTTGATGGCAGGACCCTGACCCAGCATGTCTGGCTGAGGGGATGGTAGACTCCATGCCTAACTGAGGGGAGTACACAGAACACTCCTAGAACCCTTGGCAGGCAGGAGGTGGGCAGGAGGCCATGGACTCTGTTTTTCTGACGCTGATGTTTGCTTTTCACCAGTTGGATATAATAGTCATAGTTTCCGAATAGCTACGACGGGGTGGGCAAAGGCCTAGGAATGTTTCTCCTCTGTGATGCCCCCTGCCATGCCACCCTGGCCCAGAGCCAGCCAACTACGGACTGAAACCTCTATAGCCTGTAAGCCAAAATAAACCTTTCCACCTTTAACTTTGAGGGTTGGGTATTTTGTCTCAGCAACAAGTTAACTATGACAGTGGCAATAGTGATGAAGATGGTGATGATGATAATGGTGAAGATGGTGGTGATGGTGATGCTAGTGATGGTGATAGTGATATGGTGGTGATGCTGATGGTGGTGATGCTGATGGTGATGACAGTGAGGGTCGTGCAGGTGGTGGTAGTGATGACAGTGATAATGGTGATGATGGTGGTGATGATGGGGGTGGTTGTGCTTGAGTGACTGACACCCAAATGGTTACCGTCTCTCACCTCTCCTCTGATTCATATTTTCACTTTCAAGTCACCCCTCTCGTGTCCTATCACACTCAAATTGTGCACACTCAAAATCCTTCCCTCCTCTTGTTTTCGTCTTCCCAGCCTGTACTTCCACCTGTATGTCTTGGCTTCGGGAACAGCTCTTGGCAGAGCTGGCTGCCCAGCAGTGACTCTAGACCCGTCTACCTCCTTCATTCCTACATTCAGTTCATTATGAAGCTTTTTGATGTGACTTCTGAAGTATCTCTTGAGACCCATAGTCTTTTTCACCCACCTTCCCTGCTCCTGC
The DNA here is from genome assembly GCF_000276665.1 of Chinchilla lanigera. Classification (NCBI taxonomy): domain Eukaryota; kingdom Metazoa; phylum Chordata; class Mammalia; order Rodentia; family Chinchillidae; genus Chinchilla; species Chinchilla lanigera. Next base: position 6,440,767 of record NW_004955450.1, read on the forward strand.
TGGAGACCATCTTGTTTTCTCCCAGGACTATGGTAGCAGCATCCTGGTTTATCTCTGAGCTCTGTCTTTCTTCAGGTCTCCCTTCATCACCCCAGAGGTGACCTTCCCACAGGCAGATTCACTGTTACCATGTCCGCATTCTACCCTGTCTGTGGCTCACGGAAATAAAACAAAGATGGCAGGTGTGGGCCTGTCCCTTCCCAGCCACAAAGCTCCAGACACCCCTCCTTTGTTGCTTGTTTATTCTATATTATTTATTGTACCTGCTTTGTTCCAGAAAGCACTGAAGGTGGCTTCCTTAACTCTAACTAGGGCTCCCCTCTCTAACCTTACACCCCTCCCCCACCCGTGCTTCACCCAAACCATCCAGTTCCCCCAAGGCCTGGATAGCTTAAGTACACAGTGGTGACAAGAATAGGCAGACTCATCTCTGTGGACAAAACGCTGCTGGCACCCTGGACGCCACCTGGTTCTGGTGGGTGACGAAGTATGGCCTCTTGGCCTGGTAAATGAGCTTTCAAGAGAACCCTAGGTTAGTTGTGCCACTTCCTCCCGGGCTGAGTTGAGACTTCAGGACCACAAGAAATGGGGCCAGGTGAAAGAGACCAACATCTCCCCACCCAGCCTGGACACATGCATCTCCCCTTACAGACGCTCAGCATGTCCCACCCCAGCAAGAACCCCCATGGTCACCATCACACCCTCAGATGTCCCACCTCTCCTGCACCCTCTCTCCTCAGCCACTCTTGGTTCTAGGGTCAGATGTGGCCCCACTTCAGCAGGCCCAGGTCTGGGTCGCATCACTGGGGCCTGACCTCTGCTACCTTCCAGCTGGGGACAGGATTGGGTCTTACCACTCCTTGGCCTGGGATCTCCCCTCTGGTGATCAACCTATAGTAAGGAGCGGGTTCCAGGGGCCTGAAGCAAGGAGGCTGTGAAGACGGCAATGATGAGCAGGTTCCCCGGGACCGCCAAGCCCAGAACACTCTTGGTGCCCGGGGTGGAGGGAGGGGGGTCCTGCACGGCCAGCCCCATTCAGCGTGATGTGATATGAGCTGCAGCTCTCTGCTCCCACTTTTCTGGAGCGCCCTCTTTCCATTTGTGCAAACTATGCTGAAGTCTCGAATGCCTCCCCCTTTCCTCTGACTGGTACAGATCTCCCCAGCTCCTGTGGAGCTGCCCTGCTGCCCCGCCCCAATGGGTAGCATTAGCATCTCCCTGTCCTTTACACGCATAGACAGCCTCACACACCCCTCTTTACTGTGGTCCTTTGTTTATCCATCTTCCTCCTCTGCTGGGACGTGAGCTCCCCCAGGGAAAGGGGCGTGCCTTTTCCACCTCTGAAGCCTGAGGACCTAGCACAGGTGTGAACTTGGTGCTTCCCGAATTAGAGACCAGTAATGTTAGACCCGGCTCTCTGTGTGCTCCTGGAACTCTGCAGAAAGTTATATCTTCCTGTCATTACCATGTCCACATTCTACCCCATCTGTGGCTCACGGAAATAAAACAAAGATGGCACTTAGTTTTCATAACCTTCATGGAGGTTTGCAACTGGCATTTATGTTGTTTTACTGATGGGAACACTGAGATTGAGCACAAAAGGTGGAATGTCTTGTTCAGAGTTGTCCAGAAAGGTCATGGCTGTGTCAGCCCAGGTGTCTCAACACCAAGTACACTCCAGAACATCATCGCCTTTCCCTCTGAGCGCCTCTGTGGCTGAGAAGTGACTGAGCCACACAGGCTCTGCCCTCTGTCAGCACCAGGTTCCTGATGGGGAGGAGACCAGGGGCTCTGGATTCCTAGGTGAAGATAGAGGATGAAGAGAAGCATCTAGAAGGTACAGGCCCCTGAAAATGAGGAAAATGAGAGGAAATAAGAGTTGCAGAATTGTGGTAGCTAGAAAGCAGGGGGACAAGTGATAATCAACTTAGCAGGAGAAATGAGAAGGACTCTTAAGCTGGCATCGGGAAAAGCTGAGAAGCAGCTTGAATTACACAGTAGAACCCTCAAAAGCTCCAAGAACTGAGAGCATCATGTACTTCTGGAAGCAGGTGAAGTGGTGAGGCAAAAGCAAGCATTAGCGAGTGAAAGCAATTCACTCCGAGGCAATTAGAACTCCAGATCTTTGCCCCCACTCCTTTCTGCTGTGCACCCATCCACTTCTTACCCCAGCCAACTCCTGGAGAAAGAACGAACTCTCTACTCCAAGATACGGGGCAGGAGGTACAGCGGAAGGCACAGGTCAGTAGGGAAAAGAGAAGGAGGAAAGAACGTTTACACACTCAATGCTGAGATCCTATACCCATCTTCTCCATCTTAACATCCTCCTGACAAGACGCCGGAAGCTCTTCTCTGGGTGAGCACATGAAGAAAGATCCACAGGCTTCAAAGTTTCACTCTTGCACACTTCTGTTAGGAAACTCCTGAAGGATGCAGGTAACAACCACAATGAGGGACTGAGTTAAGAAAAAGACAGGAAACCAGGAGATGCAAAGGAAATCTTCCAAATGATGATGGGAAAGGCCAGGATATAGTCATGACCCAGGCTCCCAGTGTTAATGGGAGAAAGGTCAGAAAGTTCCTTGAAACACTTGCTCAGAGAAATGAAACCAGTAGCATATGGGATATGCATTAATACACATGTCTAGCTCTTATCAGCAACAAGTGGCCATTTTGAATGTTGAATTCACAAGTTAATAAGAAGCTATGCAAGGAACAGGAAAAACAAAAGCAATCATCATCTCCAAAAACACCAAGAGTGTTCAGCAAAGGAAAAAGAATACTAGTTGATTCTGTGAATCAGCTAGGAGTGGCGGTAGTTACCTAGTAGTAATAATGTCACTACTGAGTACTGATGAAGCAGAATACCTACTGTATTTGACTGTGTAAGGAGGAAGACTGACACATGGATTTGTGTTTGGGTGGGTTCATGGGCGGGAGAGAGAGGTAAGGAGGGAAGGAAGGAGGGAGGGAGAACTAAAACCCATTCCTTTATAATGGAAAGTCAGTAAGCAATGCTGAAAAGAGAAATATTAAGAAATGGCAACATAAACATGTTCTATAGAGACGGGTTCAATATTCAATGAATTCATTCAAAAGGTCACAAGTGGTTATCTCTCAGAGAGGAAAGTTGATGAGGGCTGTTTTCCTTTATAAACCTTGCTGAACTGGTTGCATCATTCAAGTAGTCACTCAAAAAAGAAAAAAAAAAAAGAGAGAGAGATAAAATAAATGCCTAAGAAAACAAGAGTAACAAGAGCATGGGCATCCGAATCAGAATTAACGGTGTGGCCAGAGAGAAGCTGAGCAATTTCTCTAAGCCTCAGATCCCTTGTCTGTAAAGTGTCTCCCAGACGTGAGTGGCTGTCAAGTTAAAATGTGATGAGCGTCCAAAGTGCTAAGCACTAATATGCCCTTAATAGGTAGTTGCTGATTGCCAATCAAGGCAGGGCAATTGTTGGCTTTCGTCTCCCCACCCCCATGCTACACCTGTCAGGGGTGGTTTCCACTTATCTATTCCTTGGTTTATTCTTGCTGTTTTCACCTGCAGCTCCCCCACCTCATTCCACCCAGACCGAGGCAGGAAGCACAAATGCACGTGTCACACAGGAGGGCTGAGGAGGAGGGTGACTCAACCTTCCTCTGCAAACCTCACAAACACATCTTTGTTTTGATCTCTAATCCTGTGTGGTCTCCACCCCACTGCCCTGTAGCTGCTTTCACTTCAGCCTCCCAGTTCTCCCTTGACTGTCATTTTTGCCATTGCTTAACAGCCTTTGCCATTGCTTAATGGAGCAAGAGTCCTGCCTCCCTCCCTGCTTGCCTGCCTTGGTAGTTCATTATACTCATTACAGCCCACTCACCTAGAGGGGCGGCCTGAGCTTTCTGCGTACCTGGCTGGCAGGCTCCTGGGAGAGGGGCTGTGCTATCCAACTATGCCTTTAGGGCTGCCCCTGATGCAGCTGTGACCTCCATAAATCATGTCCCCTAGCCTCATCCTTCTCCCAAACTCTTAGCAGTAGGGAGACTGTGGTGCTTCTCAGTGAAAGCTGGAATCCTGGGGAGTTGGTACAGGTCTGGGGAGGAGGGCGAGCTGGATATTGAGATGCAGATGAGTACTCAATAAGCACTTGGAGCTGGGGGTCTGGAGCTTAGGGGAGAAGCCTAGGGTGGCTAAGAACAATCCTCGGGAGGCTTCAGATGAGGAAACTAACTGAAGGCCCTGCTGGGGGTTAGACTGCGCCCCAGGAAGAAGTCAAGAGTGTGTGGGATGAGAACAGGGAGGCAGGGGATGACACCCCCCCCCCGGGGGCCTCCCATTAGAGATGCACAGCAAAGAAAAACCTGCCACTGGGCTCAGCTGAGGCTGCCACAAGGACAGCAGGTAAAGTCCTTCCAAGCCACCTCCCTGAGAGCCAGGTGAGGAGATCATCTCCGGAAGGAGGAAGTGGCCAACTTTCTCACGTGCTACAGAGAAATCAGGTGACATTATGACTCACGTCAGTGTCACGGAACCCATGGGTGACCTCGGCATGGGAAGTTCCAGCGGTGGGGTGGGGGCCCCTGACCACACTGAGTTAAAGAGTAAAAGAGGATGAGGAAGTGGAGACAGTGAAAATAAACAACGCTTTTGGGAAACGTGGCTGAGGAAGAAAAGGGAAGGCTGGGTTAGCGGCCAAGAGGGGTATGGACCCAGCTGGGAGGGAACCAAAAGCTGTGTGTCTTACTGAATGGAGAATGGCTCTGGGCCCTGGTAGGTGGGAAGAGTGGTCCAGAGTACAGGGAGATGGATTTAAGGTCAATAGGGCTATACAGGAACACATGGAATATTCATGGAGCACCTAGCACAGTGCTAGATGATAGTACTAGGTGCTCTATGAATTGGGTCATCCCTCATTATCCATGAGGAAAAGGTTCCAGAATCCACCATGAACACCAAAATGTAGGGTACTCACAGCCATTATACAAATGACTTAGCCTTTGCATATAACCTATGTTCGTTCTCCTGTATACTGTAAATCATTTCTTTTTTTTCTAAAAGTTAAAAAACTAACAAAACAACAATGAAGACAAAATCAAAACAACACAAAAACAATACATGACCTCAAAACAAAATGATAGGAATTTACAGTGGTTGCTACATTATATACTGTTATCTTCAACGAAGTTGCTTAGTCCACCAGACATAAGAATGTAGGCTATCTGTAATACCTGGTACAGTGTAAATGCTACATGAATATTGGTTACACTGTAATGTTTAGAGAATAATGACAAGGGAACAAGTCTATGTGTTCATTTCAGATGCAATCTTTTAAAAAAAATATTTTCAGTCTGAAGTTGGTTGAATTCATGTTTGTAGAACCTGTGGATACAGGGCCCTGACTACGTTTCAAAACCACCTGAGTTTCTGGGAAGCAGGCATAACTAAGCTTATTTTGCCCATGAGCAGCTGGGCCTGAGAAAGGTTAAACATCAAATGCATGGTCTCAGAGTCAGTGAATGCTTCCAAAGTTCCAACGCCACTCCCCTGTGCTCTCACACACCATGTCCATGCCTTTGTCTGCCATTGACTGCACCTGTTTTATCTCTCCTCCACCCTGGTGCTGGACTCAGAGTGTCCCACAGGCAGGGACCCTGCCTCTTCTGCTTTCTGTATTCCCAGCTCCGAGACACATGCCCAGCATACAGTAAGGTCTAAAAAGTGAATAGTAACAAAATCCATTTGGAAATTAGCAAAAATTATGAAGAGACATTTCACCCAAGATGATAGCGAGATGGACAATCAGCACATGAAGAAATGTTCAACATCATTAGCCAATAAGAAAATGCAACTCAAAACCAAGATATCATGAGACACCTGTAAGAAGGGCACCAATAAAATATAGAAACAACACTGAATGCCAGCGAAAATGCAGAGAAATGGGACACTCACCCTAGTGATGGGAATGTGAAGGGCATAGTCACTCCAGAAAACAGTTTGGTGGTTTCTTAAAAGCCCACACATGCACTTACCATACGACCCAGAAATCGCATTTGTGGGCACCCAGCCCGGAGAAATGAAAGCATATTTGCACAAAAATCTGAACATGACTATCCATAGCAACCTTATTTGTAATAGCCTCAAACTAGAAACCACCAAAATGTCTTGCAATAGGCAAACGGTTCAGCAAACTTGGCATATCCATACCATGGAACACTACATAGCTTTATCGCTGAGCATTTTACTTAATGAATGAAATATTGATGTCTGCAACTTGGACGACTCTCAAGGACTTTCTGCTGAGTGAGAAAATCCCTCTTCTCAAAAGACCACATGTGATATGATTCCATTTATGTCATATTCTTGAAAAGACAGAAATAGAGAGACAGAGAGCAAATCCTCTGTTCTGATGATTATTGCCAGGTGGCTGCCTGGCATGAGGAGGGGGAGTGCCTGTAAAGGAATAGCAACAGGGAGATCTCCGCCATGATGGTAAGGTGTGTTTTGATCACAAAGCTTACCCAAATATGCATGGGTGACAGTGTAGCAGAGCCATGCACATGGAATGTACCAACGCCATTTTCCTGATGTAGACACCGCACTCGAATTCTGTAAGATATAACCCTTAGAAGAAACCAAGTGAAGAGTTTGTGGGACCTCTCTCTACTGTCTTTGCCTGTTGCTGGGGATCTACAATTATTTCTAAATAAATTAGTAATAGTAGGAACAGATTATCACTCACAATAAAAAAAAATCCTTGAATCTCTGCTGATGTAAAGAAATGGATGGATGGATAGATAGATGCATGGATGGATGGATGCATGGATGCATGGATGCATGGATACATGGATGGATAGATGGATGAATATATGAACTAAGGGAAGTAAAAGCTCATGGTCTCAGGAGGCCAACAAATAAATGCAGAGAAGATGTTGGGTTAGAACATCTCCATTTGCCAACCACCACATCAATAACTGTTCTGGCAAGAGTTCTCCATGGGTGCTCAAACCAGTGAAAGAAGTATGATGAAAAACAGAATATTTAGATCGCCTCAGAGTATCTTCTCCCAAGCCACTCTTTTACAAAGGGAAAAAGTCACTTTGCAGTGAAGAATCTTGGCACTGCCACCCCAGCTAAGTGGTCCAAGTTATCGCCACTGAGAAGGGGACAAATGGGCATCGTGTCTTTGATGGTGGGAGGCCCCAAGGAGGACATAGTGTCGTTCCTGGGGCAGGCAGGCAGCCAAAGCTGTGTCATCTCAGTCTAAGAAAGAGGAAATGCCGCACAAACCCGTAGGAGATGCATCCTCCAAAATAACTGGCTGCTCCCCTTCAAACGTTCAGATCATGGAAAGAAAATAAAAAGTCAGACTGAGAGGCTGTTTGCAATTAAAGGAGATAAGATGAAAACATGCTGAAGTATTTAGAGGCAAAAGGACTCTGAAATTTACTCTCAATTGCTTCAGAAAAATATATGTATATACACACATATACATCATCTGTATGTGTATACATACATCAGTGTAGACAGAGATATATAGAAAAAGGGAGAATTATAGAGGAAACTAAAAAGCAAATAAGCAAATATGGTGGAGTGTTAACATTTGGGACTTTCTTGTATATTTTTGCAATATTTAAAGAAACCAAGTATTTTTTAAAGTTTAGAACATAAAAGAGAACAGAGAACAAAGTTACTAAGCCTTTTACATATTAAAAACTGCTGTCACTTAATTGGCAAGTTGAAATGACTTTGTATTCATCTTCTGATTAAGGCCCCTGGATCACACACAGTGAGGCCTGGCCATTACCATCCCTGGGGGATGGGGGTTAGAGCAGAGCCTGTGAGGTCCCTCACACGTCCGCTCAGTGTAGGCACGTACTTGCAAGGCCAGCTGTGGCCTGGTAGGGGTAGAGGGCTTCATCTCTCCTAATTTTCCTTTCAATTCATTTCCTTCTCAGAGGAACTAAAAGACTATTAGCTTCGCATTACTGATACAAAATACCTGACACATCCAATGGAAAGGAGGAGAGGTTTATTCTCGCTCTTGGTTTCGGAGGATTCCGTCCATGGTTGGCTGGCTCCAAGGCACAAACATGGTTGAAGTAAGGGGTCTTGGTGGAAGAAAGCTGCTCGCCTCATAGCATCCAGGAAAGGGAGCAGAGGAAGATCAAGAGACAGCAGGGGATAGGAATACACCTTCCCAGGTCTAGTGCCCCATGACCTCCAGCCGGATTCCCCCTCCTAACAGCACATTCAGCTATGAACTCACCAATGGGTCAACCCACTGATAAGGTTCATGTCCTCATGACCTAATCACTTTCCAAGAGCCCCACCTCTGAACCCATGAATCTTCTAGGGGACATTTGTGAGCCAAACCCTAACAAAGGCACACAGTCAGACACAAGCTGTGTGGAAATGGAGGGTTCCCTCACAAGCCATACAGACAAAAGGAGGTCATGGAGTGCCCAAGCAACTGGGTCAGATGTGTGGGTTCAGCACTGCCACTGCCTCTCCTTAGAAGAAGACAGTGCAGGCCTGAGAGAGATCGGGGCCCCCTCAGCTCCCCAGGCCATGCTGTTCACAAATCACCCAGTGCATAACAAGGAGTCGTGAAGCCAAGGTCTGATTCCTAATCGCCCTTGAATCACTATGGCACCCATGAGTAAAAACCTCAACGGGTCTAGGTCTCAGATTCCTCACCTGCCGAGTGTGGCCAATAACTCCTGCTTGGCCTCCTCTCAGAGATGATTTAGGGGAATGGGAGGGGTAGGGGGAGTGTCTGGAAGCATCATGTGGTACCTTTGCACTCTGGACCTGCAACGAGCAGGGCTCTGTGCTGAGAAAATGGGAGCTCCACGGAGACAAGAGATGATTTTTGTTGTCCTCCCACTCGTCCAGCCATTCCTCTATCCATCCTTCCCTTCTGTCATCCATCCATATATCCACACGCACCATCCAACTTCCATCCATCCTTCCACCCATTCATCCACCCATCCACCCATCCATCTATCCATCCTTCCATCTCTCCACCCAGTATCTACCTGCCTATCTACTCAGCAGTCCATCCATCCAACATTCCTTCCATGTTCTGCCCATTCTTTACCTCATTCGCCAGAGAGTGTGTTAAGTACTAGTTGGGCGAGATACCAACTTGATTCTGGGGTTCAGTGATGAATAAACCAAATCACAGCTTGAGCTCATAGTCTAAAGGACCAGGCACATAAACTGAACTAAGAGCTATTGCCAAGGACAGACCAGGTATTGTTGGAAGGTACAGATGGAGGCTAGGATGGGAAGGGACAGTACTGCTAAATGCGGTGACCTAGAAAGGAAAGCTGGAGGGGACAGCAAGAGCATATGTGGTGGACCAAAGGAGCAGGGGCTGTGTGTTTACCGCAACAGCCTGGCCTGGAGTCATGGTAAGTCTAGGGGTTAAGGGGGAGCCTGTGAAGAGGGTGGTATGCCCAGGGGGTGACCAGATGTAGCCCGAGCAGGGCCTCAGAGAACACAAAGCATACCATATCCAGCAGCATCCTCTGAGGTCAGCCGCTGCCCCAGAGGAGCACAGCTTGGCTCCATGCACAGGAGAACTGCTCAGCCCAAGAGGGTCTGAAGCAACTGGAAGCCTGGACCACTCAGCTCCAAGTTGGAGTGTGGGGTCAGCAGAGAAGCTGCTCTGGCCACCAGCTCGAGGCTGAGATGGGTCCAGCCACTAAGGGTGGTACCCAGGGTCCTGGGCAGCCTGCTTGGAATTCCTGGTTCTCTGCCTTGGGAAGGTCACCCCTGCTCCTTCAGGGGCTGCAGCAGGGCAGGGCCCACGCCCCAGGAAATTGAGTGTTAGTTCAGTTTCTCCACAGCTTCTGAGTCCTGCGAGGGAAGGCAGGTCAGCCCACTTCCTCCAGTTTTATTTCCCTCATCTGTAAAAGAGAATGGAGTGAATCGGAGTGGAGACACTTCCCAGCTCTTCTCTATGGGACAGAAGCTCCTAAGGAAGTGTCCTTTATGCTGCAGATCTCACCCGGCTTAGATGCCCAGGGTCCTCACATCTCGCCACTAAGTGATGGGCCTTCTTTCCCCTCGCCTGCCTCCCTCCTGGGTGCCATCTGCAGATGAGGGGTTGATATCATGAGCTATGACCTGTACCTTCTCTCCCCTTGCCCCTAGCATGGGACAGCTTTGGTGGAAAGAGCTGAGCAGACCTGAGATGACAGCTGCAACAGGGCCGGAAGGGCCGGGGTTCCCTAGGACGGAGCGCTAAGAGCAGGAAGTGCTGGTAGTCTCTGAGCTGGAGGGGCGGGCTCCCAGGGAGGGTATCTGAGGTGACATTGAAAGTGCTGGAGATAAACTGCAGATTGCATGGTTGTGCCGCAGGCCTGCCCAGGGCCCAGAGCTGCAGGTTTGGGGATTTGAGCTTGATCTCCTAGAATTTATTTTAAACCCCACTACCTGCTGAGGCAGCAAATGAAAGTTACACAAATCCTCAGTCAGTAGCTAATGAAACAATGTCGCGGCCACCCACGGGTTTGCCCACCACCTACCTGCCCAGCCTCCTGTCTGACACCTGTCACCTTCGTTTCCTAGCCGCTGCATTCCCACCATCAGCCGGCTTACCCCACCACGCAAGGGGCCCCCACAGGTGCCATGCGGTCGTGCTGGCTTCCAGCTGAGTGTGACCCACTCGGCCGCTTCCTGAGTCTCCGAGCTGTGGGATCCTCTCTCCCCACCTCTTCCCTGGCAAAGGCTCAGGTGGTCAGTTGTCTACACAGCCTGCCATGGTTGTGCTGGGGCTCTATCCAGATCTTCCCACACCAAGTCCCCTGCACTTCCTTGTGTCATGGCTGCCGGGCTCCGTGATGCCTGGGAAGTGACCTCTGTCACAGCTACTGGTTGCTCCAACACCTGCAAGCAGTTGCCCTCGCAGGACAGTTCTGCTTGGTCCTGTAAAAACCCCACACAAGCTCTGCTGTTATCATTCTGTCTGCAATGGGTGGGGTTGTACTCCACCTCACCTCTAGTCTAAGTGCTGCTGAGAAAGGCGTTCAGTAGATGTGATTGACATCCACAGTCACTTGACTGTCACCAAAAGAGATTATCCTTCATAACCTGGTGGGCCAGTCCTAATCAGCAGAAAGGCCTTAAAAGCAACACCGAAGTTTGTCTCAAGTTGCAGTTTGCAAACTGCAGCCCATGAGCTTTCAGTCTGCTTTGTCTGGCATTACAGTCAGGATAGTCCGTATCTTTATATAATCTCCTGTGGGTTCCCTTTCTCTGGTAGAACCCTGACAGACATACTGTGTCAGCTAACACCAACTGTGCCAATGTTCAGTGGGCAGAGGGGGACCCGAAGAAAGGAAGCCTGATTTCTGAGCATGGCTAAACATAGTAAAACCGTACTATTTTACCCAAGTTAGCACATCACATTCATAGCTCCTTTTATTGAAGAGATTCAGAAAGGCAAAGTAGCTTGCTCAGCATCACACAGCTTATTAAGGGATGCACTGGAATTCCAGTCCAGGTTTGTCTGAGTGCAGGATTCAGATAATCACTGATAATCTCAGCAATATCCTGGGAAGTGGTAGCCGTGGGCCTTTCAGAAACAAACACGTATGTGCACAGCTACATGCATAAGTTCATTAAAAACTTTACCGCTGGGGCTGGGGATTTAGCTCAGTGGCAAGTGCAAGGTCGTGAGTTCGGTTCCCAGTACCAGAGAAAAACCAAAAAAAAAAAAAAAAAAAAAAAAAAAAAACTTTACTGCTGTGAAAGATAGCACAGTTTACAAATAACAGTAAAACACACAATATTGTTTATTATAAGTTCCATCTAGTAAATGGACTCTCACGGAATGCTTTTATTGGTATTTTCTGAGTTCTCGTATCTATAGCCAAATTGCTGTTACAATTAAAAAATGAACATAATGCCTCCATGAATGTTCACTGGGATTTTCGTTGACAGAAATGAGTTTGGTGAAAGTGAGGCAGGGGATGAGGCTGGGGATTTAGCTCAGCGGCACAGCACCTGCCTGGCAAACACAAGGTCGTGAGTTTAATTCCCGGTACCAGAAAAAAATCAAAAAAAAAAAAAGAAAGTGAGGCAGGGGAGACATACGTTGGATTCCATTTGTGCAGCAGTGATAAGCAACTTCTACACTGGAAAGGATAATAATTTTTGAGTATTGGAAAGATATGTTCTCCGTGTTATATCTTATTCACAATGTCACGGCTACCAGCATTTAAATTTAATTTGCATTAACTTTCTCTCCCTTATTTTCTCAAGTCAAGGTAGCAAAAGAAGAGTCAAGCCTTGATATGTACCATCTGCCCAATTTCTATGATATAAAGAGAGTTTCCATGACTGATTTCAAACCATGAGCATAAGTTGGGGAGAAGGTTAAACAGAGACACACAGCAGCTCGCCCTTACTTAGAATTTCCACTGTACTGATCTAGAAGATGTAAACAACTCCAAGAGCCTACTTGTAAAATATAATGACACAAATAGCGCATGACAAGTTTTTAGTGTTCACTAGCTCTATTTTTATCTAACTGTAAATTTACCTAAGTTAATTTTTAAATGACAACTGTTTGACACGTTGGCTCATCAAACTCCTGAAAACCTAACCACTAGCTCATGATCCTATGTGAGCTAATTCCAGCATGCCACCTTCAGAAGCATTCAAAATCCAAAACAAGGGTGCTCTGTTACTGAGCTACATTCCCAGGCTGCCCTACTCCCAACCCTTGCTTTTTAAAATTTTGAGACAGGGTCTTGCTAAGTTGTCAGGGTTGGCCTTGAACTTGTGATTCCTCCTGCCTTAGCCTCCTGAATAGCTGGGCTACGGGTGTGTACCATCACGCACAATGTAAGTGTGAGTTCAGCTGTGAGATCCTCCTTGATCTCCATCAGGCTGTTGGTTATTTCTGCTATGGAAGGATAGCACCTGCACACATGTTGTACTGTCATTATTTATTTCTATGTTTGTCTCTGTATCAGACAAGGCTCTTGAGGACTGGGACCTTAAACCACAGCTCATTCATCTTTGTAACACCCACAGCACCCAGCTCAGGTTGCCCAAAAAAATATTTGTTGATTGAAAGCATATGATAAGGGTCTTTCAACTACATTTCTAAAGCCCAAGGGTTCCGAACAGATATCTCTGGGATCATCACAAGACTGATGGGAGAGTTGAATAGGGCGAGTTCTAAAAGTTAAAACAAGGTGCCATGGAAGAGGACCCATCAGTATGAGTAAGAATTCCTAGAAATTAAAATTATTGTTGGCAAAATTGTAAAACTCAACTGAAAATTTGGAATACAAAGTCAAAAAAAAAAAAATTCCCCAAAGCAACTGGCATACAATATAGAAAAACAAGAACTATTCAGAGGTCCAACATCGAGCTACTAGTAGGAGTTTTAGAACAAGGCAAGAAAGAAGATGGAGGAGAGGGAATTAGTGAAGAAACAATTGCATTATTACAAACCCCAAGGGACTAAAAGGAACACTGAATCTTTAAATTGAAAGGGCTTCAGAGAGTGCCAAGTAGACAGAATTGGAGAATTTAACAATACTAAAGATTAAAGAAGACGCTGCACATTTCTAGAGAAACCAGAACATCACTTAGAAAAACCAGAACCTTACTTTTTTTGCCTAATAAGCAGAAATCAAATGACATCATTGTCCTCAACAGTAACAATGGTGGTCAGAAGAGTAATAGCCAATAATGATTACTGTGCCCTGGTCCTGTTCTAAGCACTTTACATGTATAAGTCAATTAATGTTCATCACAATTCCATGAAATAAGCTCTGGTTTTCTCTTGGTTTATAAATGAGATAACTGAGAGACAGGCTAAGGTCTAGTAAATGTAAAATTAATATTTGAACCCTGGCAGTGTCATTCCAGACTCAGGACTTTTAACCTCTTCACCTATATTCCGTCTATAAGTGCTAAGTATAAATAGCTTTCAACTGGAAATTCTATGCCCAGCCAAACTGTCCATCAAGGACACATTCAGACTTTTAAGGGCTCAGGAATGTATTTCCCATATTTTCTTTCTGAGAAGTTACTTAAATGTATAGTTTAACAAAACTGACTTGGAAACAAAGGATAAAGTTTTGGGAGTAAAAATTAGTACAATTAATTCAGAGATCTAATGTACAGGAATTCCAGAATGATCTATGTGTAGCCATCCCAGGAATGCCGCTTAACAAATAAGAGCAGAAAATCAAAGACCCAGGTAGAATGACATCAGAAAGAAGGACCTGATTCCAAGAAATATATAAAAAGAGACCAGAAGACTAAGAATATGGTGAATAGGCCTGCTTTTTTTTTCCCCAAAACAATCAGAAACACCAAGAAGTAGGGAGAAAGAAAAAAAAAAAAAAATTCAACAAGAAACTACTGGTTCAAATTCAAAGCATACCATAATTTGACATGATTGAATGATTTGGAAGAGAATAAGAAATGAAAAACTATTCAAAGTGCCAAAAGCATTTTCCCGTGGGAGGCATGGGAATCATGATCTTGTATCCTAGAGAAGAAGATAAGTCATGCACAATATACTCCTTGGGTCACATGGGGCAATGTTACATCATCTACATCATATAAGCACTGAACCTCAGTTTTTATAGATAAAGGGAAAGTCTTAATAAAACGTAATAGAAGCAAAAGTGATCAACTTTGAGAAGATAAATGCAAAAATAAAAGAAATAAGAAAGTAGGAGTTATAAGAAAACAGAGACAGAGGTGAAAATGAGGACACCAGTATCTTTATCTTATCAAATAGCTCCAGAAAAAGGGAAGTCAAAATACTTTTAAATTTATAAAGTTAAGCAACAGAGAGATTAAAATAGGAGCAAAGTTGTGAGCAGAAAATTGTGAGCAGAGTAAATGTTGTAGAGATGAGAAATATGAATTAACTCCTCATCCACCATGGCCGAGTATAAATAGATAATGCTAAGTTGACCACACATCTCAATTTGCCCAGGATAATTCCATTGCATACCTGTTATCCTGTGTAATTATTAGTTTCGTCCCTTTTAACTTTCAAGTTTCTTCATTGGGGGATTAATTACACACACCCTGATCTAAAATTGATAAGTTAAGCAATGTTCGTATAAACACATGGCATGGAAAAATCACCAGAGGAAATCAAACAAAATCTGTTAAAAGTGGGTGTCTTGTGGGGAGTGGGTAGGATGGGCAGGATACATTTGTCACAGCTCACTGAACTGCAGTTTTAATGTGTGTGTTTCATGGTATGTAAATTAGACTTCAGTAAAGTTGACTGAACTAAATGAGGTAGTCTTTGCCAATAGCAGGGTGGGTGAGAAGCCATCCTGTATTATCTGATTTTATTTAAACAATGTGCATTCTTACTTCGACAGGTCTTTTAAAATGTACACTAAAAATTATTTTGAAAAGAATTTTGTTGGGAGTGTGCTGCGTGATGATTAAGAATCTTACTGGCTTGGGTGCTTCCTGAGATTTTAGGTCAAAATCGGAGAACGGGGTATTTCCTCTGAGGCTCCTTGGCCTCTTCTGGACAAAAGGAAGATTTGAGGAACTAGATTGTGAGCTTTTTTTGGATTCTGCTAGAGAGACAAAAGAGTGACCGATGCCTGGGACCCATCTGCAAGAGATTTTAATATAAACGGGGTTTTAAAAAGTCTCCTTGGTGATTCTCAAGGGCAGCCAGGATGAGGACTACTGAATGGGGTGAGGGAGCCCTGGACTCCATGGTTTGAAAAATTCAAGATGGTAGATGGTGGCTGAGCTACCAGTTAGGTATGGAACAAGTCTGCCAACAATTCTTTCTCCTTTTGCAGATAGAGAAACTGTGGCCCAGTGGGAAGCACTGTCTTGCTCAGGATAAGGCGGCAAAGGATGGCCCAGCCAATGCCAGAGCAAAGGTGTCTGACTCCTAGCCATGCTCACCCTCTTCCACACCATCAGGGCTCCATGTGCTCAACACGAGAAGGGCAGCAATTCCCGGACAGCGACGGGCTGAGAGCCTACTGCTTGCCGAGCTCTCTGCCAAGCTCAGGATGGTTCCCATCCTTTAAACTTCCTGCCGTCCTGGAACCCCCATGTTGCAGTTTAGCTAAGAGCTGCTTCGAGAAGTCAGATGACTCACCTTATCTTGTGTCCCTCTCCCTAGGCTCTACCCTAGGATTTCTCAACATGTGGCTCTAAGCAATATTTTTTGCCCTAAATTTCCTGGAGCACTGGTTGAGAAGGCAGACCTCCCGGTCACTCCCCAGGCCTATGGAATCAGAATTCTTGGAGGTGGGACCCAAGAAGTTGCACTTTAACCAGTGTCTTGGATGGCGGTAAGCCCACAACAGTGGCGCCCTGCCGTTCCTGTGGGTCTTCTTCGCATCTTTACAGGGGCTGCCTCCCTCCTGTCTCAGGTCCTTTGCCCCTGATATAGCCTCTACTGATTAACAGCCCTCCTCTGCAAACCCCTTTCAAGTCTAAGGTTCTTCTCAGAAGTCTTTTAATGATTTAGCCTAGGGAAATTCTTCCCACTGTGCACTCCTTTGCAACAATACTGTTTTCCTCCAGGAGCTTACTACAACGGCAGCTTAACACTGTGTGTAATTTTTGCTTAATGTCTTCTCTGCTTCACTCTGAACTGTGGGTCCTTGTGTCCAGTGGTTTGTCCACAAGCCCTAGTCCACACTCAGCACCTGGTTACACAGCCAGAGAGGAGTGGGGCCAGGGTTGAACCTCAGGCTCTCTGACGCTCAATTTACTTCTGAACCTCAGTGTTAACTGCCCAAGAAAAGCAAGAACCTCACCAGACATGGGAATTCTACACATTTAATCACTCTCTAGGCCTCTAAACCACTCTGCTCACACACAACTACTGTATTTTATTTTGTTTTGTCTTATAAATCCTGATAACAAATAATTTTATTTGGCAAGAGCTTGGATCATCCCCCACAGCCTCAACACCAAGCACTATGGCAAGATATCTAGGCAGAAATTAGTTCCATGGACTGGAATTTCTGCAAGCTGGCCAAAACGGCCAGATGAACCCCATGAGCCCACCGAAGCCCTGGATCTCCGTCCCTTCCAGATGTTCCAGTGGCATCTTGAATGAAAGACCCTTCTGAGCCAGAGCCCACTGCCTCCAGTTAGAGGCAGGCAATTAAGAACATGCCAGGTATTGGGCCTGGTCTGGCCCATCTGCACGTTCCCAAGCAGACCAAACAGAAGTCTTTTGTCAGGGTCTAGCGATACTATCCAGGTTTAGGCATGCCAGAGACCAGAAGTGGGAGAAAAGCTTACCAAACTTAAATGTGCATCAGAAAGAATTGTGAAGGCTGAAATGGAGAAGAAAAAGAAAAAAGGAGAAAAAAAGAAAGATTGCCTGGTGTACCATCCAATGTACTCTTGGGATTCAGCTTTTTCCTCCACCTTGTGTTATTTGAGCTATTTTATAATTCTGCAAGTTACAGAAAACTGATAGTAATGCAAATGATTCTTATCCATATAAAAAGAAGTTTTGTCTAATGTCATTGTCATGCCATTGACTACTGTACTATACTTTTTCTATTTTTACCATCTTTGCATAGATAGGGTTCCACATCCATAGATTGTGCAACCATGGATTCACCCAGCCACAGACCAAAAATATTCAGGAAAAATATTGTGTCAATACTGAACAGATACAGACTTTATTTCTTGTTACTATTCCCTAAAAAATATAGCATTACAACTATTTATATAGCATTTACACAATACTGGTATTATAAGCAATGTAGAGATGATTTAAAATATAGAGTAGGATAGGCATATATTACATGCAAATGCTAAGCCATTTTCTATAAGGGACTTGAGCATCTGTAGGTTTTGCATCCATGGAGATCCTGCAACCAGTTTCCCTAAGAGATGGCTGTATTTGTAAATTAATTTTGGACTCTTGATGACATATGCACATATAAAATATATGACACATATTACATATATATATATATACACGTATGTCTATGCTTTGCATTTTCCATTGAATTTATTTTAACATCTTAGTAGTTTCCTCATTAGTTAATTAACAACTTTGACCCAGATTTATTTTGCATTTGTATGAAGAGTTGTGATTATATCTTATGTTTTACATGTGCCTATGGGTTACTTGGGAATCTTCCTAAAGTACAGATTCTGGCTCAAGGGCTAGGGTGGGATCCAAGGATCTATTTTTCCTCACACTCAAAGAACGTGTCTTTGCTGTTGGCCTATGGCTGCCACTGGAGCATTAAACCACCTTTAGGATAATCCCCCTTAAAATAATGACATAATGTACCTGCAAAGAAACTGTTGTCTATCCCTTAGATTTGATTTAGTAGCTTAAGGAATGTTAGAGATTTTGTTTTGTTTTAGTAATTGATGAAATTATGACATAACACAACTGGGGGTCTTGGATAAAGAACACATCAGAAACTGGCCTGCCCCAGCCCAGGCTGGGACCCCTAACCTTCACTGGGGTCTGGCACCTGCTCCACGTGGGAATTCCACAGGCTTTCAGAACCCTCTGCACACCCCTACAGCCTGTGGCTTCATGTGCTCCAACTCTGGATTAACCCACAAAAAAGGCCAGAGGGCGGGAAGGCAAGGAGACTATTACCCATAGCAGGCTTCCCGTTCAGTTCAGCCTCACAGAACTCACCACCCCCAGGAGTTCCTGCTCCTCTCAGACTGAGTTCTGGGTATTTTTCCAGGAGCCCTGCAGGTTGTTCTTCTCAGGCAGGTGGACACCAGCCCTTACCCTGACTTATTTCCTGACACATGGGCTGGCAGGAGAAGTCCTGCTGTTCTAAACTGCGTCAGTGGTCTCTGCTCCTGAGGCAGCAACTCTGGACACTGCAGCTGGCATCTACTGGGTGCTGGGTCCCTGGGGGCACCTGAGTCCTTTCTGCAGGCCATCTGGGGAAAGACACGCTGAGCTGGGAAGACGTGACATGTGGAATGGAGCGCCTCTTGGCCTATATCCAGGGCAGAAGGACCAGCATGAGGGAGCAGTGTGGGCTTCTGAGCATTTGGGCAAAGCACTTTCTCTCTCCAAGCCTCAATTTCTCCACCTGTACAATGGGGACAGCAGTACTGAGAGCCCAGGCTTGCGGTGAGCCGAGCGGACAAGATGCACGTGAAACATTCTGGCGAGTTCTAGCTGGCTCTAGCCTCTCTCCACTTTGCATGACAGGCTGTTTCTTATCACACTGGCCCTCACAGGCCACCTCCCAGCAAGGCATCTGTGACATTTGTCCTCCCCACACCTAGGCCACGTGTTTTTCATAGCAGGCATTGCTGAGATGCTTACTGATGTTTTTGTTTTCACTGTACCTTCTCTGTCCCCTCCCTGAGGCCAGGGACCTTGCCTCTGTTCACAGAATGTCCCTGCTTCTAGATCAGTGCTGGTGGGCCACCGCTGCCTGATGGAGGCGTCTAGCTCCAGGCCTGGCACTGAGTAGGGCCCCAGCTAGGACACTTGGCACACACGGTAGCCTGCAGGTGAGCTCTCTGCACTCTGCCAACGCAAGCAGAGACAAACACGTTGGTATGTGTTTGTTCCCTGCTTTTCAATCACCCTAAGCCTGGCATCAAGGTGCCTAATCCTGGGCCATCCTCTCCCAGGAGTCCAGAAAAGGTCTGGGAGCAATTTAAGATGAAAGCTGCAGGGGCTGGCCGTGCTTGGGACCCCAAATGTATCATCACCCTGGGAGATCAATACTGATCCCCCATTGTTCAGAAGAGAAAACTGAGGCTCTGGTGGTTAAGAATCTTGCCTTGTCTCCTAGCTAAAAATGACAGGACAACTGTCTGAGACCAGATCTGTCTCACTGCAAGGTCAAGAACTCGCCTTGGCTGCAAATCAGAAGGGTCTCAGGGTGAAAGGGACAAGGCCATGGGACAGCTATTGGGCAGGAGATGCCCCCAAAGGAGGTGGCTTCCTCCGTGACGTGACCAGGTGAGACTGCAGACCGCTCCTTCAGGAACTCCCCACTGCTTCAGGAGAGAGCCCCAAGTCCCCAGAAGGCAGTAATGATCGCCAGTGACCTGAATGACCCCCACCACAGGCCATACTCCAGCTTCTTTCAGAGACCCAAATGTCCGCTGTGCCCTCCGTGTCCTGCCCCCAGCCTTGCTCTCTGTTGAATCACATCCACCCATGGGGTTCAGCTCAAATCACCACCCTGGAGCCCTTCTTTCCGTCCCCACAGCAGCCCCATAGAACAGGGAGTGTACCTGTGCCCATTTTACAGGCCACACAGTCAAGTTAAGGGACCTGGAAGTACCTGAATCCCTGCCTTACATCCCAAGACTCGCCCCACAAGGACAACGAGGAAGATGTCGGTGTCCACTGTCAGAAAAGACCCTACAGGAGGTGGCTCCTTCTGGGATAGGGTGGGGGCCGAGCCCCGGGATGGTCTCCTGGGCTGCTCACCTGTGTCCTGCCTTTGGTGAGATGCAGATTAGCTTTTCTGTCCCAGAGCTTTGACTCAGCCTTGTCCCAGCTCAGGGGCCAGGGGACTCCTCCCAGCAGGGAGCACCTGCGGGTCCCTTGTGTTTGCGGGGGTGGGAGAGATGGATAGTGACTCGGGCCTGGCTGGGCTCCCTCGGATCCTGGAGGCTATCATTTGCTCACTCAGCAAACCAGAGTAGACATTACCACCTCCGCCCTCCCTGGACTGGCTGCTTCGGAGATCACCTTGCTTCTGGGTTGGGCTCGGTTCCCCCTGCTCTCTAAATGCCTGGGGACCCGGTCTTCAAGCACCCCCGTCCCCTATCCCTCTTCTTCCCTTAGCCTCTGTGACCCGCCCCAGCCCAGGCTGGAGTTCCCTCCAACCCCAGGACTCGGCTCAGCTGGAGGAATGCTTCGATAAAGGTGAAATCTCGCATCTAGGAGTCAGCTGCATCTGGCCTGCCGGCTCCAGCACACCAGGAATTCGGCAGAGTCAGAGGCAGCCCGTCTCCCCTCTGGACCTTGAGACTACAGGGAGGCGTGTGCTGTGGCAGCAGGTGGCCTGGCTCCAGGGACCTCAGTGGCTTCTGATGGCGTGGGCAGGGTACAGCCACCAAGGAGTCCACAGAGCCTGCTCCGCTGACAGCCTGTACGCTGGCAGGTGACCGAAGAGCAGGCACCCTAAGGCTGAGGGTGCGGAGCAGCTGGAGTGGCAACAGGAGGAGTGGGGCCAGGCAGCTGCAGAGCCCAGGTGCAACTCTGACTCAGCTGAGAATAAGTGTCCCAGTCCTCGGGTCCGGGCTGACTGCCCGCCCACCCCTGCCGACACTGCGGGTTCCACCCTCTTTCCCTCATGGCATCATTGAATTTTCATTTCTTCCTGGGGCCGGGGCAACTGGGATTGAATCCAGGGCTGTTACACTGAGCTACATCCTCAGCCTTTTAAAAAATTCCCATTCAAAAAGGCGTGAGCTTGCCAAGGCTGGGCTCAGACTTCGTACCCTGCCTCAGCTTCCCACAGGGCTAGGATTACAGGCCCGCACCAGTGCACCCAGCTTTCTTTTCTTCCTATCAGCAGGATCCCCACTTGGCAGAGGAGGAGCCTGTGCTTTCCCAAGGTTCCGAGAGGACAGTTCGGGGAGTCGGGCGGTGGCTCCTGGGAGAGGTCTCCGCCCGAGTCGCAGCCCTCTGTGTGTCGTGTCGTCAGGTGCGCCGTTGAAGCGCACTGTCCAGGTAGCCACGTGGCTGTGTGGTTTCCACTCAGGGTTCTCATGTCACCGTGCCCGTGCCGCTCCTCACCCCAACAGGCTCCTCCCCTGTATGTCTGCATGGCTCTGTCTACAGCAAGAGGAACAAAGGCGTTCCTGTGGGAACTGGGCGTGCAGGACAGAAAGAGCAGGCGGAGGAAGGCCCACAGAGCCTGGGACCGGCGAGCGCGCCACCTGCCTTACACACCAACTCCACTCCTAGGTTGACAGCAAGTGGAAACAAGCTTAAGACTAAGACTCCCCCATGGCATCTTTTTGGTGTTTTTTTTTTTTTTTTCTTTTCTTTCAAAACAAGGTCTTGCTATATAGTCCAAGCAGGACTTGGTCTCCCTAGGAAGCTTAGGCTGGCCTCAAACACACAGTAATCCTCCTGCCTCAGCCTCCCCAGTGCTGGAATTACAAAACATGGGCCACCACTCCCAGCTACCGCTTAGGTTTTTGTTTTTTTGTTTTTGTTTTTTCTCCGGTACCGGGAACCGAACTCACAACCTTGCGCTTGCCAGGCAGGCGCTTTGCCGCTGAGCTAAATCCCCAGCCCCCCGCTTAGGTTTTTGATGGCGATGGCCAATGTACCCTCCATCGAGGCAGTGTAAGGATGTAGCTGCTGCCTTGCTCTGTGGGTGACACCTGGGACAAAGCTGACGCTCAAGCCACACAGCCCCGGCTCCAGGAATGATGTGAAGCTGCTTTGTGAGCCCACTCTGGAGAAGCAGACTGAGCCCCAGAGCGTGCAAAGGGAGAGTGACAGAATTAGGCCCACTCTTGTCTCCTGAGTCCCACAGAGTACTTGACACGGCTCAGGAGGTAGGTCAGGCGGCACTGTCACCTACAGGATGGGGCTCTGGGAAGGTCAGAGGCAATGTCCCCAGGGAAAGATGGCTGCCGTATCTGAGATGGATTATCTGCGCTCCTGTAGGACAGCCAGGACAAACAGGAAAAGCGAACAAAGAGAAATTAGCCTGAAATCTCGCCACCCAGGTGCGAGCAGCGGGGAACCTCGGGGGCCATTCTTTCAGGTAATTTCTGCCCATTAATATTCAGATAGATCCAGGCAAGCGTCATTTCCCAGCCATGGATCACTGTTTAAGCAGGCAGCTTTGCAACCTTCTTTCAAACTCACTAATGTGTCCCCTGCCTGTCAAAGAACGAGCGTCAGTCCCGGCTGTGGCTGCTGCCCGCAGGCAGATGTGCCATGAAATATTCAGCCACTTTCCCGGCGACGGGCGCGCAGGGTACTTGCAGCCACATCTTGTTAGGAATGTACTGGAAAAAGAAGATTTCAGTGTAGTCCCCTGAAAAGCTCGGGAGGAACGCATTTGGCTTTTTGTCTTGTTTTTCAGGAGAGTGAACCGTCGTTGGATTTGGGTGTGTGCGTGCATGTGTGTGTGTGTGTGTGCGTGCGCATTTCATGGTTGAATTTGATGTAAATAATCTCATTTAAAGATAAAAGCGTAGAGATCTTATCAAGCCCCACACACACGCATGCACACACCTGCGTGCACACACCTGCGTGCACACACATGCACACCCAGCCAAGTCTCTTCCTCCCTGCACACCGGGTGCTGGGCACTGGGTGGGGATGGGACCCGCTGTCCCGAGGCGGGCGTAATTGAATGGCTGAGGGCGTCAAGTCCTTGATTAAACTGGTTGTTCATTTGAAAGGACAATTAACCCAGCTAATATTTCAGGCCAGCCCAGCAGCTTCATCCCCGTCAAAGGACAGATCGAGCAGATAATGAAGTGGCGGCAGCACCTTTGTGGGCCTGCAGGGCTCGTGCACAAGGTCCCTGCCCGGGTCAGTCTGCGGCCACACGCACCTCAAAGCAAGAGGACTCTGACTCCACCCGGCTGGTATGGGGCTGCGAAGGAAGAGGATGTTCCTTCTGGGGGAGCTTGCTTTCAGACGAAACGGCCTTTCCCTCTTCTTGACTTCATCACAGAGACACGTGATACGTGGAGCTTCAGCAGCCACCTTGTGACCATGTGGGGAGCTCACTGGCTCTGCTCTTGCTCTTGGCCTTTTGTCATCTTGATGCATTCTTTGGTTTAAGCCAACTGCGTTGGGGTTCCCTGTTTCAGGCAGCAGAGCATTTGATAAAATGAGGTGTTTTTCATTACCCAAAGCTTTGCTGGAGGGGTAGAGCTGAGGAAGGGAGGTCACTGACAAACCCTCCCCTTTCTTCCAACACCTAATGCCAGTCACAGGGTAGGGCCCCCTGGGGCACGCTGTTCCAGATGCCTGTGTCCCAGGAGGCTGAACCCAGGGGCTGTACTTGTTCTGGCCCAAGGCTCCAGAAACAGAGGTGATTCTGCTGAGGGAGCAGGTGTGGGGAGCTACTTGGGCTGGACAGAGCCAGAGTAATGACAGAGCCAGGTGCGACGTACAGCCAAGGTTCCCAACAGGCAGGAAGAGAGCAAGAGTGGGCAGGAGGCCAGGCGTGGTGATGCACACATGCAATTGCAGCACTCTGAGAGGCTGAGGCAGGAGGATCACATTTATAGATTAAAGAAACTAAGGTCCAGAGCAGACACTTGGCTTGCTTAATTACACACGTCAGGAAGGTGCACAGCCCTGAAGTCTGTAACCACCCTTTGCCAGTGTGTGCCTGTGACCAGCGCCAGCCGGTCTCCACCCTGCCGCTCGCTGTCCACATATCGTCTGATCAGCTGTCCTGGGCAGTCACAGCCCTCTCGGTGTGCTGAGTGGACCACATGCCGGCCAGGGATGTAGGCCAACCTCCCCTCACCTCCGCGCCCCGAGAACATGGACCTGTGCTGGGCTTGGGTCTCACCTGGGTCCACGTCCCGTCTGCGTGACTTTGAGCAAAGTGTTCCCTCTCTGGGGCCCTGATTTTCTCCTCTGCTGAGCTGAGATTAAAATGTCTCGTGCATTCTTTACAGGGGTCTTGGGAGCACAACAGGAAATGCTTCAAGAGCTTTGTAAACCTCCAACAAGTATCCAGCAGTAAATCGCTTCTCCCTGTCTTTTTCTGTTTTTTTGAAACAGAATCCCACTGTGCAGCCCAAGATGGCCTCAAACTCATGACCATCCATCCTCCTGCTTCAGCCTCCCTGGTGGTGGGATTACAGGTGTGCACCACGAATCCTGGCCCCTGGTCCAGCGCTGGTCCTTGACACCACTGGCTGCTGGGTTTATAGGGAGAGCAGCTGAGCTCGGGTCAGGTCCTCCTCGGACTCTGCTGCTACTCTACCCGCAAGAGGGCACCTGGAAGGGAAAGAGCTTGGCTGGGCCTCTCCAGCGGCCCTGAGCTGCAGAAACTGCCAGACCCAGAGCGGAACCGAGTTCAGACCCAAGGGTCATGACAAGGGGCAGCTGGCACCCAGGGTCTGTGCGGGCAAAGCCTGCGCCCTGCGCCTCCCAAGAGACACCCCGCAGGGCGTCGTTTCCTGGGAGGCCTCAGGGGATCTCTACACTTTCATGCTGAATAATTGCTTTTGGTTTTAGGGGACACACTCACCATGGGGGTCCCAGACAAAGCAGTACCTTTTAACCCTTCTCTGGCTTCCGCTGTTAAACCTGATCCATCTTCTGCCCAAATATCCTTGCTTCCTCCTTTCTGACAAGTGACAAAACACAGAGGAAGCTCCTGCGCCTGCCCTGGGCCACCCGCTGCTGTCACCTGGTGCTCACCATCTTACCTGTTGGAAATGAAGCAGAGAATCACGGGGGGGGGGGGGGGAGGTACAGGAAGCAAGAGCGGGCTGTGCTCCACCTGCGGCCTCAGAATTAAAGGTATCTTCCACAATCATGGCTCCTACAGAGCCCCTGTCCCTCTCACCCCCTCATGCACACACAGGTGCACATCCTGTGTGTGGGTGACCAGGGTCTGGACCACACTGTCAGCAGGTGCTGTACACGGTAGAGTGTGTGCCCAGGGCATCCATGTGGGTCCACGTGTGTGCGGATGTCTGGATGCATGGGCACGGACAGGGCATGTTCGCGCAGCGCATGTGAGTCTGGACCATCCAGAGCCAGCGGACTCTGGGACAGGGCCTCACCAGGCACAGCGGGGTTGGCCCTCCAGGACAGGAGGGCGAACCTTCTGGGAGCGGCAGGCTCTATGAACCCCCAGGCCCGCCATCCTTGTCACAAGCCGAGAATGCCCACTTCGTAATGAGGGAGAGGCTGGTTTTCATTTATCTCTATTCAAGGCATTTACAAATGATTTATTGATTAAAAGGAATAGAAAAGAAAATCGCCCCCAAAACCTCCTGTCACTGTAATGCATCTCACGTTAGGGCTCAGGGTCTCCTGAGCAGGAACTGTGGTTTTAAAAATGCAGGAATAAATTTTTCAATACCAAGGACTCAATAAACTACCCTCAGGTTGAGACAAGAAGCAGGACGTGGAAGAACTCTGGAGGGCATATACACTGTAAGAGCTGTGTGTGTGTGTGTGTGTGCGCGTGCGTGTGTGTGTGCATGCACACACGCATGCATGTGGTCTCTGTGTGTTGTGCCATCTGTGTATAAATATCTCTGTATAAATAAATATACATATACACATACACACACCACACGTGGTATGTGTATGCCCATGTTGCGTGTGTTGCGTGTGTTTGTGTGTCTATGTGTCTTGTGTGAGGTGTACTTGTGTGCATGCTGTGTATGCATCTGTGTGTCTCTCTGGGTTTGTGTAACATGCTCCTGTACCCCCGCACTGTGCCTCAGTTTCCATTTGTAAAAAGAGGCCAAGGACTGAACAGACTTTGGTTTCCAGTGGGTGCTGTGTCCGGCTCCTGGGCTCTGACAACCACCCGCCCCCTGCATGAAGGTCACCCCTCCTCCCCCAGCCCACACCCTACACCCATGAGGCCTGGGGACAGTCCCCCTTCCTCCCTGGACCCCAGGTGGAAAGTGAGGCGGCAGCGGACTGCACCTCCCTTGTCACCGCTGCAAGCATGGTGTCGGTGTCCCGCCCTGGTGAGTGGTGGCAGCAGGATGCAGTCCTGGGACTGTCACACGTGCCAAGTGCCCTCAGGACTGGGCCTGAGATCCAAGGAACCAGCATCTCTGCCGGGGCTCTGTCCCTGCCTGCATCTCCAGGGCTCCCAGCAGCCCCCTCCTGCACTGTCACAGAGGCCCAGGCCCCAGCTTTGCGACAGACCACGTCTTGGAGATAGCAATTCATGGGCTGGGGATACGGCTCAGCGGCGCAGTGCCTGTCTGGAAAGAGCGATTCAGTGCTTCTGAGTCTGCCACAAAGCACAGACTTCCCATCCGTTCCCAAAGCCCTGATTCTGGAGGCCTGGCCTGGACCTGGAAATCCGCATTGAAGGTCAGCTCGGGGGTCCTGAGTTCTGATACAGGTGGTTCTTTTCTCCTTTTCTGGACCTAGTCCTGGGGGCCTCTGCCGCAGGACCCCTTGAGAAGAAAGAATGCCCAAGTCTCACATGTGCAGGCTTCTTTAGCACGAACATCACCCATAGGAGGAGACCGCTTCCCCTTGTGACCACCTCTTCAACTCCCAGGCACTTAAAAACCAATCTACTTGGCTGTAGTGGCACACGCCCATGGTCCCAGCACTCAGAAGGCTGAGGCAGGAGGATTGCGATGAGTTCAAGGCCAGCCTGGGCTACTGTCTTGGTTACTTTTCTCTTGCTGCTGAGACAAAACACCCAAAGCCCAAAATGAAGGAAGGAAAGGTTTATTTAGCTTACAGTTTGTGGAGGTTTCAGTCCATACTTGGCTGGCTCGGAAGCAAAAGAAAGCAAAGCAACAAAAGCAAAGGGGGGAATGGCAGCCAAACAGCAATGCAGCCAGAGCAAAAGGGAGGAAAGGCAGCAAGCAGCTTCTTTCCCTCCCTTACATTGTAAACAGGCTACCCCACCTAAGGGGCATGTAACTCTCACTTAATCTCCATGCGCTAGTCTTCCACAAGCTCAGGATGTATACAAAGTAAGCACCCTGGCTTCCTGCCGAGTCACTTAGCCAAACCTCTAGACTCCCCAAGTTGACACAGTGTATCAGCCATAACAGCTACATAGCAAGACCCTGTCTCAAAAATAGTAAACAGAGTCCAGGGATATAGCTCAGTGGGTAGCACTTGCCTGGCAAGATTCTGAATTAGATTCCAGGTACAAAAAAAAAAAAAAAAAAAATCAGTAAAATTTTAAAAGAAACAACCTGACTCAGTTCCTTTCTTTATTCAATGGCTTCTCATCATCTTGATGGCAAAGTCCTTCATCCCTAATATATGCAATGTGAACCCAGGTCCCCCACCACTTCCAACCCTCTCGGCAGGCAGCAACTAACGTGGCCTTGGGTCCCCACCTGATGCCACAACCCACAGATCTGCCTGGGGCCTGCTGTGTAAGAGGCGCTCAATAAATATTTGCAGAATGAATAAATAACACAACTCAAACAAACTTTTTCAGTCTCGGTGACTCTTAGGCTGCAGAAGTTTTCCAGCCTCATGGAAGGAGGCAGGGGAGGATGTCTGTCCCTCCTCCCTGTACCAGGGCTCCAGGGGGGCCCCAGGTTGCAGCCTGATCACAGCCCGGGCGCCATGGGAAATGGGCAGAGGGAGCCTCACTTGACCCAGGTTGGACGAGGAGCGGGGTTGGATTCAGAGAAGGATGTGGCTCCTGAGTCTAACGGGAGTGGGGACTTTCTCTCCAACCTCGGGACCCCAGGACAGGCGGCAGCATCTTCAGTCTGGCAGGGGTAACGCGGTCAACCTGGATAGCGAGGGACCGTCGGGCCTGGCCGGGCCATCTGGTGGCGCATGCGCCCTGCTCCCTCCTGCCCCAGGGAGGGCCCTCCCGGCTCCCCTTCTGCCCCCACCCCCAGCAGTGCCCAACACATAGTAGGGCACGCAGTAGGTGCCTCACAAAATCTTGCTGGCTGATTAGACTCCGTCCCGGGACCAGCACAGGGACGATTCTCGGTTGTTCCCTTTCTTCCCTGAAGCAGCCGAGACCGGAGGCTGCACCATCAGGTCCTCACTGCCCTGGGCTGAGTGCGTGCGCCCCCCGGGCTGGCCCCTGTGCCGCTTTGCCCTTTCCGTCTCACGTTTTGCCTCATTTGAGAGAACGGTGCCCAGAGCCGGCGAGGCCCTGCCGCTGTCCCAAGAGGCTGGCATGGCCGAGGAGCAGAGCAACTGGCAGTGCCCGTGTGGCTGGGCTCCTGACCCGCAGAGGAGAGCGGCAGCCTCCTTCTACCTGCTGATAATACAAAGCTGCAGCTTCAATTGAGCTGTTTCCTCCTTTCGCCCTAAGCTACGAGAAGTAGATTGGATGAAAATTATCAAGCCTGCTCGTCTAGAATAAATATTCTTGAAATGGAGCAAGTTATAAATAAGCAAGCAGCAATATCCTATGTTATGAATATATAATTTCCATCTTTAATAGCTGACTAGGCCCCAGGGACTGTCTGAAAATGGCCTGTCTGGCCCTGATGTGTGTGTGTGTGTGTGTGTGTGTGTGTGTGTGTGTGTGTGGTGCTTTTTTTAAGCCTCCCAAACTTCTGTTTCTTAGCCTGTGGACAATGAAGTCTCCGGGGCAGATGACGCGAATGAAAGTCTCAGTGAGCCCACGTACAAAGGGCGGATGCTTCCTTTTCCAAAAATTCCAGAGGACACAAAAGCTTGTATAGAATCAGAGAGTCAGGGCTGGGACAGGCAGCTGAGCTCATCTCCCCCAACTCTGTCGTGTCACTGAATAGGCCCAGAGAGGCAAAGTGGCTGGGCCACAGTCACACAGCAGTGGACGGCACTGCAGAAGAGCCACCCGGTTCATGGGCTGCCGGCTGGTTCTGACCTCCCACTGTCCGCCCTCAGTCTCAAAGGGAAGTTCTGCAGTCCTCAGACCCTTTCCAGGAGGGCGGACAAGGATGTTGCATGAGGAATCAAGACAGAGGTGTGGTGCGCGTTGGGGGAAGCAGACTCTGGGCCAAAGCTGCATCTGAGCCTGGCACGGAGCCTCTGCTGCTTCTGCAGCCCCAGGGCTTAAGGGTTGGGTGGTGCCTGGAGCTATGAAAGGACCATGGGCCCTGAGGCCTCAGGGATCCATCTGACCACTGGCCCCTCCTCTGCCCAGACCTGTGATGGGTTTCTCATTTTTTTTTTTTTTTTCTGGGAATTGAACTCATGACCTCAGGCTTGCCAGGCAAGCGCTTATGCTGCTGAGCTATATCCCCGGCCCTATGATCGGTTTCTCTTAGCTGCAAAGTCTCAGTCGTTCAAATGGCAATGGGCATGGCTGAGACGAGGAAGAGAGACCCTGGGTGTGCAGGTGCTTGGATGCTTGCGCTCCCTCCAGGGCTGCAGGCTCCGCCTCCCAGCCCACCCCATGATCTCATGTTCGTTCATCTCTTCTCCTCCCGGGTCCCCACAGTGTCCCGCGCAGGCCCCACCCCACTGATAGTGTTCAAGCCCATGCACAGCGCTCAGGCATCTACTAGGCACCAAGCAGCGGGTCTAGTAATTGCTACAGCCATGGACCCTAGGCTGTGTCCATCTTAGAAGTGCACTGACTCCTTGCGTCCTTAGCAAGATGCTACAGATGGGCATTGAGGCTCCCTTTAAAGGATGAGCGAAATCAAGGGTGTCATGGTGTTGGTGACATGTCCAAAGCACACAGCTCCCCATCTCGTTCTTGAAGGATGATCTGCTTTTTCTCAGGTCAGAGTCAAGCTGGAAAAGCAGCAGATTCGGCGGTGGGGCCCCCACTGATGCAGCAAAAGGGCACGGGAGGTGCCAATGCCCGCACGGTGCAGGTGCGGAAATGGAAATGCCCTCTCCGAAGTCTCCAGGTACGCTCCTAATTACAGCCAGCATCGGGGGTTCTGATTTTGATGGCATTAGCTTGAATGGCCTTATTTTTTTGTAAGCCTTTTAATTACTAATCAGTGCGCCCTTGCAAGTTGATGTGAGCTGTGTGCATTGCATCTGGGGCAGGGCGTCCTCAGTGGGCAGCTGAAGAGCCCACTGGGGGGCTCTAGGCCTGGCCGCCTGGTCTCCTCCCTGTCAGGGTCCCCCAACCCCTCTGCCATTTGACAGAAGGCCCTGAAATCACAAACTCTCATCACTTCTAAAAGCCACCTCGGCAACTGGTTAGTTTGACTTCACGAAAGGGGAAACTGAGGCCCCCAGAGAGATGTGCCAGGGGTTTTGGTGGCTCAAATTGGGGGAGCTGCTTTCCTACTCCCCAGTTCCTAGCACATAAACTTACTTGCATACCCCATTTCAATAGTCAAAAATTTTCCAACGCTAAAGCTTCATTTTCGGAAGCTAATTTAGGTCTCATTTTCATTACCAGCTTGGCAACACACAGTGGAAATTTCTCCCAGGTTGAAGAAGGAGCCCGGGCCAGAGAACCAGGATGTGCGGGAACCCCTGCTGCGTCCCTCTGGATGAACAGAGTACCTCTCTGCTTTGTTCTCTCCTCAGTCACATAAGGGGACTGAGTAAGCTCAAACACTGCTCTGTGACACTGTGGGACAGAGTATGCAACAAGATGAGAATATGTTCAGAAAAAAAATATATAAAGGGTTACGTGGTCTAATAAGTTTGGGCACTGCTGATCCAAGTTGATTGGGGTTTTGTTCTTATTTTGTTTTTGTGTGTGTGTATGTGTGTGGCATCCTCACCAATATCTTTAGGAACACAAGAATTCCTAGGTGCCTAAATAGAAAGTCAGGGCAGGGAAGGATCCCAGGTGTTCCCCTGAATCACCTTAGCGACTTCCAGGGTTTCATAGGCCAGGAATAAAAGGCTTCCAAGATGTCCTATTACCCTCGAGTGACTTTGCCACACTTGCCCCGGAAGCCCACGCTGACCACACCGAGGCTGGGCATGACCTCCGCACTGCCCACCAGCCTCTGCTCCCCCAGAGAGACCATCTCTTTCTCCTTCACCGTCACCTCTGCTCCCAGCCCTCTCCGCACAGAACCTTGCTCTGGGCAGCTGGAAGGAGCCCCAGGCTTGGAATCAGAGCCAGATGCAAGTTCTGTCTTTGCTCTATCCTTGATGTTCAGCCTGGATCGAGTGCTGCAGTTCCTTCATCCTTCCTTTCCCAGTGCAGAAATGAGACATGATCATGGTATCGCTGCAGAGCTGGAGGTAAAGATGAAAGGGCTGACATCTTGCTTTAGCCAAAGTTCCCTAGAAAGCAAGCCCTGAGACCAAGGCCTGTGTGCTCCTGTTTTTCAGATTATACAGTGCCAGGGAAGCATCAGTAGGGAAGGTAAGCAACGCTGAGGACAGGAAAATGTTGGCTAATCTCATGGAAAGGTCTCTCCAAAGGCTATGTAGCCACTGCTTCTTAGACTCGTCCATTCATGGCAGGAAAGGGAGAAGCATCCATTCCTAGGCATGAGGGGTGCCCCACAGGAATTTTCCCTCCTTGTTTCCTGGATGGGTGCTCAGTGGCTTTGCTGGATTTCAGGCCTCCATCTCAACAGGCAAGCCCTACTGCAGAGGGGGACACAGGTGCAGCAGGGCCTGGGAGGGGACACACTGGGGTCATACTTGTGTTGGTGTTATGGGTCACACAGAATTGTCCTTGCAGGGGAATGTAGGGAGGAGGGGGGCAAACATCTGAGACCCCAGTGACGAGGGAAGCCAAGATCTACAGCGCTGTGTAAGAGGTAGCAATCTCATCCCCATACCACCCACTTGTGTGTCTGTCTTCCTGTGGGGTCCAGCTCCCGTGCTTCTTTTTCTCTACGGACTAATGACTGCAGAGTCTCCTCCAAAACTGTATTCATGGGCTTTCCTGTCATTACACACAATACCCACAAAGTAAGGAAGGAGAAGTTTAACTTGGTTCCCGTTTTAGGGGGATTCTGTCTGTGGTCAGCTGTCTCCAATGGTGGAAGACATGGCCGAGGAAAGCTGCTTCGTTCATGGTGGTAGAGGAGGGGGAACAGGGCCAGAGGGGAAGAGGTAAGGGAGCAGATCCATCTCCATGACTCACCCAGACACACTAGAAGCTGCTCCATCAATCCCCCAGGTGGATCCCACAGCCAGTCAAGTCTATATCCGCACAACCACCACAAAATCTCTCAGAAGACGTAAAGCAAAGGGGTGAGTGACACAAGACACAGGTTCTGGTGCCAAAGCTGATCCTGAGGCCTGAGGACAGCCACCGAGTCTCGCGATAAATCTGCTCACAGTCTTCACGCTCCTCCCCAGCCCCAGCCACCAGACTGCTCTGGGCTCCAGCCTCCGGAGGCCACCAGCCGTTCATTTGTCCTGTCCGTCTAGCTGTTCTTCCTGCACCTGCTCATTCATAAATCCCTCCACCAGGCAGAGGAGCAGCAAGACATCCCCAGAGAGCACTGCTCCTGTGGGCAGCTGTACCCCAAGAACCACTGTGAAGTCCCCAGCCTGTGGGGTAGCTATTTCTCTGTTCCCCGTTCACTGACACAAGGACTCCATGGGACCGTGACAGCACAGTCTCTTTGCAGCTAACAAGACCTTTCATGCAGACACACACCTGTGAACCAGCCCAGGGTCCTCCTCCGCCCTGTGATCAGAGTCCCCAGCCCATGGGGCACCAACAGCCACCAATGCAGCAGTCACCTGTCATGTCTTCATCTCATGGCTTCTGGGCATGATTGGGCTTGATTCCAGTTGGACCATTTGCGTCATAAGTAAATCGCCCAGCCATGTGACGTGGTGCATTTGGTAACACCCAGCTCAGGAGGAGCAAGGCTGGTCCCATGGTCTCTCAATATCCCTGTCATGAAAACAAAGGTCTTGCTCCAGAACCGGTAGTCTAGACTGCACCTCTTCTGAAAGTGCCCTCCAGAGGCCACCTCCAACCCAGTTCCTCACCTGTCAGGGAGACCACCAGCTCACACTGCTGGGTCAGACGGACACACAGCCCAGACGTGTGGCAGAGGCCCCTCCTGACCACAGAAGGTCACCTTGTCTGTATCACGTGCAACTTCCCAGGTCTAGTAGGGTATTACATTTTATTTGTGTTACTCTTTAATTTTAATTACTCTTTAAGTTTAATTTTTTTAAATAAAGAAAACATTAGAATATTTCCAAAATTAAGAAAATAATGTATAAACAGTATCTATGACCAATTTCCTTTCTACAAAAAAACACTATTTCTTGTGAATGCTTCTGAAGATATTTTGTGCCTATGCAAGAATGAAAGAAAGGAAGAGAGGAGAGAGACAGAGACAGACAGAGACAGACACAGAGACAGAGACAAGAAGAAACAGAGAGATTCACCTCCGACCACTTTCAAACACCATCAGTAGTTTACTGTCTGTCCCTAACTTTCTTAAGTAATAGTATCTCCTACCCAGCTCCACCTGGCTACACGCAGTGAGGTTCTTCCTTGTATTTTGTAGCTCTCGAAGATTTCACTCAGCGAATGCACTATCATCTACTGAACCTTTCGCCTGGGATGGGGCATGAGGGTTGTTTCCAGTTTGGGGGGCTACAGAGAGTCTCACAGTGAATGGATGAAGTGCTGCTCCCCAGGGAGTGTATATTTGTCATTTTCAGGGATTTTTCCATTTGGAATTTGTACTGATTCACACTCCCACCAGTAACACAGAAGTGTGTTCATTTTTCCACACCACCACGCTCAGCGTGTGTAATTTTTAAACTTTCACAATCTGTTCAGTAAAAGATTTTTATCAGAATAGCTTAATTTATATATAGGCTATTTTACCAAGCTCTGATATGTTTATATCTGTGTCATCAGTCAGAGTTAAAGCCACTTGGTATCTGCAGACTGTGCATTTGTGCCGTGGCGCACTATCACAGTAAAGAGGGGAAGAGGAGGAACCAGGTCTGACCTGTCGGTTGCTGTCTCCTAAGTTCCAAGCACAGTATCTGGCACTTGGTAGATGCTCAACTAATATTTTTTTTAAATGGATGGATGGATGGCTAGGCTGATGGACAGATGGATGGATGAATGTTGGATAGATGAATGCTGGATGGATGGATGGATGGATGGATGGACAGAAGAACAGATGGATGAACGTTGGGTGGATGAATGGATGATGGATGTATGAACAGGTGGGCAGATAGATGGATGAATGTCAGGTGGATGGGCCGATGGATGGATAGATGGATGTTGGATGGATGGATGGACAGATGGATGGGTAGATTAAAGGTAATTCTGCTCCCATCTGCATGATGGTTTGTACATTACAGAAAACTCTCCCCCATTTAATCAGTTCTATCCTCCACAGTCCAGTAAGAGGATACTAAGGGGCCACTGATAGCCCATTCTTTATAAGTCCATGCTAAGGGGTACTACAATCTCATGTGGAGTCCCTACTGCAAGCCTGCAGGACTTCCCTGGGCCCCTTGTCACCACATTCAGGTGATTGGAGCCAGAGGTAGACACCTACTCCAAAAGTGTCTTATCTCTAGTCTCTATACAACCAATGGTCTATGAGTAGCTGGACAAGATTTCCTGGGCCCTTCGGGACTGGAGACTGGGCCTCTGTGAGCAGTAGCAAGAGAGCTGAAAGGTCAAGGGGTAGAATTTTAGTCACAGAAGTCATCGTGGGTGGTGACAAGGCCATGAGCTATGGGGGAGGCCTGGAGAGCAAAGGAACTAGAGAGCAGAGAGAGAAGGCCACAGAATCCCCAGGAGAGTCCCCCAGGGGCTCTGGGAGGAAAAATGAGAGCTGGTTCGGTTTTGTCTTTCCAGGGCATCCCACAATTTCTGGGAATGGATTTAGATCCTGTCCTTGGATTTCCATGGGATCTGTTTCTCTACTTGGCCTGAATTGGGTCTCTATTTCTTGCAATCAAAATATCCCTGACTGGATTCCATTTTATACATATGGAAGCTGACTCTGAGCTAGGGGTCTGAGCTCTCTTGCTGGCATTTCCCCTGTCTCTGAGCCTTCCACATCAGTGGCTATCAATACATATTTAACAATTACCTGACTGATTGATTTCTCAGCAGCTTGATTTGAAACAACAGATCTTATAGCCACATATGACTTGCACAGATGGTGCCAACAGAAACTCCCATCCTGCATGCCCTTCCATAATGTGGCCTTGCCACCCGCCATCTTGGATGTGGCCTGGCCTTAGGCGTTGGCTTGAAACTGGTGGAAATTGACAGAAACAATCCCAGATAACTTTCCTGTTTAGGTCAGAGTGAGCCTTGGAAGTCTTACTTGGTCCCTTGGGATCCTTGCTTCCTGGAAGTCCTTGCTTGTCCTGCTCAGAACCCAGTCCCTGTGTTGTGAGAAGCCCCATCCACGTAGGGACCCCGAATGGGAGACTCTGATCAACAGGTCTCCTGAGCCCACACTTTGACACATCACAATCCAGGTGCCACATACATGACAGAAGAAGCCTCCAACTAACTCCAGTAAGCCCAAAAGCTCACGTTACCCCCCAGGCACTGGAATCTTCCAGACTGAGACCATCTTTTCTGCCCCCTGTCCAATTCCTGGCCCAAAACTCTATAAGCATAATAAATTGGGTTTTTTTTACCCTACTGAGTTTTAGGGTGATTTGTTACACAGCTGCAGGTAACTGAAACAAATAACTGGAACAGATTTTCTTTTCCCTAAAATCTTAACATCCTACTCAGTCAATGTGTGGCTTGGGGTTAACAGATGAATTCTAATGCCAGTGAACATTTCTCAACCTTGAGTTCATAAACAAAATCAGAGCTCTCCTAGGGCTGGGACTGACTATAAAAAGAAAACCCCTTGACTTTAAGCCCAGGGGAGCTGTGTCCCTTAAAATTTATGAGAAGTACAGCTTCCTGATACATGGAGGGACTACATCTGGTTTTCAGGTTACACAGGCACACACACACAGATGAACATGCACACGCAGTGTGGATTGGCTTCCTGTGTAGACAATGTGGGCTAGGTTTTCCGGAAAGGAGTTATCCAGTTAGGAAATTCTCCAGGCAAGAAAGTTCAGTCCAGGCATTTTGCAGTGGGGCAGGCACGCTGGGCACCAGCCTTGGAGTAGATAGGCTCGGAAAGGGAAGGGGCTGTGATATCCTGAGGAAAGCAGATTTCCCCGGCATCCTGCCCAGGCTGGAGGAAGTGGCCCACATGGAGCTCTGTGTGGTACTGCACGGCGATCTGTCACTCTTGTGTTTGAGTGAGGGATTTTCCATAGCAAAGGCCTCGTTGCTTCCATTTTGCCAAAGTGACCCTGAAGCTCAGAGGGGTAGAAGGCAGCTCCCAGGGCCACACGGGCATCAGGCAGAAGAACCAAGTACAGAGACCTAGCACCTTTGTTCCTGGCCCAGAGGCCTCTGTGCTGGGCTCCTGGTCATGTTCCTTACATTTGCAAAATATAGTTGTCAAATGCTTCCGCTCATGACAGGTCTATAGAGCTGGCAGGCCCTACATTGCAGTGGCATTTGGTAGACAGAAGACTGGCCATCACAGTGGGTTTCCTACAGGCCTGAGAGGAACAAACGTCAAAGTCAAATTCTTGAAGCTAGGAAGGGTGGCCCATGTCTGTAATCCCAGCACTCAAGAGACCGAGGCAGGAGGATCGCTGCGAGTTCAAGATCAGCCTAAACTACATACCCAGACCCTGTCTCAAAAAAATAAAGCCCTGTTGTCAGCAGATCTGGGCCTCCAAAGGTAGCTCCGTTACCCTTGACTGCCCCCTCAACAAGGGGTGACCCGGATGGAGCTTTGCTGTGGGTCCTGAAAAGTGTCATACTGGAAAGTGATGTCCCTGTTCACAGCTTCTTAGTAGGGATGTTCCTTGGATGATCAAACGAAGATCAAGTGTATTAACCCCTCGAGACTGCTTCTGCTGATGTGTTACCAGCAGGTGGCTGGGACTCAGGTACCAAAGGGCATCAGGTTCCCCTCTGCAAGCTCCAGCAAAACCCTCACCATACCCATCGGAGGGTCGTGACCTTCTCTGCCAGGTGCTGCCCCTGGGGGCAGGCAGGTGGGGCCACAGGCAGGGGGAAGCCAGAAACCCCCCAGGCTGAGGCATGATTAAATTCTCCTCGGTGAGAAAGTGACACTGTGATCTGATTCATACCCGTAAATATGTGATTTACATTTAATTCGGAGTAACCTTTCCAGGCTCGGCGAGGTGTGAAGGAATGTGACGGGGCCGCTCCGTGGAGGAGGAGGCGATTCATATTCATTAAGACCTCCGCATGAGCCAGCTGAAGGGTGACAGCCGTGCCACTCTTCTCCTCCCGCAGGCCAGGGTCACGGCTCTGGGAAGGCCTGCGGCCACACTGGCTGCCACTTGGGGCTGGGAGTGTAAGGTAGCAGGAGGGCTGGAGGCCTCATGAGAAAATAGGAGGAAAATAAGCCAGAGCCCTTTAGTGACACCGTGCAGGTGGATGGCACTCCAGACTGCTGTGTCAGGCCTATGGATCCCTGGAGGGCCAGCAGGGAAGGGGCGGGGCTTGGGAAGGTGCTGATTGCCTTTGTGCGCATTTCCAAGGCGCCCACAGCCCGGGGTGCAGAGCACACACCTGGGGGAGGGTGATGGGGGTCTCAGGTCCAGCAGAGTGGTGCCTCCTCCTGGCCCCAGGGGGCATTTGGCCCGGTTGGGGTTGGCAAGGCTGCCGTCACCACCTATGCACATGGCTACTTACTGGCAATGAAATTAGCTGCGATAGAGTGATGCGCGTCTCCAGACCCTGGCCTAGTGTCCTCTTAATGTCCCCACATGAGGTGACCCAGTTGGCTTCTCTTGTTCCAGGAGACCCCTCCTCTAGATCCCAGACACTGGAGGTGATTTTTACACAGGTGAGATTTATTTTTCCAACCGGGCAGGGCCCTGATACTCTGTCTAGCACTCTCCTGGGCCTGGGTGGGGAGGAAAGAGAACATGGCCTGTGACCCTGGGCTCTTCCTCCCCTGCCAGAGACAGTCTAGCCCACAGCTGTCAAGAAGAGGGGACCTACAAGGCTTCGCTCTTTGCCGTCCTGCGCCTTGGAAACAGGCCCAGGCTGACAGGAAAGATGGAGTGTCAGCAGCAGTGTCACACCACGTGAAGGTGCGGCTGGAGCGGTAGGGAGGAGAGCCAGGACATCCCAGCGGGCAGCCCTGGCATCCAGCACACAGGCGGGGCCCCAGGTGCTCTGAACCAGGCAAGAAAGTGTGTCAGGAAGGAGGAAGTGGTCAGCGCTGTCCGGCCTGGCCCGCAGACCGCAGGGGATGTGGTGTGAGGAGACCCATTCAATTTAGCAACAAGGAGGTCAGAGGTGGCCGCCAGAGGCCAGCTCGGGTGGCTGGAGTGGGGCAAAGCCAGACTGAGCTGGAAGCCATCGGGTAAGAGGTTTGGCAGGGCCTGTTCCTGGGAGCCAGGGTAGATAGAGCCCAAACCAGTACAGATGCGCGCGCGCACACACACGCACGCACGCACACACGCACACACACATGCATGTTTGGGTGGGATGGACAAGGAGTTTTGCTTTGAAGGTTTGAAAACACCAAAAACACACAGAAAGGAATTTCTCCGTAGGTGCATGGGGCCCCAGGGGGCCACTTCCTGCTATAGGGAACCTCCAGCTGGCGCTGTATAGTGACTCATGGTGACAGCAGGACGCCCCGGCTTTTCATCAGGATTCACATGTACCACACAACATGTCACAGAACCGCATGTGGCAACACGGGCACCTGACGGGTGGTGTCCGCGGTGGCCTGACGCAACCCTGGCAGTGGCAGTGGGGTTTGCTCCACCACCTGGCCACCACTGCTTCTCCTCCCCGTTGTCCTGAATGGGGCCTCCTCCTCCCCTACGTGCCAGTGAGACTAGAGGCCAACAGGATAAACCAATCCCCACGTTCAGCGCAGGGCCCAACCTCGGGGCAGCTGGCATCGGCTCCAGCAGTTCCTGTGTCCCCCTCCTAAGATGGGCTGCTCAGGCCTCTGGGCACCTTGCCCCAAGCCTCACCACTCCCTCCAGAAAGAGCTGCTGTGGCTCACAAGGGGCCTCAGTTTCTGTCTGTCCTTTTTCTTGCTCCACATGAGCTGGGGAGAGAAGGCTGAAGTTCCAGGAGGGGAGACTTGCAGCGGGAAGGAAGCCTCATTTAGTTTTCATGAGAATTCTTCACTCTTGGAAAGCTGTGGGGGCTTGGCTGGCTTCCACAAAGATAGAGGCAGGTGGCCTGCTGGAGAAGGGAGCGCAAGCTGTGCGCTGTGTCACCTGGTGAGGGTGGGGCGAGTGGGGCCCAGCGGGCAGCCCAGCACCTTGACATGCTGCACCTGTCCAGAGGGGGCGCCTTCTGCCGATTCACACAGGCGCTGCGTCCCCCAGGGGTAGGGCACTGTGTGAGAAGATTTGTATGCCCGTCCTCGGCCACATGGGTCAGGGTGACCTCCAAGGACAGAAGCATTGACAAGAACATTTTGGCAAACAGCACATGGGACTCAGGTGGCTACAGGAGGGCTGGGAGTGGAGGATTTTTCAGCCCACAGGTCCCTCGGCAGGACCGCAGCTTGTAAGAGGAGCAGGGAACAGCAGGGGCGTAGACCCGGAGGTTCACAGCCACACAGCAGGCGCACGACACTGACCCGGAGTCCACGCTGGCTCCAAGCTCTCACGGGGTCACCTGTCCCAAGTCCCTTTCTTCACCTGCCCCAAAGCAAGAGACAGAGCAAGTCTTCGATCTCTGGGGTAGCCACAGGGCCAGGCTTGGGTTCCGCCATGCGCCACCATCCCTCCTTCCAAGAATGGGGCTCCTTCTTCAGCAGCCCTAGGAGCTGCAGGCACAGGAAACTTCAGCTTCAGCACGGAAACTTCAACAGGAGGCGTCTGATTCACCAGGGAGGGTGCCTCGTTCCTCTCTCCTTATTTTTAGTTGCTATTATGTTAGCAAGGAGACCTGCGCTCATTAACCTGAGCAGAGTCTGCGAAGAAGCCGCTGATGAGCACCCCGTCCCAGCCGGCCCCTGTGCTCCCAGCACATTATTTATAGCCTCTCTTCCCTCCAGTGAATTAATTAACTCGTGGGTGCTGTTGTGTTTGGCCTGATGTCCCTATTAAGGACAGGAGAAGAGCAGCCAGTTGGGGCGGAGGCAGACCCGAAGTTGGACTGCTGACCTCCCCGGGCCCCAAGCCTCTCCCATGGCCGAACAGTGGGATCCAAGGGTCTCCTGTAACCCACCTTCACTCCTTAGAGCCTCCAAGGTGAGGCTTGGGAGTTAAAAGCCAGTCATTGACAAAAACAAAATAATGCAAAAACAATAAAAATAATACAGAAAAAAAAAAAAAGCCAGTCATTTATATAGTTTGATCACAGATGAGGCAAAAAACCAAACCAAGTCCAAAGTCAGCCGGCAAACGGGCCGGGCAGCCCTGGCAGAGGACCAGGCATCAGGGCCAGGGTGCCAGGGGCCACCTGAATAAGTGGTGTGGGCACGCTGCCAGCAAAGATGGGGAGCAAACTGCACAGGGGAGCATGAGGGATCCCATCCGCACGGACTTCAGTCCCTGACAGGCGTCGAGGACTTCAAGCCCACCCCGCTTCCTTTGCCGATGGGGAAACTGAGACCCACAGAGCAGCAGCATCTTGTCCATGCGCTAATCCACCCACAGAACCCGTGAGCTCCCCAGTGGGTAGGTGCCCATCAGCTACCCATAATGGCGTAAAACGTGACAGGAACCCAGGGCACAGTCAGAAAGGGCAGCGTCCTCTGATCGGTCACTTCCGCACCGCCAGGGATACCCAGCCTGGTGCTGAGCACAGTGTAGGATTCACTTGGTGTCTGGGGACTTCCTGGTCTCCGGTCACTTGAGGAGGCAGGGATTGCAACCAGGGCCAGCAGTGTCTCCCCCAGCGCCCCGCCGGCACCCCCAGAGCGCCCCCCTCAGCACGCACCCTGTGGAAACGGCATGCTGGCAATGCCAAGGCAACCTCTGTGCCAGCTGCTGGGAGCTCCATGCCTGCCTTCCCCATGGGGCCTCCTGCACCCCAGGGGCCTTCTCCATAAGAACCCAGTTCCTGACTTCACAGCCACTCTGGACAAGGACACCCACGGGTCAGCTCCTGTCACCTCTTCCATGCCCCTCCCAAGCCCAGGGCCTCAGACACCCACGCCCAGGGTTGCAACCCCAGCACGGAAGAGCTGGCCGATAGGACCATACATCTCCAGAGGAAGTTTGGTTCTAACGCCAGAGGAATGAGATTAGGAGGCCAGGGCTCGGCCTCGCCTGGAAGTCAGCAGCATTTGTCTGGCCATATGGTGCCGCTGCCCACCATGCGCTGCAGCCTCGGAGCATGCATGGCCTCACTCTTCCTCTGAGGCTCCATTCTGTCCCCCAGAAGTGGACTCCCAGGCTAGGCTTGGGGGCCAATCCACTGCAGCAGCCTGGAAAGTGTGCTGGTTCAGAGCCAGCACTGTTCTACACCTTGCACCACTTCCTCAGCATCTGAGACAACACAGACATTACAACTCCAACGGGCAGCGCAGCCGGCTCTGTGCCGGAGGGGATATGCGCTGCTTTGTGAAAGTCCCTGGCCTTGGGGCCTCCCCACCTGGGAATACAGCTTCCTGCCCAGACCTCATTCTCCCAGCTCTGGCCTCTCCCTGGTCCCCAGGGCTGAGACAAGTTCTCTGGGCACAGTTTGTGCCCAAAATCACCTCTGTAGGCCTGCAATTTGCCATTTGCACCTTCAGAATTGAGAGCAACTGGCTAATTGCCATGGCAATTAGGTAATTGCGGGTGCAATTAGCATCTCTGAAGGAAAGCAGGGGAGAGAAGCAGAGAGGACGCGCAGAGGCCTCAGGAGAGACACCCCAAAAGGCAGGTGACTGGGCAAGAGCCGGACCCCGGCAGCTGGGAAGAAGG
The DNA here is from genome assembly GCF_000276665.1 of Chinchilla lanigera. Lineage (NCBI taxonomy): Eukaryota > Metazoa > Chordata > Mammalia > Rodentia > Chinchillidae > Chinchilla > Chinchilla lanigera. The sequence goes on from NW_004955450.1 coordinate 6,483,237, forward strand.
GAGAGAGGTGACAACAAACAGGAACCAGGAAGGCACCTGTCCTGAGGAGTGGTGGCCTGGCATGAGACTACGGTGGCCCAGAGTACAGCGGGAAGGAGCAGGGCAGGCTGAGGGGCTCCGGGCACGGCCCCCGACCCCCATCAGGGCCTGGGAAGCGTTTCTGTGGGTGAGCGCAGGGAGACACTCAGTGGTAGGGGCAGGGGTCAGGAAGGGACAGCGCTCTTGGGAAGGGGTGAGAATGTTCCCGAAGGACGTTGTCCAAGCAGGAGCCGTCAGCCACCCGTGGCTGTGGAGCGTCTGAAATGTAGCTGGTGCACCTGAGAAGATAAATGTTTTCGTGTTATTTCAGTTAGGCACCTTGCTGGGTCCTCTACCCTTCGCACCCAAACATGAAAGGGCTGGGACCCCAATTCCGACCATTTAGCACCCTGCCCCCTGCTACCCCACCCATTTCTCTGCCCTGCCTGGCTGGCCTCCTCCTGTCTCCCTCTCTCCTTCCTCTGCTCTCTTAGGTTCTTCCCAGTCTCCTCTGCCCCCTCTGCTGCTATTCTAGAACCAAACCTTCCATCCAGAGTAAGCCCCAAGCTAAGGACCACTACGCAGGCCTTCTAGAACATTCTTTCCTTTCCAGTGGTGAAGGCTGGCTATGAAAAACTCCCAAGACCTCGGACCCTGGGCCAGCAAGGGAAGCAAGCTTTGCATGGTCCATGGTCCCAGTGTATGTGCATACGTGAATCTACACGCATACGCGTGAATCTGTGTGTGTACGTGTGCATATGCATGTGCATGAGGAAGTTGTCACTACCGTGGGCTGCAGTATGACACCAACAGGGACCTGGAGGACCAGGAGGTGCCCCCAGAGCAGCTGGGCTTCCACTGGACTATGGATGACATTGCTGGTGAGCAGATCCTTGTAGTGAAGCACATGCACAGGCAGAGGTCACCTCCTTCCCTGGACTCCTGTCATGCTGTGAGTCCCCAGGGTCTTCTGGTTTCCCCACAGTGCTTGTCACAGACCTGGCCGTGTCAGATGGGTCACCCAGAGGAGATGAGAAGACAGCTTCTCTTTTTTTGTTGTTGTTTTGTTTGTTTGTTTGTTTGTTTCCGGTTTTTTTCTGGTACCAGGAATTGAACTCACTACCTTGTGCTTGCCAGGCAGGCACTGTGCCGCTGAGCTAAATCCCCAGCCCCCAAGACAGCTTCTCTGTCTGTCTCTGTCTCCTGTAGGTGCTGTGCAGGTCCAGACAGACAGCAGGTATTACAAGCCCGAGATCCTGTCCCAGGATGCAGAAGTGGGGAGGTAGCAGGTGACAGGAAGAGCATGGCTTCACACATTTAGCTCCAAGCCCACCTGCCTCTGGGCCAGGCCATGGGACTGCCCCTGTCACTCACACCTTGCTCTCAGGGTGCACATCTTCCTTTGTGACTGCATACAAGTGCACACACATACCGCACAGCTTCATGTCACCTGTATAAATATCCACCGCAGGGCACACAGCATGGAGCCTTGAAGCCCTGCTTAGGTCCCTTAAGGGAAAGGAACTGACCCATGGAATGGGAAGTGGGCTGACCGATGGAATAGAGGAAAGAACAGAAGAGTCTGGGGCTGGGGATATAGCTCAGTGGCATAAGCGCCTGCCTGGCAAGCACAAGGTCGTGAGTTCGATCCCTGGTACTGCAAAAAAAAAAAAAAAAAGAACAGAAGAGTCTGGTGCATTTAAGGAAAAAACAACTCTATACAGGAGCTGTGGTTGATCTCAAAAGCAGTCTCTGGTGGGAGTAGAGACCCAAACTTGGAGACCCATACTTACACAGCCAGGACCTGATCACAAAGCCATTATGCAGTACTGGCTAACAATCCCCACATCCCTAATGGCCTGGACACTGGGCAGCAGGTCCTCCCCTGTGTCCTGTCCACAGGCACCTCCTGGAAAGGGATTCAGTAGATGACACCTGTGCCAATCAGGGACTCCAGCACCTACCTGCCCCATTCTACCCTAACCCCAGACTTGGTGTCCCTTGGGAATGAATGCCCGCCAGGCAGGGCCAGCATCACATGCCTGTGTCCTGGCCACAGAGGAAGCAGGAAAACAAGTCAGTGGCCCTTAGCAGGGAGGCTCACAGCAGAGAATTTCCAGATGGGAAGCAGACGTTGCATCCATAGGCAGAAGGACGGACCCATAGTAGCCTGACAGCTGGAGGGGCCAGGCCCTCTGCACACGCTTCCCCTGAGTCCTCACCACTCACCTCTGTGCCCTTCATTAAGACACTGTCCTGTTGCTGCCCTCATCCCATCCCCCTGCTCCCAGGCCCCAGCCTCCTCTGGGGCCCCATGTGCACAGCGGGTTTTTGGGCTGGCAAGACGGGGGTGCCAGTGAACCACAAGCTGTGCCTTTCCGGTGACATTTGGCTCAGGCTGGGGCTGTGGCGGGCCTGCCACAACACCTTGGACTTAGAGAGAAACTTACCACCCAGCCAGCTTCCTCTAAGCAGGGTGCCAGGAGGAGGGCATCTTGGGCAGACAGAAGGGTCTGGGGCAGAGCAAGAGGTGCCCAGCCCCAACCACGCCATGCTGACCACAATTCCCAGAGGTCCTGCAGCCGACATCCACGTGCGCTCATGACACACCAGGCACAGGGCTGACCATGGAACTCTTAAAACCCCTGCCACAACTTCATGAGCTCTCCGAGGAGGAAACTGAGGCAGAGAGTAGCCCAGCTGGCTACTGAGCGACAGAACTAGGATTTGAACCCAGCCGGGCTCCAGAGCCCTTAGCCACTTTGGAACATGTGGTCTCAGGTTGCCCACCCTCTGCACTCCTGCCCCTCTTTCTGGTCCATCACCTTAACCTCTCGGCCATGACTACTGCCCCTCTTTCTACAAGATGAGCCTCAGCAAGACTAGGGACACAGCATAGAGGAGCCCCCCAGCTGTTAGTGACTTAAGGTTTCCACCCTGCTCTGTGTGACCCCGGGTACTCTTGTGGCTTCTCTGAGCCTTAGTTTTCTCACCTGCAGGGTAAGACACTGAGGTCTATGAGCAGGAAGTTTGAGGGAGAAAGGAAGTCGTGGGTAACTGGCAGGTGCTCAGGAAATGCAGGACCAGGGGAACTCGGCCTGAGCCCTGCAGACAGCTGGGATAAACAAACCTAGCAGCTCCCCAATCTCAACCCTACGCCTTCCAATAACCCCGAGTCTCAGAAGCTTGTGGATGGGAGATGAGGGTCCTTGAGCCATCTGTGCTAGGCATCATGCCAGTCACTCCCCACTGAACCCCCCACTGAACCTCCCAAAACTACCTCATACCCTAGCCCCGTGGGTCCTCAGAACCACTCCTCCTCTGAGAAGCAGAAACCTCACCAGGAAAATATAGCCTGCTGCTTTCCTGCTGCGATCAGCAATGTTTCTGTTGAGGGTGAGGGGCACACTGACTAAGGAAGTCCCTGGCATTGGAAAAGAATCTTACTTCCAAGAGGGCAATTCGCATTTCTCCCTACCAAGTTGTAATGGTGGCCCGGGACATTGTGGGGACAGCACCTACCTACCCATTCTACCCTAAGACCAGACTTGGTCTCCCTTGGGAATGAACACTTGCCAGGCAGGGCCAGCATCACATGCCTGTGCCCTGGCCACAGAGGAGGCAGGAAAACAAGTCAGTGGCTGTCCCCTTAGCAGGGGAGGACTCACAGCAGAGAATTCCCAAATGGGAAGCAGACGTCGCATCCATACGTAGAACGACTGGTGATTGTATCCTGACTTAACTGAAAGGATTCTGCTATAGATTGGTGATGTCTGCCTTGGATAGGAGATATGCAGACACAGAATATGTATTTGCCCTTCTGGATCTGCATACCTGTCTGTGGGGTTCGAAGCTACTCTCTCCTAGTCCTCCATCTTCTGTCCCAAGGTCCCAGGAACAAGGGCCCTATCATCTAAGACCTTACCAAACAGGGCTTTCCCATAGCCTCTACCCTGGGTATGATTGTTCCATCCCCATGTATTTCTCCTAAATGATAAGCTCTAGACCAGGGGTTTCCAGTGGGAGGCAATGTCTGGCAATCACTGGAGACATGGGAGGCTTCAGAACCGGAAGTGGGAGGGAGGCTGTGCAAGCAGCTGGGGGAGAGGGCTAGGGATGCGGTTAGTTAGCATCTTGAAGTGAAAGATACCTGCATGCTGTGCAGAGAATACTCTGCTTCCTCCTCTGCAGCAGAATAATCTCTCAGCCTCTCTGCTCCAGCACCCCTAACTTCCCACATTGGAATCCACCTGCACCTCCCCTCCACTGAGACCACCCTGCCCCACTGCGCAGTCTGCAGATGCTTTGAGGAACTCCCTTCACCCTGGACCTCATCCCTCACCCACACACACAGTGGCTGGTCCCAGCCCTGCCCCCCGCCACCCTTAAGACTCAGGTTGGACCCCACCTTCTCGAAAGAAGACTTCCCAGCCTCCCCCGCCAAGCATCTTGCACTGTCACTCCGCATTGTATTTTATTTTATTTATTTAAATGACTTCTTTCAGGGCCATCGCCCAACCTCTTGAAATAGGAACTGGGCTTTATTCACTTCCTGAATGCTGGCCAAGCACGGTGTGTGGTACTCTGTAAGTGGCACTTCCGTGAAGTCTCAGCCTTGCCTTGGCCTGGTCCCGGGCCAGCTCCTATTGGATTCCCCACAGCCTAGCAGTTTAGGGGTCTTGAACATGTCTGGTTCTTGCTCTTCCGTAGTGAATGACCTTGAACAAGATGCATGGTCTTTAATGTTCCATCTGCAAGCCAGGGATAACATTTGAACCTATCACCCAAGGGTGCTGATCACATCCCATAGTATCTGTAGGCAGGGGCTCCAGCAGCATTCCTGCTGGTCAGAGGAGACAGTCATCTTACCTGCCAGCATCCTGCCTTGGGCACCCTTGGCTATCCCGTGCCTCCATGGACCCATCAACTGGGAGCTAGGCTGCCTTCCCCTAGGACCTGCCACCTACTTCCTGTCACTGATGTCCTCCTGGGCACAAAGCACCAAATGCTCTGGGCTTCCTACTCTGTGCTGACCTCTTCCTGGCCAGCATCTGTCCCCTTCTCTGCCCATGGGCCAAGCCTCCTTTGTCCCCCGTCTGATAGGAGCCCTTTCAAAGCTCTACAGAGCCTAGCAAAGAATCAGGAGCCAGGCGTGTCAGACTTCTCTGGAAGCTCTGCTAGGTGCTGGGCCGATGGATGGTGTCTGTCCAGGGGCCATGGGCTGGGGCTGCAGCAGGAGCAGACCTCTCCAGGAAGTCCAGGAGCGGTCTCCAGGCCGGCTGATTGGTTTTGACAAGCAGGATGGACGCAAGCAGCTCCACTGTCCTCTGCACTCTAAAAAGGCCAGCGCCCCACCTCCCAACCTTCCTTAGAGACCCGCAAAAATAATACATTTAGACCTGCCAAACCCAATCGTTTCCGTCTGTCAAGCTCCCTGTAAATAGCACTTCTTAGCAGAGCGCCACGAAAATACGATTCCAAACAGCATGGGGGCAATCATACATCAATCGAAGAAAAACATTTTCCCCCTTCCCTCCGCCAGCCCCCATAATTGCATTTTAAAACCATTCTTGCGTTTCTGGGAGAGACACCATGGTACCTGTTGCTTTTTCACTCAGAGGCGAACGGCGCAGCAAAATGAGGCTAAACACGCAAAGTTATTTTGATTTATTTCCTGACATCGGAATTTGGAACTTGCTGTGGGGATTCAGCCACAAGAAGACGAGCTGATGAAAATGTATTTTTCCCTGTCGTTACTCTTTTAAATAGACGGCTGTTTTATTCTTCCTTTTTGCCACTTTGCTGTGCTAGACCGAGCTTTACAGCACCCTGGCACGCAATCGCCGCCTCTCAGCTCCGGAATCTGCTGCCCCATCCGTCCTCAGGCGCTCTTCCTCCCGGGTGCAGACAGCTGCGAGACCGCACATTATGGGTGAGATCTAAAATCTTCCCCCAAATCTCACGTGTCCAGAGGTGGGGCTTCTGCAGGGAGATTGGATCACGGGGTGTGATATCCATCCATGGATTGATCCACTCATCAATAGATGAATCCCGCTGACTGTGCTGTTAGAAGGCGGGCCCTGGTTGGGGTTGGGTCCCTGGGGTGTGATCTAGAAGACTGCATTCTTGTCCCCCCCCCCACTCCTCCCTTTTCCATTAGCTCCCTGGGTGCTGGGGGTTGAGCACCTTTCCCCCGCCCCCGGCACCTCTGCTCCTTGCACAAGGTAATGTTGTGGTCTTGTGCCGACGCCGATGGTCCCTACCCTGTAGCTTTGGTGGACAGTTCATCGTGATGCCCTGTGTAGACAGAGACGGTTAAAGTGGCGTTCATTGTGCATGGTAGACCCCAGCTTTCCCAATGCTGGGGCAAGTTCTCCCACAGACTAAATGGGGAGCCATAAGCCACGCTTCCTATGGAAGCCACTTTTAACCCAGTCTCCAGGGTGTAACCGGTAGGGTCGCTGCTGAGATGCTGTTATTAAAGGAAGAGCAGTTTGCGCGGGCTATAGCCTGGGTTACAGGGCCTCTGATCTCCTGCTGTGAACTGTCCACCTTGCTACCATGGCACAGGGACCCTGAGACCCCAGAGCTCAGGTCCTTGGTAGAAAGTCAGTGTTCAGGCTGCCTCTCCGGCCACATTCACGACATTCTCTTTGCCCCTTGGGGACTGTGTGAGCTGCACCAAGCCTCTCGACCACCCCCATACTTTAGCTCCCTGGTCCTTCTCTGAAGCGCACCTCCCCTGCTGGGGGTACCATGAGGGCAACACAAGGCAATTACACAGGGTATGCAGTTACGCATCTGTAAACCCAGCACTCTGGAGGCTGAGGCAGGAGGATCACCATGCATTGAAGGCCAGCCTGGGCTACATAGTGAGACCCTCCCTCAAAAAAAAAAATAAAAAAAATAAAAAATAAGCCAATCTCTGCAAAATGCTTAGAACCATGCTCACACAGAAGAACACAGCAGAACTAAGCTATGATTTTTAAGCTCATTTCTCTGAAGCCCACTGAGAATAAGAACTGCAGGGTCCTGGCCGTCACCTAAGTCCCCTTCTTTGTGCACCATGTGTTTAAAACAGATCGTTGCTTTTAAGCTGTTCCCAAGCCCTAGAACACTGTCCTCTCCAGTCCCATAGAAGGGCTCTGAGCCCATCAGGAAGTGTCGGCCTCCCCCAGCTCACAATGGGTATGCTCTCTGATGTTGCATGGAGCTCTTAATCTTGACTGAGCCCCTGCTCTGAGGCTGTGAGCTCTGGGCTAGGAGGCTGGCCCCATGCCACTCTGAGGAGCTCCCCGGAGACCCAGCTACAAAAGCTCTGTGCTAACATGCTGAGGATGTGCAGGCCACTGGGTCACCGCTGCTGGGCCCAAGCGCCCCAGCTGTGTCTAGAACCTGGGCTTGCCTGATCGGCAACTCCACAGAACAACTCCATGGCGCTGCAACCATTGAAAAGGGAGCCGACTCCTGATTCCCCCAGGTCCTCATTCTAGGTGACAATGCATGTCTGATTCAGCCAGCCATGGAACTGATGTGGCGGAGCTCACAGTGCACTTTGTCAGGTTCACATCCAGTTGTACCCCACCCCACCCCCAGAGCCTCACGCACTCACAGGCAGGGCTTTTGGAAAATGATTGGGCTGTTGTGGGGGTGCTGTAGCTAAATGCGATGTTAGGAGGCAGGACCTGGTTGAAAAAGGTGGTCCCTGGGGTGGGGCTTGAAAGGCTTGATCTTCGTCCCCAGCTCCTCCCTTCTGTCTCTGCTTCCTGGCCCCCATGATGTGAGCAGCTCTCCTCCCTCCACCAGACCCCTCCTCCACGCTACTTCTGCTGAGGCCAGCCAGCTGCAAAGGCTGAGACTTGTGAAACTGCCAGCTGGAGAAATATGGCCTCCATTAAGTTGTAGGTGCCAGGCATTGTGTCTCAGTGACAAGATGGTGACTAAGATACACCTCTAGAAGGGATCAGAAATTCCTCCGAGCTGAGAGTACAGTTTAGTGATAGGGTGCTGGCCTAGCTACACACAAGGTCCTGGCTGTCATCCCCATGCATGTGCTGGGAAAGATAGTCCCGGGAGGCCGGGCCAGGATGGCTGCTTTGGCACCATCATGCAAGGCCAGCTCAGAGGACTTCCCCATGGGACTATCAGCCCCCCTCCTGAGACTTGATTAGGGTGATTTATCTTTCTATCGGAGCAGGAGGTGTGGGAGGCACCCCAAGGGAGGCCTGGGCAGCTGCTTAGCTCCCTCCCCTGGGGCTGGTTGGAGAGCAGCACGCGAAGGTTTCTGGAAAATAAGACAAGGGTTCAGCCCCTCTGGGCCAAGTCTTCTCTGGTGGAAACTTTCCGGGGGAGAAAGGGCAGCTCGTGAACTTGGAGGAGCTCGTTGAGAAGAGGGCTGGGGAGTCCTCGGGGATATTCTCTGATCAGAGGCTCGCTCCTGCCAACTGGGCCCCACTCAGGAAAGTGGCCTCTCTGGGGGACTCTCAGCAAGCTGGCTTCGGTTAGTCCTCCCTCTGGGGAGCCTGTAAGTGTGACAGTGGTGCGGCTGCTCCCCGGGACACCCAACCACCTTCCACGCCAGGGCCCGCAGAGGAGCAAAGTCCTGCAGACCCTGGGAACCTTCTAGAACAAGGGACATGACAGAAGGAAGGCTAGGCCTTGAAAGACAGCATTAGAGGATGCTGGGTGGGTCAGGGAGGGCAGGACACGGTGGGAAAAATGCCTACCCAGGGAGGAAGGCACCTTGTACACACACACACACACACACACACACACACACATATGCACACACTGGTGTCTGGGGCTATCAGGCTAGGCCCAGACAGATGACTGCCCCTTTGGCTTGGATTTTGAGAGGTTTTTGGGAATTTGATCTCAACTTTTGGACAGGATTCAAACGAAGAGTGAATCAGGGACCAGGGAAACAGCACCAGAAAACCCACCTAGCGTGGGGGCCGCTGCGCGTTGGCCAGCCCTCTCTGCCTGAGTGTCTTGACACTGTTCCCAAGCCCTGTTTCCTTATCTGCCAAGCACAGAAAATAATCCCAGCACGCCAGCTTCCCAGGAGCACACAGGCAATGAGGCTCAGGGAACAATGAATTACAAGCACCAAAGACACAAGCGTGGCTCTTACTGCACACGGCCAGAGCAGGACAAGCTTGGCCGCTGAGAAGGGAAGGGGATTTGTCACTGACAGAAAGCATAAGCCAGCAACAGCCCAAAGTTAACCAGCAGTGTTTTAGAGCAGTCAGGAGCTTTGTTGCTTCACGGTGGGTCTCCAGAGACCTGGAAAGGTTAAAGAACTCGCTGAGAGTCACAGGTTAGGGGCAGGAACGTCCACCGAGGCCTGGCTCTTTGTAGAGCCATCACCTACATGACATGAAGGCCCCTGTGGGGAGATATAATAAGGCAATGACACAACAGGCAGGTGAGGGTCCAGAATGTCACCTGTGATGCCTCAGAGAGCCCCCATACCAGGGAAGGCCGCGGTCCACTCACAGGAGGGAAGGAAGGTCCTGGCACCCGTTGTGCATGGCGGCCAGGGGAAGCTGAGGTTGCATCTTAAAACCACGTCCACAGCCCCACATGGTAACTCACAATCATTGTAACAATGGTCACAAATAGTTTAAAGGCCACCAAAAGGACTTCTTGGCCTGGGCAGGCCTTCCCAGGGATCTGGAGCCCTGGAGACCCCTGCAGAATCTCAGGAGGCCCTGCCATGAGGTGGGTCTCACTGGCTTCTTCGTCTTGAGCCAACCTCGGTCCCACTGGGACTGTGACCAGCTCCCGCTCTCTCCAGGGCTCTCCCTGCCCAGGGCGCCTACCACCTAGACCTTCCTGATGCTCCGCACACCGATTTCCAGGCACTGGGTCACCTCCACCGGGGCTGGGGTGGCTCTGAGGTACAGGCCGAGGCTGTGCAGGGTGGGCAGCTGCGCAGAGCACTAGGTGGTTGGGCTGGGGTTGCCCCGAGGGAAAGCAAGCTCATAGTCATCTCAGAGAGCCTGGAAGGGCCTCCGGAGGCGGGGAGGGGAGGTGGAGACAGCTAGGGAAATAAGAGGATGATGAGCAGGTGACGTCAGGAAGAGAAAGATCCGGGTACCAGGCCCAAGCCCGCACTGGCTGCAGAGACATGGAGGAGCCCCTGCAGACTCTGGAAGGAGAGGGCCAGCTGGGGAACATTTGCTGCCTCTGGGACGGCTCCATATTGTAGAAAAAGGGGAGGGGCTGGAGGGCAGGCAGGGGTCCCCCTTCCAAACACTGCCACCCATTGACGTGGCCAAGATTCTCTTGTGGTCTGCCTTGCAGCAGCAGCAGAGGAGCCAGCCCCTAATAGCACCCCCAAGGCCAGTCCACAATGCCCGAGGGAAGGTGGCCCAGCCGGAGGAGGACCCATGCAAATGAGCACCCAAAAAGTGTCATGTGCACTTGGGTGGAAAGGCTTCCTGTCCTGGGTCCGAGGCTGGGCAAGGGCCGTGGGCAGTGGGCAGGACTCGGCCGAGTTTAACCTTGTCACCTAGACATGGATACTATCAAAGTTTCCACCTTCGAGCCAAGTTCCAGTTCTAGTTCTTCCTCCCACACCCCATGTGACCAGGAAGTGACTACCCCTCCCCCCGAGGCTCAGTTCCTTTGCTACTCTGCAGATGGTGATCCCCAGAGCCCAGGAAACCATGGGGCTGGGGGTCATGGTTCCTTCCCAACCCCAGCCTGCAGCCAGCTCAGGGTCCCCCACTGCAGCCTCTGAGCTTTGCCTTAAGGGCCCACTCTTCTCTCCTCCTAAGAGGGGACAGAGCTGTCAGGGTGGGAACCTATCAATCAATCAAGGGAGGCTGCCTGGAGCCACATCCCCATACCACTTTCATCCGGGTCTTTTGTGCCCCTTTGGTGCCTAGCTTTTAAAAAGGTGTTTAATGTCCCTCCTGTGAGGAGCTGGCTTGGGCACCAAGCAGCTGACCGCCTGTCTGCAAAGAAAGCTCTCAAAGTGTGGCATCATCTGGCCATGGGTCACAGTGGGACAGGAGTCTGGCCAAAGCAGGCCACATAGCCCGCCGGCCTGCTCCAGACCGGACCAGGAACAGGAGGTGGCTTGCCCAGGTCCATCCCCCAGCCCTTCCTTCGGCACCAACCCGAACACTCTCAGAGCGAGGGCACCACAGCCACGACCCCTGAGGTCAGTGCTGGTGGCAGGGGTCCAGGGCGGTGGTGGGTCAGACACTGAGGACAAATTCAGACTTGAGAGGGCTGGGGATTTTCTGCTAGGCCACTCCGAGGGTCTGAGTCCCTCCTGGGACAGGCACAGACAGACAGGGTCAGATGAGGAGCCCAGGGCACTGAGGTTTCAGCAGGCGGGGGAGTTGGTGCGCTCCACGGGGGAGGCTGAAGTGAACAGAGACTATGTGGAACCCAGAAGTCCCCAGTGCTCACAGATCCCCAGCCTTCCTAAGCATGGCCCCGTGGCCCCACAAAGACAAGGCTGGATCCTGGGATGCACACACCGTGCCAGCCTTCCTCTCTCAGCCTGAGCCAAGAGGCTGGGGCGGTTGGCGAATCAGCATAAATATGTATATCCTAGGAAATGCAGGCACGTTGTAAAAACATAAAAGAAAACAAAGGATGCACCACAGAAAGCCAGCCTCTGTGCGCCCTGTGTCCAAGGCAGAGGGCTCCTTCGGCAGGCTTCCCCTCCGGCTAGCTCCACAATACCTCCCAGAGCAAAGGCAAGTGTGTGCATGTGCTTGCGTGTGATTTGCACATCTATTCATTTCCGGTCTTCACACACACGGTGCTACATCAAAACACAATCTATACATCATCTTTCAGTCAGCGATGGTCCATATGTGTGGTGGTGGAGGATTACAATCAGGACGAAACATTCCTTTGGCCTAGTGACACTGAGGCCATCTGAGGCTGTGGTGACACAGCTTGAACAAACCCATGCACCACCAGAGGCGAGAAAGCAGAGAGCACACAGCTGTGTACAGTGGGTAATACTGGATGATGGTACCCAGCAGCTGTGTTATGTATGTGACCTTATGTATTTTTTATGCTATGCTTTTGTCATTAGAGTGTTCTTCTACTTAACAAAAGAAAAACTGAACTCAGGGCCTTTGTAGGGCTGAGCTACATCCACAGCCCTTTTCAAAAAAAAAGTTTTTTTGAGACAGGGTCTCATTAAGTTACTAAATCACCTAGGCGGGATTTGAACCTGTGATCCTCCTGCCTCGGGATCCCGGAGTGCTGGGATTACAGGTGTGCTCCACCGTGCCTGGCTTCACAGGATCTCTTTATGCGATGTCTGAGCAATGTCTGAAGGTTGTGGGGATCTGTGTGCTGTAGCTGGGGTCACCAGCACTCTGCCAGATGTTGCCCAGTAGCTGTCCCCAGAGTTGGCCCCGGTCCCTCCTCCCACCCGCCAGCCTCACCTGTCCCTAGTGCCCTGAGCAGCGCAGCGCTGCTGCACATTTGATCTTTTTCAATCTGATGGTTGAAAGAGGGTCTCTTATTGAAGTCTTAATTTGCATCTCTTTTATGAGTAAGGCTGGGTAACTCTTCATATATTTACAAGCCATTTACATATTCTTTGGAAAGCTGACTTCCCATATTCTGTCCATTTTTTAAATTGGATTTTGGTTTTTTTTCTCGTTGCCAGGTAAACACACTTTGTATTCGGAAGAGAAAAACCGCTCCTCTGCAGTAGCTACGGCAGGTTTGCCCCTGGCTGAGCCACTCGTCATTACGCTTTGGGTCACACGCGGCCTTTACATCCTCCTTTACGGTTCAAAGGCTGGGAAGTAAACAAGTTCCTAATCCACAGTGTGACTCAGGCTGGGAGCCCGGGGGCCTCCCTGGCACGTTTCTACATCTGTAGAATGGGGTTGAGAGGAAAGGACAAGGTTTCTACCAATCTTCAGATTGAGGTCTGAATGATCAGAGAGGAGGGTTTGGTGCTCCACGTGATGAGAAGGCTGGGACAGGGACAGAGCCACAGAGAACACATCACTGACCAAGGAGAGACCAAACATGTCAGGGCTGCTGTGGGCAAGGCTTTGCTGTCACCTCCACCCAGGGACCAGGTCTCCCACACCGTTCCCTGCAGAGGTGGCCCAGAGTGCCCGACCAAGGCTAAGAGGGCTCAATCTCCGTGCTACGACAACCAGAGGGCTCAGAGCCTTCTCAGCTGGGTCGGCTGGGCTGTGGGAGGTACGTGCCGGCTTGCAGGGCTGCTGGGTTCTGCACCAGGGCTGTGTCCGGGGAAAGCTCCAGAAGAGAGACATCATCTTGCCTATGAACAACAGACCTTACATTTCCAGAGCACTGCACACACTCACCCACCAGTCCACACACTCATTCCATCTCCCCCACCTCCTGGCGGGGTGAGTGCCAGCACTGCTTGCTCATTGACAGATGAGGAAACTGAGGCAAGGCTAAGAGATACGCCCCAGAGTGGTAAGGCAGACTCAGGAGGAAACAGCAGCTGTTACTCACGAAAAAGTCCAGCCCAAGTCCAGCAGGGGAGCCCAGCAGGGCCTGGCCTGGATGTAGTCCCAATACAGGCTGAACAGAGATTCCGCCCCCGCCTATTGAACCCGGTCCCTGGTGTGTCCTCTCACAGCACCCAGCCTAGGGCCTGCGCACGTGGCAGGCTGAGTGGGTCATCACCTGCATTTCCGGGTCCCACGCCTCCTTCTGCTTCCTCAAATCCCTAGCTCGGCAAGAGATGACGGTGACCCTTTTCTCAGGGAGCTGGTTTTGCAAATGCCAGCCCTGACCCACTACCTTCCTGGCTGAGGGGAAGCTTCTGTGTCCCTGGACTTGGCCTGCCCCAGAGGCCCTGCCACCTGCAGCTTATCGTCTTCTCAAGACCTCATCACCTCTGCCCAGAAGCACTGAGTGTGCCCGTCTCCCACCCTTGTCAATTTCCTGGATTAATTTGAACTGACTGAGTTGAATGGAACTGATTTCAATCTAATTGAAGTGAATGGAGTTGGATCCAGATTACAGGCCTCACCAGAGCCCGTGGAAACTGAGTTTTGCTGAATGCGGGTCACAGATCAGAAAGGCGCGTCGCGGTGTGCCCCTTGGCTTCTGTTTTCTCCTTGGGGCATGGGTAGGAGGTGAGAACAGGGAGCAGTAGGAGGAAGGGGACCAGGCAGGGCTCCGTGACGGCTTCCTCTGGAAGATACCCCAATCTAGGCAATTCCCAGTTCTTTCCTAGTTGAGCTTGAAAATGCCCCAAAAGCCTTATCCCCAGAAGCTAACTAGAAGCCCTCAGAAGGCTCTTCCCTTGTTCTGATAGCAGGTGGCACTACCTCTGTCCTGCCTCCAGCACTGGCTGAGAGTCCTGGCACAGCCAGGCTGGGCTCCTTACAACCTCAAGACAGCTTCCTTTTCCGGGCCTCCTGGCTTCCAGAGCCAGCGTCCAGTGTCAGAAAAGCCTACTCCCTCGTGCCCTCTATCCTAGAAATCACTCCTCTGGCTCCTGTATCCAGCTAAATTCCATTCCCTTCCCAGGCTAATCTCACATTAAACTCCAAGGAATAACCACAAGACAGCGAGAGGAAGGCTGAGCAGGGATGCTGGGTGTTGAAGGTTTTTCTTACCCATATTGAAAATACACCTGAGGGGCTGGGGATTTCGCTCAGCGGCACAGCACCTGCCTGGCAAACGCAAGGTCATGAGTTCAATTCCTAGTACTAGAAAAAAAAAAGAAAAGAAAATACACCTGATTCCCGGTGGCCTATGGCTCCTGGCAGAGAGCACCTTAGCTATGAAGGGAGAGGTCTGGTTTTATTTCCAGAGACACACACTTCCCCACTCACACTGCAGTGAGGTCTAAGAATCCTCCAAGTGCTACTAGGCCTGTTGAGAATCACAGATCACTTGAAAAAGCTCCCAGGAAACCAGCTGGGAAAATCACCAAGCACCAACAGGAGCAGCACCACTGGTCCCCAGCTAAGGGCCGGGCAAGGACAGCATGATCTGACCTGACAAAGTCCCCTGGGTTCTCCAGGAGGAGTGGGCACGGGGGCCATCCCAACTCCTCAGGGGTGCCCACAACTTATTTGCAGAAGGGACTTTTAGGGCTGAGTGAATTGAAATAGCATCAGGTCCCATCTCCTGGCCATCCGATCCTGTGTCCCCAGAGCTGCTGAAACAATGCTGAGGAACACACCGAGACGGCATTGGGACCATACAATGGCAAGGCCAGAAGGAGCCTTAGAGCTCTACTAGTCTGTCCCCCAAATTGAACACTGAACTCCGAGAGGACAATGAACTCATTCAAGGCAAATAAAAAGCTTACTTGAGCTCTCCTGGGTCTGTCCCACACGCTGT
This sequence comes from Chinchilla lanigera, assembly GCF_000276665.1. Lineage (NCBI taxonomy): Eukaryota > Metazoa > Chordata > Mammalia > Rodentia > Chinchillidae > Chinchilla > Chinchilla lanigera. Next base: position 6,498,591 of record NW_004955450.1, read on the forward strand.
ATCTTAGTCTGCGTGACTCACGGAGCTATCACGCCTGCCTGTCCCTTCTACACACTGTCCCCCAGGAAGGCTGAGCGGAGGCTGGTGGAGGGGACCAGCCCCGCAGAGCTGGGAATTGATGAGGGGAATGGATGCAAAAACGAACATTTACTGAGGGTGCTTCACATCCTGTGCTTCGAGCCAGGCTGTATCTCATGCTGCATCTCATGCTGCATCTCATGCTGCAAGTGTGTGCTCCTACTGTACTTCTGTCAAGATGGAGCTGGCTTTGTGCTCTGGCCGAAAGGATGTGGCAGAAGTGACAGTGGGCTGGTTCCCAGTCCTGAGCCCGCCATGTACCTCTGTGCTCTTTCTTAGAAGCTGGCACTGGTTGTGTGCCTAAGCCCTAGATCTCCTGCTGAGGGCAAAGACGTCTGAGACCTCCCACCCCCACCCAGCTCCCCACCAGCCAGCCTCCACCCAAATCAGCCAATCGCAGGAGGAGACGAGCATCCCTGACCCTGCAGAGCCCTGAGCAATACTCAGCGGGTGTTGGTTGAAGCCGTTAGGTTTTGGTGGTCAGTTATGCAGCAGCGGTTAACTGAGAGAAGTGTCAGAAGGACTTTGGCGGTTCACAGCTACCATTACAGCAAAGCCTACAGCAGCCCATGGGTTCAGGGGTGGAGCCCACTGCACAAGTGAGGAAACTGAGGGTCAGACAGGAGATGTGATTTCTGCTGTGCACGTAACTGATAAGCAATAAATCAGGATTCTGGAGCACCACCCCTGTCTACACATCCTGCATTCTTCCTACCGACTTCACTGCCTACGGGGATTTGTAAGCAATTTCAGGACTCTTCCTCCTTGCTTTTGTCTGTCTTTATGCACTTGCCTTTTTTTTTTTTTTTTTTGTCTTTTTGAGACAGGGTCTCGCTATGCAGTTTAGGCTGGCCTTGAGCTCACTTTGTAGCCCAGGCTGGTCTTGAACTCACAACGATCCTCCTGCCTCAGCCTCCCGAGTGCTGGGATTACAGGAGTGTGCCACCATGCCTGGCCTATGTACTTTCCTGATTCCAGCATCACCTCGGTGAGGAGAAGGAAAAGGAAGAAGACCTTCTGAGGCAGGGGTACTGGGGAGCATCTGGCCCACAGCTCTGGATGTCCCCTTAGCACTCAGGCGTGACCCACACAGGTGGGGGCCACCCTTGGAGATGTGATGTCAGGAGGGTGGAGAAAGTGTGGGGCTGAATTCCCAAGTCTGAGAAGTCACAATGACCCTGAATAGCTGAGACACTGATCTAATGACCCAAGGGTGGGATAAGCCTCCATCCCAAGACCCATGCCCAGGAAGGGCTCTGGAAAGGAACCCTAACATCTAGCCGTGGCTAACCAAGGCCAACTCCAACGCTGCGCCTGTTTCTCCATCTGCAAAGACACCCTCGTGGGCTTCAGGAGTCAACAGCACGATCCACGGTGTCCCAGAAGTTATGTGCGGTCTGGGCCATTGGCCGATTTAGAGGCTTCCAGTATATGAAGAAACAAGAAAGTGGCAAAACAGTGTCAGAAATTCCACTGGGGGCTCAGCAAAGAGCAGGAGCAGGAGGCAGGAAAATCCGCTGGCCACCTGTCAGGATGGAGGTCAGCCGGGCACAAGGCCAGGGCTTTCGTGATCTTGGGTTCCGAGGGGGAACATAGTCCGGCTCCAGTAGGCAGCGTGGATGCCGGGTTTGCATCAGAGCTGGAATGCCTAACACTGCGTGGCTGCTATAATAAAAAAGATCATGGGAAATTTAATGGCCCGCGGTGGCAGTCACTGAATTATTTATGCCATCTCTGCCTCTTCTGAATTCTCACACGCTCTACTCAGCACTGCAGCTCCAGCCTGACAGTCTGCAGGCTGCCAAGTACCGGGGCCTGGAAAGAGCCTGGGACCCAGGGCCAAGAGGCTGGAGGTTTCTGAGTACCTTGTGCTAAAGAAACACCTGCTTCTAACCTCTCCATTTCATTTTCCCATCTGCCAAATTAGGGCTTCTGTTCAGTGAGCTAACGGCAACTTACGCTCCTGCTGTGCTTTTTTTTGTTCATCAATGATTCCCCATCTTTCAAGCCATCCCTGAACTTGATGAGGCAGGCAGCCCTGATATTACCGTCATTCCCATTTTCCAGATAATAAAGTGAGGCGCAAATTCAGAAAAAGCCTTAGGAAAAAATTTCAATTTTGGATACAGACTGAGTATTCAGAATTTAACTTCTCTCCACACCAAAATCCTATTGGAAACAGTGTCAGAAGAGACAGAAGACCACTGGGCGGGTGGAAATCACTTGAATACGCAGAACAGCTGGCCTTGGCGCTCACCCCCAGGAAAAAAATTCATGAGAATGAGTCTCAGAATAGAACAGAGTTCCGTGGGCATTTCTGCATCCTGGCTCTTTCCGACCTCCTCAGTATTCAGGGAATGGAGAAGGCAGAGAATTCCTGCTCTTCGACCGCCATGTGGGCTGCTGCCACCCGCATTACCCCTATGGGACTGATGCCCAGGAGGGTGAGGTCAGCATTACATGGAACTCACCCGGTTTCTACACAACCTCCCACACACACGACCCTACACCTCCGAGTCACCGTAGCTGAATCCGGAGTCACACAAGTATCAGAAACAACGCCTGTGACGTCTGCGTCAGGGCTCCTTGCATTGTCTTGGAAGGGCTCATTATATGTTTCTCCCCATTCTCTGTGCATTTATTTAGCTCTTCTTTTCCTAACTCAGAACCTAGGCCCTGAGCCGGGCGTGGTGGCACACGCCTGTAATCCCAACACTTGGGAGGCTGAGGCAGGAGGATCATTGTAAGTTTGAGGTCAACCTGGGCTACAAAGTGAGCTCAAGGCCTGCCTGAACTGCATAGCGAGACCCTGTCTCAAAAAGACACACACACACACACAAAAAGAACCTAGGCCCCACCCTGTGCTACTTTCATTAAGCTAGTTTCACTTTTTTTTCTAAAGTGAAGCCTGATATTTATTGCAGTTCTGTTGTTGCTGCTGCTTATCAGACATTTCGCATGTGTTCTTAAAACAACCAGAAGTTTAGATTGGGTTTCTTGTGAGTTCTGCTAATGTTCTGATTCGAATGTTCTCTGAAGTTTAAGTAGTTTATCCCTAACCCCATTTTCCCCATCAATCCTTTTATACTTGGTGTACAATTTGGAACAGCTTAAGGACTTGGGAGACCTCATAGATTAAAAACCACGCACTAAAGCATTCCAGACTTAGAAGGAAAGCCATCCTGATATCAGCGACAGAGGCAGATCTGAGCTTGTTCTAGCAGTAGCCTCACCTAGACACCTCCAGCCTGACAGAAACCTGTTTTCCAAGCAGACTTGCAAAGGGAAAAATCCACCCCAGCCAAGTTACTGATCAACTCAGCTACTTATCTGAGCATTTTAACTCAGGTCGTCTCAGGATTACCAAGTTTTTAGGAAGATAAACCACATAAAAGAGAAAGCAACAAGCAGAACAGAGTGGCTTGGAAAGCAAACAGAGATAAAGCAGCGAGCAGAGGAGGCCTGATATTAACTCACGGGGAGGATGCTGCTCCTGTAAGACAAAAGCAGCTCTCTCTCGGGGAAAGGGAACAACCTGAGAATAGGAAGGGTTTAAGGAGTTAAAACTATGCTAGCGAAAGCAGAGAGCTGAATAAAAGTGCTGCAGTGGAAAAGGAGACTGAATCAGAGTTCTGGACAATAAAGTTGAGGAACTGTCTCAGAATATAGATTAAAATGTCAAAGCGATATTTTAAACAAGAAGAGATAAAAAGAGATGGAGACTAGATTTCCGAAAGCCAATCCCCAACTAATAGGAATTTCAGAGAAAGAGAGAGAGAACTGAAGCTGTGAAAGGGAAGAAATAATCACATAGTAAAATAAAATCCTCTCAAGCTGATAAAAAGATACAAATTTTCAGGTTGCAACGGATCACCACATCACCAGGATTCCTTTGGCTTCATCGGATGGAACCCAAATTCCAACAGCCCAAAGGGAAAGTGAGCATACTGGCAAATCTGGCTTCTGTGTGGCCCTCATCCAGACCCTGAAAAGTGGGCCGTCGTCCATTGAGTTAGTCATTCCTTCTCTTTCCCTCTACCCGCTCCTCCTTTTTCCATGAAGTTGTGTTCATTCCCAGGCAGGCTGTCTACATGTGGTGGCTGAGAAGGCCTCCAGGAGTTCCTGTCTTCCTTCATCCTTGTTTCCAGTCTAGAGAATAGTATAGCCAGGCATGGTGGCACATGCCTGTGATCCCAGAACTCAGGAGGCTGAGGCAGGAGGATTGCTGTGAGTGCAAGACCAGCCTGGGCTACAAAGTGAGCTCAAGGCCAGCCTGAACTGCATAATGAGACCCTGTCTCAAAAAGACAAAAAAAATGGGCTGGGGATATAGTGCAATGGCATAAGCGCCTGCCTGGCAAGCGCAAGGTCGTGAGTTTGATCCCCGGTACCGCAAAAAAAAAAAAAAAGAGAAAGACAATAGTACATAATTGCCTTTCTCTGAGAGATCAGATCAACTTCCAAAAAGCACTTTACCCGGTCTGGTTTAAGACATATGCCCCAACCCCACCACCACCACCACCACCACCAAGCATACCCCTTGGCTGGAGTGACTGGTATGATAGCTACCCAAGGCAGGGAGAGAAGGGTCACTCTTATTAGATGTCCAGAATTATATGGAGTGATGAGCAGTGGGGTTCCCAAGAGGAAGAGAAATAGACCAACCAAAAACAGTAACCATCTCCTATTTTCACAGACTAGAACTGGTGTAATAAATAATATGATGATGGTGATGGTGATAATAGTGATGATGTCACACCCTTCTCAGGAAACAGGGAAAGTTCCTGAATTCTACCAACCAAGAGGAAGCTAAGCGGGGTGTGGTGGTGCACGCCTGTAATCCCAGCACTCCAGAGGCTGAGACAGGACAATCAGGATCTCAAGTTCAAGATCAGCCTAGGCTACATAGTGAGTCCAAGGCCAATCTGAACTACATAGTGAGACCCTGTCTCAAAAAGGCAGGAAAAAAAAAAAAAAAGACAAAGTTTAAAAACCTCTCTACAACAACTACAATGAAATTAGGGTACTTAAAGAGAAACAATGGCCAGACTAACACTGGATTTTTTCTTGTACACTGCAGCTTGCTAGAAGAAGCTTGCTAGAGCAATGGCTAGAGCATTCTGAGGAGAAGCCATTGGGAGTCTCCTATTCAAGGGCAAGAGCATAGTAATAGCATTTTTTACACATTTAGGGACTCTGGCTTACTTGCCTCACACTCCTGCCCCTGCTAAGTACATTTCTGAAAAAACTCCTTCAAGCTCTACACCAGCAAAATGAAAACTGAATCCAAAAGAGGAAAATAATAAGTTGAAAAACTCAAAGAATTAACCCACAAGAACAATTAAAAAGGAATATCCATCAGGTAGTTGCATAGCTAGCCTTGTAAGCAATTAGCATCAATTAAAACAAGAAATCAAAGGGCCCTGTGAGGAATGACCTTGAGAAGGAACAGCCTTGCTCAGATTCTGGGAGTAAGAAGCTAGGATGCTAAAAATTATGGTCAAATCAAGGTGTGAGACCCTCTGAGCAATGAGAATAGAAGGTCAGTGAGTCTCTGGGAAAACAACGGGCCACCCAGGGAAGGGTGGTCTAGACGGACAGAGAGCTACATGGTGGCATGATTGTAAGCCACTCAAACAGGATGGGAAGCCATACTTTCTCCACCCAGAGTCAACTAGCCCTTCACCAGGCAATGTGGGGAGAAGCCTCGTGCAGGCTTTGCGTTCACACTTCACCTGCCTGGGGTTTCATTAGGAACAAGTAGTAACTTTCTCCATGGTGTGTGGGTTCTCTTTGAAAGTGATTGAGTACTACAGTAATTGATCTTGATGAAGTATCCCGGCAGTAAGCTTAGCTTTTATATTATTTTAATTACACACAGTCTGCCCTCTGAATCCATGGATTCCACATCCAAAGACTCAAGCAACTACAAACTGAAAATATCCAAAAGGACTGCTTCTATACGGAGTGTATCTGGACATTTTCTTGTCTTCATTCTCTAAACAATATAGTGTGGCGACTATTTACACAGCGTTTATGTTACCTTGGGTAGTCTAAGTAATTTAGAGATGATTTGAAGCATGTCAGAGAATGTGCACATTATACACAAATACTACACCATTTGCACACGGGACTTTAGACATTCATGGGTTTCACTATCCACTGGGGTCTTGGAATCAATCCCCCGCCATTCCAGATAGCAACACTTGACTGTATGCACATAAACCAGTCTGTTTATTAGGGATAAGTTGTATCTTCTGATTTTTATAACAGAAATTACCAAGTTATACCTAAACAACTTCAACCTCTTTATTCCTTTAACGTTTAAAAAGAGAAAGACAACTTAAACTGGGCACGGTGGTGCACACCTGTAATTCCAACACTTGGGAGGCTGAGGCTGGTGAATTTCTACAAGTTCAAGGCTAGCCTAGGCTACCTAGTGAAACCCTGCCTCAAAAACAAACAAATAAATAAATAAGAGAAAAAGCTTATAAAAACACTCCCTTCCCATACTTGGGGGTTTAACTCAGGGATTATGCATCGAAATACAACCCCAATGTTTAATTTTTATCTTGAAACAAGGTCTTACTGAGTCAGTAAGTTGCTGAGGCTGGGCTCAAATTTGAGATCCTCCTGATGCTTCCACCTCCTACCTCAGCCTCCCAGAGTTCTAGAATTACAAGTATCACCATGCCTGGGCTCGATATCTCTCTCTCTCTCTTTTTTTTTTTTTTTTTTTTGTACCAGGAATCAAACTCAGGACCTTGCACTGACCAGCAGGCACTTGTGCCACTGAGCTATATCCCCAGCTCACTAACTCTTATTTCAAAGAAAAAACGCATTTGAAGTTCCCTGATTCTTTATCTCCATTTTCAGTTTCTTTTTCTTCTATTATTGCCCAGTAAAAATAAATAGTGCATATTTTTTCTTGAATGCTAATCATCATCCTCTGGGTAATGACATTTTAGGATACTGACAGATTTGGGTCTTTTTTTTTCTTAATTTCCATATTTTCTATTATAAATTTCTATGATTATAATCAAAATGAGAAAAGGCCAGGCTTGTGGCTCACACCTGTAATCCCAACACTTGGGACACTGAGGCAGGAGGATCATTGTGAGTTCGAGACCAGCCTGGGCTACAAAGTGAGCTCAAGGCCAGCCTGAACTGCATAGCAAGACCCTGTCTCAAAAAGACAAAAAATAAATAAATAAATAGGGGCTGGGGATTTAGCTCAGTGGCACAGTGCCTGCCTGGCAAGTGAGAGGTCGTGGGTTCAATTCCCACTACCGGAAAAAAAAAACAAAAAACAAAACAAAGCAAAAATAAATAAATAAATAAAGCAAAACAAAAAAGAAAAATGGAAGCAGAGCTGTGTACATTCTGGTAGGGGACGTGCCTAGAGACAGGCTGGGATAAAGATGCCAGCAAGTCCATTGTGGAACATTTGTGTACTGTGTGCGACTTTGGGAAGACGATGATTGCCACCAGCGCTAGGACACAAGCTGATGTGGGCAGGGTGAGGAGTAGGGGGTCTGTCACATGCATTCAGTTTTTATTCTGGGTTGTATGTCTCTTTTACAGCGTGCCCGCAGCAGTTTAATGATCTAAACATTTCTCAAAGCAGTGGCAGAGGCAGACTCGACCTCTGAGCCTCTGAGATGGGTGAGCAACAGGCCAGGAAAGGCCATGTCCCTCCGTCTCCGAGCGAAGGAGTCCTCTTTGTGTAAACCCACCGAGGTCCCGTGAACTCTGATGGGGACACACGAGGAGTGAGAGAAGACCCACTGCTGTCCGGATGTGCCCTGTGAGCTGGGCACAAGTGGCGGCAGCGTGGGCTGTGGGGGGCACAGTGCCCAGCACCAGGAAAGGGGAGGTCCTGCCACCTGGACCACGGGGCCTCTGCCGGGAAACAGTGGGGTGGCGCCAGCTTTTTGGGCTTCCCTGCCTCTTGCAGGGAGTCAGACCCAGTGTAGCCTGGTGACACTGGCATCTTTATCCCAGCCTGTCTCTGGCAGGGATTCCGACAGTCACCCCATCATCTCCAGGATAACCTACTGGAAATTCCAAGGCTCCTCCACCCACCCTGCCCGAAGCCGCGCACACTGCCACTCCTGGCTGCAGGCTTCGGGCCACCTCCGCCACCTGCAATGCAGGCCGAGACAGCAGTCACCCTGACCCTCCCTCTTCGGCCTCCCACATCCCGTTAGTGACCGAGCCCCATTCGCTTCCAAATACCTCTTCCTCTAGCTCAGGTACCCACTCCCTGCTCCCACCTCCATCAGGGCCTCAGGGCCCTCCTGTGTCTCTCAGTGGTCCTCCACTTCCCCCGCACCTGTTCCACCACCGCTCTCCTTCCCGCCAGCCGCTACTCCCAGAGCGACTCTCCAGAAGATAAAGACCAGACAGCAATTCCTCCAGGCACCAGCCCTCCATAGAATCCCTTCACCCCACCAGCATGGGACAAGCCCATCTCTAGTCTTCTCCACTGCCTGAGGGTCAGCCAGGGTCAACGTCCCTGGCTCTGTGAGTCCTCAGTGCACACTCATTCTTCCCTTCACATAGCATCCGGTTGCTGCTCTCTATGCAGAGCAGTCGCCCCACTGCTCCTCCCCCGCCCCCAGCCACCTGGCAGAGCACAGCTCAGGTGCTAGGAAGTCTTTCTCGACCATCAGGATCCTCCTCAAGCAATCCTGCACCAATCACAGTGGCAGATGATTGTCTTTTTAGTACATCCTTATCCACCACTGGCTTGATACTGAGGGCAGGGCCTGATACACAGGAGGTCTTTGTGGATGGATGGATGGATGGATGGATGCATGGATGCATGGATGGATGGATGAATGCATGCATGGATGAATGGATTAAAGGATGCATAGGTGGATGGATGGATGGATGGATAGATGGATGGATGCATAAATGCATAGATGGAGAGAAGGATATATGAATGGATGGGTTGGCATAAATAGGTGGATGGATGGATGGCTGGATGTTTGCATGGAGTTGAATGAATGCAAAGATTAGATAGACAGCTGATTGCAAAAATGAATGAATGAGTGTCTACCCAGGAAGTGATCAGACTCCTGTAGAGCTTGGTAAGCTGGAGGTAAAAGGCAGGAAACTGGAGAGGCCCAGGGAAACAGTGCGGATCCTGGTTTCAGCATCACCCAGACAATGCCAAGTTTCAGCATGGAGTGGTGGCTGCTGGCCTAGCAATTCACTCTGGTTCCTTACAGACCCCAGAGAGTAGGATGATGTGGGGCAGAGTGTTGCAGGTACAGCAGTGAATTTCTTGCAGGTTCTGAGAGCCTGCGGGGCCCTGGGCCCTGGGCTGGCCACCAGGAGTTTATGGAGCCACTATCGGAGCATGGTTTAGTAGGAAGGGAAAGGAACAGACCCCTTCCTGGTCTCATGGGAACAGCTTGCTGCAGGGAAGGTGACAGGCAAGGGACACTGCACATGCACTGTAGAAATGGAGGGGGCAGGGGCTGGGGATTTCGCTCAGCGGCACAGCACCTGCCTGGCAAGCGCAAGGTCATGAGTTCAATTCCCGGTACCGGAAATAAACCAAAACCAAAAAAAAAAAGAAATGGAGGGAGCAATGTCAGCTGACTTGAGAGCCGCAGGAAAAACTCGTTGGGAAGCAGCGATCTGCAGGGTGGGAGGGGGCTCTCATCAATGCTGCCAACAAAAGGTGTCTCTGCACAGAGACTTTGATATCCGATGATGCACAAGTCACATCCCAGCCCCAAACTTCTCAGCTGAGTTCCCAGAGTGAGTTTCCGTCCCCTTGGGTAAAATGATAGCAATTAGTGGCAGACTCTGAGAACAGGGTCCATGGAGCCAGTGATTAAAGGAGGAAGAACTCTCAGGGAGGACCAGGGGCCTGGCCAGGTCTGGGGAGGAAGCCAGGCAAGGATGACTTCCGGCCTCCCCGACAAAGAAGCCAGCCTGAGCCTGGTCCCTGACTCCAACCACCCAGCCTGGTCATTGGGCTGAAGTTTCCTCACTGGTCACTGCAGGCCCAGGGAACACAGCTCCCTGCTCCCAAGCAAAGGGACCCCAGGAGCTCTGGGTGCCCCTGCACCAATGGCCATAGGTGCTGGGACATCATGATGCCTCCTTCCATTGTTCCCAAAGGGGACAAAAACGTAAGACATTGCAAACCATCATAGCTGTGCCCAGCACGTACAAAGCGACCAAAGCCAACCATTCTCATAGAAAAACCTGAACTCACCAAGTGCCGCCCTTGCCTCGTCCTGGGCCAGGCTGGGTGGCTACAGCCCAGAAAAAGCAACCAACTCTCTGAGCGGCACTGCCAGGGGTGACAAGCCCTCCTTTTTATCTGGTGCAGCAAAAGACCCAGAATTGTCAGAACTCACTGGCAGCCAAAAAGAAAAAGAAAAAGAAATTGTATAAGCAATTAATTAGGCCTCTGTTTCAGGTCTCTGCGCTCTGGTCTGCCTTCATCAGCTTAGCATCCAATTTTTTAGCTGAGAAGGCGGGGCAGCAGGTTTCTGAGATATTTTTTGCTAATGGGCTGAAATATTACACCCATAATTATAGCCCGGCTGCATTTTTTTTCTTTTGCTCATTTTGTTTAGCGTAGCAAACATTGTATCTGATTACAGCCATTCATGTCTTCTTTATGAAATAGGGTTGGTTTATCACACCCAGCAGAAGGAGTCAGTGGTGCTGGGGAAATTATTCAGGCTGAGAAACCCTCTTTGGGCTCTCTGGGGGAGGTGGGTGCTCCTGGATGCCACCCCCCTGGACGGGCAAGGTGGAGGGACAGAGATGAGGCAGGGAAGATACACAGAGCCTGTCTGTCATTCTCTGCCAACCTGTCTGCTCCGTCTTCGCCGCCACTCACCCTACCTCCCACTGGGATTCAGCTGCCCTTCCCTCGACAGCGCACACCCTGCCTGCCCCTGCTTGCAAGCCTTGTCATCCTACCACCCCCCAAAACCTTTCAGGGATGTCCTCTTAGTTCTCATTCACCTAGACAGTGTATTCCCGGTGCAGTTCACGGCCTCTGAATCAGTATTCCCGGAAACCTATTTGATATACAAAACCTCAGACCCCCTCTCTGGTTTTCCACCTAAAGAATAGGATCGCTGTGGGCTGGGGTCCAGCCATTTGGGTTTTAAGCAGACTTCCAGGAGAATCAGCATCTCCAAAGTTTGAGACCCAGCTAGAGGGCAGAGTCAAGCAGGTCTGAGTGCTAGGCTCTGCCTCTTACTCTGTGCTAGTGGGCAAGTTATCTAGTCTTTCTGGCTTGTTTTTCAGCTACAAAATGAGCTATACCTGGAGGGTGGGAGGGAGGAACACAGTGCTCTTAAACTGAGACACATAAATGTCAGGTTTTGGAAGCCACAAATACTTGAATAGCTGGGGGCTGAGGGTTTAGCTCAGCGGCACAGCGCCTGCCTGGCAAGCACAAGGTCGTGAGTTCGATTCCTGGTACTGGTAAAAAACAAAAAACAAACAAACAAACAAAATACTTGAAAAACAAACAAACAAACAAAATAGCTGCAGTGTTCCATGGTTCAGTCTGACAGTCCTTTTGTTTCGAGCTACAGAGCTCAGCTCATACCGCACCTGCCCTGATACACCCATAATCCCCCAAGGCAGAACCCAGAATCCCTTGGAATAAGCCCTGTGCCTCTACTCCTCCCTGGTTATGGTGGGTCCTCCTCCACCCTTCCCGTGTGTCTCCTATTCCCCCCAATCCCTGAATCCTCATTAAGATTAGGAATTACTTGCTGACTCTAGTGTTTACTTTTCATTACTGGGACAAAATACCTGACCTATACAACTTAAAGAAGGAAATAGTTTATTTAGCTCTCGGTCTCAGAGGGCTTAGTTCATGGCTGGCGGGCTCCAGTGCAGAGACACCATGGCAGAAGGGCATGGAGGCCAGGCGGCAGAGCACGGAAGAACCCTAGAGAAGAACATGTCACCAGTAGGGTGAGGGTTCTGCTTGATTCATAATATCAACAGAGTGCAGCTCTGGAGCAGCCTGGGGTTTCAATTGCCAATGGCCCTCAGCCCTTAGCATTATAGCTGTCAACACTGCCGCCACCAGCTGCCATCAGCACGCCCTGCCAAGCTGCTGCTCTCTGCCGCTGATCTTTGTTGGCTGCTGGTCTCTGTTCATAACGCTGAGTGTTCTGTCCACTCTACTTAGCATATAACGCTGGGGAGATTTACAGGATCTTCCAAGCCCACATTCATGAGCCGATTTACAAGAGCACCAGGGGAAAGATTTGCTTGAACAAGACCCATGTGGCAGGACAAACCACAAATCCAATAATCTACAGTGAAGCCAATCTAAAAAGTATAAAGTCTGCTTTTATAGCATCTGAAGGCCTGTGATTGGTCCAAATTTGGGAGCTGCTGGCTGGTTTGAATTCAAGCCTATGATGGTCCAAATTCAAGCATGCTGATTGGCATAAATTTGAGCCTGCTGATTGGCCCAAACTTGTCTAAACTCAAGCCTTGTGATCCAGGTCTCCAGACTGGTCCATATTCCAAGTTCAAGGCCACCGAAGTCAGGGTAGACACCTCCCAGAGGTGCCATAGCAGGATCTGGCAGAGGATCACAAAAGGACCGTTTGAGTGACAACTGTCACCTCTCCCTGAGTAATGGCAGGGCCAAAACCAAGAGTCTTCAGGAGGGCTGATCTCTCCAGCGTGTCGAGGTGGGGAGAGGTTGGGCCCCAGTAAGACTTCAACACTGCAGCTATTCAAGTATTTTTTTGTTGTTGTTGTTTTTCCAGTACTGGGAATCGAACTCACAACCTTGCACTTGCCAGGCAGGCACTCTGCTGCTAAGCTAAATGGCAGAGTGGTCTAAGGTGCCAGACTCACAGCTGCTTCTTCAAAAGCCCAGTGGTCAGGAGCCATGGCCACAAGGTAGCCCTAGGGTCCCAACCAGTCCCCCAGGATGGAGGGGGATGAGTTAGAAGCTTCTCTTCTGTCTAGAAAGGGCCTAGGAACCTGGTGTGTTTCCCACATGCCTGGGGTTCATTCTCCCCATACGCCCAGCAGTGTGCTTTACTAACCTGCTCCATGTCCCTTCATCCAGCTAACCTGATCATCATGATTCCTGTTCACACTAAGGCAGAAACCACTTCAAATAAAAAAAAAAAAGGAGGGGCTGGGGTTTAGCTCAGCGGCACAGCGCCTGCCTGGCAAGCGTGAGGTTGTGAGTTCAATTCCCGGTACGGGGGGGGG
>NW_004955450.1:6512006-6682377 GCF_000276665.1 Chinchilla lanigera
GGGAAGACAAGTTCAGCAGGAGACAAGGGACTGGCAGGCCCCAGAGAGCTGCATTTTGTACATTTAAAAAAGGAGAGATGAAAAGCCAGGTGTGGTGGTGCATGCCTATAATCCCAGCACTTGGGAAGCTGAGGCGGGAGGACCATTGTGAGTTCAACACTGGCCTGGGCTATAAAGTGAGCTCAAGGCCAGCCTGAACTGCATAGCAAGACCCTGTCTCAAAAAGACAAAAATAAAAAATAAAAAAATAAAATAAAAAAGGAGTGGTGGCACGCGCCTGGAATCCCAGTACTTGGGAGGCTGAGGCAGGAGGATCGTTGTGAGTTTGAGGCCAGCCTGGGCTACAAAGCGAGCGCAAGCCCAGCCTGAACTGCATAGTGAGACCCTGTCTCAAAAAGACAAAAATAAAAAATAAAAAGGACCTAGCAAAACTAAGCATGGCAGCACATATCTGCAATGCCAGCTACGCAGGAGGCAGAGGCAGGAAGATCTCCTGAGCCTAGGAAATCAAAGTCAGCCTGGACAATATAGTGAAGCTCAGTCTCAAGAACAAACAAATAAAACAGAGGACATCAGAACTGCAGAACCTGGGACAATCGTGGCTCAACTGGAGCCTTGCACTGTTCCCTTAAGTTACAGAGTCAGAATATCAGCGGCAGCCTCAGTGATGTAAGAAGCCCTCTGGGTGACCTAGGTGCTCACTAAAGCCCCCTGACCCCGTGTCACCTCCATGGAGGGCTCCAGCCTTCTAGGCAGCAGCACCCTGAAACGTGGTCATGGAGTCCACTCTTGAATACCTCCAGTGACAGGGAGCGCAGGAGGGCGAACTGGCCGTGCAGAACAGGCGGAGAGCAGGAGCCAGAGAGAAAAGCTCCCGGGCGAGGAAGAAAGCACTTCGTCTCACAAGACACTTGTGGTCAGGTTTGCCCCGGTGGGAGAAGGGACCCCAGCAGGAGTGTTCGACATGAACTCTGAGCGGGAAGGAAGTCTGCACGTTTTAATTGTCCATGGAGTGACTTGGCACAGGGACTGCCAGATGCGGGCCGTGGGGAGCACCGGGGTTGAGGGTCTCCTGGATGTTGGGAACAGGACTGCCTGCTGTCCGTGGCAGCTCCTGCCCGTTTCCACGTCCCTGCCTCCCGCGGTGGCCACACACCCTAAGGGTCCCCTGGGGTACCCATGCTGCGCTGGGCACTGGCTGCGTGAGATGCCCCACAGGATGGAGACCTTGCACCCTCAGAGAGCTCATTCCTTGAATTTGAAGACAGCCAAGAGACAAATACGGTAAACAGCACTGTGATGTAAGTTAATGTCATGATAGACGCAATAATTAAACCAAAAAGTAATAAACACTTCAAGATATACCCTCCCCGCCCTATTTAGAATTATACTCTGGCTGGGTGTGGTGACACAAATCTGTAATCTCAGTACTCAGAAGGCTGAGGCAGGAGGATGGCTGTGAGTTGGAGGCCAGCGTGGGCTACATAGTGAGTTTAAGGCCAGCCTGAACTGCATAGCGAGACCCTGTCTCAAAAAGAAATAAAACAAGGCCGGGGATGTAGCTTAGTGGCACAAGTGCCTGCCTGGCAAGTGCAAGGTCCTGAGTTCAATTCCTGTACCAAGAAAAAAAGAAATAAATAAAACAAAACAAAAAAATGTATCCTGTCCAGAACCTGCAATCACTTGAAATGTGGGGTACTTGCTCCTCTAACAACTCACTTTCTAGAGTGACACAATTTTCTTATTTATTGTGCTCATTGTCTGTCTCCACCCAGTACTGCGGGCCTTCCAGTGGTCCCCATGACACTACCTGCTAGGCCCTTATGATTCCAGGCTTTTAGAAGAGTACTGAGTACATAGTGCAGCCCTGGTACCCAGGCAGGGAGAAAGATGCCCCAGGGGACATCTGACAACAACTGGAGGAGTTTTAGTTGTCACAACCAGGGAGGAGGGGTCCCCGGGGCATCTTGTGAGTACAGTTTAGCAGCTTAGCAAGACCCTGTCTCAGAGAAAGGTCGGGATTGTAGCTCAGTGTGAAGGGCCTGGGCTCCATTCATTACAGGAGGAAGAGGAGGAAGACGAGGAGGAGCTGATTGCTGATTCCTTATGGATGGGGAGATTCAGGAGATTTATTGATGATTCTGTTCTTGATAATATGGATCATGATATTGGTGTCAGCTGAGTTGGTGACAGTGACCATAATATGGCTAGTGACAATAGTGATAATCAGTATTAGCAGTGACCTTAAAACAACTTTTTCTCAGAAAGCACTGATTAGGACATCCGTACGGACTGTCCTGACAGTGTTACAGAAGATGAACAATGACGTATGTATTGAAACAATATTAGTAGCAATGATATTGGTGGTGTTGATCCTGACATCAACACTAGTGATGCCGATGATGATGTAGGGTGTGGTCAAAAGTCTCGTTGAAGCCAGACATGGTGGTGCGTGCTTGCAATCCCAGCATTTAGGAGGCTGAGGCAGGAGGATCACTGTGAGTTCCAGGCCAGCCTGGGCTACATAGAGAGACCCTGTTTCAAAAACAGAAAACAAAAACTAAAAAATTAGAGCAAGGCACTGCCCAGTGACTTGGTGGCACTCGTGTGCATGTCAGTGCTGTGCTCGGGCTGAGAGGGTGGTGGACTGACAACTGCTGGTCAACTTGTAGCTCCCATCTAAACTGAATCAGTGCTGGATGTGGAAGGCCCACCTGAGGATTGTTAACAGCATAAAAAGAACTGGGGAAGAAGAGGTGCTGTCAGGGAGCTGTTGGTTTTCCAGGTGCTGTTGGTTCTCCTAGAGGAGCTTCTTGTGCTGGGTTTCCTGATATGAACTTGGCAGTTGTCATAGTCAGAGGAGCTTGGGACCTCGTTGTCGCTGAGAATGGCTGCGGTTCACTTTGGGGGAGCTCTGGTCCTCACTTTGAGTGTTGCTTCCTGGCTCCGGAGGGGAAGATGGTGCACTGGTCAATGTCCTCGAGAAGTTTGTCGTGCTGACTTTCCTGATATGAATCAGCTGTTCTCATTGGCGGAGGAGCTCAGGACCGCACTGTTGCTGAGGATGGCTGTGGTACTTTTCCAGGGAGCTCTGGTTCTTACTTTGCATGTCGCTTCCTGGCTCCAGTGCAGATCTCTCAGCCTGCTGGCACAGATCTTTCATCCCACTGGTGCAGCACTTTCTAGCTTCCACCACTGACCTTTGGGCCTTCCCAGCGCAGAGCCAAGAAAGAGACTAGCGTGAGACATTGTTGTGGGCTCTGGGCCTCCAGCTGGACTCAGGTAGGACATTGCTGTGGGTTCCAGGCCCTCAGCTGGATTCTTTGGGTCTCTAGTGTGTGGACAGATTTCCTGCACTCTTTTGAATTTGACTGTCTGGGTAACTATATAAAATAATCCTATAAATTATGTGTCCTGAACTAAACTGCTCCCCTTGCAAACCCTGACTACAACGGAGGGTTTGTGACAGTGATACTGGTGACACAGTGCATGGTGATTGTGAGCTTGTTCCAGAGACAGACAGAGTCCACATCCCAAGTCAGGCATTTCCTGTTGTGCGACTTCAGAAAGGTTAACCAGCCACTTCGTGCCTCAGTCACCTTGCAGATTAAATAAAGATAATTATGAATAGCGCCCCTTTCCCTAGGACCGCTGTGTGGATTCACTAACACCTTGCTTGTGGCACGGGGACTGTGTCAAGCCTCTGGTGAAATTAGCATCACAATGGTGCCTGGGTGAACCAGAGAATGGCACAGATGACTGTTGATGAGGCCCTCAAAGATCACTTACTAGTTACGATGTCAGTGATTGTCTCGTCATAAAACTATTGGTCACTCAAAGACTGCTAATTGTGACCATAATTATGATCACTGGCACCGGAAGTAGGGAAGTGTTCAGAACACTCTCGTGGATATCAGCAGCAGGGGCTCAGGTTCCAACCCGCATCTTACATTCTGTGTAACCTTGGCCACATCACGGCGTGTGAGCGCTGGAAGCGCCTCGCAGCTCATTCAATCCAAATCCTCGTTTGACAAATGAGGCGATTCCGGCCCAGAGAGACAAGGGGAGCTGCCCGTGGGCCACAGCTCTCTTCTCCCATCCCTTCAGTCTCAGATTAAGCGGCTCTGTGTGCACTCGCGTGCATGTGTGCGTTGCACACACGTTTGTGCGTGTGCATGCATGTGTACGCGTGCACGCGCCTGTTCTGCAGGACGTTTTTCCAGAAGCACCCCCCAGCAGAGCAGCCCAGCAGCCCAATTTGCAAAGAGCCGCTTTGCAAGAAGTTGGGCGATGACGGGTGTCCTTCCGCCATCCCTTTCCTCTTCTTAGACCAGCGGCGGCCAAAGCTCGCTCTGATTGGCTGCGGCTGGACAAGGAGCTGAAATGGGTAATATTTGCCTAGTTTTTAACGTCGGGTGTCTACAGCTTGCACTTCCATCATTCTATTATATTGATGACAAGCAGGCCCGAGCCACAGAGCAGAAACAAATTACCTAATAAATCAAGGCCCCGGGATCTAAAGTGGACAGTGTTAGTAGACGAGGGGAGAGGGGGGTGCTAAGCGAGAGGTAGGGCTGCCTGCGGAAACGGTCCAAGCAGGGACTCATCTGTCTATTTCTCCATAAATAATTACACAGCACTGATATGCATCTGAGACAGAACATGATATGTTATTATTAACTAAACAGTAGGAGGGAGAGGGTGGCGGCAGGGGGAGGGAGGCTCACGGCTGCTTTCGCGTTAGCAAGTCTGGTGGAAGACAGCAGTGATGACCTCAGTCTCTGTAATCCAGAGGGGCCGGGACCCTTGGTCTGGACAGACTTGCAAAGCAAAGCAATTTGGGGAAGAGGGTGAAGGGAACCATGAGCTAACACAGCTTGAGCTCCTACCGTATCCGGGGCCTGTCCTGCTGGCCCTTGTCTTTTAATTTTCACAAAGTTCCAGGGCAGGGTGTGTGGCACAGTAGTTAAGACACAACCTCCGCAGCCATACTGCCTGTGCTTGAGTGGACAGTGCTGTGCTATCTTGGCCAGGTTACTAAACCTCTCTGGGTCCTTGCTTCCCCCGCTATGGACCGGGTATGATCATCACAGCACCCACCTTACCGACTTGCTATGAGGAGGCAACAAGTCAGTGCTTTCAAGTACTCAGAGTAAGCGCAGGGCCAGGTGTGGTGGCACATGGCTGTAATTCCAGCACTCAGGAAGCTGAGGCAGAAGGATCACTGTGAGTCTGCGATCAGCCTGGGCTACACAGTGAGGTGAAGGCCAGCCTGAGCTACATAGTGAGACCCTGCCTCAAAACAAAGAAACAGGATCTGACGGTAGTTTCCTGCCCTACCTATTCCAGCAACTTGCCTACAGAATCTGCCCCAAAGGACAACGGGAAAGGTCTGCAGTGGGTACCATGGGCAGACGTGCGCTGTGCCCGCTCGTCCCCAGCCCTGGGGCAGGCGCAGTGCGCAAGGGCGAGGCCTCCCCGTTTCCGGTGTTATGGTGGGGTTGCAAGGCAGGGGCTCTGGGCTGCACACGAGGCAGAGCCCGGAGGAGCAGCTCCAGAGCCAGGAAGGAAGCAGCCACCACACTGCCAGGCCTCTGCGGGCTTCTCCTAGAAGCCCCATGATAATCCTTTGTGGGCTGTTAATAAGCAAGTTGAACCCCATAATCACCCACCACTTAGCTTCCTGGCTTTCATTTCCAAGGAGGCTGGAGAAACAGTGGCTAAGGAGTTTGCTTCCAGACAGAGGCGGCCAGCTCTGCCCCTGCAGGCTCCTCTAGGCGGGGCTGCCTCTGTCCCACAGGAGTCAGCTGCTGAGCCGGGAGAGTCCACCCTGCCCCAGAACCGGCCTGCTTGCCCTGAAACTAGGAGCGGTGGAGCCCCTGGAGGGCTTCCAGATCCTTCTCCCGATAAGGCTGAAGCTCGCATCGCCCCTCCCCACCCCAGCCTGCCCTCACCTCACTGACCCTCCTGTTCAGGGACAACCGGAGTCCTCCTTGACTTCCTCCTGTCTCCCGCTGTGGCCTCCTCCAGGAGCAGACTGAGAGCTTATTAA
The DNA here is from genome assembly GCF_000276665.1 of Chinchilla lanigera. Classification (NCBI taxonomy): domain Eukaryota; kingdom Metazoa; phylum Chordata; class Mammalia; order Rodentia; family Chinchillidae; genus Chinchilla; species Chinchilla lanigera. The sequence goes on from NW_004955450.1 coordinate 6,518,059, forward strand.
GTTTCATCATTTGAGCCTATATTTGCCAGGCAGATAATTTAGCATTTCAGCAGAGCGAAATTGCCTTCGGTTCAGCCTCAGCGGCCCCGAGGCTCCCTGCTCGGATAGATCTTGCCCTGGTGAGCTCTTTGCAGTGGGAACTCCACTCCCTCGAATGTTCATTTCAGCCCTCTAATAAAAAATTAAAAACAAAACCAAACAAACCCAAGCAGTGATTGGACACCGAATACCTGCTTTGGAGCCAGAGACCTAAGCGTGGGCTCCAGGCCGCAACTTATTAGCTATAAAACGTGGGTGAGTAACTGGTCCCGTGTGAACCTCACCCCAACCAACCCCTGCAGCATGAGTAGGGTCCCAGCCGTGCCATGAGCTCTGCGGCCTTGGACAAGTCCTTCCTTGCCTGAGCGTGTCTTCTCATCTTTAAAGTGGGCTGGCCGGCCCAGCCCCACCTACCTGCATATCTACCATCCTGTAAGGATCAAAGTGAGAGGGTTCTTTGAAAATTCTCAGATGACTCACTTTGGAAATCATAGCCAAGGGCAAGTGTTCAGGATGGTAGGGTTGAGGCTGGGGAGAGACAGGTACTGTCCGTTCTGCAGTGGCTTTGGCCAGCCCGGCTGCACCTGTGGCTGGAGCTTTGATGGTAGCCTAGAGGTCAGGGATCGGGGAATGGCTTGCTGGACAGGGAGTCAGAAAACTGGCATTGTTAGCAAACTGTCTCTTTCAGGGCTCTGGTACTCAGAGATTCTTCCTTCTTCCATCCTTAGTAGGGTGTGTCCTTGGCCGAGTATTTGGGAGGCAGAGAGAGAGTCCTTCTCTCTGCCCTCCTCAGCTAGCCAGGTGGGCAGAGTATAGCACCTGCTGCTTCTACCACAAGGTGCACCAGGACCATGGGCCTGGAAGAGGGAGGAATGGGGTGGTTGGGGGTGAAGAGAGGCCAAAGGAGCAATGACTCTTGATCTTGATGGCCTTGGGCGCATCCCTCCTGCTCCCTCGGCGCCTGTCTCTGCATGAGTCGGTAAAGCAGGATTCTCTGGAGAGTTGCATCAACTGATGCAAAGCAGAAAGACACCAAAAAGTTAGCATGCTAGACAGGTGGAAGAGATGGCATTACAAACGCGATGACCTCTAGGCAGATTTGAGGAGCACACCTCGGTGTGGCCTAGGGACCCGTTGCCACCCAGTACCCATACCCTGAGCCAGCTTTAATCAGTGCTCCCCCTCCGCCAGGCAGGGCGTTCCACAAATCTGGAATTGGGCATCTGAACAAAGTCTCCACCTGCATGAAGAATGTTTTTTGTCCCTCAGTCTAACCCCCTTGCTTTGTGGCTTTTATCCCCCAAAGGATAAAAGGTTTGTGCTATTCCTTGTCCCTTCTTCTACCCCGAGTTGGGAAAGTGAGAATCTGGATTTTCCTTCCCGCACACACTGCTCCCGGGTCCCTTCCGCCCCGGGCCTGGCCTCCACAGGCTGCCTCCCACCTGCGATGAATTGAATTGTGTGTAATTGATAAATTATGCAAAAGGGTGCCTGGCAGTTTTCAGAAATGTTGGGTAGCTCTGAGGCAGCCCCTGGGGACACAGCTTAATTCCACGGAAACCTCACGCTCTGTCTGGCCTGTTTTGTGTAAGTCAGATTGATCTAACAAGACTCCGGGGAGCTGACGTGGTTTCTAATTTTATTCTCTAGGTGAGCTGAATGAGATATCACCACGATGTGTGTGTCTGGGGCAGACAGGGTGGCGGTGGGGAGCAGGGGCTGCTCCTCTACCTAATGCAACAGTTCCCCCAAAGGGTCCAGTTTTTCCACTTGGGGGGAGGGGAGAACAGGCTCTACGAACCATCATGGAATAAACCTAGACCCTTGCGGGAAGGAGGGACAGCTGGGCAGGGACCTGACTGCTCTTCCTGCTCAGGCCTCCAGCCTGGCCCCAGGGATCCAACATCACGACTTTGCTTTTAAAGGCACAAGCTTAGGGGCTGGGGATTTAGCTCAGTGGCACAGCACCTGCCTGGCAAGTGCAAGGTCGTGAGTTCGATTCCCGGTACCGGGGAAAAAAAAAAAAAAAAAAAAAAAAAAATAAAGGTACAAGCTTAAAAAGCACCTATCCCTTCCTGCCTCTGTCTCCAGCCAGACTAAGTTCTGGACGGGGACATGTGGGGGGAGCGTTGCTGTGTGTGCAGACCCAAAGGACAGTGTGGCCCTGGTTAAAAGTCCACCTCGACGTCCCCTTCAGAGCCAGCAGGTCTGTCCGAGTCCACGAGTGCTCACCTGAGATGTGTACAAAAGGGGGCCACCCTGCTGACCCCTGGCTGCTTGCCAGAGAGCGGCATGCTGGCCGCCACCCCATGAGGGAGACAAAACCCCGTGCTCCTCTTCCCGGCAGAGGACAAGAGGGAGGAGCTGCTCGCTGCCTGCCCTGCTCCGGGGCTGCGTGTTGCCCAGGAAGGTGAGTGGCTGCTGCTTTAGGGTTTACAAAATGTGTTTATTCAGCATGGTGCTGTAGAGGCCTAAAACAGCACCCATCTCACTCTGCCACACACGCATACATGCCTGTATGCACACACACTCACAACCCCCTCGGTCCTCCGTCCCCCAGCCATGGGGACCCCAGAGGCTGCCGCTGCTGGGGGCTGCGGCCCGGGAGTCAGGAGACCTGAACTGTGGCCCAAGGCCCCCAGTTCACTCTGCTGGTGCCCTGGGAGGACTCACCTGCCCTCTCTGGGCATTTCCTGTCACGCCCACACAGCAGCAAAGAAAGGCGGTCCTGCCCACCCCCGGCGGGGTGCAAGGTCCGGTGGTATCGGACTGACCCATGTAGTCTGACCACAGGCTCTCAGCTGATCACAGTGGCTTCTGTCTGTCACCACTGCCCAAGACCACTGCCTCCCCCCACTTGAGGAGCTGGAGTGTGAGACGGGAGAGGGCGGCTGGATCTACGCCTCCCCCTCCCCAGCCCTCTTGGGGTGACACCTGGAGTTCCCTGGAGCCTGGGCAAAATGGATGGTGCTCAGGTCCACAGCTCCATGGCTTCCTGGGGTGTGACACATTCCATCTCCTGCAGGACAGAGCAGGGCAGAGATCACCACTGCCTTGGAGCAGAGAGGACAAGTGGCTTAAGCAACTATCACCCTCGTGGTCACAGCCACTGGGGCCTCAGAGATTCCTGTCCCATGACCTGAGGACAAGACAGCTGGAGAGAGTGACAGGTAGAAACTCAGCCCTGGCTTATGCCCCAACAAAGCTGCCAGTGGATGCGCTGCCCAAGTGTCACTGTCCCAGTCTGTGAAATGGAGCTGCATCCCACCTAAGGAAGCCTTCCAGAAAGCTGAGGGCTTTGCCTGGGACATAGCAGCTCCTCTAGACGATGAGCTTGGGTCCCTCCTGGCTGCCTGCCTCAGGCCAACCCTGTCCCCAACTCCTGGGCCCTGCCTCAGCCTCACACAAGGACCTCCATTCCTGGTCACAGTTTAGCTCTCTGCTGAGAGCCAGGTTCCAAGCGATGAGATCTCTCTGCCCTGTGACTCTTACAAGTGATTCAGGCTCCAGGCTCTGGAAGAGCAAAACCACACCCTTCCTGGGAAGAAGAGGATAAACCTGCAAGGTGCCTGTCACCTGGGAGCCACCTAATGGGAAGGGCCCCGGCCAACATTTAGGAGCTGCTACCTGCTCACTCTCGCAGTGGAATCCGAGGTTCCTTTTTGAATTGCTTTCCCACAGCAGCCAGCCATGGGAAGTGGGGGCACAGAGGGTCTAAGGAGGGGCTGTGAGAAAAAATCAACTGCCCCAGGCATGGTGGCACATGCCTGCAGTTCCAGCTTCTCGGGAGGCTGAGACAGGAGCATCTGCAAGCTCCAACCCAGCCTATTTTGAGGCTGTCCCAAAATAAAAAATAAAAAAGGCTAGAGATATAGCTCAGTGCAAAGACCTTGGGTTCTATCCCCCATACCAAAAGGGGAGAAAAGAAAGAGAGAAACAGAGAGAGAGAGAGGGAGATTATTGAACAGCTGTCATCCCTGGAGTTCACATCCCTGGCCCCAGCGATCAGGGGGATACTTGACCCAAGGGGGAGGGTCTCCATCCTCAGGGAGCAGCTGGGGATGTAAAAGAATCCCTGGGCTTTCCATGGAAGCCCTCATGTCCATAGCATGGAGTGGGGTAGGAAGAGGTGACGTCCTCAGGTGCCCTTGGACTGTCAACAGGGTGATACAGTTCATGTCCCCAAGGACAGACGAGGACATGGGTGTGTGCTGGGCAGGGCGTGCAGGGGGCCCTGCGATCCCATCTGAGTTATGGCCACAGGTGAACGTTTACTGCAGTAGGGTTTGAGGCCAGGTGTCTGTGATGCTCCCAGCTGTGTTTATGTTCTGTGAACTTTATAGTTTAAAACAAAAGCCAGTGCAACCCTTCCTTGGCAGCAGGGAAACCAGACGGGGTTCAGGCTTAGACCACACTTAGGTCAAGCCGGTGCTCGACCCAGAAGCCCTCTGACCCCCAGCCTGGCCTCTCCACACCCCTTGCCTTGGCGTCTTCCCGCCTACAATGGACAACCATGGACCTTACAGATTTCAAGGGGCCACTGGGGAGAGGGTCCCCACGCTGGGATTCCCTTAGCAAATGGCCCTGGAGGCGCCGGCTCAGATAACAAAGCCATCCTTATCCTGAGTCAGCAAAAAGGCTCAAGGGAGCCAACCAAAGGGAGCCAGTCTTCGGAAGCAGCAGCAGGGAAGCCCACTGCGCCCGCCTGCAGAGCCTTCGGAAATTCTCCCACCTCAGCCCCGCCCACCTCTCGCTTTGCATTCATTTGCATATTTGGCTGGATACCTCCAGAATCCTGTTATCTCCAAAGCCAGAGAGCATCCATTGTCCCGGGTCAAGCAGGGGCTCCAGATCCGCCCCTTCTCCGGTCCCCCTGGGTTGGGCCCCGCCTCTTCCTCTCTCCCCTGATCTTTGGAATCTCCACTGGTTCTCACCTCTCACTTCTCTAGGTTTAATCCTGTTGCCGTCTGGGTAGGAAACAGTCTGAAGCACTTGCGCAGGGTCACGGCCACCACTCCAGACCAGCACACCACCGGGCCCAGTGCAGCCTTCCTTCCCAGAGGCCTAGCGGGGAGCTGGCAGCTGGCAGTGGATGGTGGGGCTCTCCAGTCTCCGCCTCCTGACCTGCGGGGTCAAGTTCAGGCCCAGCTGCCTCTGAGTCCCCTCGCATCGTGCCTCTTGGCTTGTGTGGGAAAAGCCAGGATGTCCTGGCAGCCAGGCAGCTGGGACAGGCGCAGGGGTGGGGGAGGAAGCCTGCGTGAGTCAAGGGAAAGTCCAAAGGTCCACTTGAGGCAGGCGTCTGCTTTGAGAGCACCCTAAGTGAGCTTCAAGTGGGGGAGCGTGTCCTCCGCACATCCGGGCATTCCGTTCCAAGTGCAACCCCTCGCCAGGAGTCTGAGAGGAAGAAGCAGGAAAAGGAGCGTTTTGGGTGCTTTTCCCAGGCACAGGGAACATCTGGTTTGGGCAGAGCCTAGATGTCAGGAGTCACCCCGTGCCTGTGCTTCAAGTGAAGACTGGCCCATTTTTCTCTTAATGATGCAACAATCCCAGAGAGAAACCCGATCTTGAGTGCTCCGGGACGTCCAAAGGCCACCTGAAGTGTGACTAGGGAGACATCTCAGGCTCACGCATCTCCTTCATTTCCACGGTGCCCGTATAGGGTGACAGGGGCAGTCAACCCGCCTACAGCTGGGGGCACGGATCCTGTCAGGACCGGGCGTGTTTGAGCTGGGCTGGAGGTCAGCCCTGTTTCCGGGCTCCCAGCCCCGAATCCTAGCTGAGGGACCTTGGGGAGTATAATCACCTCCCACACACGGTCCTGCAGAACCCAGCAGCAATAGTAACCCAGAAGGCTCTATCTAGGATCATTCTTAAAACTGCAGGAAACTACAGCCCAGGAAACAGGTTGCATAGTGGTTATGGCGCCTACCCAAGGTCATCCCTCCCCAGCAGGGGTCAAAGATTCAAACCCACATCCCCCAGCCTGCATAGCCAGCTCCCGTAATCTCTGCACTCTGCTTCCTTTTTATCCACAGAACCACTCGAGAAATATTTACTTATTGATTAATTAGTAGATGCTGCACATTAGTACTTCCAAGACTGTCTCTTTGTATGTCAGTCTGTTCTCCCACATGCCATCTCCTCTGAACAATACATCGATCACTCCCCGGAATAATGTATCATCTGGTGGTGGTGACTTACAAAGTGCCAGTTGTCCAGAAGGAGGATGAGAATTTGGGCTGCTCAGATATATACACATATTTTTTTTTTTAATTTTATTTTAAAGAGAGGAGTTTTAAAATGTCCTGTGGTGATATCTGTACCTCCCCTGGCTCCTGGGCATGACGGAGGGATCTTCCTACCCACTTCTATGCAGGGTGACCTGAGGGTCCTGGAACCCTGGCTCTGGCTGCTGGACTCCTCCTTCCCTCCCCTGTCCCAGAGCCAGCTGGCTGACAGGCGTTGGACGGCATCTCAGGATAGACGCCTGTCAAGTGGTTCTCGTGTTGTGACAGTAGGAAATTATGATTCCTTTCAAAAGGAATCCACCATAAATTTCAGCAAAGAGGGAGAAAAAAGATAAGAGAATTTTTGGGTGACAAAAGCCAGCCAGTGAAGGAATTAGGCTGATGGCCTTTCAACTGGAAGCGGAGATTGTGAAGGAGGAAATACACGCATACACAGAGAACCCCTACATTTGGACAATTCACCACACCTCATCTAGGACAGGCAAGGAGTCCACGTTCAGCTGGAGCCCACCTGGAATCTCTCATCCTCCAGGAAGCCCTCAGATGGCACAGAGGTTTCTCATCCCTGTGTCTCGCCCTCCCCACCTGACCTGGGAGGTCCTCAAGGGCTCTTTCTTGGGCTGTGTCCGGGGCAGGCAGTGGAACGGTTCATGTGCAGAACACATAGTCCTGTATGGCACTTTGCACATCGTACAGCTCAGAAAGTAAAACCGTGTGTGCATGTGTTTGTATACACAAACGTGAGTATTGCTGTCCTAAAACCTGGGAGGAAGCATACATCTATCCCCTCAGTCCCTGTGGAGAGGAAGAAACAAAGCCCGAGGCCACTGTCTGCTCAGTTCTGCATCACTGACCCACAAACCTCACCCAGCAGGTGAGTCCTGCCCTCCTTGTCCCCAGCCTCCCCGCCCTTCCTCTCTGAAACGACCAGGAAGAACCATATTGTTGCATGAATAGTGCCTCACTTGAACATAGACATTTGACCCAACTATAAATAGAGTGTGATTTTCTTTTAGAAATTGAAGCACCGGGCATGGTGGTGCACACCTGTAATCCCTGCACTCGGGAGGCTGAGGCAGGAGGATTACTGCAGGTTCAAGGCCAACCTGGGCTACAAAGTGAGTTTAAGGCCAGCTTGAACTCTATAGTGAACCCTGTCTCCAAAAGAAAAAAAGAAAAGAAACTGAAATTGAAATCAGAGAACCGAGAGTGTTGGTGGCCGTAAACATGCAGGCCAGCGGCAGGGAAAGGGCCACCAAGAGCTGGGCTTGGGCCCTCAGGCCTGGTGGTTTCTGCATAGTGTGAAGGCGGACCAGTCCCTGTGCTCCACCTCTGTGAAACGAAGTGGCAGTCCCCACCTTGGAGGACAGGAAAGGTGAAGGAGATGCTGGTGAAGCTTGGAGCACAGAACACAGGGTACTACTTCATGGCAAGCCTGCTCAGCCTTTGAGCAACTCTCTCTCTCTGGTCCTTGGTTTCTCTACCAACCAAACAATTGGGAGAGATAGCCCCCCATTATAGTTGACATCTGGATGCCCCCTAAAGCCTCTTGTGACCAGAGATGAGACCTTTGGAAGGTGACTGAATTAAAGAGGGAGTATAACTGACTTCCTGTTGGGAGGTGGGGCCTGGTTGGAAGAGGTGGGCCACTGTGAGTGTGACCCGGAAGAGATCCCTTGACCTCTCTCTGCTTCCTGTCTACCACGCCATGAGCAGCTTCCTCTGCCAGGCCCTTCTCCCATGCTGTCCTGCCTTGGAACCAGTCAACCATGGACTGAAACATGGGCCAAAATTAACCTCTCCTCAAGTTGTGAGTATCAGGCATCGTGTCCCAGCAAGAAGTGACTAAGACACCCACTTTCCACCATCAACTCCTTGATCTAACCATCTCCCTCTGTCTCGGGGTTCTCTAGAGAAATAGAACCAATAAGGGGGTAAGTGGGAGAGATGTATTATGTGGGGTTGGCGCCCATGCCTGGGGATGCCATGAAGTCCCACAGTCTGCTGTCTGAAGCTGGAGGCCCAAGCCCAGAGGCCCAAGAACCCAAGAGCACCATTGTCTGAGAACAGGAAAAGATGGACTTCCCAGCTCAAGCCGAGAGCTCATTCACTTCTCTTCCTCCTCCTTCCATCTGGGTGCTTGAGCACCACTGTGTGGATGAGGGAATCCCCTACTCAGTCCACTGACCCACTGCTACACTCTTCCAGAAACTTCCTCCTGGACACACACTGAATAATGTTCTCCTGCCATTTAGGCGTCTCCTAGACCAGTCCATGTTGACACATAAATCAACCATCACAGCCTCACCCCCACCACAGAACTTCGCTGAGGTCACACCCCATGCCTGTGCCTTGAACACCTTCTGTCACTTCCTCCTCAGTGGCATCCAGGCTCCTCCACCAATGCTTCAGCTCCTAGAAGGGAAGTGGTTCTGGTCCAAGCACCGCACCCATGGGTGTCTGAATGCACCCTTCTAGTAATCCTAGCCACCTCTCCCAGCTCACAAAGGCCCTCTTGCTGTTACTGCCACATGATCAAACCCCCGCCTGGCTCCCAGAGCAGTGGGATCCTGGGGGTTCTGAAACCAATTCCGCACAGGCATAGCTTCCTGTGACTGTGCCGCACGGGATGCAGAAGCTCCACTGTATGAGATCAACGATGAGCTGGTGAGGAAGACCACAACTAGAGAGGAGTGGGAGAAGACCACTGCTGAGCCCTGCAGAGACCCAGAAATTCCTCCATACAGGGAAGCGCTCCCCTCCCCCAGTACAGCCCTACTGGGTCTGGTACTCTGGAGAGTTTTAACCCGGATGGGGAGTGGCTGGCAGGAGGAGATACATTTAATCCTTTTTGGTAGGAAGAGAACAAGAAAGAAAAAACGAAGGAAGTTTTGACAGAATCTCTTGTGCCTGTGGGCGTTCACATGGGAAACGAGTGGCGTGTGTGAGCATAATTTGCAGGTTTAGGGGACCCAGAAACCCTCTTGTCATCAGTAGATGAGGACATGCAGACTCCAGATAAGGCCCTAGAAGCAGCATCAACAGCAAGACAGAGGACACCCCATGCATCTAGGGCTGCCCAAGGCCTGCAGGGAGCACCATGTTCATGGAGAACAGGGAAATGGACCAGGCAGAAGACCCGGGGAGGCGTGGGGATCCAAAGACCTTTTCCAGGAGAAGGAAGGATGGTAGTCTTTGGTGAGGGCCAAAGCCTGGGGAGGGAGGACAGAGAGTCCCATGAAGGAACTGATGGGAGGGTGAGAGTCCTCATGTGGACACTGGTGGGTAGAAAGCTTGGTGACATTTGCTCTAATGAGGACACAGACTTAGACAGAAGTCTCTACCATGGAGACCTGCCCTGGGGACAGGGGAATTGCTGGACATCTACATGGAGAATGCAGGCTAGCACAAAGGGGAGCTCTGTGGATGACTAGATGGTTGGATGCATGGATCGATGGATGGAGGATAGATGGATGGATGCATGGATGGATGGATGCATGGATGGATGGATGCATGGATGGATACATGGATGGATGCATAGACGGATGCACGGGTAGATGCTAGGATGGCTAGGCACACAGATGTATGAACACCTATGTGGATAGCTGAACAAATGCACAGAGGGATGGACAAACAGGTCTGAAGGAACAGATGGATAGAGAGAACAAAATAGACACGTGTAAGGAGGGACAGATGAAGGATGCATGCATTCAGAACCACCCTTCCTTTCTGAGAACCCACTACTACATGGTAATGTGGGTGAGGAAAACCTCGTCTCTGGGATTTCACAGCCCATGAAGTACACAAGATTGACATAAAGTTACCAGCTTTTAATTATGTCAAGCTAAGAACATTGTAAATGTGTTCAGTGTAACCATCACCTATTTAAAAGATGAAACAGAATAGAGTGAAATAAAAACAGTTCTCCCAAGTAAGGATCATTAATAATCTCTCTCTCTCTCTCCCCTGACACCCTCCCTCCTTTCCCTCTCATTCTGTTGAGAAATAACAGGCAGCCTGACCCAGAATATTGTATTAGAAATATATATGTAGGGCCGGGGATATAGCTCAGTGGCATAAGCACCTGCCTGGCTAGTACAAGGTCCTTGTGTTTGATCGCCAGTACCAAAAAAACAAAAAAAAAAAAAAAGAAAGAAATATATATGTTGTTTATATATTGTTATTTTCCATTTGTTATGACAATGGAAAAGACCAATATACATATTTGTACTATGTACTGTATACTATATTAATACTGTATACTATGTTGTATACTATTTGTTATACTAATAGAAAAAGGACTAATATAATATGCACTGTATACCATATACATGCATATGTACTGTACATACACAGAGCACAGATGCATTTAGCTCATGGGTTTTTTTTTATTTTGTTTTGCTTTTGTCTTTTTGAGACAGGGTCTCACTATGCAGTTCAGGCTGGCCTTGAGCTCACTTTGTAGCCCAGGCAGGTCTCAAACTCACAAAGATCCTCCTGTTTCAGCCACCTGAGTGCTGGGATTACAGCATGCGCCACCATGCCCTGCTTTAGCTCATGGTTTTGAAGACAAGAAGTCCAAGCTGTGTGGTGACAGCTCTGTGGTTACAGCACAGAGTGGCAGAATGCATCAAGGCAGGACTGTATGTGAGAGAGACATCCCATGACAAGATAGGAAGCCAGAAACTGCTGGTGCCCCACATCTGTGACCCCAGCACTTGGGAGGCTGAGGCAGGAGAATTTCCAGGAGTTTGAGGCCAGCCTATGCTACATAGTGAGTTCAACGCCAGCCTGGACTACAAAGCAAGACCCTGTCTCAAAAAAAAAAGGGGGGGGCTGGGGATTTAGCTCAGCGGCACAGTGCCTGCCTGGCAAGTGCAACATCATGAGTTCGATTCCTGGTACCAGGGGGAAAAAAAAAAAAGGAGGAGGGGGAGGAAGCCGCAGCTCCAGCAGCCAGAGAATGAGGGTCCAGTGTTGCTGGTCTCATACCAACCCTTCTCTCAGCACCTAACTCATTACCTGAAAACTACATAAATTCCTCCCAAGGGCAGTCCCCCAAGGACCTCATCTCTTCTCCCTCTAGGTCTCACCTCCTAGGGGTCCCACCACCTGCCGGAACTGCCGCACTGAGAACTGTGCTTGCAGCCTGGGAGCTTCAGAAGGACTCACAGGATGCCACAGGTTCAGGGAAAGAAGTTTCAAATAACACACATGTAGACTTAACTCACTAATTCTCAAGCCTGGAGCTATTAAGCAAGAAAAGTAGGACAACCAAGGACAGTAAAGTATGTAACAACAGGCCAGGAACACAAGGGCAGTGGGTGGGGCACGGGAAAAGGGACGGCGAAGACCTGCTGCAGCCACATTCCTTACCCTGGTCCTCTGCTCCAACACAGGAAGGCAAACCTAATAGATTTCCTGATCTCTCAAAAGAAATTAAACATACACCATTTATTAGAACCCTTAAAATACTGACAGTTAATTTTTATTCTGGCTTGTTCTTTGAGGGAGGGTCTTACCATGTAGTTCTGGCTGCCCTTGAACTCACTATGTAGTCCAGGCTGGCCTCAAACTCTCAGTGATCCTCCTGCCTCAGCCTCCCAAGTGCTGGGATTGCAGGTATGCACCATGCCCAGCTTCTGGAATGAGTTTTTAAAAATCAACCTGAGTCCTGGCCAATACTATTTAGTGGATCAACACACACACACACACACACACACACACACACACAGCCTGTGCAAACTCAGCCTTAGATTGTGGAACTGGGGTGGGAGGTAACAGGAAAAGGTACCAAAAAGAACAACCATAAAGCTTCTCTGATTCAGACTGGAGTGAGAGGGGCATCAAAAAAAAAAAAAAAAAATTACCAACAGATCCCTCCTACTGGTGGATAATTTCTCTGCAGTCTATTTCCAGAAAAGCTGTAATTCAGCTCCCAACAACCTATGATTTACATCCGGGCCGGTGTAAAAGATATTGTGAGGAGCGTTCCGAGTGTGCTCTGTGTGTTTGTATAAATCTCTCTACTCAAAATATCTCCCACAGTTGACTGACAGCCCATGTAATTTAGCAGAAGGCTAAAAATTAAAATCCTCCAGCCTGCTGGGGGAGAAAGAATACTCTACAGTGACACTGAACGCCGCCCCCTCGCCCGGGCCCAACTCAGCAGATGCCTGGGCTGTTCATTTTGGAGACAGAACAAAATATTTGTATTTAGATTTATTAAGTCATTATTCCGCCATTTGTTCCAATACGCTTTATTAAAACCGGATCTCATCTCTGTTTTGAAAGTATTACCTGATTTACATAAGCCGGTCCCAGCCCTAATTGCGGCTGCTTTCGGTGTCTTTTCATTCCGAGGGAGGTTGGCCCTCCCCTGCCTCTTTCTCTGCCACCTGCCTTTATGGCCCATATGTCTGCCTTGAGATAGCAAGAATCTTAGCCTATAAATAGACGGCTCGGAGCAGCCCCATTGCCAGTTATCTGTCCACACATCAGTATTACCATAATTGCGACAGTGAATGTGTAATCTCTCTAATCACACGTTCCAGTCGGAAAACTGGATTGGGTTTCATAAATTGTATAATTTGAGGCTTTCCTGAGCTAGCCGCCGGGCGGCCGGGCGGCCGTGGGTCATCCAAGACTTGGCAGTGCCCCGCAGCCCGGCAGGGCTGCCAGGACAGCCGAGTGACGAACACCTGAGGCCGGCTCCTCGCTGAAGCTCGCTGTGCCTCCCGGCCAGGCCACCTGGGAGGTAGGAGAGGCCGGTTCTCAACCCCTGCATTTGTGACTCCCTCTCTCCTGCCCGTTTGGCTACTGTTGACCTTTCAGGAGAGAACACCGTCTGTATTGCCATGGTTAAGGAGGAAGACACCAAGGTCAGGCGTAGCGAGTGTGTTTCCAAAGATCACACAGCTCGGCACTGATCTCAAGTGAAGGTGGCGGGTCAGAGGCTTCCCCGCGCCACACCCCGGGCCACCCATGTCCTCTGCAGTGTGGCGCTGAGGAATTTCAGTGAACCCCATTTGTAACTCCAGGCGCTTTTACTGTGGTCCTTTTAGCTAATCCCCGAGAAGGAGCAGGAAGATGTTCTTATAGATGACAAAATGGGGACTCGGAGTCACTCAGCTTGCCGAGTAGAGCTGAGCTTGGAGACCAGGGGCTGCTGCCCTGCCCAAAGCCCCCCTCCCCCGACCCCGCCCCAGCCCAAGTGTTGCTCTCTGGGGTCCTCGCCCCTTCTCTCTCTCCCAGCCTTGTTTTCTTTGCCACTCTCAGAAGGAAGCCCTAATGGGGGAAGGGCAGGGGAGGAGGCCAGCCCTTTGCTGCCTGCTCCAGGGGGACAACTCCAGGCCTGGGGTGGGGGCGGGGGCGTTGCTTCCACAAACCCCCCAGGGAGCTGGGGAAAGGGCTTCTTTTGTTTCCTACCACAAGCTTCCTCTGGGCGATGGTATTCACACCCACGGTCCCCTGAGCAGCCGATGACGCCCCATTGACGGCTGCGGCTGTCTCCACACACCTCGCACTGCCGCCTCTGCCCAGTAATTGCCCCCGGCCTTGCAAGTTTCAGAAGTCCATTAGCTGCTTTAAACTGTGCGCTCATCGGACGACGGCCTCGTTACCAGGGCAGTCCCCCCTGGAAACCATCCAGCCTCATTCCCTGGATCTTTCCAGAGGAGGAAATAAGGCTCAGGGAGGGGCAGGGCCTGCCCAGTGTGACAGATGCAGAGACTAGGCTGGGAGTGGGAAGGAGGACAATTGCTCAGTGATAAGGCGTAAAAAGAAAATGAAAATCGCCAGGTGTGGTGGCCCATGCCTGTAATCCCCCCCCCCCCCCCCCCGCCTCAGGAGGCTGAGGCAGGAGGATTGCTGAGAGTTCGAGGCCAGCCTAGGCTACATAGTGAGTTCAAGGACAACCTGAACTACATAGGGAGACCCTGTTTCAAGAAAAAGAAAAAATCAAAAGTGCTCTCAATAAACTGCTGTGCGATTCTGAGTGAGATCCTTTCCTGGTCTGGACCTGTCAAACAAAAAAGTTGGGTTCCACGTTGCTATAGCCACTCCCTCAAGCATGAGAAGTAATTGTACGTGCATGGAGTGCAGGGGTACACTCTTGCATGCGTGCAGGATCCCTCCAAGCACAGGTGGAGCCACTGAAACGGATGCGGCTTCCTGCTCTTTCCTTTAACCCCAAAGCTGTGACTTGATTCTTAGCGAGCGGCTCTAAGTGTTCCCCAGCTCCCCCTGGGAGGCACCCTCCACTTCCCACTTCCGACCAAGGCCCACAGCACCAGGCAGTGTTCCTGCACCCGGAAGATCTCTCACTCCCTGATGGAGGGAGCTCAGGACTCTCCTCTCCTCTCTGGAAGATTTGCGGAACACGCTGTGGCTGATAGGAGTTGGGAGTTCAAATTGGGAGGCAAAGAAGAAGGGGGATCCAAAGGGGCGTGGTTTCTCTGGCAACTGAAGCAGAAAGGTGCCCAGTTACCCTGTCTCTGAGCAGGAGCAGGACCTGGGCCTGGCGTGAGCGCCGTATGTGCGGGGAGATTCCCACTGCTGACCTGTGCCAGCCCCGGTGTCCACAGCCTTAGCTGCTCCCGAGCTGCACAATTCGTGGTGCAGGTGGCCCGCAGCAGGCGCTTCTGCGCTGAAGGGGAGTCTTACTACTGCCTGAGGCCACAGACCGGAAGTGACCCCAATCTCTCCAGAGGCTCGGCCAGGCCTCCTGCAGGTAGGGTGCTGCACTCCACCCCGCCCCGGTGCAGCACGGATGATGTGGATGCAGGGAGCAGCCTGCTGCCCCTTCCCCAGGGGAAGGTGTGGAGCAGAGGCACTAACCTACCTGCAGCCCTGCTGTGTGCCAGGCTGAGACATCCCTCCTTCCATTCGCACCGAGGACTGTGTGGAAAAGGTGATGGGACCGGCCTGGCTCTGAGACCCACGCTTGTCCTTCCCCAAACCCAGCGTTCTGTCCCAGGGCCGCACACTGGCAGCTGTTCCCGCCCACAGCAAGTCAAGGCCACGCCCACTTGCCCCAGGTTGTCCCCGGCAAGGAGCTTTCTCCTGCCTTGCATCCCGTCCTGGTGGCGGCCGCGTCCAGTGGAGTGGTTGAACGAGCCTTAGCCCAGCTCGTTCCTGTGGATCCAGGGAGCCTGTCAGGTTGTTGGTTCAGCTCCGTGGACCCATGGACGATCTCGCGGCACCTGTCCTGCTACCGGCGAGGCCCTGGGGCACACAGCCACTCCTGGTTCACCCCTGAGTCTGCGGTGTACGCAGATAATTGCTGCCCAGTCCCCAGGACAGCCAGGGAGCCCAGGGATCTTGGCGGGACCATGGGGCACAGGGAAGCGCTGAGGTGGAGTAGGACCCGGAACCCCTGCTCATGCCAAGAGAAGCGTCACACCTGGCCCTGTAGCCAGCTCAGCAGCCGGTCCTGTTTCTTCATTTATAAATGGGCCTGATAGGGCGGCTGGCCCAGCTCGTGCTACACAGCACCGAGACGCTCATCACCAAGGCCTGACCGAAGGCGTGTGCCAACGAGCCCCGACGGGGCCCTTCTTCCCATCCCACGTGCGAGTTCAAAAGGTTTGTGCAAACTCCGGTGGGTCTCACTTCACCTTCGTCACCCTGGAAAGGCCGTGGGAAGGGGTGCAGGGGGCACTTGGGAAAGGACGCCCAGGCTGCCACTGCTGGCTGCTGCCACCGGCCCCCCCAACCCTCCCAGGGGAGCAGTGCAAATGTCGTCCCCTTTACTGCCCACACTTGATCCAGAAAGGAGCTGAGCTGGGGACCAGGGAATATCCTTGCCGACTGACGGTGACTCCAGAGTTAGGAAAAGCGGAGAAACTAACTTCCGCTGAGCATCAGGTAGGCCCCAGCTGTTGGCTGGCTCTGGGGGACACCAAGGTGCCCAAGGCACGGTCCCTACCGGGAAGGGCTCTCGGGGTAGACATGAAAAGAGGCATACGATCGACCTCCAGGCCGGATGGATGGGACACGGGCTGCGTGTACAGCTTCCCCTGAATCCTCCTGGTGAGAGAGAATCCAGCACAGCTCAAGGGGATCTCAAAAACTTCATGATGTGTGGACTTTGGGCTTTTTCTTTTCCTTTTTTTGGGACAGGGTTTCCATATGCACTTCGGGTGGCCTTGAACTCACTTTGTCGCCCAGGCTGGTCTCAAACTCACACCATTTCTTCTGCCTCAGCCTCCTGAGTGCTGGGATTACAGGTGTGTGCCACCACGCCTGGTTTTGGGCTTTTTCTTCTCTTTCTTTCTTTCTTTCTTTCTCTCTTTCTTTCTTTCTTTCTTTCTTTGTGAGACAGGCTCTTGCTGTGCTGATCAGGCTGGTTTGAACTCACTTTGTAGTCCAGGCTGGCCTCAAATCTGTGGTAATCTTCAGCCTCCAACGTGCTGGGATTACAAGTGTGCACCACCACACCTGGCTGACTTTGGGCTTTGAGGGATGAGCAGGAGTTTTCAAGGAGAAGGAAGAGAACAGATATGGAGTCCCCAGACACCCATACGAATTGTGCACGTCTGGATGGAGGGGGGCAGAGCCTCTCCTGGAGGATCCAGGTGTCCCAAGAGCCACATATCACCTTGGGTGCTGCACAGGTGTGCAGAGGGCCCCATGGCGCATGAAGCACACCTGCTGCCTGCCTTGTGGGCAACCTAAGACCCAGATGTCTGCCTTCCAGAAACCGGCTGGGTGAGATGGGACTCACCCTTGGCATATTCAGAGCAATCCTCCCCAGCAGGCCTTCTTCTCTGGATGTGACCTGTGAGGTTTGATGTCACCTCCCTCCTTGGGTGACACTGCCAGTCCTTCCACAGAGGGGAAGGTACACACACAGCTTTTCTTCATCATTGCCACGGTACCAAGGATGGAACTCAGGGCCTTTGCACTGAGCTGTATCCTCACCCCTTTCCATTATTTTGGATTTTGAGACAAGGCCTTGCTGAGTCACTGAGCTGCCCAGGCTGGGTTCCAATTTATAATCTTCCTGCCTCAACCTCCCAGAGTGCTAGGATGACAAGCATGTGTCACCACGCCCAGCTGATGCAGTTTTGCACACCACTTCCTGGGGGGAGGGAGATCCTCCCACCAGCCCATCTCCATAGAGGACCCATCTGACATTGTCCAATTCCTACATTCTACAGATCAGGAAACTGAGGCAGAAAACGAATATGACTTGCCAGAGCTAGACAGGAAGCCAAGGCAAAGTAGACCTGGACTGCCGGCTTGTGCCAGGGGTTCTCCCATAAGCACCTGCTGCAGCCACCTCCTAAATATACATCCCTGACCTGCTGTTGCTCTGGGTCCTGTCTCGTGATGGAGAGACTGGCTTGTGCTCTCAGTCTGTTCAGCCTCTTAGGAAAGCCCCACTCTGCTGTCATACAAATCTCTCTGCTTCACACACACCACCCCCCACCTCCGGGCAAGGCCCTGGCACCCAGTCACTCTAACTACACACGGGCATCTCCCTGCCTCCACACCCTGACAGCCAGTCACCAGCTGAGCTGGCTTCTTGCTCAAATCCAGTTCTTCCTACCCAAAAACAAAATCAAGGAGGCAATCCTAGTTACTATAACTACACACAAAAGTAACATACTTAGGAACACACTGAACCAAGGAGGTGATCGACCCAAAGATTAAAAACTATGAAAACTGATGAACGCAACTGAACAAGACATTTATTATTGGAAAGATAGCCCTTGGGCCTGTTTTAGAAAAATTAATACAGAGTTCATATAAACCCTATTAACGTTCCAGTGACATTTTTCAACCAACAAAGAAAAAAATTCCTATTGGGCTCCAAGAGACCCCAGTTAGCCAACACAACCTTGAGGACAAAGAACAAAACTGTTAAAGACCATACCACTGGGCTTCAGAGTACAGTACAAAGCTGTAGTAATCAGAGCAGTGTGGCAAATACAGACACTCAGATTGGTACAGAAGAGAGGGCCCAGAAAGAAGTCCATAAGCTTATAATCAATTGATTTTCGACATAGATGCCAGGAACACTCAATGGGAGAAGGACAGTTTATTCAATACATGGTGGTTATTCACATTGAGAAGAATGAAATCAGATCCCATTATGTGCCACATAGGAAAAAACAATTCAAAACTGATTACAGATTTAAGAGCAGAAGCTGCAAAACTACTCAGGAAAAAAAAAAAAAACAAGAGAAACCATTATATTAACCTAGGCAAAGATTTTCTTTTTAATTCTTTTTTAAAAATTTTTTTTTTGTATGTGTGTTTAAGACAGGGTCTCACTGTGCAGTTCAGACTATCCTTGAATTCCTTTGTAGCCCAGGCTGGTCTCGAGCTCGAAACGATCCTCCTGCCTCAGCCTCCTGAGTGCTGGGATTACAGGCATGCACCACCACGCCCAGCAAGATTTTTTTTTTTTAATATAAAACCAAAAGCACAGACAGCAAAAGCAAAACTAGAAAATGGTATTATATTGAACTAAGGAAATAATCAATAGTGAAGAGAAAACCTGTGGATCAGAAGAAAATATTTGCAAACCAAAAAGGATTAGTATGCATAGCATATAAGGAACTCAAATGACTCAACAGTAAGAAAACAAACAACCGTGTTGAAGACCAACAAAGAATCAGAGCAGTCATTGCTCACAAGGAGACACAAATGTTTATCAGGTATATGGAAAAAGGCTCAGAGTCACTAGTGGTCAGATGCTAATTAAAACCGCTTTGAGTAGTCAGACATGGTAGTGCACACGTGTAATCCCAGCACAGAAGGCTGAGGCAGGAAGATCACCATGAGTTCAAAGCCAGCCTGGGCTCCATAGTGAGTTGAAGGCCAGCCTGAACTAAATAGTGAGATCCTATCTCAAAAACAGAAACAAAAAACAACAACAAAACCACAGTTAACAAGAGTTGACAAGAATGTAAAGAAAAGGACTCTTTGCACACTGCTGGTGGCAGTGTAAATTAGAAAGCCACTGTGGAAGACAGTATAGAGGTTTCTCTTTTTTTTTTTTTTTTGATACTGGAAATCGAACTCAGGACCTTATGCTTGCCAGGCAGGCACTTGTGCCACTGAGCTATATTTCTGGCTAGACATTTCTCAAAAAATTAAAAATAGAACTCTCATATGATCCAGCAATCTGACTTCCGGGTGTCCACCAAAGTACTTGAAATCAGTATTTCAAAATGACATCTGCACTCCAGTGTGGATTGAGCTTTATTCAAAATAACCAAGATATGGCCTTAACCTTAGTGTCTATTAACAGACAAATGAATAGAAGAAAATGTGGTGTATGCCCAGTGGAATACTACACAGCCTCCAAAGGGACATTCTGTCATTGCGACAACATGCCTGAGCCCAGAGGACCCTACATCAAGGGACACAAACCAGGCACAGAAATGTGTGGTGTGTCCTCCCTCTTACATGAAAGCAAAAAGAACTGGGTTTTAAAAAGCACAGTACAGTGGTGGTTACCAGAGGCTGGCGTGGGTGGGAGAGGATGGAGTCGGGGGAGGAAAAAGAGAAAAAGAGGAAGGAAAGGAAAGAAACCCAGGGCTTCCTCCCTGTGGCCAGGAGTCCAGGCCCTCTGTCTCCACAGCCAGAGAAACATTTCTAAGGCACTTGCAGATGTGTCACTTTTCTGCGTAGGATCCAGCAGGGGTGCTCCACAGCCTGGAGAAGTACCTTCCGGTGCTTGGTGCTCCCTACCAAGTGCCTGAGGCCCATGCCCAGTGCCAACCGCCTGCCCCAGTGCACCCTCCGGCCACTTGCCCTCTCCTGCACTGGGCACTGCTGGGCCAACACCCTAGCCCAGCTGCCTGGGGCCCCTGTGCTCTGTGCATCTCTGTACCAGGAGTGGGGGCGCTCAGGTGGCTTTGTTCCCTTTCACCTCAGCCCGTTTGCTTCCTATTTCATTCCTGATGGATCTGTTCTCCAAAGGCAATCTACCCTCCACTTCTGGAGACTCTCTGCACAAAAGCCTGGCTGTTAGCACCTCCCAAGGCAGTTTCCTTACAGAAGCAAACACACTTTTCTAGGTATAGTACTTCCTGTTTGTTTGTTTGTTTGTTTCTTTTTTCTTTTTTCAGTTTTTTTCCCAGTACCAGGAATCAAACGCACGACACTGCACTTGCCAAGCAGGCGCTGTGCCCTGAGCTAAATCCCCAGCCCCTATTTGTTTGTCAAGACAGGGTTTTGCTGTGCAGTTCAGGCTGGCCTCAAGTTCACGACAGTCCTCCTGCCTCAGCCTCCCAAGGGCTGGGATTACAGGTGAGCACCACCACACCCATCTGGGTATAGTACTTTTTTAGGGGACTGAAAAAAGAGTCAGAAAAAAGGGGAACACAAGCAGATTTGAGCCGTTGTGGCACTGGCCGCTTTTCGAGTGAAGAAGTAGGTTAGCCAAGGAGTCCAGCCCTAAATCCAGGAGGAACAGGGCCTATATCCAATGTCCCAACAGCTCAGAGCTGGAAGAATAATAGAGGCCAAGCTGTCAAAGGGCCAGGAGCCTGGGACGTCCCCTCCTCCTCCTCCTCCCCCCGGGGGACTGTGCTTAATGGCAGAGGTCACAAACGCAGCCCCAAAGTCCTGCATTCCCTTGGCTGTTGTAATTGGATTTTCAGCTTTCTAGAACAGCCCTTCCTGTGTTATGTCTGCAATTTGTAGGATCTGATAAGAGACTCGCTTCAAAGTTCAAAAGGCACCGAACTTTGTAAATAGCTTCACAGAGAAGCCGGGTTTATGCTGGGGGGCAATCGATAGCAGCAGATGAGAGCCTTCAGCCAGAGATGAAGCAGGAATCCCAGCCGAACATCTGGGGGCCGTGGGCGAGTTACTTAACTTCTTGGTCCCTGGTTTCCTTATCTGCGCAAGGGGGGATTAGCATCGTGCCAGCCTCCTTGGGCAGAGGCAAATGACGCAAGCCGTTCAAGACTGCGTGTAGTATGTGCTCAGCTAACGTGAGTGGTGGTGTAACTGAAAGCAACGCCGCGGGCAGAAAAGCTAGATGCTTAATCAGTATAGACGGGAAAGAATTTCGGCTAGGATAAGTGGAAAAAGGGACTCTGCCCATGTGGTTACGTTAAGGACCTCAGGCGGGTCAGCTTCTCCTGGATTGTCAGAGTGGGCCCTCACTGCCGCAAGTGTCCTTGTAAGGGACAGGCCGAGGATGATCTCACACCCTGACCCGGAGGCAGCACGGAGGTTGGACAGGGCCTTCTGGAAGATGGGAGTGGTGCAGGCCGGGATGCAGAGAGGCGGATTCTCCCAGGAGCTCCAGAGGAAGCACAGCCTGGAGACAGATTCCAGCTGCTGCTGCTGATTCTGCTGTGTGGCCTGCAGGACTGTGAAAGGCACCTTCTGTTGCTTTTCAGCTACCAAGTCTGTGGTCCTCTGTCACGGCATCACAGGAGATATCGCAGGTTCCTAGAATCTGGCAGGACCACAGGAGGCTTAGACCTGGGAGGCCCCTGGTTGCCATGGTGACTTGTGGCTGAGCCCCATGTCACCACCAGTGTCCCGTGGGAGCAGACTGTGAAGGAGTTTGGGGTGCCAGAGGTGTAGGGAGGATGCACCCCGTGGAAGGAACGGGGAGGAAGTGGGGCTGGGTGGAGGGGGATTGCTGCGTCCCATGTCCAGCTGATATCGCCAGGCCCTCGCATTCTGCTGCTGTCTGAACCCAGGTTGTCCCCTCCGAACCTCCGTTGAAATTTGGCCACCATGCAGTGGGGATGGGAGGTGGGGCCTATCAGAGGCCGTGAGGTGGCCAGGAGAGATTGATGTCTGGGTTGGTTTGCCTGAGAGTGGTTGTCACAGACATCTGCCCCTGGGTTTGGCCTCTCCGCTCCCCCACCCCGTTTCCGGTCACACTGCTAATGGGGCTGCATGCCCTCAGTGTTAGGGGGGAAGGGGTGTGTGGAAATCTGTGAATTCTGTAAATCTATAGAAAGTTCAGGCTCAGGGCTGGGGATTTAGCTCAGCGGCACAGTGCCTGCCTGGCAAGGGCAAGGTCATGAGTTCGATTCCTGGGTACCGGAAGGAAAACAAAAACAAAACAAAAAAAAGAAAGCTCAGGCTCAATTTACAGGTGAAAGGCGGTGGCCCATTCGCAGGTGAAAGGCTGTTTTGCAGGAGAAAGGCCTGGGCTTGGTCTATTATACCTTTACCGGAATTTAGAATTGAGTGGTCCGGAAGGGGGCGAAAATTGTAACTTTGAGGGTGTCCTGAAATTCCAGCTTTCTTAAGAATGCAAGTTTTGAATCCTGATTTTCCGCAGCTACTTTCTCTTCTACCTCAGGGGGATCTGGGCAGCCCAAGGCTCTCCCGCCAGCACCTAAACCAGGGACACGTCTTTTATCGAGGCCTCCGCTGTTCCCAGGGCGCCCCCTCACTCTGTCGGGGCCCCAACCCTCCATATTCAGAGCGGGTTCCGTGGCCACCTGGGACCGGGTTAGAAATGCAGAATTTAGCTTGAGCCCTACATATAGATCATATGGAGACCAGAGGCCGAAGCCAGCTGTGATTTGTTTGATGGTAGCCCTAGAACCACGGAAGATTTTGCATTGTTACAAAAAATATGAGACACAAACTACCATGCCCTGCAAAGCCCAAAATACTTAGGACGTGGCCCTTTGTGGATGTGTTACATGTCTCTATGTTCCTGTCTCCCTCCTCCAGTCCAGACACAAAGCATCTCCACGCCACAGCTTTGGGGTGCTGTGTGGTGCAATGGTGGGTGCCACGGGGACCCCAGGCCTTTCTGCTCTGGCCTGGCCACGTCCACACACACACACACACACACACACACACACACACACACACACACACACACGGCCCGGCCTGTCCGCCTGCTTTTCCCCCTTCGCCTCTGGGCTGTGTCTCCTCCCTGCTGAGAGACCTTTCATCTTTGCAGCTCCCCGCCCCACCCAGACTCTCTTGTGAAATGCAAATTAATTAGCGTCTAATTACTCACTCTCCACGTATCTACAGCCCGCCCCTGTCCGGCTTCTGTGAAACATCACTGTGAACATCGCTGTCATCAGCTGGGACCGCTGCCCCAGGGGGAGCAGGGTGGTTCTGGGGAGGCGGCAGCCCCTCCCCTTGTCCCCGGGCTTTGTAGGGAACATCTCAGCAGCTGTTCCAGAAACTCCCACCCAGCCCCGCGGCGCCGGTCACCCCACCCGCAGCGCATCCCTTCTAGGAAGCATCTGTGCCCAGGGCCTTGCGGGGCAGAGGCTCGGCCCCAGCCTGTGCCTGGAGGAGGCCACGAAGGCCCCGGGAGCCAAGCCCTGTGTCCCTGCCAGCGCTGTGATGAGGACGGGATGGGACGGGACAGGGAGAGGGCTTGAACTCGGACGCACCCAGTTACCTTAGGAGATCGCATGACCTGCAAGTCACCCGAAGGCTCAGGGCCTTAACCTCTCCAAGCCTCAGTTTCCCTTCTAAGAACAGATCTCGTCAGCCTCCTTCGGTGTAGCTGATCTCTTGGGCTTGACCTTTGTTCCCTCTATTACCTCTTTCCTGGCCAGCGCCGTGAGCCTTAGCATTGAAAATCCCCTCCCAGAACACCCAGCCCCAAGCTGGGACCTGGTCCCAGGGAGGAAAGTAGCTGCAGGGCCTCGACCCAGTCAGGAGTCCTGACTCCTCGTTCAGGGCTTGTCCCACCAGCCCAGCTCAAGTGCGGGGGCGACAGCAGGGCTGGCTGCTCAGGGGCCCGCGGAGAGCGGGAGAGGCCACACGTGGGCCTGCGAGCAGGCAGGCCAGGCCGTGGCACGGACGGAAGAAAGGCCGTGCAATGGGGGGCAGCCTGGCCAGGCACACGGCTTGCAGATCCCTGGGCTGGCCCCACAGAAAGAGGGCTCTCTGGGTCGGGCGAAGCCTCCATGGACAGACAGTGGCCCTACGCAACCGCGGCAGGAGCGTGGGATGCAGAGGGGGTGCCGTGGGGCAGCTGGCCCTTGTCCGTGTGCCTCAGGGACAGCCCCCAGTCATTCAGTGACAAACCCAGCCAGTGTTTCCCAACGAGGCGGTTGGGACACAGCCCTGGGGGAGAGAGAGCCTTTCTCATACCTGGCCCGGCTCCTCGTCCCTCCCAGCATCTGAGGGCCTCCAGGGTCTCCTCTGACTCCTCCTCTGGCCTGCTCACCTCCCTTCTCTCCCTCCTCCCTGTCCCTGGCCCGGAAGGCCACCTGCCGGGCAGAACACCCAGCTCTAGGAAGGGTTCCCTAAATCCAGCTCTGTCTCCCAGGCTCCAGCCTAGGCTTCCCGGTGCCTTCCTGCCAGCTCCCTCGAAAGCCAACTCCAGCCCCACCTTTCCCCCACTCGCTAGCTCAGCCGCCTGCGGGCCAGGGCCGGGGCCCCCTTGTGCCATCCCAGAGCAGGCAGGACAGGCTATGACTGGGACGGGACTCTCGGGAGGGTTTGAGGCTGAGAGGGCAGAGGAAACGTGGGCATAAACCCCTGGCCACGTAGGCTGGAAAGTGGGTGCTTTTGCAAAGGACTCAAAGGGATGGGGAGGGGCTGGGGATTTAGCTCAATGGCACAGCTCCTGCCTGGTAAGCATAAGGTTGTGAGTTCGATTCCCAGTACTGGAAAAAAAAAAAAAAAAAAAAGGGAGGGGGAGACTGCTTTCACAGTGAGACCCGGGGGTTTCCAGAAAAGGGTGGCATCTGAGCCCACCCTGGAGGGAGTTAGGGCACAAGCTCGGGGCCACAGAGCGTGCTGACACATTCACAAGGACTTTTGGGGGTTGAGGGTCTGGAGAGGAGATGGCAGCAGCTTCTCATAAGGCCCTTCAGGACCAGGGAGGGTGTCAGAGAAGGGAATGAAGCAGGGAGACTGGGCCAGATATTAGAAAATAAACCACTATGACACCAATTATGGTGGCATATATCTGTAATTCCAGCTACTCAAGAGGCTGAAGCAGGAGGATCTCAAGTTCAAGGCTAGGCCTGGGCCATCTAGCAAAATCTTGTCTCAAAATTAAAACTTAAAGTGTGAGGTGGGGATGCAGTAGAGTGCTCCTGGGTTCTAATCTCTGAAGGGGCAGCCTGGACACAGAGAGCTGCTTGGAGGGATGGGAGGGGCGGGATCCTGGGTCTACACAGCCCACCCTCCCCCCTCAGCCCTCTAGGGAGCTCACAGCCCAGCATCCGGCCCACACCACTGCGCAGAGCCATCCCTCTGGGGCTGAGCCTTCCTACACAGGAAGTCGCCCGTTATTGCATGAAGCCACCGAGCTGTGGGCTTGTGTGTTGCCGCACCTCAGCGGGGCCATCCTGACCGGTGTCAAGCTGGTACTTGTGCGCTGCTTCCTCCGCCCCAGTCCGGCCCCTCTGCCCTTCCCAGCCCAGCCCTGCATGCTGCCTGCGCCCCTGCTGCCTCAGACTCCAGGAGCCCCGTCTCCACTCGCCATATCATTATTCACCCAGCTTCACCATTTTCCCAGAGAAATGGGGAATGTGAGCCTCACTTACTGAGCTCCCAGGGCTAGAATTGGGCCAAATACCTCCTTGCGCCCCTGCTGGATGTGTGGGCACGGAACCAGGAGGCCACGAGCGTGACTGGGCCACGAGAGATCCCTGCTTGCCTGGCCTCTCTCTCTCCTTCGGCCCTTCCCTCCACCCTGCCTCTGGGATCCAACCTAGGGGAGGAGAGAGCCATGCCAGGAGATGGAAAATATTCCTGGTATTGTTCTAAGGCCGCAGCCTGTGGTTGTGGAGGGAAGCGGAGGGGGCTGGGAGCTGGGGAGGAGAGGTTAACAAGATTAAAAAAGCCATAATGAGACCGCAGCACAAACCCTGCAATTATGCTCCCAAATTTAATCAAAACAGCTTCCCGCACTGGGCCTGTAACAGATCTAACAGGCCCCGTCAGGTCCTGCCTCCCAGGCCTGGCGCTTGAGATGCCGCGGAGCCTGGTGTGGAGCGTGCGGAGTGCGAGGGCGGGACGGGTGCGCCCCATCGTCTCCTGCCCTGGGTCCCCCGCTCCTCCAGCCTTTGGGCATGGGCTGAACCTGTGCCGTCAGCTCTCTGATCTTCGGCCTTCAGCTGAACCATGACCTTTGGGCCCCCAGTGAGAACATGGGGTCTGTCTGCCTCTGTGAGCTCAGGAACCAGGACCTGATCACAGATCTCTTCACATCTCTCTCCTATCGGTTCCATTTCTGCAGGGAATATCGGCTACTACAGCCGCTCACCCCGCTGTGGATCCTCCGGGGGCAAGAACGTGCCCCTGACTGTGACCAACCAGGGCGACACGGGGGCGCACGGTTACTGCCCTGCAGCCAGGCCCCGCCTGACTGATAGAGACCTGCTGCTGAGAGAACGGGAGTATTCCCCCATCCAGCAAAGGGCGTGCGTGTCCGTGTATGTGCGTGTGCGCATGTGTGCATCTGCTCCCAGGTCAGGAAACCTGACTTCAACGGCCCTCTCAATCAAAACCTCCAGCACGCCCTTTAACCTCCGAGGGCCCCAGTTCCCTCAGCACCTGGCCTGTGGCGGAGTCGGATGACACCACGGCTTGTCCCAAGACAAGCAATACCAGAGAGGCTCAGGCCAGTGGGGGAAGACCTGCAGTCTCTTTGGGACCTGCTCGGACCGCCGGATCCGGAGTCAAGCAGAGGATGGGCTGGCGATCAGAGGTGACGCTGCCAGCCGAAGTCCTGCTGGCGGCTGAGTCTGCTGGGGAAGGGGGACACGCAGGAAGATGACCATGCTAAAACCCAAAGAGGTGCAGCAAACTGCTCGAGGCGGCACAGCGCCCTAGTTCCACAGGTGCCTCTTGTTCCAGGGTCAACCCCTTTGGCACAGAAAAGCTCAGAGCCCAGGTAGTGATGTGTATCCGTGAGTACTGCCTTGTGAGGTCTATGCCCTGCAAACCACCTTCAAAACCATTGCCTCACCTGGCTCGACATTCCCCTTAAGGAAGTCAGGGAACAGGACAGACCAAGGCTCGGATGGCAGAGGTGACCTAGCGCATCTTCCGGCCCACGGTAGGTCCTCTGCTCTCACACTCCATCTTCCAGGACCAGCAGCAAGGCTCCCTCTGCCCACGGCCCGTTCACAAGAAGCATGGCCACCACCCCACCCCCTTTCTGCCCCTCACTCCTGCTCACTGTCCCCAAGCCCCTTCTGCCTGAGGTCAGAAGTCAAGGGTCCCCTGCTCATCGGAAGCAGCCCTGTGTTTCCTGGGATTGAGCCGAGGGGCCTGGGCGTGGGAAGATGATTAGGTGTCTCTCTGATGGGGACGGTGGAAATGGGGCCTCTCAGCCTCGCTGGCAGGGGAAGGAGAAGGCTCCAGGGCGTTGGCCCAAGATCAGCGGGGAGCTCTGGCCCAGGCAGGGGGTCAGAGTCTGAGTATTTCTGGGTTCTGAGGCAACACCGTGAACTTTGGGACAGTCCGCCAGGCTGGGCTTTCCTACAAGGGCCTTTGCTAGAAGCAGCTCAGAGAGGATTTCATCAGCCCAGCCCTCCGTTCCTCCAGCAGACATGGACGGGGGTCAGAGCAGGGAGGAGGCAGAACGCAAGGCAGGGTTTCCACCTGGAACTCTTTCCAGCCGGGTGGCCTCGGGCTGCTTCCTCAGCCTCTCTGGAACTCCTCTGCAAAACAGAGCTCGTGACAACGCCCAGCTCCCTGGACCTCTGGGCTGGTTTTGACAATCAAGAGACCTTCTGTGACAAAGTGGCTCGTGGGCTGTTCTGAAGAGCACAGAACAAGCACTTGTTGGGAAGGCACACAAGAGAGACAGCCCTAAGTGCTGTTCCAGAGGTCAGATAAGCCGAGCAGACGGAGGGGGCGAGAGGGCTGGGGAGGCGCAGAGCCGGAGCCTGTGGAGCGGAAGGGCAGACGCGGCCCCCTGGGCAGGCACGGCCAAGGCTCTTCCAGCCGGCAGCAGACAGGGACAGCAAAGGCACAGGAGCAGAAGTGACAGGCAGCTCCGCGGGTGTTGGGGGCCGCGGGGGAGATGATGTGATGGTATTTAAAGGCAGTGACAAGAGACAGAGGCACTTGGAGTGTGTGTGTGTGTGTGTGTGTGTGTGTGTGTGTGTGTATGTGTGTGTGTGTGTGTGAGACACAGTAGCTCCCACCTTGCGCCCAGGGCCACCACAACATGTCACTTAAAAGTGTGCTAAAAATGAACTCATGCCTGGTATGGTGGCACACGCCTGTCATCCCAGGAGGCTGAGACAGGAGGATTGCCATGAGTTCGAGGGCAGTCTGGGCTACACAGTGAGATCTGGTCCCCAAAAATGTGTTCTCTTCAGCACAGCTTAGGTCAGGTTTGGGCACCTGCGCCTCACCCGTCCTTCCTCCTGCAGGAGCAGCACCTGGGGAGCAGTGCAGGGATGCCTGGCCAACCCTTGGGCATATTCTCTGGCCATGGAGTCTGCCCTCTCCCAGCATGGGAGCAGTGCCAGCTGAAACACTGGCCCTGGGTGCCCACAGTCACTGGTCACCGGCTTGAAAATGCCCCTGTGTGCAGGGGACGCCTTCTCACCCCTCCCGTGTCCCTGCCACAGTTTTCTGGAATACCTCCCGCAGGAGCCATCTGAACTGACTCTTTCACTCCTCAGCTGGGAGAACCTGACCTCAGACCACTTGTGCGTACGTGTGTGTGTGTGCGTGCATGTGTGTGCATATATGGGCGGGCATGACTGTGTGTCCATGTATGTACGACTGTGTGCATGCATGCCTGTGTTTGAGCCTGTGTGTGCCTGTGTGCCTGTGTGTATGTGTGCGTGCGTGCATCCGTGCTTGCGTAGTCAGGCTAGTGGCAAAGAGGCACCACCGACTTCCTGCCCAGGCAGCGGCACGGGCAGGGAAGAGCTGGGCAGGTGCAGCGGTGCCTGTAGGTCGGAAGCAGGATCACGGGCACTGGCCAGGCCTCGGAGAGGGTGGCAGAAGGGGGGAAGGCCTCTCCTGCAGCACAGCTGCCACGCCCGGGTCCCCGCAGGCCACGGGGCAGGGCCACATCTAACTCTAGCACCTTATCACTGACCATGGCCCGGAAGGAAGAGGCTTGTGGATACAGTCACCTGCCCCAGGCCAGGCCTCAGTGCTGCCCAGGGTCTGGGGTGGCAGACCTATCCTGCCAGGCCCGACTGGGACTTCCGCCCCACCCTGGCCATCCAGCCCCCAAGCCTCATTTACCTGGTCCTGTGTCTGCTGCTCGGGGAGCCTCTGATCGATGGAGTAATCTGGGGTCACCTCTGGACAGGGAGGGGCTTGCTCGGTAGGCAGGGGTCCCCTCCACCCTTTTGGGTGCAATCAGTGGCATCGCTACAGTGTCAGTGACAACTGTACCACTAAGTTAGGAACATAAAGGCTCAGGATTGGGCCTCTTATCAATTGTATCCCCAGCTAATCAGTGGCAGAGCTGGGATTCGAGACTTAAGAACTCCTGGCCCAAGGGCTAAATGCTGCACCCTGAGAGGCAAGGGCACCCACCAGGAACCTGGAAGAGTTTTGTTTGCCCTGTTGCTTTTTTTTTTTTTTTTTTTTTTTTTTTTTTTTTAGGACCAGGTATCGAACTCACAACCTCGCACTTGCCAGGCAGGCGCTGTGCCTCTGAGCTAAATCCCCAGCCCCTTGCCCTGTTGCTTTTTGAGCACAGAAATTTCCTTTAACATCTCCCTCCAGCTGTGGCCCCAGGGGGTGCAGGCCAAGGGACTGTTCTAGAAACCCATCCCTCACAGGGGAGAGAAACAATGTCTTTGAACAGGAATCAGGTCAAGGAATTTGGACGTGGGCTTGCTCGATTGCGACTTTCCTTTGTGACCTTGGGTAGGTCACATGCTTTATGGCCTCTGTCTCTTCATCTGTCAAATGGGCACAAAAATCCCTGTCTCTCTTCCCAGGTTGTAGGAAAGGCTCAAAGAAGAAGACTTTCTTTTCTTTTCTTTCTTTTTTTTTTTGGAGGGGGCAGGGTCTTGCTATATAGTGCAGCTGGTCTTGCATTCACTGTGTAGCCCAGGCTGGCCTCAAACTCTTGGCAATCCTCCTGCCTCAGCCTCCCAAGTGCTGGGATCAAAGGTGTGCACCACTTCAGGAGCCTGTCATTCTTCATGTAGAAATATCTCAGAGCAAAGGATGGAGCAGTTTCAGGAACACTTAATAGGTGCTGGGCACTGAGCTAAGGGCCACAAGTTAGATTCCAGTGGGTCTCACTGGCACAGGGCTTCTCACTTGGAGCTTACCATTCAATGGGATGGATGGGGTGAGAACTCCTAGAGAGATTCCATGGGAAGCCACACTATTGAACAGTGGAGACACAAGATCACTATAGAAGCACGAAATGCCATGGAAACCAAAGGACCTGTTGGGTCTAGCACAAAGGTATCACAGAGGAGGAGGTATTTGGCTTGGGTTTTGAAGGATATGTAGAAGTTTTCAGGCAAAGTCAACAAGGTCTTCTAGAACAAAAGATGTAACAGAGGTAAGGCAGGCAGAAGTCAAACAGCTGGAGGAATCACAAAGGGTCTCAGCCACAGAGAGGCCGTCAGAGTGCACGTGGTAAGCTCAGCAGGCATTTCCCAGCTGTGCAAACCTGAGCAAGTTGCTGAACCTCTCTGAGCCTCGGTTTCTTATTTTGTTCCATGGACCTAGTTGTGCCTGATTCACAGGGTCATTAGGTTGAGATGAGGTAAATAGGGAGAACTTTGAACCTATTGTTTGAGTTTCATCTTTACGGCCCTGGGAACTGAACTGGATGCCAGGGTTATCTCACTTTTGGAGATCAGAGAAGCAGACACTTGCTCAAGGGCCCACAACAGATTCAAAATTCAAACCCCAAAGGCTCATTCCAGAACAACCTGTTAGATAAACACAAAATCTTCAATAAATTGTTAGCAGAGCCAAGCCAACTTTGAATGAAAACATTAATGGTCTATGATCAAGTGTGTTTTTTTTTTTTTTCCAGGAATGTGGATATGATCCAATATTAGCAAATCTGTTAGTAGAAGATGCCATATCAATAGGCTGAAGGAAATGCCCTGGGATTTTGGCTTGGTTCTGCTTTGTTTTCTGAGACAGGATCTCACTATGTAGTCCAAACTGGTCTTGAATTCACTACATAGTCCAGGCAGTCACTAACTTGTGGTGATCCTCCTGCCTCAGCCTCTCGAGTACCGGGATTACCGGCGTGCACTATTGTACCTGGTTTAGAACTAATTTTTAAAAAATAAGATCAACGTACTACACTGATCTTAGCCAAAAGGCCGAGAAGCAATAAAAATAAGATCAACATAAAGATCTCATTTAAGGCTGGGGATATAGCTCAGTGGCGTAAGTGCCTGCCTGGCAAGCATGAGGTCATGAGATTGATCCCCGGTACCACAAAAAAAAAAAAAAAAAAGATCTCATTTAAAGCATCCTAAGTGAACTACAAATCAGAGACTGCCCTAGTTTGACTTAAAAAAAAATGGTTAAAAAAAAAAAACTTTCTCAAATCAGACAGTCAATATGATAGTTATTGGTAGAATCCTGCAAGTATTCCTTCAAAATTGGAAAAAGGAAATGATCTGTATAATATTCTGGTTTTTTTGTTATTTTTTTTTCTGGTACCGGAAATTGAACTGATGACCTCACACTTGCCAGGCAGGTGCTGTGCCACTGAGCTAAATCCCCAGCCCCAATACTCTTTTATTTAACTTATTTAATGCTGTTTTGTGAGCCTTAGCAAACAAAAAAGCAGAAAGAAATGAGGCTTAGCAGGGGGAGGTACAGTTATCAGATGATGCGATTATCCACCTTAAAAAAATTCTCCCAACAAACAATCAAAATTTCTTAGAACTAATAGTACTCAAATGACTAAATGAAAGATAAATAAATGTTTCTCAATTATTTTTCCTCATGTGCCAATAAGAACCAGTAACAATTTAACATTGGGGTAGTCCCCCATCAACAGCAGCCAGAAATACTACCGTAAATGTGAATTACCTAAACCATGCGTGTGCGGGACATTGTGGAAACATTGGAGCAGCAGGTGTGGTGGTGCATACCTGTAATCCCAGCACTCAGGAGGCTGAGGCAGGAAATCACTTCTGAGCTACATAAAGACTTCAAGGCCAGCCTGAGCTACACAGCAAGACCCTGACTCAAAAATAAACAAACAAACAAAAAGTAAAATAAAATTTTAAAAAGTACAGTGGAAGCCAGGTGTGGTGGTGCATGCCTGTAATCCCAGCACTTGGGAGGCTGAGACAGGAAGATCGTTGGGAGTTCAAGACCAGCCTGGGGTACAAAGTGAGCTCAAGGACATCCTGAACTATATAGCGAGACCCTGTCTCAAAAAAACAAAAAAAAGTATAGTGGAGTCTAGGCCTCGGTCAAGTTACTCAAAATTTCTAAATTATTCTAAATTTCATCTGGAAAAATGAAGAGAAGCTAGCCAAGAAATCTGAGGGATTACATGTAATGACAGACAATGTACCCTACAAAAAAAATACAGCACAATACAAAGTGAAAGTGGTTATAAAACAGGATGGTCCTAGCATAAGAAGTATGAGAGAGATAATGAAAGAGGAGAAAAATAACCTGAAGGTAAGGTTGGGAATATCATTGTGCCCACACATAAATAAAACCAGCCGAAATAAGGTGAAAATTCATAGCAGCAAGGCAAGGGAACATTACTGATTAACTGGTATGGGGCACTTGGTTAGCTATTTAGAAAATTAAATAAATTCAGTGATCTTCACTTCATACTTGATGCCAAAATAAATTACAAAGGATTAAAGCGCTAAACATAAAAAGCAAAGCCATAAAAATCTAGGAGAAAAAGAAGATAAATATTTACCAGCTTGTATAATGAGGCAGACCAAAGTCCTAGAAGGAGAAAAAACATAAAAGCGAAGAAGATAAAGATTTGACTGAAGGAAAATTGAAATCTTCTAAACTCTCAGTAACACTGTAAACAAAGCTTAAACGGTTCATCCCAAACTTGAAAGCATGTGTAATAAATAAGACAGAAGGATTGATCTTAGTATATAATTTCATTCAAAATGATAAGGAAGGGCTGGGGATTTAGCTCAGCGGCACAGCTCCTGCCTGGCAAGCATGAGGTCATGAGTTCGATTCCTGGTACCAGAAAAAAACCGAAAAACAAAAAACAAAAACAAATTGATAAGGAAACAACTGATATACCAGTGGAAAATCAACAAGAGTATTCATGCAAATTTACAAGGGAAATGCTAATGAATGGCCATCAATATACAAATAATTAAAACTGTGCCATAGTGTATTTAAAATCTTAAGTGACTAAATTAAAATGTTTCAAGCTGATATTACTTGATATGGACAGATAGAGGCCCATCACGCCTTCATACATTAGAAAGCAATTTGGTATTACCTTTAAAGAACCCCCCAAAAGAGTCAGATGTGGTGGTCCTCACCTCTCTCCCAGCATTCAGAGGCTGAGACAGGAGGGTCATAAGTGTGAGGCCTGCCTGAGCTACATAGCAAGACCCTGTCTAGAAAATCAAAACACAAACAAAAAAACACCCCAAATTTCCTCTGGCACAATGAATCCGCTCTTGGAATCTGATCCAAGGAAATTATCAGCATTCAGAGTATAGATTTATGCAGGTAAAACAATGCTTGTTAGCTGGGCGTGGTGGCGCACGCCTGTAATCCCAGCACTCGGGAGGCTGAGGCAGGAGGATCGTTGGGAGTTCGAGACAAGCCTGGGCTACAAAGTGAGCTCAAGGCCAGCCTGAACTGCATAGTGAGACCCTGCCTCAAAAAGACAAAAACAAACAAACAAACAAAAAACAATTCTTGTTGGAGACCTACAGCAGCAAAAAAATGAAATCTACACAATATGGTAGAAGAACGGCTTAGTCTTCTCAATGCTGGTGGAGCATATTCAAAGGAAATGTAACAGAGAAAATGTAACCATAAAACATTTTGGGGAAAAAAAATCTGCATTTTATAGGCAGCAAGATTTAAACTTTCTAATATTTGTGCTTTTTTTTGGTACTAGGAATCAAACTCAGGACCTTGCATTTACCAGGCAGGTGCTTGTGCTGCTGAGCTATATCCCTGGCCCTTAAACTTTGTCATATTTAAACCAAACAAACACTTCAAGGATTATGGCTAGCTTTTTACCACCGTCGTTAGACCTGTCTGTATTTTTCAGATTTTGAACAATAAAGATGGTCTTTTTATTTATTTATTTTTAAAGCCTATAAGATTACACCTTGGCCTGAAATGAAATCATGTGTTTGGAGATAAGAGGCTCTGTGACAAGCCTGAAGTCCTCTGTGGTTCGTGCTCTTTCTCTGGAAACCTCCCGGTGACATGACAGGCGTCTGGGAGGGCCCCTTCAGGTGTCACTCGCAAGCGTTTGCTCCCGGCCGCCAGCCCTGGCCACGCATTTGGGTTAGAGACCCCTGGCTGCTGAGATCCCAGCTGGCCAAGTCGGCTGCCCTTCCCCCCTGCTGTTATCATTAAAAACAGGGATCTCTCTCACACACACACACACACACACACACACACACACACACACACACACTCACGGCTCTAGTAAACAGGCAGTGTGGGCCAGCCCTGAAGGTCACTGGTTTGACCATGACCCTGGCTGCGAAGGACCTTCATCTGTGCCGCTTCACACTGATCAGCTGAGGCCCTGCACCCCCCTGATCTGTGCACCCCCTCTTTGTTTCACCCCCTGCCCCTGCCTGCTGCCCCTGTGACTTTTCCTGCTCAGTGAGATGGGACAGCTAGACAAGGGCGACTCGCTCCCGGTCGGGAGTACAGCGGACTCCCAGTGGTCCAGCCTCCCTGCTTGCTGTACCGTCCTGACACTCATCCAGCCTGGCCTCCTGGGACCCACCCCGTAGATGTCCCCCAAGCAGGGACAAGCTCTGACTGTCCTCTGCTGGGGATCAGAGAGGGTTCAGAGAGAGAGGGAAGCGGGCACAGAAGGAGGGGCCTGGGGGGCAGAGACTCCAGGACAGCCCCGGTGACGGGAAAGGAGAAGGCAGCCTCCCGGGTCATCTGGACTCCAGTTCCACAGCAGACTGATGACCACAGGCTTGGAAGTTGCCAGCCTTGCTCACGAATTAATGGGCCTTTAAGAACATCTGGGCCAAGAACAGCAAAAGGTCTTTTACAATGTCTCCAGGCCAAGTGGGGGGAGAGGAAGAGGTTGTTCCACTAATAGACAGAACCATGAAGGCGGAAGGAGAGCTGGGGAAAGCAGACCACTTGCTTGTCCCAGAAGCAGGAGGACAAGGTCACCGGGAAGGGTGTCCGCTGTGTGTGGCTTACCACGTGCACACCTCCTGTCTCACAAGACGGAACAAGAGCCAGTGGTGGCGGTGCACGTCTGTAATCCAA
This sequence comes from Chinchilla lanigera, assembly GCF_000276665.1. Taxonomy (NCBI): domain Eukaryota; kingdom Metazoa; phylum Chordata; class Mammalia; order Rodentia; family Chinchillidae; genus Chinchilla; species Chinchilla lanigera. The sequence continues at coordinate 6,553,680 of NW_004955450.1, forward strand.
ACACTCACGAGGCTGAGGCAGGAGGATCGAGGTCTTCCTGGGCTATGCAGTGAGACCCTGTCTCAAAAAACCAAAAAAGAAAAAGACGGAGTAATTCCAGAAGCCGCAGCAGGGGTGGAGTGTGCGGGTTTCCCCACTGCCCGGCCAGCATTCAGAAGTCTTGTTTCAGACCATTTCTCGCTCATTCAGGAAGCTGATTGCTATTCCTCCTATTTGATTCCTATCTGCGAGTTTCACCCAGAGCCCACCAGGTTCCAGGTACCGGATCAGTTGGGGGAAGAACCAAGATGACCAAGATGTGGACAGAGCAAAGGAGCGAGCCTGGGCAGAGGCCAGGCTGGGAGCTTGGGGGCAGAGGTAGCCTGGGCCAGGGCCTGCTCGGAGCTCCGGTGCTCGAGGCTTGGGAGAACTGGGAGATAAAAGAGCTGGTATTTCCTTGTCACTTACCATGCGCTGCTGCTTGTACGCTGCGGGAGGATTCTTGAGGGCTTTATCTCTGATCCCATGGCACCACCCCCTGTAGCCACCCTGCTCCATATCTTGCAGGTAAGGAAAGAGGAGCAGAGATGACATCGCTAGTCCGGGGTGGTGGCCGCAGCCCTGCATACGAGGCCCGCCCAATCCCAGAGCCCGGGCTCCTGTTTAAGCAGAGAGCAGGTCAGATCATGCCAGGCTGTGTGTTGTTTGGCCCGAGTGAGGCTGTTCTAAACTTTAGAAATTTTGGGGCTGGGGATTTAGCTCAGCGGCAAAAGCGCCTGCCTGGCAAGCGCAAGGTCGTGAGTTCGGTTCCCGGTACCGGAGAAAAACCAAAAAAAAAAAATAAAAATAAAAAAAAAAAAAAATAAACTTTAGAAATTTTTACTGAAACCCAGCTCCTGGAGTAGAATATCGAAAAATCTGGCCCATGGAGCTCTAGTGCCGCTGGTCATGATGAGCCGGAGCTTTCTGGTGGCTGGAACCTTTGCAAAGGCCTCTCCTAGGCTGCTGTCTCCAACTCTGAGGGGTCCACGTCATCTTTTTTCCTTTTTTGGGTGTACTGGGATAAACCCAGGGTCTTCACATTGAGCTACATCCCCAACCCTATTTGCCTTTTATTTTGAATAGGATCCTTCCCAGTCGCCCAGGCTGAGCTCAGATTTAAATCTTCCTGTCTCAGCTTCCTAGGACGCTGTGATTACAGGCGTGGGGCCACCACGCCTGGCTCCCCCATTGTTCTTATACATAACTGTTCCCCAGACCCCTGGAGGGACTGTACCTGTGACACCAGACTTGGGGCATGTTCTGACCATGCACCAGTCTTGGGAAAAACTAGAGAATGTGAACCCCCGCGGGGGCAGCTCCGGGCCCCTGCACTTCCCCCACTCCCGTCTCCTTGTCCTCCCTTCCCGCTCCATCTCCTCCCTGTGCTCCCCTTCCTAGCTCACCGCTGGGCTCTGTATGCATGCATACCTACACTAGCATGCACGCTTACACCCGTATGCACACTCAGAAGTGCCCACCTCCCCTCTGGCCGCAGGGCATCTCCCCTCTGCACACAGAGACCTGCAGGAGTACTTGTTTGGGGAGGGGGTTGTAAGTGTTTGCTGCCTCTGGGACCCAGGCAGAGGCTGGTGAGCTGGGAGGGGCACCGAAGGTGCAGGGAGCTCAAATCCACACCTCTCAGCCTCCCCAGCTGTGTGCTGGGTGCTCTGCTGTGTCTGGTGTGATGATACAGGAATTGCATGCAGGCCCCACAGCGCAAGCCAAAAGCCACTGCTGTGATCTCTCCCCCTTTACACCAGGGTCCGGGATTTATGGGCCGGGAATCACAAGGAAACCATGGGCTGCAAGTGAATGTGTGAGGCCCCTGGTGAGAGCTGCCATGGAGGCCGAGACGGTGGCCAGGAGTCACTAAGCCTTGGTGGCTGGGGACCTGAGACCCTCAGGCCCAACTGGAGGACTGCCTGGGTGAGCAAAGCCACTCTTCTGCAAGTGCAGGTCGCAGCTCAGGGCCTCGGAAGGGACTCACCGCCTGCCATTCACACAGAGGCTGCCGGTGGCCTTGAGCCAATCTCTGCCTCAGTTTTCTCCATCTGTGAAATGGGCTCTGGAAACTAGCACATGGGATTGTGAAGCACTGTTTCAGTGTAAAACCCCAAGCCCATTTCCACATCTTTAGGGGCAGGTGTGCGCTTGAGGTCTGCAAAGGAAAAGGAATAGGTCAGGAGCTCCTGAGGCCTGGGTGGCATTGGGTCAGACACCCCAGCCCGTATCCTGGATTTCTGCTCACAGGGCAGCCTGGGCCCACACTGGGGGTCCATCATTCTGAGGTTTCCGTGTAATGGTTTTGCATTTAGCAGAGCTTTTGGGGAACAAACCCTAGTCATGAACAGCATGGTGTACACTCAGGGTGCAATTCAGATCTGGGGCGGAGCCGCCCGGGAAGTGGCCCACATAGCAAGAATCACTACGCGGACCAGCTTCACGGGTACGAGATCCTGTCATCTCAACCCTCGGGAACAGCCTTGGCAGGCGCCCATGTATTCACTGGGCAGGAGAGAAAACCGAGGCACAAAGACAGTAGATCCCCTCCCCGAGAGCAGTAGGCAGGCCAGAGGCGACTCTAGGACCAGGACCAGGACCAGGACCCGCTGTGATGCCTTTCCTCATCCCCTCTGCTGGCCCTAGGCTCCTGGCACCAACTTGCTGCGCACCTGACAGCAAGATCTGCCCATGCGGCCCATGACGGCGGCTGTTGCCGAGACTCAGTCCTGTGGGTTTATTGGTCCCTGGTGTGGCAGAGCCGAGGAGCGGACCTGCTGGAGGACCGGGCTGCTGTGCAACCTCACCTTCTCTCTGGGCTCTGTATCCTCAGCTGTGACACCGACACAATGCCACTCCCCTGGGTTCGTGCACACGGCTCACATGAATTCTGCTGACCCTGAGAACAAGCATTTGTGCAGAAAGCAGGCTTTGCGGATTCCAAGATGCCCAGTGATGATTTATCCCATTATGAGTTTGCTTTTGTGCTTTGAGTCCATGCATTGACTGGCGTTCGGCTTGGTCATGAAGGATACCAACAGTGACACAAAGTTGTTGGGTCGGGGCCGGGGATACAGCTCAGCAACAGAAGTGCCTGCCTGGCAAGCGCAAGGTTCTGAGTTCAGCTTTCGGTACCAAAAAAAAAAGTTGTTGGATTGGCATATAAACAAAACAGACTGTCCTCAAGAGACAGCATGTTTCCCATAGGGATCACATAGAGCCACTTCCAGGAAGGGTGTGGCATCTACCCTGGTTTTTGGTTCTGAGGCTAAAGTTCAATTTGGCTTAGTGATATCGATACCCAGTGTTTTGTTTTTGTTTTGTTTTTGCTTTGAGTACACTTTTGCCATTTTCAAGGCAAAGGAGTGCTTGAATTCATGCAGTGCTATAAAATCTATTTCATATGAAGCACCCGTATAGCAATCCATTACATAAACCTATTTTACATCTGGGTGTCGTGGTGCATGCCTGTAATCCCAGCACTCTGGGAGGCTGAAACAGGAGGATCACAAGTTTGAGACTAGCTTGGGCAATTTAGTGTCTTAGTGAGACCCTGTTTCAAAATAAATTATTAAACAAGTGCTGGGGATGTGTCACCGTGGTAGAGAGCCCCTGGGTTCAGTCCCCAAGTACCACAAGGAAGAAGAAGAAGGAGGAAAAAGATTAATGATCAAATAGTTACATGGGGTTAGATAAAAAGTCTATTCTACATAAAGTTTTAAAGATTATTTGGTATCTAAGTTTTAAGTAAGTTTGCCTGAGTGGTATTCCTTAAGGACTTATTTCAAGGAACAAATTTTTAAGGCAATAAAATTAGTTCATCAATCAACACGAAATAATGTCCTACAACAGTGACGGCGAACGTCTCAGAGCTTTCACTGACACAAACACACGTGCCACAGGTTCGCCACCACCGGGCTCTAAGGACCAGTTCGGAGGTCAGTTGTCCAAATGTAGTTCTTGGAAGTGCGGGTGTTGCTCTTTCTCCTACCCTCACCCCGTGCCAGGCAGCACTTGGCCACCCCCAGCCCTGGGCAATGGCCACCACCACCAGTGCCACCCATGCATGCACCCACATTACCAGGGCACCTAGAAATGAGCACTATCCCATGGCCCCCATTCAAAGATGTTAATAAGAGAGATAAATTATACATAGACTCTCTTACGTCAGCCTCTTCTAATGATCAAGCAAAAACATGTCACCCTTCAGAAGCCAGGAACAAGACTGAAAGAAAATGGCCAATCTGGAGGCCATTGGTCACCCATTTTCCAGCTGGCATTCTGGGCATTCGCTTGTGTTTAGAAATCTCCATGTCTCCGGATGCTTATCCTCCCCCTCATTAGCTGTGTGACCTTGGGCAAATGGCTTAACCTCTCTGGGCCTCATTTCCCTCATTGGTAAAATAAGGAATTGCACTGATCATTGTTTTCAGGACTCCAACTTCATGGGTCTAAAGCAAAGGTCTGCAGTTTGTCTGGAAAAGGCACATTTTTTTTCAGCAATGTAATGCTTGTGTGCAGTGCCTGTCACAATTACTCCGTTCTGCCTCAGTAGCACAAACGCAGCAAGTGAGTATGACTGTGTCCTATGAAGCTGCACAGATAAAAAAACAAAAATCATAAAGTCTGTATGATGCAGCTATCCCTTGCCTGACTATCTTTTCCAAAAGGGTTAAAGACCTCACACAGCGGTGACACATACACACACGGCCACAGTAGTGTAACTCACAACTACACTCTGGAAACAGCCTAGCTGTCATCAAGGACAAATGGACAAAGAAAATGTGCTGTATGCACACGGTGGAATACTACACAGCCATAAAGAAGAAGCAGCTCCTGTCATTTGCGGGAATAGGGGTGGAACTTGAGAACATCAAGTTGAGGGAACTAAATCGGACAAAGAAAGTCCAGTGTCACTTGGTTCCTTTCATACGGGGAAACCTAAAACCTAAAGAAACATAAGTGTGAAATAAAGGCGAGATGGCAGGAAACAAAGCGGCAGATTGAGAGATGGCAAGGGGGTAGGGGGAAGGGCAGCTCCCCGTAACGAAAGCCACCATTATGTATTGCAAACATAACCAATAAAAATCACGTTGTATATATTAGTATGTTCCTGTGTTATAACACATCCTATTACAAGGCAGGGAGCTGGACCTGGCCAATGGGGGTAGACAGTAACGCCTGGTCGAGTGCTGTGCAAGCCAGGACACGCAGCGCAGAGAGAGGAGCGCCTCAGGGCCGCAGCCCCTGAGTACCCTGCTGCCCCGTTCCGGGGCCCCTCCTCCCCACCCAGCACCCTGGATTCTCCTTCTCCTCCTTCTCCTGGGAACCAGGAGCTGCTTGGCCCTTAGCCTTGAGCACCGGGTGTCTGGGCCGCAGCTCAGCTGCGCATGACCTTGCCACGTGACTGCCTACGTCCACTGCAGCAGGCAGCTACAGCCCCAGCGTCTCCCTGAGGCCTGAGGTTGCCTCAACCTCTCGGAGCACAGGACGGGTCTGGGGCCATGCACCCCCAGCCCTTGCCATCAGCTGGTTAATGCCCTTATTTTCACATGAGACAAGACCACCGCCCACCCAATGAAGCCTTTGTGAGAATTATAAACAACTCCCTTCTTTGGCCAAAAAGAAACCCACACCACGCCAGGCAGATCGTAGGACTCAGCCTCTCTTTGACCCCACAGCTGGAGGCCTTGTGCAGTTAGCAACCCGAACAGCCTGACATGGAGGCCCCAGGCCTGTGCCTAGCAGCAGGATTGGTGCTAACGTTGGCACAGTAGAGCTCACGGACCCATCTGGAGATGTCAGGGGGCCCAGCTCTGGGCCACCGCTGCTGTAGAGGAGCACACTCCCTGCGTCACCGGAAATCTGCAGTTTGTAAATGTTGACAAGGGGTTTTTTTTTTTTTTTTTCACCATGGCAGCCCGCGCAGGACAAATCTATGGGCTGACTGCTTCTGCCATCAGACCTGCTCCAAATCTCTCCGAGGCAGGCGTGAGATGACAAGGAAGTCTCTTGTTCCAGGTGACACCCGGAGCAGGGGCAGCATCTTCCAGCTTTCCCTGCGCTGGTGGCAGCCCACGCCATGCGGCACTTCCCTTTCGCAAGTCAGCAGGGATCGAGCGCACACCTCCCTCCCAGCCTGGCCCCGGCCCCAGCTGATATTTTTACCAAATGTCGCAGCAGTTTGCAGGAAGGCCCAGGCCCTGGCTGCAGCCAGGACAGGGCAAGCGCTTGCCAGAGAGCTGTAAACAGGGCTCTGATGAATGAATTGCTCCATAGCCTGCCCCTGGTGTGGCCCTGTCACCCCCGGCACACACACGAGGCAGAGTTGGCCGGGCCATAGGAAGATCTGGGTTGCTCTGTGATCCCCCCAGCTGGTGTGCATGGGACACCAGGGAGTGACATGATTGATCCTCGGGTGAAAATAGATCTGGCCGGCCTCCACGGTGATCTCAGCCACTTGGAAATGTCCTTATCTGAATCCAAACACACAGCCCAGACAGCCTCTCCCCTTCTTCCACAGGTGCTTTGAGGACCCCCTGCTGGATGTCCAGCAAAAGTCTCAGTGCTTGATGCTTGATGCTTGGTGCTTGGTGCTTTGTGCTTGGTGCTTGGTGCTTAGTGCTTAGTGGGCAGCAGGGGCAGACACAAACCTGCTCACGCTCCCAGAGGATCTGGGAGCAAGGAGACACAGAAGGGCACCCGCAGAGAAAGGTACTGCTCAGTGACCTTGTGCCTGTGTCCTGACCTCTCTGGACCTTGCATCCCTGCTGCGATACAAAAGACCTGGAGCCTGAACAACCGCTCCTGCCTTGCTGTCAATCCCATTGGCCACTCTGCGCCGGCTCAGAGCAGCACAGGACAGAGGGGAAGTCACATCTGCAGCCATCGCCACAGCCGGCGTGGCCTGTGAGCCCTGCCCGACGCCCAGGGCAAACCCAGTGCTGCCAGCTGATGGATGCCTACTTTCCTCACTGCTGAGCCGGGACCCTACAGCCTCTCTCAGCAGGGACTTGGGAGCCACCGCCAATCCATCAAGCCAGCAAGTGTGTGGAAATCGATCTACCGTCCGCGGGCTGAATATTTATCTTTTCTGCTTTGGTCTAAGAGTGGCAGCTCGTGTGATGGAAACAGCACCATGCAGGTAGCGGGAGGCTGAGATCGCTGTGGGGCTCTCTGCTCAGCTCCTCCAAGGCCTCTCCTGCTCCCTGCACGGGGACTCAGAAGAGCAGAGTCTTCCTCGTAACAATCCTCGGAGGCGGGTGGCCAGCACCGTGCACAGCTTGCAATAGCCTCCTGGCACATGCGTGACCGCACAGATGAAGAAACTGAGGCCCAGCAAGGTGACGTAAAAAGCCCATGTTCAAGTCAGTCCTGGTGGCCTGTGATCCCAGTACTCAGGAGGCTGAGGCAGGAGGATCGCCCTGAGTTCAAGGCCAGCCTGGGCTACATAGTGAGTTTGCGGCCAGCCTGAACTCCACAGTGAGACCTTGTCTCAAAACACAAAAGGAAAAAACAAAGCCCAAGTTCACACCTTCAGCGAGAGCCGATGGGGGTCATTTAATGACAGATTAAATGCATCAACTCAGAGGCTGCTCCCATGCAGTGGGGGCCCTGTGTCCCCACCCCTGGTGGCCGCATTCATGATGGCTAAGGTAGGCAGTGGGAGAAGTGCTGGGCATTGACCTCAGGATGCTCAGGAGCTGCCCTCCTCCTTCCAGAGGATGACAGCATCAGACTAGTGAGGAGGCCTTTGTGGGTGCTCCCATCCAGCCGCTCCTCCAGCTGAGCCTCCTTCTGCTGTCACCAACAAAGAAGCTCAGTTGCATCAGAGAAGACACCACCCACTCAACTGACAGTTGTCCAGAGTGAGCCACTTGTTACGCAGCAGTAGCTCACTGATACCCGCTCTCACTCAAGAGCTCCACTCTGAAACACCAGAGTGGTGGATAAGTCGGGGACAGCCTGAGTTCAGAGCCCAGATCTCCTCTTGACTCAGGCAGTCCCTTTTGCTCTATGCTGTGCTTCCCCTCTGTGGCGTGAAGAGTAAGGAGAGAGTAACAGCGTGGCTATGGTGAGCAACGAATAAGCTACAGACTAGTAGACACACTTGGCACAGCACCTGTCATTGGGTGCTCACCCATGGTCTCCTGAAAGAAGGCCCCAGGCCCCCTGGCAGCCAGTGTCTTTACCCGGCGAAGGTTCTAGAAGACAGACCAGGAGCCACAGCCATCTGCTGTCTCTTTCATCCTGGTCCCTCAGAAAGGGCAAACACACTGGGAGCCCCGGGGGCATCTGGGGGACCCAGAGAAAGAGCACTCAGAGCCAGCTCCCCTTTCCTGGCCAGGGCTGTGCTGCAGGCCCGCTGGCCTCTCCACCCTGGTGCTGAGGCAGCCACAGGGTTGCCCTGGGTTCCACCCCAGCCTCATGAGCAAGCACTGCAGAGCGGCGGTGAGGGTTCACTTCCTACTGCCCCGGGTCTTGGCGTGGGACGGACAATGATCGGGGCACAGCCGGCCTCACCCTGAAAGTGTGGGTAGCCAGAGGGGGCCAGGGCCAGCAGGGTAGTGCTACCCAGGCTCACCTCTGCAAGGGACCCTAGCTGGGCCTGGTGGCGCACACCTGTAATCACAGGGAGACTGAGGCAGGGAGGATCCTTGTGAGCTCAAGGCCAGCCTGGGCTACAGAGCAAGACCCTGTCTCAAAAAACCCAGTCCATCCTCAATAACAGGAACGCTTCACTGTCCCTCGGGTGGGTCCCTCTCCGTCTTTCTCCATGGTCCTTTGCTCGCGTTGCTCCACACCCCCGTCCCTCCATCTGCAGCAGGATGGCCCTCCCTCTTTCCTCCTTCCGTGAAGCCAAAACCTAACAGAGGAAACGAAACCTAAGATTTGCTGAACATCCACTCCATGCGGGGTGCAGTAGAAACCTCCTCAGCTAACGCTGCAGCCCTAAAAGGGACGCTGATCACTCTCTGTCACAGCGTGGAAAGCAGGGCCCGCTGAGGCGAGGGTGCCTGAGGGTCCGAGCTGGGACTGAGATCCCAGCCCGCTGACCTTGGGGCATGGTGACTTCCCCAGCCCCTCCTGGCATCCCCCAGAGCCCGGCGTGGAAACCGGGTGTGCAGATCGCCCGGTGGAAAGTACATTCATGGGCAGGGCAGCAGCCCAGCCCCCGGGGATGCTTCCCCGTCAGCCCAAGCCCCAGGAGGAGGGGAGAAATTTTCCCGGCATCCTCAGCAGCTCGTTACCCGCCTGGTTTCTTCCTCTTCCTCTGATGTTTATATCACCGGCACCCAGAGCTTGGGTGCAGCCAGGGAAGTGGGGCTGGGGCTGTGGGCGTCCTGGGAAGACCCCAAAGGCTGTCACAGGCCACCACCCTCTGGGGAGGCCGCTCTGGAGAACTGGGGCCCCACCAGCTCCATGTCTGAGGCTCTCGACATGGATTTGTAGCGTTCGTCACAGGACTGCTGTGTGGTCCTTGAGCTGTGCCCTGAGGTCATGCGGCCTCATGACAGTAGTCACAGGTGTCCTCAAGTGTCAAACGCCTCCCAGGGTGGTGGGGCTGGGGGTCTCAGGGGTCCCCACCCAGGACGGGGGCCCTCGGGAAGATCCCTTGGTGCCTAGGCCATAGGGCAAGGCCAACAACCCTGCTGCAGCCAGGTAGGATCTGGGCTAGGTGCCCTCTGTGCCAGTGGGTGGTGGGCAGGAAGGGGTTCATCCGGAAGAGGGGACCTAGTCTATGTCCTGAGAGGTGAGGTTAGTTCCCTAAAAGCTACAGCACAGCTGTTACAATGATACATACCTATAGTCCCAGCTACTCGGGAAGCTGAGGCAGGAAGATCACTTTAGCCCAACTTGGGCAACGTAGACAGATCCTGTCAGAAAGAAAGAAAGTGGCAGTGGTGGGGGCGGTGAATGTCCCACTGTCGTCTAATCTAGAAGCCCTTGCATGTACGTACACATGTATGCATGCATGTGTGCATGTATTGGGTACTGAAGGTTGAACCCAGGCCCTTCACACTGAGTGAATGCCCAGCCCTTTTTTGTATTTTTAATTTTGAGACCGGGTCTTGCTAAGTTGCTAAGTTGTGCCAGCTACGCTAGAACTTGTGATTCTCCTGCCTCAGCCTCTCAGAGTGCTGGAATTCAGCCCCGGCAGGAAGCTCTTATCTTTAAAGCTCTCAGGCTAGCACAAGTCTGGGCATGAATTCTGTCGGAGCCAGGGCAGACGCCATGTGTTCTGTGACCCCTGCTGGGGGCAGGCTCCATGCTGGGCACAGCCCCTCCCCCGAGAGACCCAGGCACTCGCCTTCCGTCCTCCTGGCCTCGGGTGAGGGAGGGAGCAAGGATCAGGGACGTGGGCTGCCGGGGGTCTGAGAATCCTCGGGAGCCAGACGCAGAGCTGGCCAGGTTGGGCAGTGCCCCGAGGAAAGCACTGAACCGGTACAGGCTCTAGCTCCCGCAAGATGGGAGGCTATTTTTAGAGGCAGCCCGGTGGGCTGGCATCTGTCCCACTGCACAGGGACACAGAGAAGCCCTCATGAGGAGGCGGGAGCGCTGCAGGCCACACTCCCACACTCCTGGAGCAGCAGCAGCAGCCCCTCCTCCAAGGAGTCCTCCTGGGTTCCCGCCGCCACCGGCCCAAGCCCCCTGCTCTCCCTTCTGCGGGCAGAGAAGCACACAAACGTGTGTTCAGCGGTTCTCCTGCCCGGTGCCTCACACACACCCTGCTGTGTCATCCTTTCACACAAAGAGAGGCGAAGCAGCTTGCCCAGCATCACGCAGCATGTAATCGCAATGCTAGGATTTAACCCAGGTCCGCCCGATGCCAGATCTCGCCCTCTTCCGCTCCCTGAGAGCCCTGAGCAGTGTCCTCCCGCTGTCTGCCTCTGGTCTGCTGGTATCTCTGCCTTCACTGTTCCTCTGATGTTCAGACCTGACCCACCTCTGCGCAGTAAGACTTCCGGGTAGGTCTGCCCTGGCACATGGCTCTCAGTGTGGGCAGTGGGCAATTTTTTCTGTGAGACAGCATCTCTTCCTGTAGGCCAGGCTGGCCTTGAACTTGTGGCACTCCTCCTGCCTTAGCCTCCCAAGTGCTAGGGTTATGGGTGTGTGCGCCACTGTGAACAGCTAGCAGTGAGCATTTATTAAGTGTCTGCTGGATGCTGGGTCTTCAAGGTCCACCTGGGCCTCTTGGTTCCTCCTGTCCTCACCGTGGTCCGGAGAGACTGTGTCTGCGATCTCCATTTTGTAGATGAGGAAGATAAGGGCTGAGAGAGCACTGGGATAGCTTGGGGGGGACCCAGTTCCACACTGAGGCCTGTGGCCAGGAGCGGAGTGCGCAGGACACTGTTGCAGGGTGGGTGACCTCTTGGCACTTGTCCATTTCAGAGAACAAGCCCAGGGAGAGATGAAAGAACACAAGAGAGCTGAGCATGGTAGCACATGCCTGTGATTTCAGCACTCTGGGAAGCTGAGGCAGGAGGATTACATGTTCTAGGCCAGCCTGGGAAGATTAGGAACTTAGCAAGACCCTGTCTCAACAAATAAAAATAAGAAAGGTCCGGACATACAGCTTAGTTCAAGGGCCCTGGGTTCAATTCCCCAGTACTGAAAGAAGAAAAAAGAGAAGAAGGGTTGGGGGAACACAAGCATTAGGCAGAGAAATGCACAGGAATACTGCATTTCAGCCGAGCACGGAGGCTCATGCCTGTAAAGTAGGGAGGCTGAGGCAGGAGCATCACTGCAAATTCCAGGCCAGCCTGGGGTACTTAGCGTGACTCTCTCTCAAAAAACCCGAAATAACAATAGAGAAGAAGAAGGAGGAGGAGGAGGAGGAGGAGGAGGAGGAGGAGAAGGAGAAAGCAGCCTGTCTGATGGGGGCGATTTCCACTCCACGCCCCAGGACAAGCAACAGCTGGGACTTGGTGAGCGGTGCCGGCCGACAGCCCAGGAGGAGGGGACCCTCGGCAGTGGGAGGGCAGCACCCTCTTTAGATCAGGTGGAGGGCAGCTCAGCTCAGCGATTGCGACGCTCTCTTAGCACTTTAATCAAATGCCTTTCGAATGGGTTTGCCTGATGTCAAAAATCCAATTGGACACATTCATTGGCCTGACAACCAATTTTCTTCGATGCATCACCAGGGACCGTCAGTCCATTCTCGGCGGCAGGGACTTGGCCATGGTGGACCTGGGAGAGCCGACGACTGTGCCTTTAATATTGTTTCAGGTGGAAGCGGGGGCAGCTAGGGCCGCAGGGCAGATGGACAGACAGGCAGGCGGACAATGGATGGACAAGATGGAGACCACGCCCCCTCCCCATCTCCTCTTCAGCGGAAGCAGCGTCTTTTACACCCTTTATGCCCTTGATTTGTTGTCATGGGGGGAGGGCAGGGTGCTCTGGCGAGACCCCCAGGAAGCAGGGCTGCTTGGGAGCGGGTGCTGGGAAATAAAAGGGGTCACCGAGCACCCCAGGGTCTCCCTGCCTCCTCCTGGAAGGCTCTATAGAGCAAGGCTGCGTGGTAAGGAGGAGCAGGCCAGCACTGGCCAGGATCCAGGTGAGTGTCAGGCAAGCTCCGTGACGCGGACGCGTTGGCAATTCCGAGTCTTGCTCACGGCCTCCTCGATGGTTCTGTGCTGGGAGGTTGTTTATCACAGCGAGCGACCCTGCAGCTTGCCCAGGAGAGCCTGGCCAACTCTAGCCATCCCTGCCCTGTGTCTTCCAGGGCAGGGCCCAGCAGAGTGGGCACATAGTCGCGTGACGTATGCTGCCAGAAAGGCCACAGCTCGCAGGGCTGAGATCAGGCCACGGGGTGCAGCTGGAGGCCGGGAGCGGACCTTGAATGCCGACTAATCACAAGATAACACAGGGGCTGCAAAAGCGCCGGGCAGTATAAAGCCCAGGCAGACGCTGAAGGATTAGTCTTATCTACCTGGACCTGCCTCCTAGACACGGGCCTGGAGGCTCGAGAGCTGCCGGCAACGTCGCCAGCCTCCTGAGACAGTCGGGGAGAGAACACACAGCTCCGCAGGAGCTAGGGGACGCCTATTTATCCCAAGGACGCCCCTGACCTTTCCCCACATGACAGGGACAGACGCACAGAGCCGAGCTGCATCCTTCTCCATTCAGAAGAGAAATGGAAGCATTACTCACCCAGCCCGGCCATTTATCATGGTCTGGGGACATCAATTTGACAGTGTGTCATTTTCCATTTGGTTTGGGCCCGGTGGACGCTGCCCTCGAAACACCTTCAATTAAATGCAGCTAATAACATGGAGCTATTTTGAGCAAGGAGGGCCCCTGCCTCCCCCGGAGCTCCATGTCTCCGGTCGGAGAGGGGCTTTCTGCAGGGAGGCACTGCAGACTCCAGCAATAAGATGTAGGTAGGGGAAGTGCAGGCAGGACAGGAGACGGGGTAGGGGGTGGGGGAAGGGCTGCCTAGTCCGGGGGGAGAGGCCATACCACAAGATGACGGAAGCTGTGGTGCTTGCCCAGCCTGGAGACGGCACCCAAGGTCTTGGAATCCTGCAGACTTGGAGGCAGAGTGCAGCTGTTTGGCCTCCTGCTGTGTGACTTCTGCCAAACCCCTGACCCTATCTGAGCCTTGGTTTCCTCGGTTTCCTCGTCTCTAAAACAGAGACAAGCAGCCTTCACGGAATGCTGTGACAAAGCCTATTATTCTAGGAGCTCAAACAGAGCAGCGTGGGCCCGAAGTTGTGAAGTCATTGGGGAGAACTCGTCATAACCTTTATTTTCCAAATTTAAAACCTGGGGAAAGACCAGGAATTTCTCGCACAACTCCAGCTTCAGCAGCCTCAGAAAGTGCAGAGTGCTTTGAGGAACACGTGATCTACAGAGTCAGAAACATTGGCTCCCAGTCCCAGCCTGGCCCCCAACTACCTGTGTGGCTTGGGGACATTTATTTAACATCTCTGCCTCTGTGTCCTTGTCTGTGAGCTGAAGATAATCCTGCCAGCCCTTCCTGGGGATGTGGACAGGGTAAGACAATATGCCCTGTGAAGAACCTAGCAGGTGAGAGACACTCAGTTGGCATCCGCTGACTTCTTCCTCCAGCCCCGAGGCCTGGTTCTAGAGAAAAGCCCAATATCACTCTGAGCAAGGCATCGGGTACACAGGGTCTCATCTGAGTCTGCACAGTGCTGCTGGTCTGCGAAATTGGGAGATAATGCCACATGTGATCTCTGATTTCTATAGTGCACACTGGTTGATGAGCTGGGTGTGGTGGCTCACACCTGTAATCGCAGCACTCAGGAGGCTGAGGCAGGAGGATCGCCATAAATCTGAGGCCCGCCTGGGCTCCATAGTGAGTTCAAAGTCAGCCTGAATTATATAGCAACAGCCTGTGTCAGAAAATAAACAAAAAAGTAGCTGTGCGTTAGCAAGTCCCGGAGATCCATCTCCCATCTTCCCTAGGACTGGTGTAGCCTGGGGCTCAGGGACCAGGCTGTACTCAAGGCCCCAGGGCCAGTGGTAGCACCAAGATGGGCACCTGCCACTGCAGCCTGAAGGCGAAACACAGAGGTCTTTGAGGGGCTCGAAGCTCTGGGGACAGGGACCCAGGGACTCATCCTCGGAGCCTGTAGGAGCTCAGGTCTGCAGCGTGAAGGCTCTTCCCACAGCCCACCTCGGGCCAATACCGACAGCTGTGCGGAGCCTCAGGGACGTACCTTCATCTGAGGGGCACCCAAGCCCTGGCCCCTTCCTGCCTGTCCTGCTTGCCGGCCAGCTCCCTTCCCCCCTCTCGGATCCATCTCCTCCTCTGTACAAAGGGGTCCTGAGTAGATGGCCTCACCCTTCCTCAGCTCTAAAGAGACTCAAGGCTTTTGGTTGTTGTTCTGTTTTTCTGAAACAGGCTCTCGCTATGCAGTTCAGGCTGGTCTTAAACTCACTATAGAGCCCAGGCTGGCCTCAAACTCTCAGTGATCCTCCTGCCTCAGCCTCCAGAGTGTTGGGATTATAGATGTGGGCAAGCATGTCCTGCTTCCACAGGATTTTTTTTTTTTTTTTTCATCTTTTTGAGACCAGGTTTCACTATGGAGTTTAGGCTGACCTCGAACTCACAGCGATCCTCCTGCCTTAGCCTCCCAAGCGCTGCCTGATCAAAAGGATTTATAAGCGGAGTTGGAAGGTGGCTCAACTTCCTTTCTGAAGGATGAGAGGAAGTAGCCAGACCGTCCTGTTCACTCTTTCTGCCCCACTGGGTTGCTCTTGCTGCATGCTTGTTTTCCAAATGCTTTTTTACAAGCTATTTTTCTTTTCCTTGTTCTTTTTCAACCCTCACAGAGGCAGGATTTAGGAAGGAAAAGAACAGGGCAGGGTTTGGAGCTGTTCACCTGTAATCCCAGCTACTGAGGAGTCTGAGGCAGGAGGATCACTAGAATCTGAGTCTGGACAACATATCAAGACCCTGTCTAAGGGCTGGGGATTTAGCTCAGTAGCAAAAGCGCCTGCCTGGCAAGCGCAAGGTCGTGAGTTCGGTTCCCGGTACCGGAGAAAAACCAAAACCAAAAACAAAAACAAAAGACCCTGTCTAAGAAAGAAAGAGAGAGAGAGAAAGAAAGAAAGGGCCAGGGATATAGTTCAGTGGCACAAGTGCCTGCCTGGCAAGTGTAAGGTCCTGCGTTCAGTTCACTGTACAAAAAAAAAGAAATGAAAGAATCAACATTTTCCCCCTACCAGCATTTTTAAAAAACAGGTCAAGACAATCATGAGGACTTTTCTCAGCAAGAAATAAATGTCCCTTTGTCACATCCACAGATCTGCTGGAACTTGGTGCTGGGGTAAACCGAGGAGACCCGAAGTTTAAACAAAGTACCAAGCACAGCCATGGACACGAGGCCAGCGGCTGCTACAGCCTCCCCTTTCACTCACCCACAGGAAAGATGAAAACAAATACTCTGCAAGGCAGGTTCGCACCCTTTGGAATTTATCTGAAGGGAACAATCCAAAGTACAGAAAGGTACATGGGCGTAGAGGTGTTTGTTATGTAAAAAGTTAATGCAAATTAAATGCCGGGCAATAAGGGATTGGTTAAGTAAATCATGCCCCATCTGACTGCTGGGGTATAAAATATCATATAACAATTTAAAAAAGGGGTCCATAAAACTTATGGAAAAATACATATGTTTTAACTCTAGAGGAAAACAAAAAAATCAGGGCTGCAGTCCAGTTAAACATGGTGGATTAAATACACTTTGACCTTGTCTTATAGCAACATTTCATGGAATTGGCAGTAAAATGGAGATGTAAAAAAATCCCAAGCCCACAATGGCCTGCGACATCAGGAGATAAGAGATTTCAACAGCTACCTGGGCTGGGGACAGCAGGGGGATGGGCGGTAATGACTCAGCAGAGCAAGAAAGCTACAGACCGAGCACTTGCAGCGAGGAGACCAGAGAGAAGCGAATTGAATTGTCTTAAAGCATTCCTGAGTGGCTCCGCACTTGAAAGCTCCAAGTCTGCAAAAATCCACTGTACTGTGCAGAGCTGAAGGCCCTGCAGTTTGTTAAAAGTCTACGTTTGGAGCAGCTGCCCTCGAAGGGACCCCTCCCAGCCTCTGCAGTGTCCACACAGCGTCCAACAGCAACCGGAGCCAAGGAAATAGAAGACAAGAAGAATGCACCCGCAAAATGCAGACGGAAACAGCATTTCCAACACAGAATTCTGCACTCAGTCTGATCACAAGGCAAGGGTGATGGTAAAACACATTTCAGACAAGCAAGTAACTGACTTTCCACGCACCTTTTCTTAGGAAGTTACTACAGGATGTGCTTCAAGCAAACAAGAGGGCAAACCAAGCAATGGGAACCCGTGGGACACAGGAAATAGGGGCTCTCACCTAAGAAACTGGCACAATGGCAGATGAGTGTTATCCCCTGGGTCTAGAGCATTCAGAGAGACCCGGACAGCAGAAAGATAGAGCAGTACAAACACAATGATCCAACACGTTATTTCAAACTTTTAGAAAGGAATGTGTATTGATAGGTATGTGGTAGTTTTCTTGGAGCATAGAGAACTGAGGAAATAAAAAAAGTGATACTAATACAAGAAAAACAAAATGATGACCAGACATAGTAGCTCACGTCTGTAATCCCAGCACTCAGGAGGCTGAGACAGGAGGACCGCTGACAATTCCTTTTTTTTTTTTTTTTTGAGACTGGGTCTTGCTATATAGTTCAGGCTGAACTTGAGCTCACTTTGTAGCCCAGGTGGGTCTCGAACTCACAGCTCACAAGGATCCTCCTGCCTCAGCGTCCTGCTTGCTGGGATTACAGGTGTGCACAACCACTCCTGGCAACCGCTGAAAATTCAAGGGCAGCCTGAAGTACATAGCAAGACCCAGTCTCAAAAAACAGAAACAAACAAACAAATAAAACCACAGTGATGTCTAGAAAAGGAAGTGGGAGAAGCAGTATTTTCATAGTTGTACAAATATAAATACTGGTCCAAACGGTGATATAACACAGCAGGATGATGTCAAGAGAAGTAGGGGTGGGAGCCTGTAAAGGAGCTAAATCCTTGGGGAACCAGCACAGCAAGGCATTTAGAGGCACAAGGAGATAACAGAAGCACTGTCTTAGGGAACTGAGACTGTTTTCTCTGGGGAGTGACAGCAGGGTTGAGGAGGAGCCAGGGGGCAGGAGGTGGCTGGCTGCTTATGCATGAAACCTCTTAGAGTTATTTGATTTCTTAGGACTATGTGCACATATTAATTTGGAAAAAGTAAAAGTTAATTTTTCAAAATTGCTTCTCCAGTCTGATCATAGCTGTCAGCACCGTGCATGGTTCCAGAAGCCAAACGGATGCAGCTCCAAATCACACCCCAGTAGAGCTGCTTTGTGCAAAGAGCAGGACTTGCTACCTTGATGATGCAGGGCAGGGTCCAAAGCTATGGCTCCCTGTGGGTTCCCTCCCTAGCTCCCTCATTTTTATGTCTTCTGCCTGGTAGTTCTAGGATTCCCATGTTTTTGTCTCACTTCCAGAGGCTTCAGAGATGCTCTGGGTTTGTTTGAATTCAGCACTTCCATTCTGGTTTTCCCTGCATTTTCTTTTCCCACCCTAACCCCAGAGTCCTGGCAGCCATCTTTATACTCATAACCCTGCCCCCTGGGTCACAGCTGATTGGAGCAAGAGTGATCACCTGACCCAAGCTCAGCCAATCCAGTTCTCTCTTGGGAAAACTTGTAATTGAGATGGAAACAGCCAGACAGCTGGACCACTTCCTTGAGTAGTGGAAATGTAAATGTAGGAGCTGTGGGCTGGAAGATTTCCAACTCCTTGGGCGTGAAGGTCAGACAGTCAGTCTGGAGGAAGAGAGGCTCAGACAGGCGGTGGGGAAGCAGACTCAAGACCCCGTGGAGTTGGTGTCAAGTAGAAAGACAGGCCAGTGAGAAGTTGGATGCTAATTCCTCCTTTAGGCCTTGAATTCTCACGCTCCTGTTTCCTCATGAGAAGCCGCCTTTTCCCATGATGTTAGCTTGAGTCACTTTCTGTCACCTACAACCAGAAGAATCTTATGTGACAACCAACCCAGCCCATCTGCCTGCGACTCTGAGATCCCAGCACCTGTTCCCCGCCCCCAACACTCCCAGAGTTCCTCTTTGTTTGTAGTAAACACAGGAAGGTTGTGTCTCACTAGGAAGGCCGAAGGGACTTTGAGTTTCTTTTGGCTGGGACCTTCCTCCCACTACCCTGTATTAGCAGGAGGACAGACCTATAACTGATAGACTCTCTCCTGGGACCTTTATTTTGTTTTGGTTTGGGTTTTGTTTTGAGACAGGGTCACACTATGTATTACAAACTGCTGTATAACTATGAGATCCTCCTGCTTCAGCCTCCACAGTGCTGGGATTACAGATGTGCATCACCCCACCCCGCTTTCTTCTGGGACTCTGAATCTTGAGTAGAAGCAAGGAAGAAGGTAAGGCTGGGGTTCACTGAGTGCCCCAGGAGAGTGGCCCTGAGAGGAACAGAAGCCAGAGCTCAGGTGTCACCTCTTTCAATCTGTGATTTCTCCTCAATTCTTCCATTAAGCCCATCTGTCTGTCTGTCTGTCTGCGTTAACGCCACTTACTTCCCGTTGGGCACAGCCCCAGAGCCAGGAGGAGGGACGGGAGCACCCTGGACAGATGTGTGACAGACCCTACAGCTCGGGGACTTCCAAGGCCTCGGGGCCACACCTCGTCCTTGGGGACTGTCGGGACGGCACCATGCTTGTTAACAGTGGCCGTGAAGGAGGCTTGGCAGGGCTGGCAGGCAACAGAAGCTTTGGAAACGTAGCCACCTCTGAGGCCATCACGCCCTCCATCCCTTCTCAGATACCGCGTTCACTTCTCATGTGTGCTTGCACGTTTATGCACATGCCAGTGCCACTGTGGACACACAGACACAGAGGCAGGTCCTGTGTTACTCTTTTCCAAAATGTGCATTATGTTACCTGTATTTCTCTGCATCTCAATTCTCCCCTCAGTGTCTTCACCCCCACTCAACCAATGCAGTGCTGATTCATTCTTTTTAATGGCCATATAATAGTCCGTGGGTTATGTACTCACCTCTGTTCAGCAGTTCTCCTGGCTAATGGGCATATGCCATATTCCCTCCGTGTGTGTGTGTGTGTGTGTGTGTGTGTGTGTGTGTGTTTAGGTGCATGCGTAGATGCACAAACACCACTCAAATAATGCCACAATAAACTTCTTTGTACTTACATCTTTACCTAATGGAGCTTTTACTTCCATGGGCTACATTCCCAGGAGTGAAATTGCTGGGCTGATGGGTATACATTTTTTTTTTTTTCAGTTTAATAGATGTTGCCAGACTGCTTCCTACAAATGTTATATCACTTTGCATTTCCCCTAAAACATAAGAGGGTGCGCTTTTCCCACATCCTCCAAGACTGGAAATACCTCAAAATATTCTCAGCCACAGCATTTAGCTATTGGCCCGATGGATGCTTTTCTCTTCTCTATTTCCTTCTCATTTTATTTTCCAATGGTTCCCCTCTGAGAAGAGGAAAGTTGCAGGGTTTCTATGTTAGCCATCCCTGCCCGGACCCATGCAGATCCTCGGGCCCTGGGCGCCCTGCGTCCCCTCACCAGGAGGACAAGCAGTCCTGGCTCCCTTGAGACCCTGGCAGCTCTGCCCAGCAAGTGAGGAGCCCCCGGATGCCTCATTAGAAGTCTCACCAGGGTCACCTGTACGGCAGGTGCGGGGGCACAGCTGAGAAAACCTCCAGAATCAGAAGCAGCCTGATGTGGGGTCAAAGCTGGGGCTCTAGCGAGTCCGTTGGCTTCTCTGAGCCTCTGCTTTACGACCTGGGTGGTGGGTGACAGAACACCCACAACACAGGGTTGTTAAAAGCGCGGTGCTCAATATTTGTAAGTGCTTAGGAAAACGTCTGGAGCAAAGCTTCAGCAGCCAGTTTGCTAAGTAAATAATGTCTGCCCCATCGTAGTGTCTCCGAGAGGTCGCCGGCACCCTGGTGCTTTTCTAGGCACACTTGTTGAGAATCTCTGAGAGCAATACGACAGAGACCCCCACAGAGGGCGTGGTATGGCCACTCCGAGCCTTGGGGGGTGGGGGCCGGCATGGGAGAGGTCACACTAGCGAGTCATCCTGGGTTGCAGCTACCTAGGGCAGCACAGCCTCTGTTTCTGGGGTGTGTGAACGGCCCTCTTTCCAGAGTCCCAATCCGCCCTGCTGTTCTTCGACTGGCCTTCCTGGGGTGCACACCTGGGGATGCTGGTGTGGGTCCCTGTGTCCTAGAACACAGGTTTCCCTTAGTTCCCTTGGGCTTCCCAAGGACCCAGCCTCTTCTGTAGAGGAGGATCTAACCAGCTGCCCTTCCCCATCAGCGACGCCGGCATCCTCCACCTGCCGTAGACACGGCCTGGGCTATGGGTAGCAGCAGTTGGGGTGGAGCTATGGCACAGACTAACCAGTGCCGACCCGCCTGAGTCCTGCAGAAAGGGGTGGGTCCCCAGATGATTGCCAGCATCCAGAATCCTCCAGGGAACTGCATGTGGCCTAAACCTGGGCCTCACAGTGGGCTTGCTGAACCCCAAGAGCCCAGCTGTAGCAGGGTGAATCCCAGCTTGTGTGCCAGACCCAGTCTTTCACATTGGGCGTTTCATGGTGGCTCAGAATAATAAAGGGGTTCTTGGGGATGAATACCTTGAACTCCTGCAGCCTGTCTCATTTGCTAAGAAGTTAAAATTCAGCTGTCAAACCGGGCATGGTGGCGTGGGTCTATAATCCCAGCACTCGAGAGCTAAGGCAGGAGGACCGCCATGAGTTCAAGGCCAGCCTGGACTACACAGTGAGTTCAAGGCCAGCCCGAACTGCATAGTGAGACCCAGTCTCAAAAAGACCAACGTAAAATAATTCAATTGCATCTTGACTCCTTCCAATCTCCACTCCCCACCACCAACACTATCACTTCCCTGTTCTTCCCTGATCCCTGCCTAGGCAGGAACTTCTGTTTTCCCAGGGCCAGGCCCTCCTACCCTGCCTGGGTCCCCATCCATGACCCTTCCCACAGGGTCGCACAGAGGATGAATTCAGAACTTGCATCCTGGATATCAATGGAAGTGAGGAGTCGTGGATACCACAGGACACTGCTTTCCTTCACCGCTTCCTTCCCTCATATCCGTGGCTCTCAGCAGCCTGCTTATCTGCCCTCTTAGAGTCCTGCCCAGTTCCCTCCCGACTGACACGGTGATATGGTAGCCTCGGATCTCTCTCAGCAGAGCAGTGGGCTGTGATTGTTGAGGGCACTCCACTCCCAGTTACTGTCTGTGCGAATCACGTGTCAGAATAACCTCCCCCGGCAATTTGGAGGAGCTTGGTGACAGGAAGACACTGGCCGCAGAGCCGCCCAGAATGGATCGCGTTTGCTTGGTGTCCAGCAGTGGAGCCGGTTTCTGTCGGGTTGTGTTCCTGGGGACAGCGGGTGTTGGCTGTGCCTGAGAAGCAATCCCTGTGCTTGGTGGAGTTTGGTTTTTTTCTCCTCTTCCTCTTGCTCCTTCTCCTGCTGCTGCTCCTCCTCTTCTTTCTCTTCCTTCTTTTCCTCCTCTTCTTCATCTTCCTCCTTCTCATCTTCTTCTCCTCTTTCTTTCCTTTTGAAGGCAAAGGCCTGCTCCACTCCCTGAGAAATCAAGGTGGCTTCAGGTGAGACCTCTGTGACACAGGGTCTGGCCTCTGAATCACAGTTCAAGGCCTCTGAATCACAGCAGGACAGCAGCAGTTAGAAGGAAGAGACTGCGTCAGAGTTGGATTCAGGGATGCCACAAGATGACCTTGGACAAGGCTCCTCTGAACTTCTGTTCCCTCTTCTGGATAAGAGATAATTGGGTGAAATCGTTCCCAAGATTCTTGACCCAGAAAGTGACCCACCAGTGCTGTATCTTGCACTTACAGAGCACTTCCGGCCATGGGATTGCATGTGATGCTCACAGTAGCCCCGGCAGACAGTGGGGGAGGGGAAACTGTCCCCACTGTGCGTCAGCGAGGCATGCCTGTGGTCACACATCCTGCCATGGTGGAGCTGGTCCTCCGGCTCCAGCCCATCACCCTCAGGACAGACAGGCAGACTCCAGAATGCAATGCCTTCCCCTTCATCCCTGCCCAGCGGTTGTGTTCAAGCCAGAATCCAGCTCATGCTGCCCACTTCGGTTTCTGCTGAGATAGCTGAGCTCAGAGAGGGAAGTGAAGGGTGCCTGTCCCCTGCCCCCAAAACATCCCGAGAGTACCCCATGCCCAGGGCTCAGCGGGCCTGGGGACAAGCACACCTATGTTTCTGGCTGCCCT
This sequence comes from Chinchilla lanigera, assembly GCF_000276665.1. Classification (NCBI taxonomy): domain Eukaryota; kingdom Metazoa; phylum Chordata; class Mammalia; order Rodentia; family Chinchillidae; genus Chinchilla; species Chinchilla lanigera. Next base: position 6,576,528 of record NW_004955450.1, read on the forward strand.
GAGGGTGGGTCTGTAGTAAAGCAGGCATCTGCAAACCCTGGACATATGTGAGACACCAGCACCACCCATGCTGCTGCTGAGGAGCCTTGAGCAATTGTCACCTGGGTCCTCCAGGGCTGGCACGCTGAGAAGTCATGACAGGGTGAGGAGTGTCCACGCCCTGTCCCTGCCCCAAGTGTCTTCCTGACCCTCCACAGGCACGGCTGCTGCCCTTTGGGGTCGCAGAAGCCTGGGCTTCACCCCTCGAGGCCTGGGCCCTCCATCCCTCACTTTTCCAGACCTCAGAGTGAGCAGTTGGCTCCGGGGCACCTTGTGGCCACCCTGCGGTCGCAACAAACACAGCTGGCAGGGCTAGCTGGCTGCTGCAGGGCCTGAGATGCCTCAACTTCCTTCTTCATGGCACCTGCCAGCTCTTCTTAAGGCTCAGCTCAGGGAACCCCTCTTCCAGGCACGGTCCTCCCTCCAGGAGCCCACAGCCCTCCCTAGCCACCTCCTTCTGCAGTCAGCAGGAAAACCCCTTTGTCAGGTCGGCCTGCTGTTTTCCTTTCCCTGTTGACACAGGGAAGACCTGGCAGCCTGCAGAGCCTGAGCTGGCCTCCTGCTCTTTGAAATGCAAACATGGGCCTGTGTGCTCTGGGCCCTTCTGCAGGGCCACTCTGGAGGAAAAGCAGGTTGGAAATACTTCACTCCATGTTTACACTTGGAAGCTGAAGCAGCAGCCGTACATGCCCAGGTCTCTAGGGGCCAGTGAGTCCATCCGCAGAAATCACCAGACATGCAGCTCCTTCCAGCCTTTCCTCAGCTCCCTATCCTCCACCTCCAGGGGTACAAACTTTCCTGGCCAGGCCAGGCAGAGGAGAATGGATTCTCATCTGAGCCCATGACTCTCAGAAGGAGTTGCCTAGGAGGCTGAGGCAGGAGGATCCTGAGTCTCAACTCAGCCTGGGCAACTTAGCAATTTAGCAAGAACCTGCTCAAAATAAAAAGGGCTAAGGGTGTAGTGCAGGGCAAAGGTGCTGGGTTTGATTCCTTGGTTGCGTGGGGAGTCAGGGCTGACTCTAAGGGGAGCCCCAGCTGCCAAGTCCGGGTGCTGGGCTGCACCAGGCCTCTCCACACCCTATTTCCTTTAAGCCGTCTGAAGCAGGCAGGGCAAGGCTGGAGAGTCGATGAGGCTCCTGTCCAGGGTGGGACCCCGGTGGTGGCTCCTTGGAGCTGTCCCTGAGAGCCTGCTCCGGAACCCCCTTGTGTGCAGAGGCTGCTGGGAAGGATTCTCAAAGAAGGAGTGGGGCTTCCAGAGAAGGTGGCATAAAAGCATCATGGGAAAATCGGAGGCTCCAAGGCTGGGACATAAGAATGGGACCGGGCAGGAGCGGCCTGCAGAAAGGCCTCCACCCCTACACAGTGGATCAAAACACACACTGAACGTACAATTGATACTTTAAAAAATATACTACATTGCTGTGAATCCCCCGGGCTCCAACACCTCCTCTTGCTTGAGACACACTGACCTTGCCACTGGCTGCAGCAGCTCTGGAAGTGCTCTTCCGTGAGTGTCTTTAGCTACCCTGTCGGGGCTGCCTCGCTGTCCTGCATCGATCCTAAATGATTCCTCTTCACGGTCATTTTTACTTCGAGGAAGAACCAAAAGTCACACGGTGCCAGGCCCAGTGAGCAAGGCAGCTGAGAACGTTCTGTCACGCTTTTCTCTGACAGAAGTGACTGCTGGATCAATGAAGGGTGATCAAAACTACGGTGGTTATTTAAATTTTTAAAAATTATTATGGTAAAAGACACATTGCCTTAGTTTCCCTCTAGGTACTTAAATACCCCCTCTCTTCTGACGCACTTACTCCAGTATTCTTGGCAATTTGTCCTTCTTTTACTGTGATAAGTACACAACAATTATATCCCCACGTGGAGGTGGCGAATGTATGGAACACATCTTCATTCCTTTCTTCATTCTCTTTCCCTCTCTTCCCTCCCCTCCCCTCCCCTTCTGTCCCTTTCCCTCCCCTCCCATCTCCTCCCCTCCCCTCCATGTCTTGTCCCCTTCCCCTTTGAGAAAGAACTATTTTCCTATTTCCTAACATCTATCTTTTCTTTTGTCCTGTATTTCTAATTTAAGTTTTTCATATAAGAGAAACCATGTGATATTTAAGTTTATGTGTCCAATTTATTTCACTTGACATTATGCTCTCAAGTTGCATCCATTTTCCTACAGATGACTCCAGTTCTTCCCTCTTGATGGCAGAGTAGTATTCCACGGTGTGTTAATACCACACTTTCTTGTTGTTTTTGTTTGTTTGTTTGTTTGTTTCTGGTACCGGGAATCGAACTCACAACCTTGCGCTTGCCAGGCAGGCGCTGTGCCGCTGAGCTAAACCCCCAGCCCCACCACACTTTCTTTATCCATTCATCTTTTCATGGATTTGCAGGCCGCTTCCACAATGTAGGTAGCAAGAGTTGTGCTGCTATAAACACGCGTGTGCATAGATCTCTGTAATATGGTATCTTTAGCTCTTTGGGGAAGATACCTAAGAGCTGGGCCCAGTGGAATTTCTAGTTGTAGTTTTGTGAGGGCTCTGCACACTGATTTCCACAGTGGTCACATTCGTTTACATTTGCACTTTTTTCACACTTGCTCAGGGCCCGTTTGCTCTTGGTTTGCACCGAGTCCCATCAAGTCCCGGGCCATGAAGGATGTGACACGGTCAGAAGCAGGCGCTCGGGCCGCAGGGACTGAACAGCCCAAGCATGGGGAGGAGGGAGAGCTGGCGCAGCAGGTTGGGGGGCCAGGCGGAGCCGGCACCATGACCCTGCTGCTCCCTGGCTGAATGAGGACGGCCACATTCCTGCCACCCGGAGACTCGGTGCCCTCATCTGAAACCAGGCCTGAGCCCGTCAGATAATGGGAGGAGAGAGGAAGCGACAGGGCAGATGGGCCTCCGGGGTCCCCACTGCTGCGCTGCGGGCTGCTTTCAGTGACAGAGAGAAACGCACCACTTCCTGGGCCGGTGGGTCTCAAACTTGTCTATGCATCGGAAGGCCCTGGGCGGCGGGGCACCTGGCTCAGGCTCCCGAGATTCTGAATTAAACAGCTGGAGGTTGGCATGGGCATCGGGACTGTTCTAAAGCTCTTGGGATGATTCCGACATGCAGCTAAAGCAGAGAACCACGGCCCCAGGAGCAGCTGTAACCCAAGCCATCCCGAGGCAGAGGAGTGGCGGAGAAGGGGCCACAGCTCCGTCTGGAGGCCCAGGTTGTACACGCAGAGCAGCGTACTTCGGAGAGCCCTCTGCCAACGCGCTTAATTTCTTTGAAGCTTTGGCTCGTAAGGGAATAAAGTTCAATTATCTGGAAAACTCTCTTACGTGGAACTCCTCATTCCCTGATGGCCCGGGCTAAATGAGGTGTTACAATTCTGTAGATTCTCAAATTGGAGTCTGGGATTCTTCACCCAGAAAAAAAATTATCCAAAGGCGTGTGCTCCAGTGTCCCTCCACGTCCCGCCACCCCCTCAGGCAGCTTGGGAGGACGTGTCCTACGGAAGAGCTCCCTGGCACCGTGGGGAGATTTTTGCTTTGAGACCTGGCCAGCCAAAGTGACATCCATACCTATGTTGGACTCCAAGTGCTCCGTGGGCCCTTTAATCCAGGCTGGCTTTGAACTCACTATGTAACCCAAGCTGGCCTCAAACTCTTGGTGATCCGCCTGCCTCAGCCTCCCGAGTGCTAGGATTATAGGCAAGCCCCCACCACACCCAGCTCTGCCCCCATTTTTAAGGGAAGTATTGGTAAGCTGGTGATCAAGCTGTACTCAAAGCCAGGTCACAGGAGGAGGCCCAGGGCTCGGGTGTTATTCAGTCTTTGACCCCAGGGGCTTGTCTGGGGAGCTGGCAGGGTCGTCTTGATCCTCACCTTGAGCCTGTGGACCCATCTTCCTGGGTAGCAGTGCAGGGTCAAACTTGGCCAAAGTGAGGCAAAGCCACAGGGCAGACCGCTCCTGCCAGGAGCCCGGACTAGTTTGTAATATCACCACTGCAACCCACACCGATGGTCTCCTTAGGTAGGCAAGGGGCCACTTGGTTATTGCAGTTTGGTGCTGGGTTAGATAGAACCCAGGCCCTCACATGTTCGAGACAAGTGCTGCCCTGCCAGTGAGCTATGCCCCAGCCCCGGGGACGGCCCCATCAAAGGTGTCACTGTCCCCGGGTCCCCTCAAGCTAGCGCGTAGTCTTGCATCTTCTTCCCATGCTAAGATGCAAGACACCGGCGAAGTGTAGCCACAAGGAGATGTCACAATCAGCGACAGTGAGGTGTTCTCTCTATCCAGGCGGGGAAGGGATTCTAATCAGGACCAATACCTGAAGCTAAAGCACAGAATTCCCTGGTGTAAGATAGACGTGGGCACTGGCTGTTACAGACCTCAGGGCCAAGTCCTGTGCCGAGCGGAGCTGGGCTCTTCCAGCTCATTTCATTTCTTATTCCTTCTCAAACCTTCCTGCAGGCGGGGTTGGGGCTGGGATGGAAGTGGGAAAGAAAGAGCAGCTTCTGAAAGATGCATGCCTTGGTGCTCCGCTCCTTGCAGTAACATCTACATTATTAACCAGAATACCACGCCCGAGCTGATCTTGCAGGCTGATAAAATACGGGGTGAACTCAGCCTGCCACCAAAAGATCCGGATTGCAGAAACACCCTGGGCCCCTGCAGCTTCTTCTCCAGTGTTGGTTTTCAGATCATTAAGTATTTAATAGAGGGAGAGACCGAAACCCATGTGGTCCGAACCACCACAGATGAAGTATCAATCGGAAATGAAGAAAGAACAAGTCTGAGATGGTAATGATCTTTGGAGGACAGGTCCTTGTTCATTTGGTGGTTTGTTTTATTCTGTTTTGGTCTCGCTACGTAGTCCAGGCTGGCCTTGACTTCACTCTGTAGCCCAGGCTGGCCTCCAGCTCATGGCTATCTTACCTCAACCTACTGAGTGCTGAGATTACTGAGATACACCACCGCGGCTGTCTCAACTGGATGACTTTTCAAAAAACGCTTTGCCTGGCAGGAAACTGAGTGACTAAAGCTCATGCATAAATGCAAGGCGCCTGGTGACTTTGGCATGCAGCTAGGTATCACCCTATCTTGCAGGTGAGAAACCACGTGGTCTCAGAGAGTATGCAAGAGTCCTGGGGCTACAGGACTCGCGAGGAGCCACACATGCAGAGCCAGATTGAGGTCCCACGATCAAACCCATTCCAAGAGGGAAGTGCTCCTGGTCCCTGCCTCTGCAGGCACCAGGATTAAACTCTGATCCCTTCCTCTGGTGTTGCTGAGAGACCCGGGCTTTCCTTGGTAAAGTAGCTGTTATGGTTCATACCTCTATGTACCTTCATACCCCAAAAGCCTCTTGCACTCATAGGCAGGAATGTGGAAGGCAATTGGACTTCCCGTTAGGAGGCGGGACCTGGTCAAAAGAGGCGGGCCTTGGGGCGGGGCCTGGGAGGGGTTATCTTCTTCCCGGCTCCTCCCTTCTCATGCTGCTTCCTGTCTGCCCTGCAGTGAGCCGCTCTCCTCCGCTCAGCGCTTCTGCCATGCCTTGGAGCCATGGAGTATGGAATGAAATCTCTACCAAAAGTTAGCCCAAATAAACATCTCTTTTCAGTGAGGACTGTCCGGTACTGTGTCCCAGCAACCAGGAGAGTAATGGTAGCGGTGGGGTCTAGGGCAGAGACGAGGACTGTAGGCTCACTGAGCATTTCTGGGTTCTGAGATCCCCACACCATGTGCTCACCTACCATCACCCAGGGAAGTAGAAGCCACCGTGAACTCCCCTGTCCTGATGAGAACAGAAGCTAGACAGTGGTGCAGACCTGTAATTCCAGCCCTCAGGAGGCTGAGGCAGGAGGATCGCTGTGAGTTCTGGGGCCAGCCTGGGTTACATAGTGAGTTCAAGGCCAGCCTGAGCTACATAGCGAGATTCTGTCTTTAAAAACAAACAAAAAAAAAAAACCACAGAGACCCAGGCTGGGTAACCTGTCCAAGACGCCTGTGTGGAACACTCTGGATTCAACCTGTGAACCCAGAAAGTTTGTTTCCAAGTGAACCTCTGGGTGCACAGCCGGGTCTTCTCCTGGCCGCAGGCCTCTCGGAGCTCCCAGACCCTGCTGTAGAGACAACAATGATATTTGGTGGCTGCCCTCTCTAACTGGCGCAAGAAGAACAGTGTCCCTGTGACTCAGGAGAGCCAGGTTAACTGGAAGTTGGCCACCCACTTCAAGGAAAAGCAGCAGAGGCCTGATGGAGGGACAGGCCCTGTGCCCGAGTGACTTTGGCACTTAATTGCTTATTATTTAATTGCCATATTGGGGGGGGTACAAAGTGATCTACTGCAAAGTTATTAGCAAATTCCAGTTTTAAGGAAATAATTGCTGAATTCTCCCTCCCTGGGTTGAGTAATTCCTTCCAAGACACTCAGTGACAGTAAGCATGTACGCTAGGGCCGCCAGCAGCTCTGTAATATGCAAATAAAGTAACTCTGTAATTACCAATAAAATGCTTACTGAAGTGACAAATTTTTACTCAGCAGCGAGTTGGGGGGAAAATGGCATCATTTGTTTTTTAAGGATCCTTTAACCTTGTTAGCTGACATCCATTTCTGTGCTGTTTTATGGTCACTTAAAAAGACAAGGGAGCCAGCCGGTCTCCCTCCATGGGGAGCAGGTTCTCCCGGGAGCTCTCTCTCTTCCAAGCAGCCCCGTGCCTTCTGTGGAGGGCACCTCTGCAGCGGGCACAGACGGGCCACTTGAGGTGAATGTGCCAGGCCTGCCCTGGAATCTCTGTGTGCACTGGGAGCTGGACTTTGGCTCATTTCAGGGCAGATCTTTCCAGACAGCCTAGTAGCTGCGGACCGCTCAGCCGGAAGCAGCTACCAGAACGATGTTCCTGAAACCCCTCTTGGACTCTGTGGCTCCCGCGACCCTTGCCTTGTGCCTCAGAGTTCACAGCACAAAATCAGCTGCAGAATGGTGTATTGGTCAGCACAAGGCTAAGGGATGGGGCAGTAACAAGCAAGTTCAAAATCTCAGTGGCTTCAAACAATCAAAGTTATGCCTTGCTCATAGTACACGTCATATCGTGGTCAGGAGGAATTTCCGCTCATTGTACTCACTCAGCAAAAGGCCACACTGCTGGCCTGTCCCCAGGCTGGAGGGACATGAAACCTTATTTACCCTGGAACAGTGGGTTACTTCCTCTCAAACTCCATACCCAGCCCCTACCAGCCGCACACAAGGTCAGGAAGTGAAATTCTACCCTGGGCCCAGGAGGAAGAGAAACAGAGATGTGGTATTATGGTTTGCATCTAGATGTCCCCCCAAAGCCTCATGCAGTCATGGGGGTGGGCTTCTAGAATTTGTGATTCATTCATGGTTCAGTGCTGGGATTAAGGGTGTAAATGCGACACCTGCCCTAGAGCAGGTAGCCTGCATAAAATATAGAAGGGACTGAAAGATTTCTCTCTCTCTCTCTCTGTTGCTTTTGCTGTCTTCCTCCACCATGAATGGTTGCCCCTCTGCCATGTGCCACCCTGCCCTGGAGCCAGCTGAAACCTCCACAAACTGTGAGCTATGTAAGCCTTTTCCCCTTTAACTTTGGGTGTCAGGTATTTTGTCTCAGCAATGAGAAAAGTAACCAAGACATGCAGGATCACTTCACTAACGGCTACCACAAATGTGGGTTTTTAATTCTGTAAGGGCAGGGTGTGGTGACTCACTCCTCTAATTTTAGCACTCAGGAGGCTGAGGCGGGAGGATCACTATGAAGTTTCCCATAGTGAGTTCAAAGCCAGCCTGAAGTACATTGTGAGACTTTCTCAAAGTAAAAATTAAAAATAAATAGATCAAATTGTATAAGCATGATGTCCTTCACAGGGATGCTGAGGGAGTCAAGTGTGTGGGGGCGTGTGGGGTACCCAGCACAGTGCCAGGGCACTAAGGTTGGCATAGTAGGTGCTCAAGGCGCATTTACTAGAAGAGCATTGGCATGGTCCTTTGTCGTCATAGACAGCAGTCCTCTCTCCCTCTTTCACTCTTTCTGGATCCCTATAAACAAGGGTGAGCAGAGAAAGCCTTCCAAGGGAGGGTGACAAAGGGGCCGAGTGTGTGTGTTGCTGTGACATCAGGAGGAAAGGCTGGGAGGGATGATGGGTGAAGGTAGCAGTGGGGAGCATGCCTTGGCTGCTGATAGTGTTTGGGCAATAAAGGGGTCTCCCCAAGGAAGGAGGCAGGGGCCTTCACCCTGACTGCTGCCGGGCAGGAAGACCCGCAGGTGCCCGTGTCTCCCTCTTGGCTTGGAAGTAAGGCTGGAGTTAGATGACCAGAAACTTCTCTCTGCTCCTCAGGGTCCCCACCGAGAACCTGGTCCTCTCTCCCGCACCCCAGCACAGTCTCTGCACTGATGCCAACCTCCTTTCCCCGCTCCCTTGCAAAGGCTCCGTTTCTGGGTGACCGCATCTGCCCCTGAAGTGAGGCTTTTCCTTTCCCTTTGCCTTGGTGACTGCCGAAGTCCCAGCAGGCCGTGGAGCTTTGCCAGCCACATCCGCTTGTGCTCGGCCCATTGTCTGTGGCTAATGCCTCGCTTTTGAACTCTGGCCCTTCTGGGGGAAATGGTTTCAATAGGAGCAACTCCGAACTCTCCCCGGCCTTGACATCTGGGCGTCTGAAGCCCGGATTCCAGGATATGCGGCTCTTTTGAAGGAAACAAATTCAATTGGTGATTATGTCCCATTTTACTTTATGCCTAAGGAGTGGTCTTGTCCTCTGGCCAGTGATTTTTTTTTTTTTTTCCTCATTCAACAAACACTTACTGATCTCATAGTTTGGATGAGACACTGGGTTGGGTGTGGGGTGAGAAAGTGGGAAGAGTGAGCACTTAAAAAAAAATGACCTTAGCTAGGCCTGGTGGCACACACCTGTAATCCCAGCACCCTGGAAGGCTGAGGCAGGATAATTCCAGCCCAGTCTGGGAAACTTAGAGATCAGTAAGACCCGGACTCAAACATATTTTAAAGAAAGAAAGAAAGCACAGAAGTATAATTCAGCAAAAAGCCCCTGGGTTCAATCCCTGTACCAAAATAAAAAAACAGCCAGGCATGATGGCTCATGCCTGTAAACCCAGCACTCAGGAGGCTGAGGCAGGAGGTTTGCCATGAGTTCAAGTCCAGCTTGGGCTACATAGCAAGACTATCTCAAGAAACCCCCAAAATTTGAGTAATAATAATAATACAATTAAAAAATAAAAATAAATGTTAAAAGGGGTAGTTATCTAGCAGCTCATAGACTGAGCTCTCTGTGGGTGAGAAATGGATCCTACTACCATTGGCAGAAGGGCTCAGGGACCCCAGAACAGACAACACCAGTCTCCCTTTGGCCAGCTGTGCATTCCAAGGACAGCAGCCACTCTCTGGGCAGAGCTCCTGGCCTGAGGGTGAGGATGTGAAGGGGCACAGGAAGCAAAACTTCCCTGAGATTTCACTCACTGGGTCCTCTGCGACTCGGGGTCTCCATCATTACCCCCACTTTACAGGGGCTTCGGTTTCCTTATCCAAGCTCGTGTATTGCTTGAAGTCCCTGGAACACCTACCTGCCTGCTGCAGGAGCCTCCGCCGGTCCCTCCCTGTCCGGCTGCCCTGCCCCCCTGAACTACATAGTGAAACCCTGGCTCAAAAAGCAAGCAAGCAAATAAACAAACACAAAACTAGATCCTTGTAGAAGCTGTGACTTTTCATCTGCTGAACAAGGCAGGTGCTGAGTGCCACAGGTGGCCCCCTGGGGTGCCTTGGACCCTCTTGTGGCAGAAGGAAGCAGGGAGGGAGGGCGGTCAGGGCACAGCCCCTCCATCTCAGGCCCAGGGAGGGTTAACCGTGGACAGGAAGGAGGAGGGGAGGCAACTCAGCAAGACCAGGACAGCTGTCGGTTGGACCTGAGAACAGCGCGTCTTCCCACCCTCTGCCACCCCTTACCCTGGGCCTGCCTGGGTACCCGAGCCATGCCAGTCCTCACCTGCCCAAGGTCCCAGGCCATCTGGGGATGGGGAGGCGGTGATGGATGTTGTGGAGTAGAGGGTGTAGGGTGACGGCCCAGCGGTGCCACCCACACCACGGCGTCACTGCCCCTGATCCAAACCCACAGAGCGTTGGGGCTGGGGATTTAGCTCAGCAGCACAGTGCCTGCCTGGCAAGCGCACGGTCATGAGTTCGATTCCCGGTACCGGGAAAAAGAAAAAAAGACAAACCCACAGAACTGCTGCAATACCTTGTAGGCCCTTTACCTCTGTCCCGCTACAGCCCTAGAGCACTGCCCCCCGAGGGAAAAAGCTCCTCAGCTGGGGCAGCTCAGGGAGGGGTCTTCCCGGAAGTGGTCCACGGTCACCGGCTGGAGCAGAGAACTTGACCTCTAAGACTTACCCTCTTCAGAGCGACCTACTCCTTGAACTTCACCTGCACTTGGTTTCCTGAGTGTGTTTCTCTGTGTTCATGCTGAGGTAATTTTTAAAAGTTGTTTTTTAGTTGGGCATGGTGCTGCATGCCTGTAATGGCAGCACTTGGGAGGCTGAGGCAGGAGGATCGTTGGCCAGGAGTTTGAGTTCAAGGCCAGCCCTGACTCAACAAAACAAAGCAAAACAAATTTTTTGTTTTTGTTTTCGTTTTGAGACAAAACTGTGTAGCCCTGGCTGGTTTCAAACTTGCAGAGATCTTCTTGCCTCAGCCTCCTGAGTACTGCGATTATAGGTGTGTGCCACCACGCCTGGCTTGAAAGTTTTAATTGACTTTCTTTTTTTAGAGGAGTTATAGGGTTCATAGCGAAGCGGAAAATACAGAGATCCCCCTGCACGCGCACGCGCGTGCACACACACACGTCCCTGCCCAGAGGGTCCACGTGTTCTGATCTGTCTTCTCCAATGACATTCGGTTATCACTCCAAGCGCATGGTGTGTACATTGATGTCACGCATTCTATGAATAGTTGTGATGATGGGGCCTCCTGTGGGTCTTGACAAATATCTAATCATACCTATTATCTGACAAACACGTAACGGCATATGACGCTGCAATGCAGCGGATGCAGAATGATTTTGCTGCCCTGAGATGCCAGGCTTGGTGCACTTGTCCCCTCATCCCTCAATCCCCGACAACTGCTGACCGTTTTTATTATCTTCATTTTTGTCTTTTCCAGAATCTCCTAGAGTTGGACCCTGTAGCCTTTCTGTATCTTTTCATGGCTGCATAGCTCATGTCTGTGTTTGTTTTGTTTTGTTTTGTTTGCGACAGGGTCTCCCTACGCTGCCCTGCCCAGCCTCGAACTTGTAACCTTCTTGTCTCAACCTGCTGAATAGCTGGGACTGCAGGCGTGCGCCACTAAACCCAGCACGTTTAAGTCTTTTTTATCCCTAAATAATATTCCATTGTTTGGACGCAAGACAGTTTGTTTATCCATTCACCTCTTGAAGGACATCTTGATTCCTTCCAAGTTTTGGAAATGATGAATAATTGAAATATTCAAATACGAGTCAAGCTGCTATAAACATCCATGTGCAGACTCCCGTGAGGACGGAAGTCTCTTGCACATTTGGGTGATCACCAAGGAGCATGAGTACAGAGGCATCCTCCTTTCCTTCTCCCAGCCCCACCGAAGGACTTAGAGGCAAAGGACGCATCTGCTCGTCTATGTCCTCAATAAATGTCTGTTGAAATCGAGAGCGCAGACAAGCCTCAGGTTTTCCAGGATGCAATACATTTCCTATCATTTGGAAAGAGGGAAGCACACTTGGTACATTGGGATGAGAGTGGGGGTGGGGGATAGAGAGGAGGGAGAAGGGGAATAAACAAAGGACAAAGAAGCACTAGGTATGTGTTCCGATTCTCCACCCTGATGTACTTCTCAGGGATTGCAAACATACTAATAAAAAAGGAGGGAAAAAAACCTTTACATTTCTTACCATTGTATTCTTGGCAACAAAGGCGATTTAATAGGAACATGACACAGTGGAGATTGAAAATGCCTGTAGAAGGCTTTCCATCGGAAACTATTTCAGCAACCAGCTTTTTCAAAATATTTTGTGCCAGATCCTGAGATTCTGGGTACGAGGCTCCTGGGGGTTTGAGAAAGGGACTAGTTCTGGGCTCAGTCGTGGGCCGCTGTGTCCCCCGGAAACAAGCACAGGGAGTGGGCTTCCTTCCGGCCAGGCTATTCTAGGGCGCCCTGGCCATGGAACCTCCACCCATGGGCCTCTGGGGGAAACTGAGGCAGAGAAGGCAGCTCTGGGGAGATGTACGGTGTTTTCAGCTTAGGTCCCACAGGGGAGAGGAGGGTGGGAGCATCCTTTTCGTGGGTGCTGCCCCTTTGCCCCTCCCATCCTCTAACCTTTCCGGCTTAACTGAGGGGCCTGTAAGGCTGCTGTGACTCGTACCAGCCTGGTGGACTCGGGCTGCTGAGATTCACCTCTACAGGCTCAGCGTAAGCCACAAATTCTATGCAGTGCATCCCATATGCCCAGGGTGGCTTTGGGGCACCAGGACGGGACAAGGCAGAGTCCCTGGCCTCACGAAGTGGCCACTCCAGCAGAGACAGACAGCAAGCCAGCAGCATCAAGGCCCCACTCTGCTAGGGGGAGAGCGGCTCCCAAGAAGCTCACAGTCGAACCAGGAAGGCGTCAGAAGTAGGCGGACAGAGTGGGCCAAACTTCTACATTAAAGTGGGATGACCGGGGACTTAGAAAGATGTGAGGGAGAAGGGGGCTGAGGGACCCCAGGGAAGGAGTCTGGTAGGCAGAAGGGTCAACCCGAAAGTAGCCCCCAGCTGGGGCTGTGCTGGCCCCCACCGAGGGGGTGGGGGACTTGGGGCAGACTATGGAGCCTGGGGATCGCGTAAGGACTTGGGCTTTTCTCAGACACAGGAGATGAGGGCAGTGACACGGCCATCCTGAACTGTCTGTTAGGACTGGACCAAGGGTCATCATCCCAGCACGCCTGGAGGCTGAGGCAGGAAGATCCTAAGTTCTAGCCCAACCTGGGCACTTTAGCAAGACTCTGTCTCAAAATTTAAAAAATAGGGCTGGGGATTTAGCTCAGGGGCACAGCGCCTGCCTGGCAAGCGTGAGGTCATGAGTTCAATTCCTGCTATTGGAAGAAAAACAAAACAAAACAAAAATTTAAAAAATAAATAAACAAGAAGGGCTGGGGAATGGAGTTTAGTGTGAAGGCACTGTACCTTACAAAAAAGAAAAAAAAAAAGCAGACCAAGAGGTAGTGAGCAGGGTTAGAAAATAAGGCCTTTCGGGGGCCACTGAACGGAGATGAGACAGCTGGACCTGCTGGCCACAGTGGAGGGGAACAAAGAGCAGGCTTGGGACTGGCTCGGCCCACGGAGCTGGTTGGTTCCCTGAGGACCTGGCCCCCACTCTCTAAGGGCTGAGGTGGAAGCCGGTCCTCAGGCTGCCCCGAGTGGCCAGGCGGGGGAAGGGACTGTCCAGGTCTGCTCCACCTTCCACCCGGGGCACAAGGGCAGCCTTCCTATTGTGCACCCTAACCGCTGACCTCTCCATCACCCCACACCTGCCAGCATTCCAGTTAAAGAGGAAGCACAGAACCGGAAGTGCAACGCCTGCCCGGCTCCCGGGCCAGCTGGGTGCTGGGCAGCATGGGGTGGGGACATGGAGGCCGAGGTTCCTCTCAGCACCCCTGAAATAGCCTGAGCTGCCCACCACCCGAGGCGGAACCCAGCTCTTCCTGGAAACGGTGCTGGGGTTCACTCAGAAGTTGGGGGGGGGGCATTGAGTCCTGTACCTGGGAAACCTGCAGGGTCTCCATGGCGTTGTGTCTAAAATAGACATGAGAATCGGCACGCTGCTACACTCCTGTAATCCCAACACTCAGGAGGCTGAGGCAGGAGGATCGCTACAAGTTTGAGGCCAGTCTGGGCTACACTGCAAGACCCTGCCTCAAAAAAAAAAAAAAAAAACCAACAAAATAGTCCTGAAGAAAGGGCAGGATTCCATCAGGTGCAAACAGAGGAAGCGAAGGGTTTGATCGTAGGTAGAAAGGCCTGGGTGTCTGGTGCCGCAGCCCTCTGTGGGAAGGCTTTGGGCAGGGCAGCAGGATGGGTCTGCTGAGAGGTCACCAGGCTTGGAGGCTGGGACGCTGGGGACAAGCAGAGCCTACGGCAGAGGAAGAGAGAGCCTGTCTGCCTGGAGTCTCGTGCCGGGTCTGGGGCAAAGGCAGCCAGCGGGTGGGAGCCTAGGCAGGGAAGCCAGCTGGCTGCCGGTGGCCTCCCCAACCCTGGGAGCCTGAAGACCTGTTTGTTTTCTGTGGGGGTCGGGGGAGCTCTGCCCTTTGTGCGATTTCTGCTGGGAGGGGGTGCGGAGTCTACCTGCGCTGCTGCCTGGATTTCCAGCTATTGACACAGACGCTGACTATGGAAGCGTAGGCCAAGAGAGGCTGGGAGGAGGTGGCTGATTAAAATGTCCTTCCAGGGGGCGGCTGGCCCTGCCCGCCGCAAGGCTGGCTGGAAAACCTGGGCTGGAGCCCCTTCCCCAGCGCCGGACGGCCAGCTGGTCACAGGGGCACTTCGAAAATGCCTGAGGGGTCTGCTCCCCACCCCAACCCCACCCAGCTCTGGTCCACAGCGGACCCATACCTCCTCCTTACAGCCGGGATCATTAACAGCACAGGGGCTTCTCTGAGGTTCAGATTTCTGTTTCTGAAATGGGGGGCAACAGCAGTACCTACTTCATGGGACTGCTTATCTTTTAGACATGGTCTTGCAGTATAGTTCAGGCTGCGCTTGAACTCGCTAAGTGGTCCAGGCTAGCCTCGAACTCACAACAACCCTCCTTTAGCCTCCAGAGTGCTGGGATTAGAGAAATACACCGCCGTGATGCCCAGCATCACGGGGCTTCTTACAGGATCAGGTTCACCAGAAAAATATACATATTTCAGATAAGCGACAAGTGATGTATTTTTTAGTATGACCCAGGCAACATTTGGGATGTAGTGACACTAACAAAAAAAAATCATCGCTTAAATGAAATTCAAACCGGGAGTGGTGGCACACGCCTGTAATCCCAGCACTGGGAAGACAGAGGCAGGAGGATCGTTGCGAGTTCGAGACCAGCCTGGGTTACAAAGTGAGCTCAAGGCCAGCCTGAACTGCATAGTGAGACCCTGTCTCAAAAAGACAAAAAAAGAAAAACAAAAAAAAAGAAAGAAATTCATATTTAACTGATGTCATACTTGTGGTTGCTAAATCTAGCAACTGTAAAGTGGAGGGTGTTCGTGCTCAGGGTGCTGGCCTTTTAGAGCTGCCCTAAACTGAGGCCAGGATACTGGGTCTTCATGTCCCCAAAGCTGTTGCCATCCCGCCACTCTGGAGCTCAGTCCTGCAGGCCCTACAGGCAGGGAGTGTGCTTCCTGTCTGTCCAACCTCCACCCCACCTGGGTCCGCTGATCCTAAAGTTCATTAGGTCTGAGGGTGCCGTGTCATCACTGGCTAACTGGGTCCCCCACCATACCAAAAATGGGGCACTGGCTCCTAACCCCTCTGTGCATCAGCTGGGGTGGGGGCAGGGCTGCTGCTCTAGAAGAGCAAGCCCCACCCCCTCCTCTTTCCCCTGCACACACCTTCCCGTCCTGCTGAAATCTCAGCTTCTCCACATCTCCCTTTTTCAAGGGCTCCAGGGCCTTCTGATTAGCCCAGACTTCTAGCACTTGGGCCTCCGATTACCCAGTATCCCTTCTTTGCAGTCTCCTGAGGCATAATTAATGTGAGGCATAATTAAGTCCCACAAACGGAAAATGCGACTCCAGGTAGCAAATGTCCAAGCCTGGGTTCAGACAAAGAGCTGGGAATCTGGGTGCTTTGAGATAGATCGGCTGACACGCCCTCGTTCATCCAGCGTGCTGCCAGTCTCAAAGAGCTGCCACCAACCCGCACTGGGCATCCTGCTTAATATCATAACTATTCTGATTCCCATTTTATAGATGAAGAAACTGAGTCTGAGCAAAAGCTAGTTTGTGCCCAAGTGTCTCAGTCACTGTTGTCACTGAGACACAATACACAACACCTGAAACTTACAGGAGAGAAGGTTTATTTTGGACCACGTTTCAGTCCATGGTTGGCTGGCCCCTTAGTGGAAATGGCATGGCAGAGGGCATGGTGGGGAAGAACTGGTCACAGCATGGCGCACAGGAAGCAGGGAGAGAAGGGAGGAGCTGGGAAGGGAGAGAAACCCTCTCAGGCCATGCCCAGGGCACGCCTTTTCCAACAGCCTCCCCCCAACAGCAAACCAGCCGTAAATCCAATCAGCTGTAATCCAGTCAGCTTCCAAAAGCCCTGCCTAGGATCGAATGAGGCTTTAGGGGACATTCAGATATAAACAAGGTGTCTTGGTTACTTTTCTCTCCTTGCTGAGACAAAATACCCAATGCCCAAAATGAAGGAAGGAAAAGTTTATTTAGTTACAGTTTGTAGAGGTTTCAGTCCATACTTGGCTGGCTCCGAGGCAGAAGATAGCAAAGCAACAAAAGCAAAGGGGGGAATGGCAGCCGAACAGCAATGCAGCCAGAGCAAAAGGGAACAATCGCAGCAAGCAGCTTCTTTTCCCTGCCTTACATTGTAAACAGGCTACCCCCACCTAAGGGGCGTGTAGCTCTCACATAATCTCCATGCCCTCCTCTTCCACAGGCTCAGGATGTATACAAAGTAAGCACCCTGGCTCCCTGCTGAGTCACTTAGCCAAACCTCTAGACTCCCCAGGTTGACACAATGTATCAACCATAACACTAGTTTCCACAGCCAAAACAGTAGGAGGGTCAGCAAGCTACCAGTGTCTCTGTCAGTGGCTGGGAACCCTCTGCCAGGTGCGTGGAGTCTTCTGTCCACGCAGGTGCTCCTGGGGCCCATGCGCCATCAATATCACTGTCCTTATCAAACAGTAAACACGAGGAAAGACAGAATGTCCTCAAAGCCCCCATCAGGCTGAGATCTGCATGGTAGGGATTTGCTGGAAGAAGCAGAGCTTGTCACTGCAAGTCCAGAGGCTGGGAACCGGAAGCTAGGACTCTGTTGCTTGTCCTGGGTAATCTCTGCTAGAAGGAATTAGTGTCTCAGGCTGGAGGGAGGCCGGGGGTTGGGTCTCTACAAACCGTGGGTAGCTCACAGAACTCCCTGCAAAACACATAACATCACTCTACCATCTTCACCCTTTCCTTTGGTTTGGTTTGGTTTTGCTTTTTGAGACAGCATCTCACTGTGCAGTCCAGGCCAGACCTGAACTCACTGTGTAGCCCAGGGTAGCCCTGAACTTTCGATCCTCCTGCTTCAGCTTCATCTTCACCATGTTGGAGTACACAGTGTGGTAGTGGTCACTGTATGTATAATCTTGGACAACAGATTTCTAGGACTTCACCACTTGCAAAACTGAAACTCTGTACCTGTTGAGTGGCTCCTGATATCCTCCTTTTCCCCAACTTGAATTGTTCATTTTGGGACTGACTTATTTCTATGTTCAAAGTTCATCCATGCTGTAATATGCCAGGATTCCTATCTTTTTCAAGGCTGGGTAATATTCCACTATGTGTGTGCGCACATATATATCACATTTTCTTTATCTATTCACCTGTCTGTGGCCTAAATTATAATTGTTTCCATCTCTTGACTACTGTGAAAAATGCCACAATAAAACATAGGTGTGCAACTATCTGAGAGTCTGCTTTCAATTTCTTTGAACATACACTAAGAAGTGAGATTGCTGTAACAGGTGGTATTCTATTTTTAATATTTTAAGGAACTTCATACTGTTTCCAGTAGTGGCAGTAGCATTTTACATTCCCACCAATTGTGTACAGGGCTTCCAGTCTCCCCAGTCCTCACCAACACTTGTTCTTTCTTTTTCATACAGTGGCTATTCTGATTGGGTGTGAAGTGATGGCGCCTTAGGATTTTAAACTTGTATTTCTCTAATAATTAGTAACATGGAGCACACTTTCATATGCTCTTTGGCTGTTTGTAAGTCTTCTTTGGAGAAATATCTTTCAAGTCCTTTGATCATCTTTAAATTGAGTTACTTGGTTTTGTTGTTGTTGCTCTTATTGTGAAATTGCAAGTTCTTTATATATTCAAGTATTAGTCCCCCTCAAATACGATTTGCAAATATTTTCTCCCATCCTGTAGGCTGCCTTGTCAGTGTGTGAACTGCTTCACTCGATGCAATCAGTTCGATCTACATCCATTTGTCTGTATTTGCTTTTGTTACCTGTGCTATATCCAAGCCATCATTGTCCACTCCAATGTTGTGACGATGTCCCATTAGGTTTTCTTCTAGCAGTTCTATGGAGGTAAGGGGCTACCTGTTCTGGGACAGTCAGGAGGCTGAGGAGACAGGTGGCCACCCCGTACAGCCTCTCACTTCAGGAAGATCTCCTGTCACTAAGATAAAGAGCTTAAAAAGCTGTTAACCCTCAGCACACATGCACACGGGACTCAGCTCTGACATTCACAAAGGGTGTGGCCATGCACTGAAACGTGGGTGCAGAAAAACTCATCTCCAAAAGCAAATGACTGTGGCTAGCAGCTTCCCGATGCTTTCTTCTCTTGCTTGGGAGGGTCTTACCATGGCACTGAGTTTTCATCCAGAACCTGGCCACGAGGGCTCTGGATGCGTGATGTTCAGCTGTAAGCCTCTGTGGTACCTGCAGACAGGTCCCCAGGAAGGGGACTGGAGTGGATATTGATGGCCAGGAGATGAAGGTAATAAATTAGATGGCACAACACAGGTGCCAGGCTCCTGCTTAGCAGAGAACAGAGCATTGCTTCTTTTCCTGGAGCCTTTGCTGGCAGGTTGGTGAGGCCAGCTGGTTTGGGACAGGTTAGTACAATGGTTATGGACACAGACTCACTCCATGGCTGGGCAGGGACGTGTTGGAGGCCGAAGTCCTCCCTCTGGAGGCTCCCCAGGCCCTTCCCACTGGGGTCAGCAAACCCTGGGCTTGCTGGGGTATGCGTGGTACCCCCTCTTTGCAGTCCCCTCTCCTTCCTGATCATCACACAGGAGCAGAGGGGTGCTAAGTTAGGAGGCACAGCTCCCTGAGCATGACAACACAGCGTCTGAGGATGTCTGCCACACCTGGGACCACACCCTCCTCTGTAAATCCTTCAGCCACACTGAGCTGTCTGAACAAAAACTATGTAGCTCTAGGTTTGCTTTTGTTTGTTTGTTTTGGTTTTTTGAGACAGGGTCTCACTACATAGCTCAATCCTTCAGGCTGGCCTTGAACTCACTACTTATGTAGCCCAGGCTGGCCTCAAAGTTTCAGAGATCTAATACCAGCCGGAGCTTGCCATTACGGAGTATCATGAGGGACACAAACCCCGTGACTGTCCGTGGTCCTCAGTGTGTTCACCCATCAGATGAGCTCAGTTTCTACACCATGTATGATGTGACTTCCCTGTGAGTCCACAGATGTGGGCTTCAAGTTGCAAACACCGGACAAACGTGAATCGGTATTTATTTCTGCTTTTGGTATCATACCTTGCTTTAGCTTTGCAGTGGGTTAGTTGTTACACAATGAATTGGACTTCCAGACTTCCCAAGTGAGTAATTTTTGCAGTTCTGCTCCAGAATAAAAAACTGCCGGGCGTGGTGGTGTACACCTGTAATCCCAGCACTGGGGAGGCTGAGGCAGCACGATCGCTGAGAGTTCGAGACCAACCTGGGCTACAAAGTGAGCTCAAGACCAGCCTGAACTGCATAGCAAGACCCTGTCTCAAAAAGACAAAAACAAAAACAAAAAACTCGGTACTCATCCATTTGCCTAATTTCTTCCTTACAACTGAAGTCTCCTTACTCCTTTTATCCTCCCATCTCTCTGCGTGCCCAGGACTCCAGAGTCTTCCTTCAGCCTGACCCTACAGAGCCTCTGCTCCCACCCACCCCTTTCTGTCATGCTAGTCTTCTTCCCTAAAGAAAGAAAAGCGCAGCCCCCCACTAGGCCACCCGTCTCCACCAAAAGCCACACAATCTAATTCTACATAGTCTTTTTCTCCTGACGTCATTTAATGCTGGGCCAGCAGCAATGGCCGTGGCCATTTTCCAGGGTCACACAGACCCCTAGAGGGCCCAGACCTACTGTCCTTGCTTGCAGGAGCTGCTGGGGACTTCAGGACTTGTCCAGAGCCAGCCCTTCACGGACAGATTTTAGTGGAGTAACTACAAAAGTGTTAATGTGTAGGGCGATCTTTTAAAACCGCTAAAACCCCACACAAGGGGACCCACAGCTGGCTGGTTTGAACTGCTTTCTAAAAAAGAAGGTGCTGGGAATTCAGAAAAGAGCGGGCTTTGCAGACAGAAATGGGGTCCAACAGCCAGCATCTTGGTTACACATGTGACACTTTCTGTATTTCAGTTGCCTTGTACAAAATAGGGGCATGGAACCACTCCACTTTCTGACTAGAGAAGGTTATGTCTTCAGTATTGTTGGCATTTGGGACCAGATAATGCTCTGTTGTGAGGGCCGTTCTGGGCATTATTGGATGCTTAGTGGCATCCCTGGTTTATACCTGTGACAGATGCCAGGAGCACCTTAATCTTGAATTTTGGCAACAAAAATATCTCTAGATACTGTTCAATGTCCCCCAGAAAGCAAAATCCCTCCAGTCGAGCATCTTGTGGGCAGCACAGATAAACAATCAAACTCCTCACTACTACTATGTGTGTGCAACAGACACATTTAAAATTCATTTAACAAAAGGTTGTCAAATGGGTATGGGGGCATAAGCCCTATAATTTTAGCACTCTGAGGGCTGGGGATACAGCTCAGCGGCACAAGTGCCTGCCTGGCAAGCGCAAGGTCCTGAGTTCGATTGCCAGTACAAAAAAATTTTTTTTAAATAAATACAATAAATTCAAAGAACACACTAATATATAGTGTCCTTTATAATTTTAGAATTCCAGGAGGCTGAAGCAGGAGAATCAAAAGTTTGAGCCCAGCCCAGACAATTTAACAACATAGTGAGACTCTATCACAAAATAAAAACTCAGTGGAAAGGGTTTTCAATCCTTAGTACCAAAAAACCTGCCCCAGTCTCCAGGGATCCCCCTGGCCGTCATGTTTGCCCTACTGGCCGGGAGGCCTGGTTGGCCCTCACCCTTGTGAAGTCGGACGCATTGATACCAGCAAACTATTTCTTAATCTCCTTAGCTTCTGCTCTGAATTCTCAAAAAGGAAGGAAAGAAAAGGCACAAATCTCTTAATTAGGGCGCCCAATCACTTCGATAAATATTTACCCGGTTCTAGCATGAGGAACAGAGATCCCGCGCCGTGAGTCAATAGAGGTCAGCAGAGTGTGCCTTGGGGACCTCAGGCGGCAGTTCAGCTCAGCTTTGGAGGACGTGTGGGGAGAATGTTTCTAGCCCCGTGCTCCTGCTTCAGACAGGTGAGCAAACACCTTCCAAGCCTGCTCCGCACACCTGCCCCCTGCCGAGTCCCAGGTGGCCAACAGGGCCTCACTGTACATCATCGCCCAATAGTCGGACGCCTTAGCCTTTGGTTTCCTTTGTCTGCGGGGCCACCAAGCACACCAAATATCCTGTGTTCTCCAGAGTCTCCTAGCAGGGCGCCTTTGCTCCTGTCTGGAGGGCTCCTGTTCTACTCTCAGCCACACTCAGGGTTACAATGTAGCGGCAGCTCCCCTGGGCGTTCCTATGCCCCTGCTGCCCAGTGCCACTTCCTGCGCAGCCTCTGTGGAACACGCAGGACCTATGTGGAGCCCAGAATCAGAGCAGTTGTTCCTTAAGTGTCCCAAAGTTAAGGACTTCCCTTAGATTTCACTACTTGCACAAAGTCTTGCACAGAACACACAGGTTTTCTGTCAGCTCTTGCCAGGCAATCAAACAATCAGTACTTCGATTCGATTCCCATTTTACAAATGTGGGAAGTGGGACTCCCCCTCTCAAGAGTTTTGAGGTCCTGCCCAATATCTTGCAGACCCCACACTTCCTGAGCCCTGGCCAGTGCTGCTGCAAAGTACTGATGAGTGAATTCCTCTCTCCTGACTTTAGTAGCCTTTAGGGACATCTTTCATTAGCACTCTGGGAGGCTGAGGCAGGAGGAATGTAAGTTCAAGCCCAGTCTGCACAATTTAGTGACTCATTGAAAGCTTGTCTAATTAAAAATGACTGGGGATGCAGCTCAGTGCAAAGGCCCTGGGTGAAACCCTCAGTATTACAAAACAAAACAAAAAAGGAAGGAAGGGTTTTTGGTAGAAGGATTTGTCCCTCCAGGCCCCCCTGCCCACTGGAACTTCTGCCCATCTTTCGAAGCTGAGTTTAAACTCTAGGTCCCCAGGAAATCCTCTGAGAATCCCCTTTCTCACTAGAATAAACAAGACTAGACTTTTATCTACTCTTTTCTTGGGCTTATCTTCTCCGAGCAGTACGCTGTCGCTGTCGGGGTAGCTGGCAGATCTGTCTGCCTACACCTACCCCACACTCCTCTGGGGTTAGCTTTGAATGGCCCCTCCCGCTTCTCTCCTTTCCCTCCCCCACACCCCCCAGGAGTCCAAGGTCCTCTGAGGACCATGGTAAGGTCGGGGTGACCACCTAGTTTCCTCTCCGCTGCCCAGGACCAGGACTCAACGCCAGGCCTTCTCATGGGCTCCTCCAGCTGGTCTTCTATCATCATTGTGACCGCCATAGCTAACTGCTATTGATCACTTAATGTGCCAGGTCTGTACTAAGTACATCGCATGCATTATCTCCATTGATCTTCAAAACAGGCCTCTGAGCTGGACAGGATTGTTATCTCCACTCTACAGATGAGGAAATGGAGGCTTAGCAAGATTAAAAAAGTCCGCCAAGGTCAGAGCTTGATCCAGCCAAGGGGTTGGGAGAGGAGTAGGGACACCCTGGGAAGTCGCTTTATCATGGAGGTCCCCTCCTGTGCCTGGGCTCCTGGAATGAGGACTCAGGATGAGCTCTATAGGGGCTCTCTCTGAGATTTCTTAGGGCCCTCCAAATTTCTCCACAGGTCTGTCCTGTAGCCCTGTTCTGCTTTTCCGGGAAAGCCAAACTTGTAGAGATAGCAGCATTAAAAGTATACAGATTCTAATAGCCCAGCATGGTGGTGCACACGTGTAATCCCAGCACTCTGGAGGCTGAGGCAGGAGGAGTGCCCTGAGTTTGAGGCCAGCCTGGATGGACTACACAGGAGAGTTCAAGGCCAGTCTGCACTACATAGTGAGACCCTATCTCAAAAACAAAACAACAACCAAACAAAACAGCAAAAAGAGTACATATAGACTCTACAGCCCAATTGCTTGAGTTCAAGTGAATCAGCCCCTGAAGTGACCTTGGACAAGTCCTTATCATACTGCATGTCTCTTGTGCATCTGTGAAATGGGATGATACTAATGGCACCCACTTCTTTCTATGGGTGAGGGTTAAATATGTTAGTATTTGTCAAGGGGAGAGGAAACAGCAACTGGGACAGAGTAAGTGCTACCTAAGAGTTTGCTAAATAAATACAAAGTTCCCTTCCCCTTGTTTATAGTGAGGTACTGGCTTGTGAAGGAAGCCTGAAGGCCTGGGAGGGTGGGGTAGAGGGAACAGATTATTTCTGCAATTAAGGCAAAGCCCAAGAATCAGAGGAACCCTGTATAATCAACCAAAAGGGAGAGGTGGTCAGGGAGACTTCTCTCTCCCTTGGGCTGTTCCAAAGAGGACTCATAAATGAATGAATGAAAAAAATGAATGATCAAAGCCGGAGGAGGCAGGGCAGGAGACCACGGCCTGATGGCCTCTAATTCCCGAGAAAGGGGTGGGAACGTATTTATCCAAAATGCTTGACATTTATTTTTAAAGAACCAGAGGAGTGGCTCTTGGGGCTGGCAGAAGCTGCCCATCAATAATCTTGAACCCCCAAATGAGGGGCTGGGGGAACCTGCACTCTGGGAATCCAGGCCGGGCTTTCAATCTCACCGGATGACTTTTTTGTGTGTGTGTGCCAGGAATTCCTGTCCCACGTGGGGTGGACTCCGAGGTACTCCATTAAGCCGCCAATGAAAAGTCAGCTCTCCGGTAGCAAACGTCCCTGACACTTCTTGTAACATAAACAGTTGAAACGTTTCCAATTAGAACTGGAGACAGAGACGTTTGAACTCTCTCTCCACCACTCCCCTCCTTCTTTAAAATAATTGTCAAGCGCTTTGGACAGGGTGTTGCATATGTTTGGTTTTTTGGGGGGGGTTTAATTTTCTTTTCTTTCTCGAACGTAAAAGAAATATACTTTTTTCTCTTTGCTTTTCCTAATGTGTGGGGTGGCTGGGAGCTGGGGCGGGGGTAGAGTGGCGGCGAGTTTAAAGGGGTTCATTACCTCCTCGCTCCCTTCCTGCTCGGGTTTGGTAACCTGGGAAGCGGGGTGCAGCCAGAACCTCAGAAAGAGCTAGGGGTGAATAAATGAAGGAATGGGTAGGGATGAATGTTTTTTCTTAGTCAAACGCTCGCACAGACCCTGCTTGCCGCAAGCAAAGAAGATCCTGAGGTTGGCTGTGGAGGCGGCTGCCCAGGATTCCAATTCTGCCCCTGTGCCCTGCTTGGAGCAAATGATTACGCTTTCTCAGCCTCTCTTTTCTACTCTGCAAAATGGGCCAGCAGCCGCCCCCCCCCCCCGTGGGAGTAAGGGGAGGTGGCACCAGTGACCCCCGCTCGGGGCTGTTCTTGCTGGAGCGCTCTGGCTCCTGGGGTCTCCTGGAGCACTGCCGTCGGGGCAGTAGCAAAGCACAAGCCTGAGATCGAGCACAGCCCGCGCAGACCCGACCTGGGGGCGCCGTGGGAGTCGGCTGAGAGGCTGAGAGGGGGACTCTGGACGAGGCGCGCGTCCCCGGGCATCTTGAAGGCATTCCATTTAATAAATCTGGGCAACACGCACACCGCTCTCTCCCCCCAAGGCTCCCAAATCGAGACCTGCTGTAGGACCCCCAGTTTACGGGGTCTTAAAACCCCCTGCACTTTGATTAGCAGCTTCAAAGAGCTCCCTTCAAAGTTCGCCCTGCTCCCTGCCCCCACCTCCCCTCCCCCGCAGGCCTCCCCTCCCCCACCGCTCCCGGTCTGCTAGAGCGCTACGACAACAAAACACTAAATGCAAGTTGAAGGAGTGGGGGTGGGGAGTTTCAGGCTTCCTCCCGAAAGTGGGCCGCAGAAATTACCTATTGGAGGCGTGTGTAAGTGTTGGAATACTGTGGCGTTGGGGTTTTCTTTTCCTTTTCCTTTTCTTCTTCTTTCTTTTTTTTGTGTGTGTGGGGGTTTGTGTGTGTGTGTTTTTACCTTTTATTATTTAAATTGATACGTTTCATTACTAGGGAGAAAAATAAAATATTCCTTTGATACACAAAATCAAATTGATATTTAGCCTCTGCTTACTTTTTTATGCATGGCTCCTTTATACCACATGGTAGTGACAGATTGTTTGAGCTGGAAGGAAAAGCCATTCAAAGCTAATTAAGCAGCCATTCCAAGCACTATTTGCAAGCGGGAGGCTCAGAAGCCTCGGCATTTGTCAGCGCTCCCCCACCCCGCGTGGTTTTGACTGACAGCTCTGGCCACCGACTGACAGCGCCTGGCAACTCCACCAATCAGAAGTCGAGAATCCTTCTAACTGTCTGTGATTGGTCCCTTTGGGTGGCTCAGGGGGCGTGGTTGACGTCCCCCACGTGGGGGCCCAGCGAGAAAGGGGCGGGGCAGGTAGAAGGCGGCTGCGCCCACCCGTGACGTCAGGGGGAGGGAAGAGAAGGAGGAGGGGGAAAAGGAAGCTCTAAAGAGGAGCCATTTTGTGTCTAATGAATGCTGCGGCCAGATGCTCGCATCTGTCGACCCGGGCTTCTCCCTGCCCCCCACTTCAGTGCGCACCGCGCACGATTTATGTTTTTATTTAGGAGAATAAATAAATGAAGAGAAGAGCGCGGTTCGGGGCCGGCGGCCGGAGCGGGCGCTCACGTGTAGCACCCAGCACCGGCCTCCGAGCGCCGCGCGCGCTCAGCTCATTAAGATGCAAAAGCGAACCTCCGGCTCCTAATGAGGGGAAAATATAGATCCGGGGGCTCGCGCGCTCGCCGAGCGGCCGGGGAGGGACCCGGGGGCCACCCAGCGGTGCCCTCGCGGAGGCCCGCTGGCCCGATCGCGTCCCCTAATGTGACTCGGAGCTCTGGGCGGCCAGACCTTCGGGGTGCGGGGAAAGTGGCCCCGAAGTGGAGTGGTCTGCGTGACCGCGCAAGGGTTCGCGACTGGCGCGGGAGCCCGCCGGGGGAGCCTCCGTACCTCCCGGGGCGTCGAGGCTGGCGACAGACGCCACAGGCTACTGTCGCGAGTAGGCTGAGTAGACCGGGTAGGAACTCGGAACTCGCGGGTTGCGACCCGAAGGACCCCGGTCCCAGTACCGACTCCATCCACTCCGTAGGACTCCGGCCCGGCGAGGCTGTGGCCGGGACGTAGCTGTCCTCAGGGGTCTAAGAAGCCTCTAGGGAAACCAGCCGCGAGGTGAGCCCGCTGCCCGCCTAGCCAGAGGGGCCCAGGCTTCTCGCAGGCAGCCGCCGCACATCAGAGGCGCTGTTTATTTGGCTTTCTGAAAACAAGGGCGAAAGAACAAAGAAGCGAAGCTGGGGGCTCAAAGGGGAGGGGGCAAGAAAGGGACCAAAAAAAAAAAAAAGGAAAAAAGAAAAAGGGACATCCTCATTTCCGAGCAAAATTTTAAAGGTCAGAGGCAACTTTGGGAGCCACCATTTTATGGGTCCTAAATCTTGTGAAGTGAAAACATTAAAGTGACAAAGTGATTCTGTTTGTTTTATAGTATCTAATTGGGCTGCTTTGCAGACCTAATGAGATTAGAGGGAGGAATCGTTTGCTGCCAGTGCAGAATAAACTGATACATTACTATAAGCCACAGGTTTGGAGGACTGTATAGCTTGTCTTTTTTTCTTTTGTTGTTATTCCTCTGTCTTCTCTTTCCCCCTTCCGCCAAATAATTATTTGCAAGTAGATCGTGGGAAAAAAAAGAGAGGAGGGGAAAAAACCCTAGCAGCCCAGGACTATAATATATATCTATTTATTATATGTCTTTCGGTTAATTCCTGATCTGAGGAGCGCTGTTTTTCACTCCCATGCGAAAGTCACCAGCGGGTAGGGCCTGATTGCTACTTTTCATGCATAGTTTTAGACACAAGAGGGCATTGTGACGTCGCGCCCGGCGGCACCCAATCGCAGGCCGAGTTCTGCTGCCCCACGTGGGGGTCCCGCGCTCCCATTGGCCAGCGCCGGGCGAAGCTGCCACATTATTTTGTTACTTTTCAGTCCCTATTTGGAACTGCTCTCGCGGCAGTTCAGACCTCGTGCTCGTCCCCCTCGCCTGTCTGTGTGTGGTATCCGCAGGTCCGAGGCACTTTTTTGGGTGTGTGTGTGCCTGTGTTGTGTGTGTGTGTGTGTGTGTGTGTGTGTGTGTGTGTGTGTGTGTTGGGGTTTGTCGGGCCGCAGAGAGGAGAGCCGGGCGGAGGGAAGGAAGGAAGCCGCAGAGCTCTCCGGACTCGGGCTGCGTCTCCTCTCCAGTGCTCTCCTGCCTGCGCGCTCCGATCGCTCCACGCCAGGGACACAGCGCTCGAGCTAGGAGCAACGAGGACCCTTGCCTGAAGCTTCCCGTGCCCGCTGGAGTTAGGATGCTGCTTTGCACCTACTGAGCCCGGAGTTCCTCCCGGCCCCGGGAAGGGCTTACAGAGGCGGCGGCAGTAGCAGACGGAACAGCAGGCTCCTCTCCGAGGGGGGGCGTCGAAGCGCCCGCGCCGGGCCCCAACCCGCACCCACCGGCGCTCCTGCGGCCCCAAACCGCCACCTTCTTGCCAGCTTCCTTCCTGTCTTCGCCGTGAGCCCCTGGCCCCGCTGCCTGTGGGATCTGACCCGCCAACCCCGGATGCTTGGGGCTGCCCTGGCGCGCCCCCCACTAAGCTCGACGCACTGAGAGATCCACAGGGGCTCTGCGCTCGCCCCTGGAGGGGCCCCCGGCCTCGGGACCCCGCGCCGGACCCGACGATGTCCGCGAAGCCCCCGGCTCTGACGCTCTGCACACAGCCGGGGGAAGGCGGCCGGCCGCAGCCCGCCGAGCCCTAGGCGCACAAAGCCCGCTCCCGCCGCCCGGCCTCGGTACCCGCCGACGACTTTGCCGCCTGCTCCGCGGCTCTTTGTCTCCGCTTGGGGCGGGCGCCCGACTCTGGGATTCCGCTGCGAAAGCGGGGTGGGGGGGCCGGGGGCGAGCTCTCGGTTTCCCGGCCGCCCCCCGCTCGGGCTCGGCTCCCCCCTCCCCCGCACCTCCCCGGCCCGGGCTCTCGGCTCCTCCACGCTCTCCGAATCACGACCCCTCCCTGCCATGTATCCGCAAGGCAGACATCCGGTGAGTAATTGCAACTCGGTTTATTTAAGCATCTATCATGGCAGGGTAAACGAGGCAGTTTATCTGGCACCTCCATTTTGCTTGTTGCTACCTTTCTGGTGTGTGTGCGTGTGCTTGGGAGCGCGTGTGTGTGCGCGTGTGCACACAAAGGGGCCGGGGCTGGGGGGGTGCCGTGGAGAGGTGAGGGTGATTCAGCCCAGCGGCGCGGCGGGGGGGTGCGTGCGGCCTGGGGGAACTGTCCACGCTCCCCGCCCCCTCTCCTAAGTCAACCAACTCGCCCGGCGGGTCTCCCCGCCCCCGCTTACTTGGGAATGGGGCCCCTCGGTGCAAGAGGTGAGCCCCCCCCACCCGCGCCCCATCCTCGAGCTGGGAAACTTGGGATGGCCTGGGCGGGGAGGGTGGCTGCGCACGGTGGGGAGGGGCCGGGGTCGCCGGAATTCCCGTCTGATGCCTCCTCCCCGCCTCCGTCTCGTCCTCGCCGGCTCCAGGCTCCCCACCAACCCGGCCAGCCGGGATTTAAATTCACGGTGGCTGAGTCTTGTGACAGGATCAAAGACGAATTCCAGTTCCTGCAAGCTCAGTATCACAGGTAAGGCCGGTGGGGGCGACCCCAGGGGCTGGCGGGGAGGGGCAGCCCGGAGCCGCTCTTGCCACCACCCCCCGCGGGGACAGAGGGCTGCCGACCCCGGGGCGGCGGGGCCTCCGCCTTTTGTTTCCCCTTCCGAGCGCGTCTCCTTAACCCCTGCCTGCCCGCAGCCGGCAGCTCCCGGCGCCGCCTCCGGGTGGGGTCGGGTCGCCCGTGGGTTTGTTGTGGCTTCCGGGGGTCGCGAACGGGCGACCGGAGCCGGCCCCCCCGCTGCCGGAACAAACAGGCCTCCCGGGCCGTGCAAAGTTTCGAGTTGTTCGAGCACCACTCTCCCCAAGGCGGGGACCCAAACCCCCAGTGCCCCGAAGATAATGGGGTGTCCCGAGGATGTCCGGGAAGTGGTTCTCGGGGGCCCTTCGGTAAGGCCCCCGGAGGAGGCTCTGCAGGCGCGGGCCTGAGCAGCTCCTCCTGCCCTCGCAGCCTCAAAGTGGAGTACGACAAGCTGGCAAACGAGAAGACGGAGATGCAGCGCCATTACGTGATGGTGAGAGACGCGGGAGGGGAGCGCAGGCAGGGCGCACAGAGCTCCCTGGGATCCGCCGAGGCGGGCGCGGGGGACCCCGTGGGCCAGGGGCAGAGAGCGGGTAACAGGGCCCTCCGGGAGTGCTCTCTGCCCCACCAGCTTCCCTTGGCCTGGGCCACTGGAGGAGGGGGCCTGGGAAGAGGAGGGGCAGAAAGAGCGACGCAGATTTCCAACCGGGGACCTCTGTCCTGGCTTTGAGCGCCGTTAATGTGTTTTGAGGGCCTCCCAGAGGGCTGCTTGCCCTATCTTGGCTAGAAAGATAGGATTGGACGAGCCCGTGGCAGGGTTGGATAAAGATCTCTCTGGGAGACCTCCCGGGAGCCTTTGGAAACTTTCTGCCTGGCAGCCCTGGGATCTAGCCAGAGTGGGACAGAAAAGCCCTCCTTCCTCTGGGTTTTCAGAGGGGTGGGAGAGCCTCTGGAAATTCTCTGCCTCTGCTTCCCTCCTCGGGGATCCCCGGCTGAATCTTTCCTGCCCTTGGACCCTAGGTAGACTATCTCCGCTTTAGCCAGAGTCTGTTCCAGCCGGTTTACATTTTCTGTTTCCCAGAGGGCCCGGGAGGCACTTTAAGCGCGCCTCTTTCCACATAAGAGGCCTTCCACATCGTGCTAGATAACTCTCAGAGGACAAGAGGGGGCCCAGTGTACACAGCATTCCCTGTCGAGGCTGCACCTTGTATAAACAGAGAAAAAGGCAGGGACCGTGCCGGTGGGAGGACCCGGCTGACGCTTCTCACTACTGTGTGTATCATGTTGATGTTGAAAAATAAAGATTTTGTAGATTGTCTTGTTAATGGGAATTTTTTCCACTTTTAGTACTATGAGATGTCCTACGGCTTGAACATAGAAATGCACAAGCAGGTAAGAGCTTTTCTTGTTATGAAAGCTGTTTCAGTGTTGTGAAAAAAGCCTTAAAACGGCACCCTTCTCTGTCTCTTCTGGTTTGAAAATAAGTTTGATTCTTGACTTGTAAGGTGCTGAGGCTTTGCTGATTTCTTGGCTACACTGAGCTTTTAGCATTTGAGCTTGTGAAATGAGTGCTGTTCTTGGATCTTGGTAAAAAAGAATAAAGGACCAAAGGAAAAGTTGTACCTCCAGAAGCTGCTTTACAGACTCCCCAGAACCTAGAGGTGGCTGGCTGCTTTTATGTGTTTTACTGTAAGATTCTCAAGAGGCAATGTGGGAGGATTTTTTTTACCCTCTTTTTTCTTTTTCTTTTTCTTTTTTTTTTTTTTTTCTAGCAAAAATGTGATGTTCTGCCTTGATAAGATTAAACTTCAAGAGCCTTTTTAAAAGCCAGACTCGGCTATTGAAACTTAAGGAAATGAAGCCGCTGGTGGTTTAGGAGTGAAACGCAACTTTAATGCCTTACATTTAGGAGGCAGTTTCTCATCTGTCTCTTAATAATTGAAGGCAGCCAAGTTCCCATTTTACAGAGAAGGAAGCTGGGGCTGAGGGATGAAGTCAGTTTGCCAGAGGCAGCCAGGCCTGGCCTTTGAGATGGCTGGGGGTTGAGCTCAGCTTTGAAATCCTGAAGTCAAACCAGTTTAACTAGTGTGCCGTCGTTTGATGGATATGTAAACTACCTCGTATTGTCACTTTTCTAATAACAGTATACCTCAAACCGAGCAAATACAAACACTCTTTATCTCACTGCCTATCAGTAACGAGCCCCAGTGCTAGGCCGGGCTGTGGGAGAGGCATGTTTGTGTAGTTTTGTACCAAGGAAAGGCTGCCTGTAATTTGGCTTGGCCCTCGATTAGCGTTGACTTGGCACGTATAAATGGCGCAGGCTGGTTGTTCTTTTTAACAATTGGTGTTCTTGAAATCTCAGAAGGCTGTTGACTCATTCTAGCCTTTGGTGACCGTGACTTGAATGGATTTTCTGCTCTAAATTAACAGTCGTTTACAAGGTTTAAATTTTGCTCTTTAAAGGGGGCAGGACCCAGGGCAGGTGAGAAGGGCAGGTGACCCAGGAAAGCGTGCTGATTCCTGCCCGCTTGAGTGGCTTCCTATAGAGGCTTTTGAATGCGGTTCTTCCCCCTCCTGGAGGGAACTCCAGCACTGGGTGAAAGGCAGCCGGGGAAGGGCCTGAGTTTACCGAGCAGTGTGGGAATCTAGCCTGTGGCTTCCTAAGGGATTAGTTCCCTAGGAGGGCACATGAAGACTACCACATATAAACTCCTCAGTCTGCAGAAATAATAAACAGACGTTACTCTGTGTTAGAAAGGTTTTCCTCCAGAGAACACAGCAGAGTTAGATTCTGGCCCTCTCCAGGCAGAACTGACCCAGTCTCACTGGTCCAGAAAGGAAGCATAAAATAAATGAACCAGGGGTTGTGGGTATTTTGAGAACCTTTGCATATTATTCAAGGTGTCACTTCCTCCCTTTCTCCACCCCCTCTTTTTTTTTTTTTTTTCTTTTCCTAGGTGCGTGCTTAGTGTCTTGGGTGTGTTTAAAGAGGGTAATTGTACCCAGGTTTAAAATTTATAGCAGCAGTTATCCTAAGAGCTTTGTAATTAAGGTGTAATATGTCGCTGCATGTTGAGGTCTGCATGGGTGGTGTCCCCTGAGCCGTGAGTGGATGCTTTTGGCAGAAAGAAGCCACCTTGGCTGGCCGAGCAGAGCAATACTTTTGAGGCCAGGGATGCTCTGAACCCACAAGAGTTAAACATCGCAGTGCATTTGGTGGAAGAGCAGCTGTGTGCATCTGGGATTTCTGGCCATTCCCCAAACAGGATTCTTGGGCGGCGGGGGTGGGGGGGTGCCTGAGGTTTGTGGTTTCATCTTCTCTTCTAATCCCCTCAGCTGCCAGTGCCAGTGGGATTTTTTGCCCTCTTTTTCTAGGTGGGGAAACTGAGGCTTCAGGGAGACCAAGAAGGCAGGCGGAGGGCTCAAATCAGAACCCCTGCCCTTTCCCAGCACGGCTGGTTGCACATTTTGCATTTGCCTTGAATGCGTCTGCCCTGGATGTAGACCCACCCCAAGCCCTGGCAGTCTGAGCTGGGTGAAATCACCCTATGGCTGTGTAGGACAAAGAGGCAGGAGGGTGAAGAAACCTTGCTGAGAAATGCAACCCTGACCTAATGGCGCCGGCCACTCCCTCCGTTTGGTTTGTGAGGGTTCTGCAGAAAGCCCTGCCACTAATTGCAGCGTGGGTCTTGGGTGTATTTGGCGGATGGTGGTTAGGCCTGAGCAAACAAGTTTATCAGCTGACCTGTTTAGCGGTTGACTGGTGTTTTATCTGCACACACAATCAAGTGACTTGGAGTGCTTGAATTATTCATGCAGTGTCCTGCCCTCTAGACTTGACTATTCGTGTGATTACATCGGCCTGGAACAAACAGGCTGGATTCTTCATCTTTGAGCTCGGGGTGGGGGTGGGGACTGTCTGTACTTTTATATAATGGATGATCTACACAGCTAGCACCTTGGGAAGTGTGGTGGGGCTCAGCCTGCACACACACACACACACACACACACACACACACTTTCTCCTCCACCACCATTTTTTTTTTTTTTTAAAGCACTTCTTTGCTGCCTTTCTGGGAAATGGCAGTTAGTTGGGAACCTCAAGTTTGCCAGATGGGCCCGAGAATTGACAGAGGGCAACCGGTAAAGGTAGATCCAGCCCTTTTGATTTTCATGAGAGGTTCAGCTCACTGTGGTTGACTCCTTCCGTGGCTGTTTTTTTCCCCCTACCCTCCAGCTCTCTTGCAAGCTGTCAAATAGCAGAAAAGTAATAAATGGTTTCTCCTCCCACTCTTCTGCCTCGCTCCCTAATTATGGCAAAGCAAAGATTACAGAATCACAGGCCTGGCCCAGGACTTCAAGGGGTCACCCACCTCCTCCTCCAAGCTCCTGCTTCCAGGCAGAAAGTCAGGGGTGATTCAGAGAGGCCAGGGAGGGGATGGTGGCTGACCAGCTCTTCAGAGTATCTTTGAATGCCTACCGCAACTGCAAAGCCGGTTTACAGGCTGGGGACCTGAGCACACACTTACCTGCCGTGGTCTGAGGCACCGATAACTATGAGAAGGTGGGTCACACTGGCCCTTCGCCTTCTGTTGGTGAACGTGGCTGCTTGGAAACTGGATGTGAGGCATTTTGATTTGCAAATAGCATCATGCCCACACTAGACGGTCACCTTTTTCCTGAGACAAACAACCCCGCCTTACAGTTTCTTTTGGAGTCCTGGAACCGAAAGCCCTGTGGCTTCTCATCCACATGTTTCAAGTTCCTGAAGAGGACACTGAGGCCCAGAATGAGGAGCTGGCTTCCCCTCTCCCAACCAGGCTCACGCAGGCTTCCCTCCCAGCCCCAGACGTTTTTAGCAAAGCAGGAGAAACGAAGAGGGCTCCTTTAGCAACTGCCAGCACCCTGTGTCTTTAATGACTATTGCTTCTCTGCGATATTATCTGAAGAGGCTAAGGCCACAAACTGGGCTCCACCAAAGTCCAAAGTACCCCATTCGGGTTGTATAACCGTATCAGCTGAACCCTCTGTCCACAGTCCTCTTCTAAATTGCCAGCTATTTACACAACTAATGATTTTTGATGTGTGTAGTAATAACACAGAATGCCTGCCTAGCAATCCCAGAGGGAACGTTCGCAGCCCAGGGAGGGGTGGTAAAACCTGTGAACTTTTTATCCTAGCCACGCGGTGGCCATAAACCCAAGGCTGAAGTATGATACGGGAAATCTCCTCTCTGAGGCTTGTCACCTAAGTAATAATACGGGGTTCAGGCTGCAAGACCTCCAGACAGCTTAAGGATCTGTCGTCATGGTGAAGCCACCAGGCAGCAGGGTGAAAAGACCCTGAGAAGGAGTTGAGTCTAGTTGGTGGTGAGGAGGTGGGGCCTCCCGTCTAGGAGGAAAGGGACACACAGGTCCTTAGACTAGGGCAGTGCCTGCTGGTGTGGCACTTGAGTTGAGCTTTGAAATGCATTTTGTTCTGCAAGAGCGCTAGAACCCAACCCCTCCCTGGTTTCCACCTGACTTCTGCCTTTTTGGTGTCCACCTGCCTTGCTTGCTCACCTTTGGGGTCTCTAGCCACCCTGGGTCTTTTCCTTCTTGGACATTTGATGGTGCACATGATCGTGGGGGTTGGGTCCATGGTTCCTATTCTCGCCGTACAGGTCTAAGACCCTGAGCTGGGCAGGAACCTGGCTCCTAACTCTACTCCCGCACAAATTATCTTTCTCCTCCTCTCTTTGGACTTCTCCCACCGGGCACTCAAAGGGCCTAATTTACAGAGGCACTGCATTTCCATTTTGTAGTAGCAGTGAATCAATAAGGGGTAAACTCCCTTTTCCTTTCTGCATGAGAGAGTGTATTTTCTGTCTCATTGTTTGTACAAAACACTGGGACACCAAGGGCCAAAGGGCAGTAAAGGCCCTGTCTCAGCTGGCTTTCCCCCTGGGATCTGCTACAGATATGCCTTCCTCACACCTCCTTATCTCATTTCCCCAACAAGCCTCAGTGTCCAGGTCTCTGCAGCGCCTAGCGTGTAGTAGGTGCTCAGTAAATGCACTGGGCCCTCGCCACGCAGATTACTCTGGTTGTCTGAAGGCAGAGTTCTGCCTTAGTTTGCCCCTGGAGTTGGAAGGAGGGGGTTTTAATTGTGAGCTGGCTGCTAGCTCCTCAGGCTTCTCTGGCTGCATCCACTTTCTTCATCAGTAAAATGAGGGAGTTGGAGTCATTCCCAAAACGGTCATTAGGGGCCTGGGATGTGCTGGGGGTGTGTGGGCTGGGGTTGGTTACATAGAGGAATAAGACACCATTCCCCCCGCAGGAGCCGGGCAGCTAAATAAGTAATTGGAGTACAGTGAGGTAAGTGCTAATGCGGCTGCGGGGACACGGCCTGCTCGCTCTGCCTGGGAAAGGGGACGCAGCCAGGAGGTCTGTGGAGTAGGCAGGAGCCCAGCTGGTGAGGGAGGCTCCTTGGGGTGGCAACAACCCCCAGGAAAGCCCTAACCGGAGACTTTGTTCTGCCTCCGGAAGCCAAGGCTTCCTCACATGGCTGTGGGGCGGAGACCGTACTTGGGAATTGGGAAGTGAGACGAGGTGGTGACATCTAGCAGCAAAGCGATCTCCTAGGCCTCTCTGCCCTCACATTCACCACCCACGAGGCCCAGCTCGGCCCCATATGGCTCTCCAGGGCTGGCCCAGGGCCATATGGTGCTGGTGCGGGTGGGGGCAGGGACCGCGGTGGCCTCCTCCTGCCGGCTCCCCCCCACCCTCTGCTCCCCAAGTGGCTTGTCTCCTTCCTCCCATTGGTAATTCCGTAATGACTGGTTGTGACCCGCCCCCTCCCCCATATTTAATTCTCATCAGCCCGGCTCTCCACTTTGCTATTAATGATAGCAGCCAGCAAAATAGCTTTCAACATGCCATTGACAGTCTGGTTTAAGAGTGCACTTGAAGTAGTGCTAGACAGCTGAAAGCACCCATAATTGTGTGCCTGAGTGAGAACTGCGTGCTCAAGGGCCTTGTTTTTATATGCTTAAAGGGACAATATCTTGTTTTCCACAAATGCACGGTGAGACACATCGGAGCTCTCCCCCTTTCGCTTTCTCTCCTCTTCTCTCGGGTCTCTTTTGTTCTCTGGCCTTTCAGGATAAATGCTCCCCTCCGGTGGGGGCTGAGAGAACTGGAGGGAGGGAGGATGTCCTGCCTCCAAGGATCTGTGGGATTGTTGCTCTGACCACTCAGACATTGGGACCTGGACCCTGATCCGCCTCCTCTCACCCACGGAGGGCCCTCAGTACCTCCTGCGTCTCCAGGAAGTCAAGGCGGAGTCTCCAGAGTCTCCATCTTTCTTGATGCTGATTTTGAATTCTTTTGTTCGCTAAGGCTATTGCGCCATCAGCTAGAATATGAGGGATTCGGGTCTCCCATTTCTCACTGTGAATGTTGAGGAAGAGACTGCCTTTACAGGGATGTGGGAGACAAGTCCTGCCTGTTGGAGAGACGGTGGGGGGCGCAGGTATGGTGGCCCACACTTGTGATCCCAGCACTCAGGAGGCTGAGGCAGGAGGATCAGCATGAGTTCAAGGCCAGCCTGGGGTCCATAGTGAGTTCAAAGCCAGCATGAACTACGTACTGAGTGAGACGCTGTCTCAAAATATCAAAAAGAGACGGAGACTCGGACACCAAGTCCCTCTTGATTAGGTTCCAGGAGGCTGTGGTCCTCCTTCCTCTGGGCCTATCTGAAAACAAGCGTAGGCCAGGGAGGTCCCCACACACAGGTTCCTGAAGGATGACATGAGACCAGGGGTGAGACCTGAGGGGCCAGGGACATCTGAGGTTCTCCATTTTGTGGTTGTGGCCGGTGCCTGAGCTCCGAGGCCTGCTTGGGTGGACTTGAAGGTCTGTGAGTGACACGGACACAGTCCAGGCTCCTGGGGAGGCTGCTGCTGCAGCCAGATAATCCCAGGGAAGGCCTTGATTTGAAGATCAAGTGGTTGAAAATGTCATCCTCCAAGTAGGAGAGATGATAGCAGTAAGAGCGCCTTCGTGTTCTGCGGCACTTGATTGCGAAGCCCAGTTGCCACTGTCATCTGGAATAAAGGGGCGTTTGCGTCCACGCTAAACAGCCACCGGGACAAAAAGCCACAGAACACAGCGGGTTAGGGAGGTGCACATGACCCACGTACACCCTGGCACTGGAGAACTGCAGCCTCGGTTCAAGAAGGAAGGATCTGTCCCCAGGGACAGGACCGTTTAATATCGATTGGCCCCTGAGCCCTGTGTGGCGCTTGGCTTGAACTGGGTGACCCTGTGGATGTTGCTGGGGACTCAAGGATGAGGATAATGTGCCTGCGGGATTCACCCCCACCCCGTGTGCATCGCGGGCTTCCTGGGAAGGATAGTGGCTTCCTTGGTTTCTGAGAGGCCCGCGGGCTGCAGAAGTTGTGCCTGTGGGAAGTGTTGGAGAGTCACGTGCCTGTGAAGTGTGTTGAGTGTCTCTTGAAAGTTTTTTTCCTTTTTGTTTCACCGTGGACAGTTTTATTTGGGAGAGGGCAAAAGGACAGGTGGGAGGGAGAGGCAGGGACCACACCAGAGGGATGACGGAGGTGGGTGGTATTAGAAGAAAACTGGGTTTAGAAGAAACGGAACAGTGGATTGAGTAAACAGAGCTTGTCCGCCTGGGTCGCCTGGTTTATCTCCTCTGCTTTTGAAATCCTTGATAACTTGTTTTCAGCTTTTCTACTGCTTTGGGAGTGGTGGTTGTTATTATTTTTTGATTCATAGTGAAAACTACACCAGCTGGCTTGGGGAGAATCCTTTTTCATTGGCACCCAGGGCCTCAAAGGTCAAGAGAATTCTTCCCACTGGTCCTGTAGAGCTGAGAGTCCAGCGCAGTTGGGCGGAACCCCAAAGCCTTTGGGTTTGGACTCTGCCCTGCCAGCTGAGTGATTGAAAGGCGAGGGAGGGGGTGGCTCTCTACCTACCCATCCCGACCTGGTCTGAAATTAAGAGTTTCCATCACAGTGGCAGGGGCACAGCGTGACATTGGTGGGGCCCCCCGCTGCGGGAACTCGTGGTGATTTCCTTCCGGGAAGGGAAAGGCACGGGGTAGACCAGCGGATGAGGGATGGGGTTGGCCCTTGCTCCCCTCTGAGTGTGGTGCAGGAATTTTCCACCATCCGGGCTCTGTCAGGAGCTCCAGGGGTACGGCAGGTGGCCCCTTGGTCTGCAGTGGGTTAGGGGACAGGGTGAGGGTGAGGACAGGGGCGGCGGAGGGAGGAGAGCCTGGCAGAACAGTGGTGCGCGGGTGCTCAGCTCCTCCTTAAGCCCTGTCCTGCCCCTTCCTTCCTAGAGGACATACCCCTTCTTCTGACCCCTCTCCAGGGAGAAGGCTGCAGTCCAGTTAGCCTGAGCGGAAATCCCATGGAAGGTCTAGGAGTTGAGGTGCGCTCACTCCTCGATCTTCAGGATGTCATATTTTTCATCAAGGGGGAGAGAGGAGCTCTAGGAACCTGGGTGCCATCCGGTATCCTCACTTAGCAGCGTGTGACTGGGCACTCACTGAATCTCTTTGATGGCAGTTGGGGATGATAGTGACACCTGCCTGCCACCCCTGGCCGGCAGCTTTCTGCACAGCTTACTTCCCTGACAGAAGCCTCCCTGCGCTATCTCTGGCTGCCATAGTTTGTTGTTGTTGTTGTTGTTTTTTAAGGTAGAGTTTTGCTGTGTATTTCAGGCTGGTTCTGAACTCACTCTGTAGTCTAGGTTGGCCTTGAATTTGAGGTGATCCCCCTGTCTCAGCTTCCCAAGTGCTGGGATTACAAGTCCATTACACTACCACATGGAGCATCAGTAGACCATTCCAGGTCCTCCAGCCTTTGATTCCAGTGCTGGGCACTCCCTGGACAGAACATCTAAGCATCCAGTAAAACATGAACATCAGCATGTGCGGACCCAGGCTTCTTGGCCTGGGCACCCTTGACATTTAGGCCTGAATAACGGTGGGTGGTAGGGTGCCGTATGTGTGGTTGGCAGCAGTAGTACCGCCCTAGTGTGACCCCCTAAAATGTCTCTAGACTTCGCCAGATGCCCCGAGGGGGCAGGGTTACTGAAACACCACTGGTGGTTAATCTAGATCTGGGAGGCTCAGTTACTTCCATTTTGCTGTGTGTTTGGGGGCCAGTCCTAGTCTCCTCTGGGCCCTGTACGCTTCCTCTGTAAAATGAGACGTTGGATATGGTGATTGATGGTTTGGAAGAAGGCCGACTTGAAGGGGAGCAGATGCTTTAATACAAATTTCTCAATAACTTCTTGATTTTCAGAAGCTATGAAATACCACCACTCCTGCTAATAACCCTTGTTTGGGGAAGTGGGACTAGCTGACCCTTCTGATTGTAAGGAAGGGATATGAATTTGGGGTGGGTCCATAGCATGGGCTCCGTTTCTCCCCCTGGTCTGTCTTTTCCCCTCCCCGCCTCACTCTTACTTTCCCCTTGTGCCACCCGGATGTCCTCAAATGCCCCTTGCCTACATTTCATTTGTAGCCCTGACCTGATGGGGAGACCCCCAAAATGTAATGAGCTGCCCCTGCGAGAAAGAATAATGTGACTTTCAACAGCCTGTTGAGAGGCCAGGAAAGATTTGCATAATGTTGGGGGGGGGTTAGGTGGCTGGGGGTTGCCATGGCAACCCCACTGGGATGAATTGAGCGAATTTTGCCTCGGAGAGGAGGCCCTGGCCGCCTTGGAGTCTGGGAAGGTGGGGGAGGGGCGGGGGTTATCTGAGGGGAGGGAGGAGGAGGGGTGGTGCCCGGGATGAATGGGCAGTGTTGGGGGAAGGTGTCACAGGCAAAGGCTCTTCCTGTTTTGTCTGTACAAGCAGGCTCTTTGAGAGCCTCTTCCCCCAAGCGAGGGTGGGAGGCAAGCAGAGTTTAATGTGTTTGGGAACCAAGAAATTAAAGTGAACAAATATTTAAAGATTATTGGATCTTGTTAACAGGAAGCCCGATGGAGGGAGACTGGGTTTTAGAGAAATGAAAGTCTTAGGAGTCATAGGAACCGGGAGGGACTGAGGCTGTCATCTGGATCCAGTTCCCTCACGGAGTGCCATCTGCCTCCGTGTCCCCATGGGTGCCCCCTCACGGGCACAGCGCTCTTGTGCACGCAGTACCCCACTTTGTTTTGTTTTGTTTTGGCTTGAGACAGCGTTCGCTGTGCAGTTCAGGCTGGTTTTGAATTCACTTCGTAGCCCAGGCTGGCCTTGAATGGCGATCCCACTGCCTCAGCCTCCCATGTGCTGGGATTACGGGCATGTGCCACCGTGCCTGGCCTGTTTCACTCTTGAGCACCCTCAGGATTACACCGCGTCCTGGACCCTCTCCTAGACAGCCTCATAGTGCAGGGCAGCCCAGGGACAGGGAGTGCAGGTCCTGGCCTGGGTGGCCAAGTTGGGTCAGTGACCCGGATGCACCCTCTCTTTTGCACCCCCATTCACAGTTCTCCTATGCCACAGACTTCTTGAAAGAAAAGGGAAGGTGAATTCTTCCAGGGAGTGTACAGAAAGGTCACAGTACACCCAGAAACCCCAGCTGTCTTCTGGACCTAGCTGGGGAGGGGTGTGTGTTTCTCCTCACCCCCTGGGCCCCCCACCGCGTCCCTTCTTTCCCAGGGAGGGCCTTGGGTACTCTCCGGGGAGTCTTAGATCATGGCTTGAGGAGACACATCCTCAGGGTCATGCTGGGGACTGGACCTTCCTAGTACCAAGTCCTCCCCGCATCAAGAATTCAGCCGGCATCCTCGCCAACATAAATATTTAATAGGATTGTAGGTATATATAATTTGATCAATATGCCAGTGCTAAGAGGGCCTTTAAGGAAACTCACCTATCATCGAGTGATCGGGGGTGGAAACCAACCCCTCCCAGAGCAGGAGTGCTGCCTCCCAGTGGCTGCTGCGGGGCGGGGGTGACCATTGCTTTATCCCAGAGTGGAGGGGGGCCTACCGGTGAGGTCTTCCCCATCCTTTCTTCCCTGGGTTTCTCTTCCTCTGTGGTTAAACATCTACTGGCCCAGTCCAGAGAGAAACTGCCTGGCAAGGCATATCATCTGACAGTCAGTCTTTGAGGGGCTGTCAGTGTAGAATTGTTTAGAAAATGCAATGGGGATATTTCAAGTTGAAATTGCTCACACGTTGTTCTGGAATCTTCCGATATCTGATGACCGGGCGGTTGGGGTGCCTGGCTGCTGGGGCTGTTAGGGCTGGAGCTGCCTCATCCTCCTGCACTGCACCTCTGATATAACTCAGCTCAGAGCACAGGCGCCGAGACTGCGTTGGACAGAAGTCGTTGAGAAGCAGATAAATAAAACCTGGCTCCGATCCATGGCCTCCAGAGCTGCCTGAGACCCCAAACACACAGATCTACAGAAGTAATCTAGAGACCAGGACCTGGCCTTCCATAGGTCACACAGGCAGCATGCTGGCCTCAGAGCCCGGGTGAAAACCATGGTTTTCTACATGGCTTTGGGGTGTTGAGTCACACTTCAGGCCAGCAGGTGTCTGCCCTTTATCTCATTCTGAGCGCTGCCCTGATTCTCTGAGGAAGAAGTCCTGATTTCAGAGATGTGACCAGGACCCTGAAAGGGTCGGATGGCCACTTCCCTGCCTAACAGACATGAAATTACTTCCCACTGCATGGAACTTCAAACAAGCCCTTGCTTGGCGTCAGAGGGTCACCAGCCAGCCTTCCTTGCAAATAACGGCAGTGTGACATCACGGGGGGCGGGGTGGGGTGGGGTGGTGTATGACATTTGTGTGCAGTTTTGCTGGTGGACATACTTGAGTGGTTCGTGCTGTGAAGACAGGACCTGGGGACCCGGCCTAGCGTTCACGCAATCTTGAGGCGGCGTGGCTCTTCCCCACTGCTGTTTAACATCACCCGGTGCCCTGTTTCGTGGAGCTGCACATCCGGAGGAAGTGACACGTCTCAGAACAATTCACAAAGGTATAGCATTCGAAAGCTCTGAATCAGGGTGCGCAGACCCAGTGGGTTATCTAGTTCGTCTTTCCTATTTTGCAGGCAACAGCAGCAAAGCCCAGAGGAGGGAAATGATTTGCCTAAAGCCACGTGGTGAAAAGCAGAGCTGACAGAGTAGGAGCCAGGTCGCTCTGTGTGGCTGTGGAGCGGAACCTGCTCATTCAAGTGCCGGGGCGCTCTCTCTGGCCTTGTCTTCCTTTGGCTGAGGTTAAAATGAAGTGTGCAGTCAGAGCCCACAGGGACAGGCAGCCGGGCAGTGTGAACCTAATTAACAGAGAGACTGTCTGGAGTGGCCTCCGGGTGGCTGTCCAGAGTGTGTGGAGTATGCTCGGTCACAGGAAGCATAAAGAATCAGTAAGTGGGGACCCACGGCAGGAGCCTTGCCCCAGTTTCAGTGCTGTGGGTCAAGGGTCAGGGATGGTCTGAAATCTCAGCATGGGTGGATCAGAGACCATAGTAGGAGAAACACTTAGGATGCTCAAAGCCTCCTTGGCTTACAGCGTGGTATTCAGAAGTCCCGTGTTAATGAGTGTGCAAATGGGACCCACTAGAGTGCAAGGAACAGATTGCACTTTGGGAAATGGCGCCTGCTCCCCCCCAATCTCGTTTTCTGTCATTTATTTGCTTAACAATCTCGATGGAGACTCGGGGCAGATGTTACTCCCAGCGCCCGGTTGGTAGTGCAGATTCTGAATGGAGTGGGACCTCTGCGCCCGCTTCTCTGAGCCGCCTCTGTGTGTGTGGAGTAGATTAGTTACTTCTGAGAAGCCGTACTCTCTGCCAGCAAAGCTGCCCGCTTTGAACCGTACTTCAAAAGCAACTTTCAGAGTCTGCACCTGCCTTGCCAAACACCTATTTCCAGAAGGTTCCAAAGGAAGCCGTCTCCTGCTCCTGCCCCCTTGCAGATGCCTCTGAAGGTCTGGCTCAAAGGCCGGAGCTCAGTGGCCCCCAGGCAGAGGGCGGGGCGGGTGGAGTCCACCTGCTGGACCACAGCCGCCCTGTTGATAACGGACTTTGCCCAGTTGGCAAAAGGAGTTTCCCAGCATATGATCTAGTTCCAGTCTGTGATTTGTGACCTGTCCCAATTGTCGAAGTCACACGTCTTGATGCTTTTTCCAGAGCTGAGCTGTAGAGGTTTGAGTTGGATCAAATGCTCTTTGGACAGCTGTTGGAAGCAGTGGTGCTGTCGGGCAGCAACCCTGGTGGTCATTTTTTCCTTCATACGTATTTCTATGAGCTCTGTCAAAAGGCTCATGTTTGGTTCTTGGCAGGAAATCGTTTTGCAAAATTGCTAAGTATCAGTTTTCCCATCTGAAAAATGGGCATTTTAGTAAGAACCTTCCTCCTGTAGTGGTCAGAGCTCACCCTGTGAAAAGCCCAGCCAGCTTTCCATTCCTAGTAGCGAACAGTTTTCCTGTATATTCTCTGACTCCTGAGAATGTGCAGAGCCCATTCCCAGGGCAGAGTAGCCCATGTACAGATGTGAATGGCTCAGTGCCTGCTTCTACTTTTCAGGGAGACCAAGGGTACAGCACTCAAGAGCAGATGATGGTGAAGTTATAGCTGGAGGTGGGGACAGTACCCCCCAGAAAACCCAGGACGCAAGGGCAGGCAAGC
Organism: Chinchilla lanigera; assembly: GCF_000276665.1. NCBI lineage: Eukaryota > Metazoa > Chordata > Mammalia > Rodentia > Chinchillidae > Chinchilla > Chinchilla lanigera. The sequence continues at coordinate 6,620,283 of NW_004955450.1, forward strand.
CCTGGCATATTGTACGATTTTTTTTTTTTTTTTTTTTTTTTTGAGACAGGGTCTTACTATTCAGTTCAGGCTGGTCCTGAACTCACTTTGTAGCCCAGGCTGGTCTCAGACCTGCCACAATCCTCTTGCCTCAGCCTCCCGAGTGCTGGGATTATAGGCATGCACCACCACATCCAGCTCTAATGTAGAAGCTTTCCAGGTGTAGAGTGCCTCCCCTTCTGCCTGCTCCAGTTTTGCTGGTGACCTGCCAGTGTCCTTCCTCGCCCCTGGTGGTTGGGCTCCAGGAAAGCCAGGCTGAAAAATCACAGCCTGAGCTTCATCAGCAACCAGGTCTCTGTGGCCTTGCTCTGATGACCCTTGGTGATTCTGTGTGTGTGGGGGTGTGGTGTGTGTGTGTGTGTGGGTGTGTGTTTGGTGGGAACTTAATCTGACACGCCCACGCACAGGGCTTCTTGAGTAATCAGCCATGGTTACGTGGTGGCCTGAGTCCCCAGCCTGGATGTAGGGATAGCTGTGTAAAATCTGAGGATCCCTTTTCCTCATAAGCAGAGGGTGCTGGGCTGTGGACCAGGGGAAGATGCGTTGAGGCTGAGAACCCTGAGGTATGGTGCCCTTTTGAGAATGTACGGGGCTGGGGATTTAGCTCAGCGGCAAAAAGCGCCTGCTTGGCAAGCGCAAGGTCGTGAGTTCGGTTCCCGGTACCGGAGAAAAACCAAAAACCAACAACCAAAAAAAAAAAAAAAAAGAGAATGTACGACCAGCGTGCAAACACCACTTCTCTGACCTCCGGGAACCTTCAGAAGTGGGGACGATTACTGACACACTTGGGTCACTGGAGGGTGAGGGACAGTCCTTGAGAATGAAGAATTGTTTCCACCCCACGTGTCAGAGTGGTGTCTGCTGGGAAACACTGGCCCTGTGCCCAAGGATAGGGGTATCTGGGCAGAGAGCTGCCCCCAAGGACCCAGTCCCCACCCAGGAGCCCCGCTGTCGCGGGCACACTGTCCAGGGTATGGAGAGCCTGGCCACAGTGGCCAGCAGCCCCAGGACGCCGGGCTGCACAAGCCCATGAGGCTGTTTAGTCCAAGGCCTATTCTGTCCACACACCAGAGGTCCTCTGGAATGGCTGGGGTGGAGGAGGGTGCCGGCCCCAGAAATGCCAGGGTCTGTTGATAAGGCTTGTGTGGCATCCTTTTTTTTAAGTATGGGTAGCTCTCTCATCCAGAATCATTTGACATGCAGATGATCACAGATTTTTAAAGGCTGTTGTCATGGTTTTGTCTCTGAAAGATTGTTCTGTGCTGATGAAAGCTTCGAAGCCAGCTCTGGGACCTCAGTCCTAGTCCTGGCTGCTGAGGCTTCAGAATGAGATAAGAAAAGCACTGCTGAGAGCGACCTGTCAGTGGTTCTAGGCCTTCCTGACTGGACTCCGTTAACCATCCAGCACCACTCTTGATCTGAGATCTGGGGGGCTCACAGGGGACCCTGATGGAAACAGATTAGTTTTTTGTGATTTTTTTTTTTTTTTTTTCCTGGGGTGTTGGGGTGAGGCAGAGAAAACCGTCTGCTTGTCTATGAAAAACCTCCATGAGGCCCTAGGGAGTGAAGGGCTTCCCTCGGTGGACAAGGCAATGCCGTGCCCTCAAAAGAAGACTTGACTGCGGGACTTGGGGCTGGCGACACATATGGGGGAGGGATGGATTGGGCGGTATGGGGGACAGGCAGCAGAGAACAGTTGGGGCTGGGGGAACCCAGTAAGAAGCGTGGCCCTGCGTGTGAGGGTGAGGCTGGGGCACCCTTTGCCCCACGCTGCCCAGGCATACCCACTCTCTTGTTTGTGGGCACCATTAACAGGCTGTTTCCTTCCTCCCCAAACTCTGTTTTGCTCTTGTTCTGTGTCTTCCTGGAGTGCAGGGCTGGTTTCGGTTTTGCTTTGATTTTAATTAGGGATTCTGTTTGAACCACACCTCTGGGCCGTCTCTGTGGGAGATGGGGTTCCCCAGAATGTAGGGAGGTTAGGAGGGAAGGATTCTTCATACTGTGGAGTTCCTAGGGGTGGAGAGGATGGAGCCCCTAAGGGGAGGGGCTGTGGGTTGGGAGGAGTTGGCACTTGCACTTGTCTGTGACATTTCAGTGACCTGATTTATTCGCGGGAGCTTCATGGGGTCTCTTTTCCTTTGCAGACAGAGATTGCGAAGAGGCTGAATACGATTTTAGCCCAGATCATGCCTTTCCTGTCGCAGGAGGTAAGGCCTTTTCTTCCTGTTGCTTCCTTTGCTTTCCAGTGCAGCCCTGTCCATTCCGACTGACCGAGCTGCTGATCAGGAACATACAGAGCCTCCTCCATCTGAGCGGGGATAGGGACCGCATCCGAGGCCTCAGATAAAAATGGTCCTCTGCCACCACCCGGGTCCACCCCCAGCCTCCACACCTAGGAGCACACAAGGCCGGCCAGTCTGTGCCAAGGGCCATGCCAGGGTGTGACTAATAGGTGACATCATTGGGTGCCTTCCAAGGGACCAGCTAGGGACTCTGGGGGAAAAGGACAGGTGGGCTGACCTTAAGGGCCTTTGGCCCCATGTCTGTCCAGGGTCACTCCTGGGGAACAAGCCCTCCTCTCTCACTTGCCCTAAGTGCTAGGAACCACATCAGCTCCCCTGTGGAGTCCTGGGTCTCTTAGGCAGCAGCGGCCAATCTACGATTGGATTAATCCAAGAATCAGCAATAGCGATGCCCTGGGCGCTTGCAACCCAAGGAGAGGTGGCGGTGTATGGGGCTGGTGCTTCCTCAAGGCCAAAGGATTGAACACCACAGATTTTTAAATACTAGATCTGTTTTGTTAAGAGTAGTTTTAGGCTCAGCAGAACTGAGTGGAAAAGCTCAGAGATTTCCCATAGCCTCCCCGACAGGCTTCACGGCAGTGGATGAACCTACATTGACACTCAGACACCCATAGTCTAGATATTAAGGTTCATTTTGCTACCTTTCCTTTTTTTCTCTCACTCACTCACTCTCTCTTTTGTGTGTGTGTGTGTGTGTCTTTTTGAGGTAGAGTCTCGCTATGCATTTCAGGCTGGCCTTGAGCTCGGGACAATCCTCCTGCCTCAGCCTCCTGAGTGCTGGCGTTACAGGCGTGCACCACCATGCCCGGCTACCTTTCCTTTCTCATCCTACCTAGATACATACCATTCTGCTTCTGTGTTTTTAGTTGGATGTAAATTAGGACCATAGACCATACACTATCCATCTGAATACCTCTAATGTCAACTGGGGACAGTGACAGTTTGCCACTAACTGCTACAGCTAAAACACGGGAACGCCTTCCTAACACAATTACAATATTGGTGCTGTGTTTAGACGCTCAACTGTTCTGTAGTATTATCTAATATCCAGCTCATATTCAAATTGCATGAAGCAGATTTTTTGTATGACCAGTTGACGGCGATGTTTGACTCTTGCTGTCTGTGGTACTCATCGCTATTAGAAGATGTAAGATAATTGGAAGTTTTGATTACATTTGTAATACACATGATCATTTGAAAGGTTTAAAGAAGAAAGTAAAATTGCCTGACCCCTCACCATCGCTGCCTTAGGTCTGTTTTGTGGGTCTCCTTCTGTCTTTCTCTGGGGCTGTGTCCTGAGGTCCCCTCTCCCCCCGTGCTCTCCTGCCCACCCGTGCCCTCTCTGCTGGGGACAGTAGCTGCATCTAACCACGCCTTCTTCCCTCCAGCACCAGCAGCAGGTGGCTCAGGCAGTAGAACGCGCAAAGCAGGTCACCATGACGGAGCTGAACGCCATCATTGGGGTACGTGGACTCCCCAATCTGCCTCTCACCGTGTGTATAGCCCTTTTATTCCTCTCATTTACCGTAACCAGAGGTGGACCCTGAGCTTAGCTGGCCTCAAAGAGTGGCGGCCCCAGGGCTTTGGCTTCCCCTAACATCCCACGGGGTTGGATCTCTGTCTGCCCCCGATGACTCCCCATTGCCTCCTAGTCCCCAAACTAACGGGACACCGGACACACCTGAAGTTCACCTCTAAACCCCGGAGCCTTGTTCCCTGGCTTTGGGGCCTGGGATCAGTGCTGAGGCCAGGCCGACCGGCCCTTTTCTCCCTGGGCCTGGCTGTCTAGCCTGACAGGGGCCCGCCCTTCTTTGGCCACTTGAGATCAGAACCGTCTCTGGTGTACTGTTGATACGTACTGTGCTATGGCATTGGGGTGTGGGTCACGCTGAGCTTCATGGCTGAGCATCCGTCATGCGCCCTTGTGAGCTGAGTTCCAGATAGGCCGGCTGGACAGGTCATTCTGGTATTGTAAGAGTCCCATCTCACCAGGACATGGCCCCTGCCACTGGCCCAACAGGCAGTGCAAAGGGGAAGCCCTTCTCTCCGCTGCAGTGCCCTTCCCTGGCTTGCAACTTAAACGTATGCCTTGGATTCATATTACATGTTTTTTTCTGCTTGCTACTTGGATGTGAGGTGAAGGGCGTTGGAGATCAGTGTCTGAGCACAGCGGTTTTTATTTTCCCCGCTGTGACTGTGGGGTGCACCTCTTCCTCTTGTCCCTGAAATGAAGGAGCTAAGTGGGATCACTGCTTCCCCAACCTCAAGCAGCCTGGATATCCTCACCCAGGGAACTTGTGGGGCCATACAGGCTCCCGGATGCTTGCCCAGGGTCCTTCGATGTAGATCTGGAGCCAGGGCTTGGAATCTTGATGCTGAAATTCTGCAGATCATTCGGAAGTGTAGGCAGGCTTGAGAAGTAGTGGGCTGGTTTGCCGGGGTCCCTTCACCCTTACATTTTCTGGGATGTTGGTTGGTCTTCATTATTCTTCTTTTTGTTCTTATGTGGGTTCATTATTTCAAGATGAAACCAGAACCCCCCCAGGAATTTCTTCTGCTTGGGAAGTGCTAATAAATGGTGACTCCGGGATTGTCAGTGTGGGGCAGAGAGTTCAAGGCCTGGGCTTTGGTCATGGCTCTTCTCTGTGTGACCTTGGGCAGGCCTTTTTTTATGTCCTAGGGACTGACTTCTGCATCTACAAGGTGGTGGCCCCAGAAGGCAGATCATAAGATTTTCCAGTTGGCAATGTCTGGGGCAAAAGGACCCCAGTTAAGGACCATGTGCCTAGCCCAGGCCCCTTGTTTTACACAGATGCTGAGAAGCCAAGCCTGCGTCCTCTGTCCTCTTGGGGGTGGTAGAGGGGTGCAGGGAGGGGCGTCGATACACTGGCAGCCCCCCTCTCTGCAACCTCCTCTTGCAGCTCCCTTGTCTCGGAGGTCTCCAGGCCCAGGTCTCCCTTCTGCCTCTTTTTTTGGGTTTAAAATCCTCTTAGGAAAATAAAAAAAATTTTTATTTGAGTTTTAAGAAATCTGGAAAGATAGAGGAAGAAGCGCTGGTTGGATTAGCTCCACTTCCTTTAAGTAGCATTTAGGAAGCCACAAGTTAGGTCAAGGCAGCTCAAGGCAGATATTGGAATTCAATTAAAGCCGACGAGTGGGGCCTGTGACCCCCATTTTCAAGGTAATTGCTTCTCAGGCTCTGAGTGAATGCAGTCATCCCCCTGTCATTAAGCACGCAGCCCTCTAATCGCTTCGCCTGACAGAGGCTCCTCGGGAGGCAGGAATTACGGACAGCTGAGGCCACCATGCCGGGGAGCCCTGCTTGACTGCACCGCAGAAGGAGGCGGCTAATCTAGTCAGGGCATGCTTTATCTCCTCCTGGAGGAGAGGAGGGTAGGGGAGTGCAGTGCAGGGAGGGGGTGCAGAGAGGAGAGGCCAGAAGGCTCCAGAGCAGACATCAGAGATCTAGAGCAAAGATCAAAGGTCACAGATCAAAGATCAGAGACCAAAGGTCAGAGGTCTAGAGCAGACATCAAAGGTCAGATCAGAGATGGAGAACAGAGAGCAGAGATCAAGAGCAGAGAGCCGAGAAGAGGAGAGAGGGAACAGAGCCCCGGAGGCTCCAGGCAGCAACTAGTGGCTGTTCTCAGGCGTTGTGGGACGCAGCCTAGCAACCTGGGCTACGAGTTAGCAAGGCTTTAGACATGTCTCTTTGTCCCCGCAAGCCTCAGTTTCTCCACTGGGTAAAGATGGCGGAGGCCTAGGCATGCTTCATATGACACACCTCTCCTGGTCAGTTGCTTTCACCCCCTCTTAGGCTTGGAGTTGAAGAAGCTGAGGTTGTGCCCATAGAGGGCTTAGAGATGTCTAGCACGGGTATGGGTGTTGCCCGTGACCTATTGCCATGAAGATGAGTGTGTTTCTGTGGTCTTCTCATCCGGAAAGCCTGGCTCCAAGGTCCGGGTGGTGTGTGCAGAGGGGACAGGAAAGGAGAGATGAAGGGAAGGATAGTGTGCTGGCTGAGCCTACCCGCCCTTTGCTGGTCCACAGGAAGTTGCGGTGGTCCCAAAGCTTTCTCTTCTATTTGGGGCCTGGTAAAAACAACCAGGCCTCAGCACCTGCAGAGCTGCTGCTGGTATAGCCCTTATTTCCAGGATTCACGTTTTTTTGTAGGCTCCTTAGAAGAACAAGGTTCCTGAGCATGAGGAGGGAAGCATGACCCTCGGTCAGCCACTTACGCAAGGCAGTGACCCAGGACCCCATAGGCTGATGGATCAGCTATTTCCAGAATCTTTGTTTTGTTTTGTGGTACTGGGAATCGAACTCACGACCTTGGCATTTGCCAGGCGGGTGCTGTGCCACTGAGCTAAATCCGCAGTCCTCAGAACCTTCTTTTATGGTGTTCTGTGATAGACTTTGGCTGGAGAGGTGGAAGGGCTGTTGTCCACTGACAGTGTGGCTTGCATTCCCTGGGGAATCTTAGTGAGACGTTGTAAAGCATTCGTTTGATTTTTGGTTTTTGCTTTTTGTTGTTGTTGTTTTTGTTTGTTTTTAGGTAGAAGGCTAGGGAGGAAAAGGGAGGTTGTAGCTTGTCACAAACTACAAAGGTAACTCCTGGAATTCACATAGGCATTGCAAAGAGCTGGATCCCCTGAGGGAATCCGCTGGTGACGACACTGTCTTAGACTCCCTCAGTTATAGCCGTGAACCCGTGGTAGAGAGAGAGGTCCTGCTGGTACTTGGCTCTGGCTGCTGCTGGCTTAGGGGAGTCTCTAAGGCCCTGGAGCCTGCACCCCATCTCTGGCTGTGAGCTCTGATGGAGCTATGTCCTAGGAAGGACACTTGGAGGCTTAGGGCTGCACTCTTTCCTTGGGGGCTGGGAGCTGTCAGCTTTCTGCGTCAGGACCCTGCGTTTGCGTTCTCTGGTGGGAGCCCTTGGCCAGTGTGGCCTTGGAAATGAGGCAGTGAGACATCACTCAGTTGAACCCACATCTGAAGCTGCAGAGTGAAGCATTAGGCCAGGGATTTAGCTCAGCGGCATAGCACCTGCCAGGCAAGTGTGAGGTTGTGAGTTCAATTCCTGGTACCAAAAAAGCCCCAAAACAAACAAACAAACAAAAACACAGCGAAGCATTAATTAGATCAGCGAGCAGAGGCGTAGAGTGTGAGGTGACCCAGTCCAGCAGACCGTACACCTGTTGGTGTGACCAGGCCACAGGTGCGTGGCCCAAGCAGGGAGGAGGAGGACTCCTGCACTCCCTGGGGGACACGTGGTGACATGTTCCTTTTGAATGTGACATGCCCAAGGAGGGAGACGTGGGCTTGGTTCAGGCTCTTGTCTGTTTTTTGGGGGCTAGGGGTGGAAGAGGGAGTCTCCCTGGCTTCTTTTCACGTCCTGGATGGAGAGGTACGAGTGACACTTACCTGTTTCAACTGCTGCTGTAGCTGCCTCTGATTAAGCCTCAGAGGAGGCCCCAGATCTGGAAGGTGGTTGGTCACCTTTGGACAGAGCTCTCCGCTGACTTCCGTGTACTACATTTCACTTAATTGACCCAGAAAAATGCGTACAGGAACCATGCCAGGCCCTGTAAGAAGTACAAGGATACATAAGACAAGAGCCTTGCTATCCTGAAACTCCCAAGTTGCCAGGCATACGTAAAGATGGATGAGGTGATTGTACCTGTGACCTCTCCATAGCATTTGCGGATGTTGCCTGAGACATGCTTTGTTACTTCATGTGGGATCCCTGTACAACCCAAAGAGACTGATGTTCATTTTGCAGATGAGAAAGCCGAGGCCCACGGAGGTCAGCCAGCTTGTCCCGGAACTCATCTTTGATAAAGGATAGAGCTGGATTCCCCTTTGGACTATATGGCTCCAGATTCTGAGCTATTAGAACACTCGGAAGGGAGGAGATTATTCTTACCAGGAAGATGAGGAGGTGTGTCCAGAGAAGGTGGCATTGGGCAAAGTCGAGATTAGAAGGCGGGGAGGAGAGGAGATCTTACCTAGTAACGTGAGAGAGAGCCAGGCATTTGGACCTATTCGTCTTTCCCCGGATACCGATCCTCAGTAAGTTTTGTGTCTAGATGCAGAATTGTGTGTAGAGAAAATGCCAACAACATTGCTACTTGAAAACCACCTTCCCCTCTTCTTCTTTTTTTTTTTTTCCAGTACCCGGAATTGAACTCACGACCTTGCGCTTGCCAGGCAGGCGCTGTGCCGCTGAGCTAAATCCCCAGCCCCCACCTTCCCTTTTTCTATCTCTGCCCTTCCTTCGGGAGCTTACACACTCTGCATGATGAAAAATGGATGAAACGCCTCATCCTTGCTTTCTGGGCTTGTGCTAAGTAGTTATGAGTGGCAGAATTAAAGGGTCTCCCAGCAACAGGTTTAAATCAAGGGGGCCCTGCTGGAGACCCCAGGATACCTAGATGGTCCATCTGTACCAGGGAATGCTAAGCAGTCATCAAAAAAGGATAAGATTTCTTCTGAATACTAAAATCAAAATCAGGTTGTAAAGCAGTATGGCCAAGAAAACCCCATCTGTATAATAATACATTTAAAATTTGTAGATATAGAGGCACAGTAGAATCTTCTAGGGGGGTGGGATTGAAAGGTAATTAAAAAAAAAAAATCCAAACTTTAAGCGCTGGGGATTACAGCTCAGTGGTACAGTGCCTGCCTGGCAAGCATGAGGTCATGAGTTTGATTCCTGATAGCAAAAAAAAAAAAAGCCCAAACTTTTAAATTTATATGTATTTTTAGTCTTATCTTACAAGGAGCATGTATTATTTTTGTAATAGGGTCTACAAAATAACATCTTTAAAAGAGAAGGTGGAGGGGCTCTGGGCAAGCTCCATTCCCAGCAGAATCTGAGTTCCTTAGCTGGGAGGGTTGGGTGTCTTTGATGAGGATGTCTTAATTTTGTGTCTCAGGCAGACCTGCGGTCACGCCCCCTTGGGACCAAAGCCACTAATGCCCAACAGAGGACATCCTGGAGGTCTGAGCTGCAGGTCTTGAGTGGTGGTGGCGCGTGTTAGCCTTTCATCCAGGGCTGAGAACTGGAGCCCTTAGAGGCTGGGAGCTAGACAGCTCCCATGGCCGCGTCAGTTTGGGGTGCCATTGGCATCTTGGTTGGGAGAGCACAGGGTTTCTTGACCCTTGGAACAAACCCTGGTGGGCCTTCCTGTTGTCCTGGTGTCTGTTAGCAGCTGGCGGAGGGGTGTTGCGTATCGACACGTGAGCAGCTCCCCTTGACCCGTTTTTTTAGGCACAGTGTGAGGTTGGTGGTTGACAGATTGGAGCCTGAATCTCACTTAGCAGTGGCAAGACTTGGGCCAGTTCCTGCCTGTCCATTGCAGCCTTCAGTGCATCCATTTGCCATGTAAAAAACAAGCATAGGCTCCCTTGCCAGGTGGTGGGAAGGATTGAAGGGAATGTTTGAAAGTGCCCAGGCATTTATAAAGGTATTCAGCAGGTGGGTTCTCTTCGCTTGCACTGGTTGAGAAGAAAGATGAGACGGGCATACCCAAGTCCCCAGCTGCTCCTGAGTGGTCCACGCCGGGAACTGTTTGGCATAGTCTTAGCATAAACACTGGAGGGGTGTGGAGGCCACTGGAGCTGGTCACTTGGCGTGGGGAAGAAGTGTGAGGCTGGTGGTGGGAAGGGATATTTGGGCCCAAGAAGCAGAGTCCTGGTTGGGTTCAGGAGGAAAGCGCAGGATTGTTGATGCTGCTGTTGATGAGAGAGTGGATGGATGCTTGTCAGACTGTTGGGACAGTCAGGGCCTGTTGTAACTTGGTCAGCGCCAGCTGCTGTCCTGCTGCCTGATGAGCAGTGTCTGTGTGCCCCATGGCCCCTGCGTAGGTGCTCCTTTCCTGCTGTTACGGATGGGGAAATTTGAGGCTCAGTGAGTTGGAGTAACCTGCCCAAGGCCACACGACTGAAAACATGACAGATCTGGGAATGCCGTCCCAGTCCGTCTGGTTCCCAAGCCTTCCTGGTGCCTGCTGTCCGCATAGATGCCCAAAGATGTCAGCTTTTATTCCAGTGGCCCCAAACTCATCAGGCTCCTGACCCTTTTCTGCTCTAGCCTACCCTGCCCTGGCTTTCTGTAAACCGAGCTCAGAGTTCTATGGAACTAGAGGGTCTTCCTAGCTTAAGGGTGGCAGACTGTGGCTGATGATGATAATGGCATGGATGCATGAGCTGCGAGCTTCAAAACGATTCCCCTCAGCTGAGAGGGAACCCTGATGACTGTGGTTTTTTAATGCATGCACTATTTATCTTGGGCTTGGAAACAGAGAAATTCCGGTCTGAAGCAGGTGCATGGGTAGATGGGGCACTTGGAGATATAAATCTTATATCTACATTGCAGTCCATTAACAGACTTCCGTCAGCAAGATGAGCATGTGGACTGAGCTGGGGCACAGGTTTTGGGGGTGTTTTTCCCCCTGCTGGCTCCCCACCCATCCCACTCAGCTCTGCTCACACCAACTTCATTGCAGCAGCAGCAACTCCAGGCGCAGCACCTTTCCCATGCCACGCACGGCCCCCCGGTCCAGCTGCCACCCCACCCGTCAGGCCTCCAGCCTCCTGGGATCCCCCCAGTGACCGGGAGCAGCTCCGGGCTGCTGGCGCTTGGTGCCCTGGGCAGCCAGGCCCACTTGGCGGTAAAGGACGAGAAGAACCACCATGAACTGGACCACAGAGGTACGGCTCAAATTGGGGCAAGGGTTTGGGTGGGTGCTGGGGCCCCTTGGGGAGCGGACACAGCAAATGCTGCCACCCCGGGACCAGCAGTGAACTGAAGACTTAGAGCCATCTCTCTTTCTCTCTTTTTATTTTATTTTTTTTTTTGGTGGTGGTGGGTTGTGGAACCCAGGCCTCAGGTGCAGCAAGCACCCCACCGCTGAGCAGCACCACAGCCCTGGAGCTAGCTGTTGAATCCCTGGTGCATGGAAACCAGAGCCCCATTCTGTGTGCCATGCCCCATCCCGAATATCCCTGGCGCCTGTGCCCTGGCATGCTTGTGCCCATTTACCTGGAGCCTCCCTGCTTCTTCCTGGTGGTACCCAGCCATCCTTCCAAGGGCCAGCCCCGTCCACATTCAGGATGCCCCGCTGATCATTCCTGGGGTCTTTTCCAAATTCCTGCACTGCCCTTTGTTGCTGTCCTCTCCTGTCTCATCCCCAGGAAATGTTTGTCTTCAGGATTATTATCCATCCTTTGAGAAGCAGGGCCAAGTCCTAAGCAGGGGGTTGGAAGGAACTTTCCCTAGCCCTTCGCTCGGCCCTTGCCACAGACACCCAGATTGCTGCACTCGGCGGGCCTCAGGGTGGTCACAGCATCGGCAGAGGGCAGCCCCCAGCTCCCTGGCACACCCTTTGCAGATGTTGCCAGCTCTGTGCTCTGCCTTCCATGTTTTTTTTTTTTTTTTTTTTGGTTTTTCTCCGGTACCGGGAACCGAACTCACGACCTTGCCCTTGCCAGGCAGGCGCTTTGCCACTGAGCTAAATCCCCAGCCCCTGCCTTCCATGTTTACTGGGCCATGTGGCCTGTGGCCTGCGAGCCTCCTGGGCACAGAGGCCACCTTCCTGCTTTGGCTGGGCCGCCATCTTGGGAACCAAGCGGCCAAGTTTCTTGTGCCAGTAGTAGGGTGATCCCCTTTGGCAGAGGAAGAGAGAGTCGGGAGCAGACAGGAGCTGCTGCTTAGCTGGCGAACCATCAGCCCCTGGGGGCTTTTTGGCAAAGAAACAGAGAGTAATGGGGTTAATGTAGACAAAAAAACCCTCCCAGATTCCTTTCTTTTTAACAACAACGTTCTCAGCTCCCCCATCCTGAGTCCTCCTTCCCAAGGTTGTAACTTTAAGAACTGGTCTTGTTGCGGAGTGAATTAGTGTCCTTTGGCACAATGGGGCAAACAAAGCCACACCCCCCTCCAGCCTACTCTGGGGACCTAGGGGGACACTGGCATTGGGGTGGTTGATTTCCAAACTGAGAAGTGTCACCTAATGTCCCCGAGATGGCCAAGCCCAAGAGACTGAGAGGCAGGCCTCTGCCTGCTTTAAAACCAGGAAGGGATTTTTAGCAAATCTCCAAAGCCAGCTAGACCAAGAAAACTCACTGTCTTTCTTTTTGTCTTTTTCTTTGGGCATCTTGACTCTCTACCTGCTCCGGCCTTCCTTCCCCGAAGAGAGAGATTCCGGCGCGGTAAGTATGTTGCTCTGGACACCCTGGGGTGTGTGGAGGTGTGGGGCTTGTTCCTAGGACCAGCCTGTGGGTGACCAGAGTTGGCCTTGCGGTCCACTCTCCTGCTTGGCGTAAGCTAAAGTGAATGAGCTCTGACCCCTTTTCAGAGGAAATAATTAGCCAGAAAGGTCAGCTGATCAGGCCTGGGTCTGGTGCGGTATTGTTGAGCTGAGGACCCAGGTGTCCCACACCCTGGGCCAAGGTTTTTAACCCACCCTGCAGCTGGCTGCCTCCTGCAGGATTCTGAATCCTCAGTTCGTTCAAATGCCTGAGTTTTCTCCCTGTTCTGAGCTCTCACGTGGTTTAAGAAAGTGCTAGCAAGCAAGCAAGCATTAAGGGCTGGCCGCCTGCGTGTCTGCCAGCTCTGAGATTTGTTGTAAATCTTTCTGATCACACCGAGGCTCCGAGGTTCTGTTTCAAGTGAATAAGCCTTCTGAATAAGCGCAGTGGAGTCTGGATAAAAAAAAATCCTCCAGCGATTAGCAGAGCTATTTTATTCCTCATCACCCTGCTTGTATCTGGGGCCATCTAATCTGTTAGGATGGCTTTGGTTATTACCTCGTGTTAAGTAGGACTTGGAAGGTCAGGCAGTTAACTAACCATCCAGACGACAGCCTCTTGGGCAGCTCTGCCTCGCCTTCCCTTCTGGGCCTGTCAGCGATGACGCTGCTATCTTTTCTTGCCCTTCTGCCTACGTGCTCAGAAATCCAGATCCCTATTTCCGCCCAGAAACGGCGAGGTATGGGAGAAAGGAATAATTGAAGCTGAAAATCCACTTTGATTGCTTTAGTGCTGAGGCTGCGACAGCGGCATTTGGGGAGAAGCAGTTCGCTTAGATAAGAGTAAGCCCAGAGTGGTCGCTGGAAGGCTCAGCTCTGGTCGCAGCTTGGTGAGAGGCGGTCTCCGCCTCAGTTTCCTACATATGTCATGGAGTGAGTCCTGCCCAGTTGGCTCTCAGCTGTGTTCAGAAGTCCCCTGGGTGCCAATCACCTGGTCCAGAGAGATCTTCTCCCTGGAAATGGTGTTCGAAGCCCAGTCCCTCCTGTCTCCATCCTGCTCATCCTCACCTCTCTTTGCCTTTGGCTTTGTGTCCCTGTCACAAAGGCTTCCTGCTAGAAGCCCTCGGGCAGCCGAGCTCTTCTTAACACCCACCGACATCCTTGCGGGCTGACTCACAGAGCAGCGGGTGCACACAGGCCCTGGAGAACTGAATGAGCATGAATCAGATGCCGGGCTGGGGCTGGGGCGGGCAGGACGCCTGGGCCCGGCCGCTCAGGGTCAGGGCACCGGGGCCGCGCGCATGTGGTGATGGCGTTGGAGGCTGCAGACTGCAGCAATGTGCCTTTGGAAACCAGGTTGTCAACAGATGAGGCCCAGGGCAGGAAGGACAGGGCTGTGTTGGAGCGGGAGGGGGCCGGGTGGATGGGCTGGACGCTGTCCCAGAGGGGTTAGTCTGGAGTCCAATTAGAAGTAGCTTCATTCATATTTCCTTGCCTCGCTGAAGCAATAAAAAATACTTAGTTTTCTGGCTGCCTGCCAGCCAGAGGCGGGCTGGATCGATGCCGCTAAATGCCTGACATGACTCTCCGGTAGCGGCGAGGGTTTTCAGCCTGACTGCAGGAAAAGAAAGAGCTCACTGTTCTCCGAGCCGCACACCGGGTCGCAGGGAGAAACGCGGGCAGCCGGGCGTCCCCCTCCTCCCTGCCCGCGCGCCCGCGAGGGGCAGCCAGCCCGAGGGGCTGGAAGCATTTCTGCTTAGCATGGGGTGGCCGCCACCGTCGGAGGAAATGAAATGAAATGACGGTGATTTTTTTTTTTTTTTCTGCTGGCGCTTGCAGCAGCTAATTGAATTGCGGCTGTGCGCGCGCACGGCCGCGGAGCTCTCACGGCTGTGGGAAGGTTGAGCTGCGGTTCCATTATAACCTCCCATTTTTTTCTTCAAGGCTTGATAACTCTGCCATTTTAATTTGCTTCAGGCAGAAACTTGGCAGGGAAGGGCTGCCCAGAACCCGGCTTAGGAAAGGAAATTAGGTTCTGCGGCAGCTGGCTCCCACACCGTGTCCGTCCTGGTGACCCCTGCCCCCGGGGCAGCACTGGCCTCTTGATAAAATGGAGATGAGACAGGAAATACGAGAAGGTCGCTTTTGACACCCTTCTCTTCTGGACAGACGGCGCTCTGTGTCCCCTTGTGACCTCGTCATGCATCTCTGCACTGCCTGGGGCCCAGATCGGCTGGCACTTCTCTTCCCTGTGGCTAGCCTGGCAGCTGGGGAGAGCGGGGACTGTCTTTACTCCTTTCTCCACCCCTGGCATCCAGAGCCAGGCCTTCTGAGCATCTGGGCAGAGGATCAGAAAATGGAGCTGGGGAGGGAGGAGAGGAAAGAGGCTGGGCAGGTGTAGTTGAGGCTTTGAAAACAGTTCTCCAAGGCACACAAGAGGAGCCTGGTCCCCAAAGCCCCGGCCCGCTAGCAGCCACAGGGCGCACATTGTCGCCAGGCCCACCCGTCCTTGCTTGGCCCACCTTCCTTCTTCATAGGCCTGCACCCCCACAGGTTCTGTCCTCACTTGCCCTGTAGTTGAGGGAGAACTCTTGCAGCCTGAAATCCTTGGGTTTCCTCCTGCTTGGGGGGAGACCATGGACACGGTCCCCAACTTCATAAGGCCCCCAGGAGGGGACGCTTCTGCCTTACATGATGAGTTGCCTGATTTTCAGAGAGAAGGCTGTGTGATCTTGAGTTCTTGTTTGTTCGTGGCCCTGAGGGTTTCGTTTGTGGGATGCAGCCTCTGGGGCCAGGAGGCAGGTGGCTTGCTGCAAGGTTAATTATTTAATTGCAGTCCCTTGCAACAAAGGGATGCTCCCGCCAGCTTGTGGGACCAGGCTGAGGAGCTGGGGAAGAGCTCCCTGGTGCAGCTCAGGGCCTGTTGGTTCTGCAGACATGGCGCGGAGGTCCTCCCCCTCCCCCGGCCTTCGTGTGCCCTGCACTTAGCTGCGTGTCCGTGTCTGCGTGAGAGGTTGCATCAGCACAGGTTTTGACCTCGAGTCCTCTTCTTGCTTCCAGAATAATTCGGTGTCACCCTCAGAAAGCCTCCGGGCCAGCGAGAAGCACCGGGGCTCTGCAGACTACAGCATGGAAGCTAAGAAGCGGAAAGCAGAGGAGAAGGACAGCCTGAGCCGATACGTACGTCTGCGGGTTACCAGCTGGGACAGGAATGGGACAGCGCTGTGGCCCAGGAAGTCTAGGGTCAGACACTGAGCCAGAGAAGCACTGATGGGACAGGCGTTGGGGGCGTTCACAGACACAGTGAGCGCAAGAGCAGTAGGGGCTGGAGTGGGCATCAGTCATTCTGGCCTCTGAGGTCTGGGGAGAGCTGTGGGCTCTTCCATAGGTGGCCACCGTGATATTCCAGAGTCCCTGGCCCAAGGGACTGCTGCTGTACCCCTCTGCCTTGGAGTCCTCACCATCTGCCCTCAGTGTGATGAACCGGGCACAAGAGACCCAGTGGGCATGGGGCCATTGTGCCTCCATCGCCATGCCAGAGCTAGGACGGAGGCGAAGGGCCCTCTCTAGCCACTTGGTTACTCTGTGGTTTGGGCCACATTGCACACACAGGGCTCGACTGCACCGGGGTGGTGGCCCTCGGCAGAGCTGTGGGCATGCAGACAAGAGAGGAGACGGTGCATTGTGAAGGGTGGGAGGGACAGGCGGGTACGGTGGGGCAGAGGAACCCCAGGGAGGCGGGGCTGGCACCCACCCGACCCTGGAGGAAGTCGGCTTCCGCCTGGAGCCTTGCTGGTAGAGGGCGTGGGGTGTGCTGGATATTGCCCAGACTCGGGCATTTGGCTGGGTTCAGAGCCAGGTGGGTGGAGCGGGCCGTGGGTCTGGGTGGGAGAGCATGGCCTCTTACTGTCTGCTGTCTTCTGTCTCGGGTATAGGACAGTGACGGGGACAAGAGTGACGATCTGGTGGTGGACGTTTCCAATGAGGTAAGGGCAGGTCCGGGCTGCCGGGAGGCTGGTGGATCGGAAGTGTCCCTCCCTGGGGTGGGGTCCACACTGTTGCCGGGGCAGGGCAGCGAGGCCTCTGGGCTTAGGGCATCAGGAGGAGCAGGGCAGAGCCTTGCTGCATGGTGGCTGGGCATTCGTGGGTGCTGATGGTGCCCTGTGATGGTGTCCAGAGGAATCCCTGGAAGACCAGCAGGGGCTTTCTGTTTCCCCTAGTGCTGGGGGCCGGGGGCGTGGCCTCTGCAGAGTGGGAGTTGCTGGAGAGAAGCCACACAAGGCCACGCCCCGTCTCAGGCTTCCCGTCCTGAGCTTGGGTTTGAGCTGGGGCAGGTCATTGCTCCCCACATTCCAGCCTCGATCTCCCCACCCGTAGACTGAAGGGGTCAGACTAGATTATTGAGAGTGGGCTGCCTGCCCTGGGGGAGACCTTCAGTCTCAGCCAGGCCATCCTCCCATCCTTCACCCATGCCCTCCCCATGCCGTTCTCGGGGTTGGCGGGCTCTAGCCTGGCCGTGACCTTCTCAGCATCTCTGTACCCCTTGTGCCTTTAGGACCCAGCAACGCCCCGGGTCAGCCCCGCACACTCCCCTCCTGAGAATGGGCTGGACAAGGCCCGAGGCCTGAAAAAGGATGCCCCCACCAGCCCTGCCTCAGTGGCTTCCTCCAGCAGCACACCCTCCTCCAAGACCAAAGACCTTGGTCATGTACGTGGGGTTCACCGTGGCACCTTCTGAGGAGTGGGAGAGGGGTGGGAAGTGGCGGGGTGCCCAGGCAGAACTGGGGTGGTGCTAGCCAGAGGGAGGGCAGAGGGTGGGAGTAGAAGGACCTAGCCACCTGCTGCCTGGGCCCTGTGCTCCTCGGGAGCTGAGACTTGGTTTCTGTGTCTGTGAAATGGGAACCATCACCACGGCCCTTGCATTGGGGCTGGGGCTGGGTATCATGGGGGACCCTTGCCGGGCGCCGGGCTCTAGCTCTTGGGATAAAGGAATCTTCATGGCTTCCTTGGTGTGTGCGTCTTCCCTCTTCAGAATGACAAATCCTCTACCCCCGGGCTCAAGTCCAACACTCCAACCCCAAGGAATGACGCTCCGACTCCAGGCACCAGCACGACTCCTGGGCTCCGGTCCATGCCGGGCAAACCTCCGGGCATGGACCCGATAGGTATAATGGGTAGGCGCAATGGGTGCTCTGATGGCCGGGGAGGGTTGGCTGGGTTGGGACTGAAGCCCCACGGGTGGGCAGGGGCACAGGGGCTGTGCGAGCTGAGGCTGTCCCAGGGCTTGCACTTGGAGGCTTCCCAGGTCCGGTTTGCTGTGGGGGTAACAGGGCCCCTGCCGGCTCAAGAATATCCAGGGAGCATCCGCCAGGCCAGGCACCCTCACCCAACCACTCCCTCCCCGCTGACACCGCCCTCCCCACAGCCTCGGCCCTGCGCACACCCATCTCCATCACCAGCTCCTACGCGGCGCCCTTCGCCATGATGGGCCACCACGAGATGAACGGGTCCCTCACCAGCCCCAGCGCCTACGCTGGCCTGCACAACATCCCGCCGCAGATGAGTGCGGCCGCCGCCGCCGCCGCCGCTGCCTATGGTCGATCGCCAATGGTGAGCTTTGGAGCTGTACGTAGACCTTTTGGCTCCTTTTTGGGGGACTGGGTAGGGAGTGGGGAGCTGGTAGAGGTCACAAAGGCGAGCAGCTGCCCTGGGGGCTGAATTCGGATCACAGTGGGCGGAGCCTGAGCTGATGCAGCCCCAGGTTCCACCCCTGCTCACCTGTTAGCTGCGGTGCGACCTCCCTGTGGGCAGCCTGGGAGCTGATTCTTGCTGCTGGGCTGGGACGGATGAGGAAGCCTATGGGAGGGAATGGAGGCAGGTCACCCAGCAGGGCTTTGCTAAGCGGTAAGAATTGCCTGTCTATGGAGGAACGCTTAGGATTCAGGTCGGTGGAGAGGGACTGTGTTCCTGCCCCTGCCTGCTGTGTGGGGCCGCCCCTCTTTATAGGATGGGCCTACCGGAAAGAAAGGGTAGGAGCAGAGCGGACCCTGCTGCAGAGTGGAGGGTTTGCTACCCACTCCCTGCTGCCGACCTGGGCAAAGCCCTTGGGCCTCCCTGGCCTGTGCTCTGCCCTGCTGATGGCGCGCTGTGTCTGAGGAGCCAGTCAGGACAGATGGTGCCGCTGGGGTGGAGAAAGAAGAGGGGAAGGGGGCAGGTGACCGCGTCACTAACCCGGGGCTGCCTCACCTTTCTTTACAGGTTGGTTTTGACCCTCACCCCCCAATGCGGGCCACGGGCCTGCCCTCGAGCCTCACTTCCATCCCAGGAGGGAAACCGTAAGCTCTGGCTGTGGGTCTCACAAGCTTGGCAGGTGGTGGGCAGGAGTGTACGGCCCACCCACCCCATCCCTGGGCTGGGGCTTCCCCTCCAAAGCCACATAGGCCAGGTCTGACCCCAGGGCACTGCTGCCAGGGCACACTCCTGCCCAGCCCCAGAGGTTCCCCCTACCTGGGAGCTGGGGAAGCAATTGCTGCTGAGCACGTGGTCTCTGGGTGCTGGTGCCGGGAAGGACGGTGTTTCCTACCCCAAGTGCACAGAGCTGCCACAGACCTTGGGAATGCCATTGGGTTCTGCCTGCTGGTCAGTGCCGTTCAGCTCTGTGGGTTGTTGGGACACCGAGGTTGAGCATACATATACTGTGGCAGCCATACAGCCCCCAGGCTGCCCATAGCTCAGATGTGTTCTCTGCAACCTGCTTTCAAGGGCACAGGCAACCTTCCCCCCCGCCCACCCCCACCCCCGCAACACTCCTGCCTTCTAAAGCAGCAGTGTCATTTAGCTGGGACCTTTCCAGGGCTGGCATGTCAGGGTACATTACAGATGGTGGCAAAGGGCATTCCGAGGTGCCTGTGAGGCTCCCCATCTGATCTGGAACAAGGATTGTAAGTGGGAGAAAAATTCAAAGCTGGACTGTGAAGTCCTTCCCACCCCGCCGGAAGCATCCCGGGAATGTGGGGTTGCTGGATGTGAAAGAGGTGGAAGAGGGGCCAAGTTCAGGGTAGCCTACCAGGGGCCCAGGGGATGCACAGGCAATGGGAACGGCTCAGAGTAACGCGGCTCCTGCCTTCGCAGTGCGTACTCCTTCCACGTGAGCGCGGACGGGCAGATGCAGCCGGTGCCCTTTCCACACGATGCCCTGGCCGGCCCTGGCATCCCGAGGCACGCCCGGCAGATCAACACCCTCAGCCACGGGGAGGTGGTGTGCGCCGTGACCATCAGTAACCCCACTCGGCATGTCTACACGGGGGGCAAGGGCTGCGTGAAGATCTGGGACATCAGCCAGCCAGGCAGCAAGAGCCCTATCTCCCAGCTGGACTGCCTGGTGAGCACTGTGGGCTGCGGGCATCACCTGCAGCGGCTCGGGGAGGTTTGGGAGACCCTGGTGAGTTGTTTGAGCCACGCAGGACCAGCTGGCTAAACTCGGGGCCCCAGCTTTCCCACCTGCAAGCAGGGGTGACCTTAGCCTCCTGGAGTCTGTGAAGGTGTAAAAGGAAGGGGCTGCCGTGCTGGGTGTCACGACGTAGGACTTTTCTGGTCCCCGGGAGGGAATACATGGGCACCTCTCAGCCCGCCCCTTCTCCCTGCAGAACAGGGACAACTACATCCGCTCCTGCAAGCTGCTCCCTGACGGGCGCACGCTCATCGTGGGCGGCGAGGCCAGCACGCTCACCATCTGGGACCTGGCCTCGCCCACGCCCCGCATCAAGGCCGAGCTCACGTCCTCGGCGCCCGCCTGTTACGCCCTGGCCATCAGCCCTGATGCCAAAGTCTGCTTCTCCTGCTGCAGCGATGGGAACATTGCCGTCTGGGACCTGCACAACCAGACCCTGGTCAGGTGAGGCCGGCTGGATGCTGCTTTTGTGTCTCTGGGACTGTGGAGCTGCGCCCTTCCGGCCCGTTGACCTTGGCCAGGGCGTTCAGATGGGGGATGGCGAGGGAGAGAGACCGGCAGGCCTGCTTCTGTGAGGGGTAGCAGAGGGAAGTGGAGGGGTCGTGGGGGGAAGGGAGAGCCCCACTCTTCCCCCAGCACAGTGGCAGCGGCCAGCGGTGTTGCCTGGAGTCAGCTCTCAGTACTCCCTGGCTGTCCGTGGCTCATGTGGCACCGGGCACATTTGTGGCCTGAGCCCCACAGTCTGTGCAGGGGGTGGAGGGTGATGTGATGGGGAATCCGGCAGCCTGCGAGTCCCGTCTGCCGGGGCTGCTTTATCTTTCAACCGTCTCACAGAGTTCTCCAGGGTCGTCTTCACCCCCAGTTTGCCTCCTCCAGAGTTAGATGGGCCCCCTGTGGAGGAACTGGGTGTCAGAAACCTGTACCGTGTCCCCCAAAACTCCTTGTACCCTGGGGGCCTGGCCCTGCGCAAGGCCGGAGAGAGAGGGTCAGGCCAGTTCTGCTTCCAGCTCACTGAGCAATTGTGGTACATGTTGACCTGCTCTGGGCTTCAGTGTCCCCCCTCTGCTCGCCTGCTCCCTGGAGTGGCTACCGGCCTGGTGGTCAGGGGCTCCCTGAGGCTCATCCTCCTTCCCCCTGTGGCTTCATAGGCAGTTTCAGGGCCACACGGATGGGGCCAGCTGCATAGACATCTCCCACGACGGCACCAAGCTGTGGACCGGGGGCCTGGACAACACTGTGCGTTCCTGGGACCTGCGGGAGGGGCGCCAGCTGCAGCAGCACGACTTCACCTCCCAGGTGTGTGCCCGGGTCCCTCCCTTCCGGAGCCCCAGTGCACGGGGAAGGGCCCAGAGCGTCCCATAGGGGGGCACTGCCCGAGTCTGGTGTTCTGGCTTCCTGAAGGAAGCAGTGATAGACAGGCTGGATAAGGCCTTGGAGTCGGACACGCCGGACCTGCCTGTGGGGGTGGGTGGGCCCCTGCTCCACTGCTGTCTTCAGCTTTCCCGCTGAGAGGTGGAATGACCGCAGCTGACTCCTGGGTCTGGTGGGGGCACCTGGCATGCTCCCTCTAAAAGCCTTGGCCTTGCGCCTGGCTCTTAGACAAGCAGTCAGTAATGCTAGGCATTGCTCCTTCTTGTTATTGTCATTACTCTGCTATTTCAGTCTTAAATGTTTAATAACTTAGTGTTTTATCACTTAGCGTTTTTCCTAAGGAGGGCCCAGAGCCGCCACAGAGGCAGAGGGTGCCCTTGGAAGGGGCTCGTCTGTGCTCCCGAGTGTGAACCCTCTCTGAGCCTGGCTGTCACCCCCAGAGGGTGGGCCGGAAATGGCATCTATCTCTGGCCCATGGGCAGGGAGGCTCTAGGGACTGGTTTGCAAGTGGCAGGGGCGGGGGGGGGGGGCCTTGGGGCGCCGCCTGGCGCAAGAGTAGAGGGTGCTGAGCCTCCTCTTACCTACCCGCAGATCTTCTCACTGGGCTACTGCCCCACTGGGGAGTGGCTGGCCGTGGGCATGGAGAGCAGCAACGTGGAGGTGCTGCACCACACCAAGCCGGACAAGTACCAGCTGCACCTACACGAGAGCTGCGTGCTGTCCCTCAAGTTCGCTTACTGCGGTGAGCGGCTGACCTCTGCTTCCGGAACCCTTCCAGGGAGTGCAGTCCCTGTGTTTAACCTCAGATCCTCCTTTCACCCAACCCAGCCCCCCTCCCACCCACCCCTGGCTGGCAGAGAAAGGCATTCTGTGGATGCCCATGGGTCTTGCAAGTGGACAGTCACGTTGCGCACTGGTTAGCAGTTCTCAAAATGTGTTGCCATGGCAGCTGACCACATCCAGGGTGGGTCCTGCTGGAGGCACAGCCTGATAATGCTTTTGCCTTTGCCTGCAGGCAAGTGGTTCGTGAGCACAGGGAAAGATAATCTTCTCAATGCCTGGAGGACGCCCTACGGAGCCAGCATATTCCAGGTACCGCCCTCCACCTGGTGATGGGGGCAAGGATGGCGGAAGAACCTGGAGCTGGGATCGCACCTGCCTGTCCCCTTCCCTCCCCTGGGGGCAGGATGGCTGCTACAGAGGAAGCGCAGGGACGTGCAAAGCTGCTGATGGTTTCTGGCCCCTGAGGGGGAGGGCTTTTATATGCAGGGCTTATGTGGGCTCTGGAGAGAGACAGTAGGCACATTTGGGCCCCACTGAAGTAGCCCTTTTGGCCAGTGGTACCTGTCCGGGTGCCCCTGGCCACCCCGCCTCATGGACACGTGCATACACTCACGCACTTGAGCCCCCTCGGCCGCTTTCTGGCTTCCTGTTGAAATGTCCATCGAACCGTGTGTCACACGCGTGCCTCTGAATCTCTAGTTACGCAGTGTCCCAGCTCAGGATGGTCCTGGCTGTAACGAAGGAGAGGCACACATTTCCTGTTTCCACCCTTGAGACAACCTGCTAATAAGCTGCTCTTTAGAGAGAGGCTGGGAGGTGGGAGTCCGCTGTGCCCGAGGATGGAGTTCCAGGCAGGCGGGCAGAGGGGGGCAGAGCCTCATGGGCAACACTACAAATCAATTCCTGTCTTTTTTCTTTCCCATGCCTTCCTGCTTCTCCTCGTCGTCGTCCTCCAGTCTAAAGAATCCTCGTCTGTCTTGAGCTGCGACATTTCGGCGGATGACAAATATATTGTAACAGGCTCTGGTGACAAGAAGGCCACAGTTTATGAGGTCATCTACTAAACAAGGACTCTAACAGGGCTGTCAAACTCTGGGAGAAGCCGCCTCGGCGCTGACAGGGAGACCTCGTGAGCCCCCTGAGGTTGCAGAGGACAGGCCACCGGCAGCGGGGATCTGGGCTGTGCTGTGCGGGCTGCAGGGGGCGTGGCTCGTCATGGCCCGGACTCTGGGTGTGGATTGATGTGTCTCATGAACTCGGATGGACTTGGTCCTTCTCGCCCAGAGCCATGCTGGCGGATGCTACAAATAGATTCATCTGGAGGCTTATGGCTCCCATTCCCCACAGACACCTTCATGAATCTTGTTTGTTCTTCCCCTTTCTTTTTCCCTGTCCCCTCCCTGCCTTGGGTCGGGGACACTGGAGTGGACCACATTGTTGTGCCGGGGAGGGGGGGATCCGGTTCCCGATTGTGCAGTGCACAAGGTTTGTGAAAAATGTAAATAACAGACTCCTATCTGGGGCTGGTCAGCGGGGGAGGTGGCCCCTTCCCACCAGAACCTTGCCGTGTATTTCGCCTGCTGTATTTGCAAACCACGCGTGGTGGTGGCTTGTTTGTTTTGTTTTTGTTGTTTTTCCTTTTTTCTTTCCTTTTTTTTTTTTAAACTGAAATTCCCACGGGGAAAGAGGGCTGGAATGGGAGGAGAGCCTGTGGGGTGCAGCGGGGAACTGCAGTCTGCAACCGGATACCCCAGGTACCACCCGTGGGATTTGGGCGGCGCCAGAAGCCTGTCCAGATGGAGCACTGGATGGACGTCTGCGGGAACAGCTGGGTTTTTCTGTGGGTCTCTTCCCCCGCGTCGCATCTTCCCCTGTCTGTGCGCCCTCCGCCCTTTTCTTGGTGCACGCTCTTCATCCGTGGGGGGCCCGGGGGTTCTGAGGAACTCCCTGCCCAGCCTTTCTTACTTTCCGGGTGCAGCCTGCAGTGGGCTCACGTCAGAGGGAAGTGTAGCCACTCAGCTCAGGGAGCCACCAGAGACAAACAGCAACTGACGTGGGTACATTTTTTTTTTTTTTAATTTGAATAAAAAGAATCAGAAGTGATGTCCTTTTATAAAATGCCTTCTCCCCTTTCCTGTCTTCAGCCTCTTCACCTCCTGTAGGAGGAGGAAACGTCTTAACCTGAAGGGTTATAAGTCTGAGAAGCGGCTTCCTGCACCCCAACCTGGGCAGAGCAGTGGGCTGCGGGCTGTGGGGACACAACCTGGCACACTGGTGACCCTGGCAGCCTTCCTGCCCTGTCATGGGCCCCGCAGGTGGCAGGGACAGCGCCGTCTCCTGCGGGTACCAAATGTTCTGAGGCGTTAGGATTTTGTTTTTGTTTTCGTCCTTTCTTTTCCCTTCTAATTTGAAAAGAAAAGCAAAGGGCCGTGTGATTCCTGGTGGTGGGCTCTCTGTGGATGTAGCATATGGAAGATAATTTTTATACGCATTTTTATGGATTATTTTATAACACATGATTCGCTCTGGTGCGAAGGAAGGAGGGGGCTCCGAGGAAAACTGCCCGTCTCCGCAGCTCCCTGGCTGCGCAGCTGCCCGGCGGGATGTGGAGTTGGAGGCGGGAGCCGGCAGGGCACCCTGGATCTTGTTGAGATGTGGGGTGTCCAGGGTTTCTTTCACTGGATCCCAGAGCGTCATCTGCCACTTCTTAAGGTTCTGGCCAGAAGGGAGGGCGAGGGTAGAAGAAAGTTATTCCTGGAGAAAAAAAAGAAAAGTCATTGTAATGAGCTGTTTTTATATTTTTAAAAGTTATTATTTAAAGGTTGGTTTGATTGTTGTGTTTTAATTGCTTTTCCCCCCCGGTGTGTCATTCACCTCCAAGAAGATCCGGGGCCAGCATCCCACATCCATGCCTTTCCCGAGCCACCTCACCCCTAAGAAGGCCGATCGTGCGGGGCAGCCGTGGGAAGTGATGTCCACGGTCTCATGCTTGTGTCACCACGGGCAGTGGTGGGGTGGGAGCTGGGCTTTGCTTTTGTACAGATGACGGGGAAGAGAGACCAGGGCAGCACCCGATGAGTCTTAGTCCAGGCAAAATACCTTGGGAGTAAAAAAAGTTAAAATAATGAACTTCAGGTGAAACTGAAGCGCCTGAGAACGTCAGAATCCTGAAATACCCACCTATTCTTAATTTTTTTTTTCTTTTAAGCCTAATGTGAAGACCTCAGTGGCTGGGCCACAAAGAACGGGTGTTTTTGAGAAAGGATTTGCAGAAGGGGCAGCCCGGAAAGGCAAATGTGAACCTTTGATGCTGGTACAAAATACCTGACACCCAACTTGAAGTTTATTTTGGCTCACGGGTTTAGAGGGTTCAGTACATGGTAATTTGGTCTCCAAGGCACAAACATGGTGGAAGGAATGTGTTGGAGGAGAGCTGCTCAACTGGCATTCAGGAAGCAGAGAAAGGGCCTAGAGATGGAGGGGGGAATATATATATCTCCCCTTCCATACACCCTCAATAAGCCACTTCTTCCAACTGGGCCACACCGCCTGACAGCCTGTTTAGGTGTAAACCTATAAACCCATCAAGGGTGAGCTTCACACCCTTGGGATCCAGTTGCCTTCTGAAAGCCTCGTCTCTGAGTACATTTTATTTTGTTTTTTTTTTTTCCAGTACTGGGAGTCGAACTCACGACCTTGTGCTTGCCAGGCAGGCGCTGTGCCGCTGAGCTAAGTCCTCAGCTCCTGAACACGTTTTTGACCTAAACCATATCTAAACCATTTTAGCAGGACATGGAGGAAAGGCATGGTGGGAGGTGGAGGAGAGAGCTGGGGCCGAGGAAACCCTGGGGTTTGTTTCCCGCCCCCTCACTTAACTCCAGTAGAAATGGAGATTTATGTGGACACCAGCGCCTTATTTTGCCAGTCATTATAAATCAGTACAAATAGTAGCTTGCTATCATTGCATACAAGGAAGGAGGTAACATTTAAAAGAGAAGTGGCGGTCTCAGAATGAAGTGCTGCCTTTACACCTAGAAAAGGATCGGTGTTTCCCCAACTCACAGGGGTCTCGGGGTCCTCAGGTTTACAGAGAAGCTCCCGCAAGAGGAAGTGCCTAGTCTGAGCCCCCAGGCATTGTTTGAGCTGTGTCCTGACAGGTCCTGTGGCCTTGAATAAGACCTCTAGACTGTCATTTTTCTCTTCCTGGTCTGTGGTTTGTAGTAGGGCGCTAGAGGACCATGGCAGCCTCTGGCCAGAATAAAATTCTGTGTGTGCCCTGGATTTGAATTTGCACTTGAGTGCCAAATAGGGGTGAAGGCAGGGTTCACAGACCCCAGGTGGGTAGAAGAAGAACATGTCTTACCTGTGGACATGCCTCTGGGCATAGCCGGCTAGGAGAAAAGGCCAGTATCATACGCGTCTCCAGGAAGGGAAGACAGTGTCTGGGAGGATGTTCTACCTTGACACCCTGGGCCTGGTCAAGGGTGGAGAGATAAGACTCAGTTCCTGCTGTAAGGGTAGGAGAGACAGGAGGCAGGACACGGCCTCCAGCAAGCACTTGTAGTATCCTTGTTTCCCCTACACATGGGCTTCTCATTTCTGCCTCTTCTCCCACCGCTCTCCTTCCATGCAGTGGGGGAAACTTGTCAGAAATCCAGAATCTCAGCCTTGCACACCTCCCCACAGGTCTTACTGAAGTTAAATTTGCGTCTCCCCGCTCTGTCTTTCCCCTGCATGAGGAAGTGCTCTTCTAGTCCCTGCAGTTTGTCCACCCTCTCCATAGGGTGATAGGAGGCCTCGATACCACTTTTCTAGCCTTTTATTTTTACTTATTTTAAGCCAGAGTCTCACTGTGCAGCCCAGGTTGACCTTGAACTGCAGCGATCCTTGCCTCAGCCCCTTAGTGCTGGGACTACCGGCGTGTGACACCATGCCTGGCTTCTAACCTTTTCAAAAGTCACCTCCTAACTATTCTTTTGCTGTAAGGCAGGCTTCTCACCAGTCTGAACTTGCAGGACGCCCTGCACCTGTCAGCCTGTGTGCTCCACGAGACCAGTTTCTGGAGGCCACACACATGATATCCTCTGCTTAGGGCAGTGCTAGTGACCAATGACCCTTTCTTAGCTCAGAATTTGTCTTCTAATTCACCGTACCTGTAGTGCCAGCAAGTGATATCTGGAGTTCTTTGGAAAATATTCTGCTGGAAACAAGCTCTCTTTAGAAGGGGATGCAGGCGTGACCGTGAGGCAGCCATAATGGTCTTAGTTCCCATTGGGTTAGATACAATGTCCAGGTCACGCCAGACAACAGCTAACCCAGCCATGCCTTCCAGCCTCTCACCTTTCCTGTCCCCAGCATGGGCAAAGTTATCCCCTCCTCTAAATATCATGTCTCAGTGAGGAAGGACATGAAGCAAGGAAGTAGCTGTCCGGTGGTAGGACTCAGTGGCCTTGTTAGAGGATCAGTTTCCAGGGAGGGAGACCTCTTGGCCCTTCCCCGCCAGGACTGGTGAGGAAGTTCCTCTTGGAAGGGAGGTGGCCCAGAATAGTCACGGAAACCAGGGGCCTGCCTTGAGGACATCCTCAAACTCTCCCACCTGTCTTTCCCACTCTTGCATCATCCATCCATCTATCCATGCATCCATCTATCTATCCATCCATCCATCCATCTAGCTATCCTTCTGCCCATCCATCCATCCACCCACCCACCCATCCATCCATTCATCCAGCTATTCTTTTGCCCACTCATCCATCCAATGTTTATGTCATGAGAATCCAATTTGTGCCAGGCATG
The DNA here is from genome assembly GCF_000276665.1 of Chinchilla lanigera. Lineage (NCBI taxonomy): Eukaryota > Metazoa > Chordata > Mammalia > Rodentia > Chinchillidae > Chinchilla > Chinchilla lanigera. The sequence goes on from NW_004955450.1 coordinate 6,648,275, forward strand.
ATTCTAGCTGCTAAGATGCCAAGATCAATAACGCAGTATCTATCCTCACAGAGCTCTGGACCACAGGGGAGGAAACAGCCATGGTACCAATGACCGCTGTGTGGGTTCTCCAAAAATGCAAGCCACATGTCATGGCACGGAGCTAAGGCATTCACCTGGCAACAGAGAGGAGGGCAGGGGACACTGCAGTCCTCACAATATACCCTGGCCCAGCCCTATCTAGTTCTTACCCCAGTGCACTCGATTCCAGTTCTTGCTGCCTGCCCCACCAGTCTCCTTCAGGCCTGAAGCCAGGCTAGGTCCCAGGCTGAGCAGGCTGGGGAGACAGCAGATGGGACCTGGGCAGAGACCAGGGGTCCAGGCTGAGTCGAGAGAGCGGGGGTAGTGGAGAGGAGAGGGCCGCAAGCCTCCAGAAACTCCAGCAAGTCTCCAGAGAGGCGGGTGCAGCAGATTTATCGGCTCTTTGTTTGAACAGAAGTCATGAGAGCCCACCTATCCATGAATGGGGGAAAGGACTTTTACAAAAACTATGCACTTTCCTATATAATAAAATTGTTCATAGGCATTAAAATGCATAAGCCAGATTTTTATATATCAACTTGGATAGGTCTCAAAAACACAATGTTGTGTGAAAAGAGCAAGTTGCAAAGAGAAATATATGATATGATTCTATTTATGTAAAATATAAATCTATACAAAACAATGCTATATTTGAGTATATATATGTATATATCCACATCCACAAGTAGTGAAAACGTCCCCCACCCCATTAGGATAATAGTGGTTTTCTGGAGGGGCGGGGAGGGAAGGAAAATGAAAGTTGGCTAAAGTTCAGCTCCACCTATCACATTTTATTACTCAAAAAAAAACTGAAGGTGTTAAATTATGCACACTTTAGAAATTTGTGTGATGACTTTGCTACTGTTGTGTTCTTCTTGTTCCCCACATGTCTGAACTATTTCATAATTAAAGATTCTTTTAAAACAAAAAAGCCAGAAAGATGAAGGCTCAGTCTGGACACGGCCCCTAAAGGGGCTGGGGTGGGGGGACAGGGACTAAGGAAGTCTGGGGTGGGGTGGCAGGCCCAGTGACAAGATGGGAAGCCTCCAGCTCACTCGTCACCTGGGCCACACACCTCAGCAGGTCTCACCGGTCTTCGTCTTCTGGTCCACTCTGTGATACTAAGGCTGCGTGAATCACCCCTGGTGCTTGTGATGCAGTGGCTCTGAGTATGTGGGGACAGCTGTCCCGCGCAGGACGTGAGATAGACTTGTTCAGCTCTTCACTGTGAAAAATGCCAAGCAGATACAAAAGGAGAGAAGAGAGGGGAAGGAACCTCCAGCCCTCTCCCTCAGGCGGCTCACCTCAGGGACCCCATGTCTTCTGATCCCACCCAAACCCACCCACCCTCCACCCGGAGTGTTCTCCAAGAAACGCCACATACTTACCCCTTCGCTGAATTAGGAAATGTTCTACCAAATCCAAGAAGTAAGTCCCATTTTTAAAATAGAACCTTCACAACGCTAAACCAACAAATAAGTTAACAATAATTTCTAATACCGTTAAAGATACAATTTACAGGGCTGGGGATATAGCTCAGTGGCACAGTGCCTGCCTGGCAAGCTCAAGGTCCTGAGTTTGATTCCTGGTACACACACACATAAAAAGATACAATTTACAAAGTTCCCTTATTGTCATAATTTTTTTTTTTTTTTTGGTTTTTGTTTTTTTTTTGTGGTACACGGAATCGAACTCATGACCTCGCGCTTGCCAGGCAAGCGCTGTGCCGCTGAGCTAAATCCCCAGCCCCTATTGTCATAATTTAAAAAAAAACATTTGAAATACTATCACTGTCTGTATGGAGCAAATATTAATAAACTTTTTAGGTTTCTACTCTTGCCTCCTCCTCTTCCTCCTCCTCTTCCTCTCTCTCTCTCTCTGATTCATTTATTGAAGAAACCAAATTATTTGTCCTTAGAACTCCGCACAGCCTGAATTCTGCTGATTGCTAAATTGTAGTTAGATCTTGGAGCTTGATTAGATCCAGGCTTGATTTTCAGGGCCTGACAAGACTGCTTCATAGATTCATCAGGAAACGCCTAGTATCTAGACGCTTCTCCCTTCTGCAGGCTAGCACTCACCACGATCATTGTGCAGATCCATTAATTCCTTAGGGGCTACAAAAGGGTGCTATGCAAATTGTGCCTTCTCCAATTTCTTGCTACAAAGAGAATCTACTCTCCATCAACCCTTTGGGCACGTTGAAGCAAAGTTTATAGAAAGTGCAGGATAACTGTTTGATTTTTTTTGTTGTTATATTTCCAGTTTTCAAAATAGGGCGTTAATTCACTTGGTATTCTCAAAAGTTGCCCAGTGAGATTTTCTTTTTAAAAAGTATCATCATGAATGTGTGGATTTAAACAGATTTGATGTGTTTTGGGGGAGCCTCTTCTCACCTTCTTCTAGTGGGGCTCCTCATGGTGTCACCATGTTTTTTGGGGAAATATCCACAGTAGCCTTTGATAACTTTATTGCTCTGTGAGAAAAGATGATTCCTTTGTCCCGTCCTGTATATCTCTGTCTCAGAAATGGAGTCAGCCACTTCCCCAGCAAATCCTGGATCCTTTTACTGGGAGGTGGAATTAGAGACCCTAATCTGGATGCTAAGGGTGCTTAATACTAATAATAAAAGGCCAGAGATTTAGCTCAGTGGCACAGTGCCTTCCTGGCAAGAGTGAGGTCCTGAGTTCGATTCCTGGTACCCCTCCCCACAAAAAAACCCTAATAATGCCCATTGTTTTGGGGCCTTTCCTTTACGTATTTTTACTAGCTCAGGGACTGCCAATACTTCAAAGGTCATAAGTTTTGAAAAAAAAATCTAACCTTACTTGTCTTCTATCAAAATCTCTTTTCAAAGTGGATTCAAGTGGTTTGCATCGATCCTTCCTCACTCTGCTGGGAGTTTCCTGAAGGCAGAGACCAAGTTGGGCTCTTTGTATTCCTGATCCCTACCAGACTAAGAATCACAAGTACACTGAAGGAATCTGCAAACTCAAGAATTTGAAGCCGGTTCTAGCAACCCACCTGCCCATGCATGCATTCAATAACATAAACAGAGCAGGCTGGGGGGTGGGGCACACCTCACACAATGTGCTTGTTAAAACAGGAAACAAACTACAATGGTAACCCAGTGTTACCAATCATCAGGGACCTGCACAGAATGCTGGGGGTGCTCAGCAGGGGACCAGCAATTCTTAGAAGGGGAGGTTTGTTTCCATGAATGCTTTGTAGACCAGATGCTCTGAATTGGGTGTTGAAGGGTGAGTAGGAGTCCTCTGCGGGTTTCTCCCTGCAGTGCTGAGCTAGTCTGTTCCCCGAGGAGCCTGAAGCGTCTGTGGATCCCTTGTGCTGGGGCGGGGGCTGGGGCTACATGGGCTTGCACAGCACTGTTTGCAAACTGCTGCCAACTGTTGTGCAGCCTCTGTGACCTTGGTTATTTGTCAACGAAAGTCATTTGCATTTACGCTTGTTTGGGGACACACTCCCTGGCCCCTGGGAAGCCCCGGGACAGATGTTACCCGAGATCACTCTTTGACTCACCGGCACCTTCTTCTCAGGGTGAGCCACCCTCCTCTAGCCCTGCTGGCCCTGTCCCAGAGAACAGGTGCTCGAGCCTTGCAGTCCTGCCCACAACCTGGGCAGAGCCACCTGGGTCTACGGAACCCAGGACTTCCCAGTCATCTATCCATATGCCCATCTAAGGACATGTGGTCTGGTCAGCTCATGACTGACTTAATATTTTTCCTTTAAGTAACTTCACTTTGAAAGCAAATTTAAATATCTAAAAGGGGAATTTTATATCACGATCTTAAATGAAAAACCAGGATCATTTAGTTTAAACAAACTGCACCCTATGTTTTTGTTATTGTGCTTGCTGCTATTCTTTGAGACAGGGTCTCACTGCGTAGTTCAGACCGGCTTTGAACTCACTATGTAGCCCGTATAGGCTGGCCTGTAATTTATGGAGATCCTCCTGCCTCAGCCTCCCAAGTGCTGGGATTACAGGCGTGTGCCACCATGCCCCATTTAGAATCTGCATTCCAGTACATGCAATGAGAACAAGTCTAACTAGCTGTGCCTCCAGCCCTTCTCACTCCTTTTTTGGTAGAAAGAAAGAGTTGGTCCAGCGTTTAGAGCTGCGGACACCCATCAGCACCTGCGGCGGACAAGCTCAGGGGCCCAATGCGAGTGACCGGGTGAGAGCAGGAAGAACAGTAACTGGTGCTGGGTGTCTTGTCATTTTACAGACCCCTCCCCACGTCCCAGGCTGGGAAGCCCAGATCTATTCCAGCATCTTCACTCTGGATAGGGAAATGGAACCCAAAGAGCGTGATCATTTGGAAGAGATGCTCTGGCCCCCCTGAGCCTGATGCCCAGGACACCAGGCAGAAGGAAGGCCGAAGAGCCCCGTGGGTGCTGGCGGGCCGCTTCGGCCGCTGCGCTGGGCCAGGCTTCGCACCCTGAGCAGTTTTGCATCTCAGACCTTCCAGCTCCCTCAGCTTCCTCTTTCGCTCTTCTGGGGAATTCCAGGGACAGGGCTTCTCGGGCAGGGAGGTGCAGCCCCACCAGGGTCTGACGCTTTCTGCAGTGCCTGGGCTGCCCCAGGTGGGTCACATCCCGTCCCCGTGTGGTGTGAGCGGTGAAGTGCAGGTGAGAAGGCAACCGTGCCCTTTTGCCCATCTATCCTCCAGTCTCCAGGGCGGGACAACCCTCCGTCCCAGCCACCCACAGGGAGCCCCTTGGGGGTTCACAGGAGTGGAGTGAGGAGCCCCAGGGGAGATAGGGGGCACCTGTCCCATACCTCTGTCCTCTTCCGGCCAACTCCACCCCTCCATTTTCAACATTTTTGCAGTCAACAAACATTTCCTAGGACTCACTCCATCCATGCCTCAGACTTTGGACATAAACAGGACCCAGCCCAAAGCTGCTGCTGGGGGTGCGGGTAAGGAGGAGTCCTGTTCCCCAGACGACGCCAATATTCAGGGTTCCCGGGTCACTTGGACTGGGGTGTGGGAGCCCAAAGAAAGGATAGCCACGGCCTTAGGGCGCAGACGGCTTCCTGGCAGTGGGGTAGGTCTGAGCTGGCTCTGGAGAGGAAGTGGGAGGAGAGAGTCCCCCAAAGAGGGCACAGGGAGACTCTGGAGATGGGGCTCAAGCCTGCCCAAGCTTTACCTGTGCTGTCGGGCCACGCAGGGCAGGGCGGGGGACAGGCCGCCGGCAGCGTGGATGCTACCACGTGACCGTGGTCTCCGCCCCAGCGCAGGGAGAACGTAAAATGTTCCGAGCGAATGAATAACGGGAACCAAGAGAAGACGGCGCCGAGTCCCCCTTTCCCGCGTGGTGCACAGGGGCGCAGAAGAGGCGTGGGCAGAACGGCGTCCTGTCCCTGGAAACCACGGCCGGAAGCCCCGTGTTCTGGGGTGCCTGCGTCCCCGCTGTCCCAGGAAACACGGCCGGGTCCTCAGACGCCAGCCTTGACCATGGGCTCCACCTCCCCTGTCCCGCTTCCTCCCTGCTGGGGTCACTGCATTCCTCCCTGTCCGAGTCCAGGGACCCCCGACCTCCCGCCGTGGCACTGCCCATGATGCCTGCTGAGTCCCCAAAGTCTCGGCATCCGCCTGCCCCTGCCCGCTCTTCACCCGCTCCCAGGGAAGCTCAAGCAGGTCTGAGCCAGGCCTCTGCCCCCAGCTTCTTGGGGTGATCCTTTGTTCAACTCTGCCTCAGTTTCTTTCTTTCTTTCTTTCTTTTTTTTTTTTTTGGTCTTTTTGAGACAGGGTCTCGCTATGCAGTTCAGGCTGGCCTTAAGCTCACTTTGTAGCCCAGGCTGGTCTCGAACTCGCAACGATCCTCCTGCCTCAGCCTCCCAGTTGCTGGGATTACAGGCATGAGCCACCATGCCCAGCCTGCCTCAGTTTCTTCACTTGGAACGTGGAGGGGGAAACCGGGTCTCAGAACGACAGCTTCTGCCCTGGTGCACACAATTCCGGAACAGCTTCCCACACCCCCGTTCCAGATGTCGGGTATGGGGCTGCCAGGTGTTAGGGGAGGGGTCCAGGTGTGGTCCCCACCCCACACCGTGTACCCCTCTCAGCAGCTCCGCCACAAGAGCCACCATTAAAGTAGAGGCAGCCCTCGCCCCTCGGGCGGCCCGCGCCAAGCAGATGGCAGGGGAGGCAGCAGCCGCGTCAGCTGCTGTTATCTCTCGCTGATGACACGGAGTGTAAATTCTGCTGGCAGCTCTCCCCTGCCTCTGCATGCCACCAGCTTTAATCACTGTAATTGAGTTATAATGAATGATTGTGCCTTCGCATTGTCTGAGCCGGGCACCGCGGAGCGCACCAGCGAGCTGGGCCCGCCCCGGTGGGGGCCCTCTCTGCTCGGGCAGGGGACCCGGCCCGCTCTGCCACCTCGCCTCAGGCTCTGGTCCCCAGCTCTGCCCATGCCGGGCACCCGCCCCCAGCAAGGAGGCGGCAGCGCAGCGCAGCGGGGGACAGGCTTGCTTTTCACTTTATTATCATTTTCAAGGGATACAATGAATTCAGGCGCATAGAGGCATATTTGGGAAATTCAGATAAGCGAGAAGAAAAGAGAGGAGAGCGGCCGAAATCCTGCCCCTCGGCGATACCCTCCCCCGGCTGCCGAGGGCCCCTCTGCACCTTGAACTCTTTCAGGCTCTTTACTCGGCTAGTAGAGCCACGGCGGCCACCGGCCCCACGGCACCGCCACAGTGCCACGCGCTGCCGAGTGCTTGGCGCAGGCCTCACCTCGCTTGGCCTCTCTAAGCAACTCCAGAAGCTGGCTCCTGATTGCTCCCATGCCATCGAGGCGGTGGTAGAGGCTCAGAGAGGCTCCTGGGCCTCCCGGACTCCCACAGCGGCCAGAGAGCACCAGATCCACACCTGGGGCCCTGTAAGGGCACCTCTCCGTGCTGGGCCCAGCAAAGCAAGGCAGTGCCTGGCTTCAAAAGTCCTTTCTCGGGCCCACATGGCAGTGTGTAAAATTCAAGGTCGGGTCTGCACAGAGATGCAGCCAGCCTGCCAGTGGGCGGCTAGCTGGGGTCCTCGGCAGGTCGCTGCCCCACCTGGCAGCAGAAGCGGAGGAGCCTTCTGGGGTTACAGGCAGGTCCTGCTGTTCCCAGGGCCCCCGCCTGCGGGCCACGGATGGTGTGGCCCCAACCCGCCTGCATGTGTCCGCACTGACAGAGAGAGTCACCTCGCCCGGGGACAGCAGGTGGGGAGCCGGCCACCTTGCGTGCTGGGAACATGGCGCTGGCACCCTGCGGATGGGGACCAGCCCAGCCCCAGCCCCAGCCCCAGCCTGGCCCGAAATCAGCCAACCTCCTCTCTGCATCTTGGGTCTCTGGTCTAAAACAATCAACGCTGTGGGCACCTGGTGGTTTCCTCCACTCTCTCAGGCCGTAGCATTCATTTTTGTCAAGTGACAATAATATTATTAGAAAGGAATCCAGTATTTATATTTACTGAAATATATTTATTAAATAGTGTTTACAATACATAAATAATAAATACTATGGGCCATGTGTATTGAGTACTCTGCAGTATGTACTGGGCATCTCTGTTTACATTTCTCTTTGGTTTTATGGCACAGTACAACACTTTTCTCCACCAACAGCCATTCATACATAGGTGTTCAACCTTTTCTTTGGGGAGGTACCGGAAATCGAACTCAGGAACTTGTGCTTGCCAGCCAGGCACTTGTACTGCTAAGCTATATCCCTGGCCCTTTTGTTTGTTCTTTTTTAAGAAGAAAAGGTCTTGCTATGTTATTCAGGCTGGCCTACAAATCACTATTTAATCCAGATTGTCCTTGAACTTGCAGCAATTCTCCTGCCTCAGCCTCTCAAGTGCTAGAATCAGGGGCAGGTACCACCATGCTCAGTTTGTGCTTGGCCTCTTTTTTTTTTTTTTTCCCCAGTGCTGGTGGTGGAGCCCAGGGCCTCATGCATGGAAGGCAAGTTCTCTGTCACTGACTAACAACCAGCAGCCCTTGAACTTATGGCAATCCTGCCTCGGCCTCCTGAGTGCTGGGATTACAGGTGTGGGCCACCATACCTGGCTTCAAATCTTCATTTTTAAAGCCAGGAGGAGTTGGCCCGGGCCCTGACCCTTCATCTCTCTCATCTGGACAGAGGAGTTTTTGGATGCCCTAGTCTGAGCCAGCCTCCATGCCAGACACAGGACTGCCCTTCTTGGAGCGTTTCCTGGGAAGGCCTTTCAGGTGCCCGGTAGAGGACGCTTGGCAGGGTAAACAGTTACCTGAGTGAAGTGTTCGCAGTAACCAGCTCTCCCTGAGGCATATGAGTCTCTCAGAGCCCTTAGCCTTCCTTTTCCATGATTGTTCCTGATCCCAGGATCCAAGTCTCGGGCTGGTTATGCAGCTCAGTGACAGAATGCCTGCCTAGCACCACAAAACAAACAGACAACAAAAATGTCCCTTCTCCTGCTGGCCAGGGAGCCAGAGGACCACAGTTCTGTGTGAGTACGAGGGACCACAGCAAGGGGGGGTCATACTCGGTCCTTTCAGGGTCTCAGCAAATCTCCCAGCCCCTGTACCAGCTCTGTTTTACAGGAATGAATCTTAAGCCCAGAGAGGTTAAGTCACTTGCCTGGAGTCAAACAGCGAGTCAATGGTACTAGGTCGTGGGTACCGAGGGATGAGCGAGACACACACAGCTGCTGTCCTGACACAGCCACAACGCAGAGCTGTCAGCTGACCTCTCCCACGAGTTACCCCGGCAAGTACACACCTGCACACACCCACGACTGCGCTGTTGGCTGCAGCTGGGAGGCCTCCCTCTCCACCATGCGCTGCCCGAGGCTGGGCCTGTCCTTCCAGCCTCTGGGAGTGAAGGAGGAATCTACTTCCTCTCCGTAGCCCCCGAGTGTCCTGACCCTCACGCACAGACTGCTGAGGTCATAGCGCTTCCCAGTCTTCCCATTCTGTCCTCAGCAGGGCCCGGCTCCAGAGGCTCAGCTGCTTTTCCGGGATCAGGGCTCCGCTCCACGCCGGGGAGGCCGTGCCCTCCTTGGTCCCTGCTGGTTGCCAGCCCTTGGGGCACCTGTGTGGGTGTCAGGAAGGGACGCAGCCAGCACAGGCAGGGTCACAGGGTGCAGGGAAGAGGTCAGCATCCATGGGAGCCTGGGCTGGGGCCCCCAGATTGCGGTGCACCCCCCCCATCCCTTTCAGTGCCTTACCTGACTTCATCTTGGGGTTCTTCTTTGGCCCCAGGACACCTCCTGTGGGCACACTCTGAACTGCATCTGGGGGAGCCTCTCTGCTTGTGGCTTGGAGATGCTGGACTCCCTCAGTTTACCTCCTCGGAGGGTACACGGGTGCTGGGATTAGGTGCCATGCAGTGGGCAGAGCTCCCAGCTGGGTCCAAGCCCTGACCTACCCCTACCGTGCTGGCACAAAGGGGGAGGCCAGTCTCTGGCCCAGTGTCTTCCCCTGTGCGCTGTCTAGCCTAGCGGTGGCAAAGCTATGGCACGTATGCCACAGCAGGCTATCTGCATCGCTGAAAGCTCTAAAAGGTTCGCCATCACTGGTCTAGCTATGAGGCGTGGGAGGAACAGAGGTGAAGGCGTGCTCTGAGGGCAGTCACATGCTGTCCAGGGAGTATGACGTCCCGAGCTGGACCACAGCCACCCGTGGGAGTCAACCAGGTACATCCCCCCCGGGCTGAGCTCAACCTGCTGGTGCTTATTTTGACATCAGCCTTCTGCCTCTGCCTGTCCTGGTCCTGTCATGCCCTGTGCCTGCCTTTATAAGAGAGGGCGCTCAGCTAGACATCTGTTCTCTCCAAGAAGACGCTGGAGTGGGCAATGCATAACCCAGGGCTGCCCTGCAGGGATACCATGACTCCTGCTCAGGGGGCATTTCTGGATGAAGCTCGAAGATGCTTTTTATTTTTTCCTCTAGTACTGAGGCTTGAACTCAGGACTTTTGCACTGAGCTACATCTCCAAACTTTTTTTTATCTATTTTAAAAACGTTTTGAGATAGGATCTTGCTAATTTGCCCAGGTGTTACAGTTTGTCTGTGTGTCCCTCCCCAAAGCCTCATGCGGCCATGGGGCAGGCTTTTAGAGTTTGATTGATTAGGGGTATGAGAGCTACACCCGCCCTGGGGTGGATAGTTTGCATATGTAAGGGAGAGGAAAAGGGTGCTTGAGGCCATTCCACCCTGATGTGTGCTTGTTGCTTTGCTGTATTCTGCCAACATGAGCTGTAGCTCTCTGCCATGTGCCACTCTGCCTTATAATCTGCCAAGTATGGACTGAAACCTCTACAAACTCTAAGTGAAATAAACCTTTCCTTCCTTAATTTTGGGCGTCAGGTATTTTGTCCCAGCAGGGAGAAAAAAGTAACCAAGACACCAGGCTGGGTTTAAACTTTTGATCTTCCTACCTCAGCCTCCCAGGGTGTGGAATCACAAGTATGTGCTACCATGCCCAGTTGAGATTGCTTTTAAAAAGTGCCTCAAATGACAACCAATAAGTGACCATCTTCCTTCCCTGGTGGGATATAACAGGTCCCCCCATTTCTTAGCAGGTGGAGCTGGGACGTAGATATGGTCAGCTGCCCAAGGTCTCAAAGTGATATCTGCCATCCTCCCTTGTCCTGCCTCTACAACATCCTGGGACGCCCCTCTCCCATCTCCTGTGACCCACCAGGATGCCCCGGGCAGGCATGTTCCTTGGGAGTCTGGAGCAATGCTCAGGTCAGGTCAGGCTGACCTGTGCTCAGCTGTGCAGGATGAGGAGGCCCAGGACGCAGCTGCAACAGCTGTGGTATAGACAGCCCTCTCCTACAAGGGGCGGGGGGGGGGGAGCGGGTGCTGAGTGCCACCAGCACCCTTGGGCAGGATAGTGGGGTGTGCTCAGGGTACAATGGTCCCACTGTTTGGGTGGCTTTCAGGAGAAATAATGGGTGAAGGATGCAGAATGGGGCTTGGAAGAAATAACCAGGAAGCTTTGGGAGAGAGGGAGACAGAAGCAGGAGATAGAGACAGAGACAGAGACAGAGACAGAGATGAGAGAGAAAGAGACCACTCTGGCTTGATCCATGGGCTCAAGCCTGACAAAGGCCAAAGGCCCCCAGAAGGAGATTACAACGGTTCCAAGGCTCGAGAGCTGCTACTCAGTGTCCAGAAGGGACTCGGATCTGATTGGAAGACGCAGCAAGCGAGGCAGCAAGGCCAAGGGATGGGACGCTGCCCAAGATCATTCTGACCTGGAAAAGGTGTTACGACTGGCTGATGGGGTTGGTGGGAGAATGAAGTGAATCAACATGGATAAGACCCTTGGCCAACTGTGTGGGTGCGTAATAGGTGCCCGGTAAATAATGATGAAGAGAAGAGTATGTTTAGGGGTTGATTTCTCCAAGGCCCAGTGTTCATGACTTCAAGTATCCTCCAAAGGGTCCTCTAGGACCTGTACAACCCAGAGTGCTTTGGGGACTGGGGACACCAGCCTCCTTCTGTTGTCTGTAGGGAGTGGCTGAAGCTGGAAATCAATCACACGTGTGGGGGAGAACAATGAGAGCTTCTCCAGCCGTGTAAACAAGCTGTACCAGCTTACAAACAGGTTGCTAGGCAGAGAGGTTGAAATTGACACCAACCTCCTGAGTATATAAATAAAAGCTCTACAGATCTTGGGCAGTTCTTTTCCTCCCATCTGGAAAGAGAGGGTTCCACCTGACCCCAGCTTTCATCTCTTATCTTTATTTCTGCATCTTCTTGCCATTTTTCCCTGGGCACATCAAGAGCTGCGTTGGTCCACAGCAGTTATCCTTCCCTCCTACATCCTCTGTCCTCTCCCCTCTCCAGCCACCAGTGCTCACATGCTTGGTTTCTGACGAGGCAGAGGTGGTGTCTTCATCACCCTGCATCCTCAGTGCCCAGTGCAAGGTCTAGGGACACAGGCTGGGCAGGGAAGGGAAGGAGGGACCCGCAGCCTCCTGAACTCTCTCAGCAGGACAGGGGTTGCTGCCTACCACACAGGCAAGGCCAGAACTTCACTCGTGTCTGCTGTGTCCCCCTGTCTGAGCCCAGCTGTCCCTGCAGGTAGCCACTGCCTCCAGAGGCTTGTAGAGCTGGACTGAAAGAGAAGGCGGCAGCCACTGCTGGGCAGGCCAGGATGGAGACAGGGGCAACGGGAGCCAGGCTTTCTCTGTGGGCCTAGCCTAGAGTCCCCAGGTAGGGCTGTCCCCATACAATGACTCACGCACCAGCAAAGCATTTTGTTGTTCGTTTTTGTCTTTTCTTTGGAGTGGGGGGGCAATACATTTTTGAGTCCGCAGAATCTCAGTGTCCACTTTAGTAACACCATCAGCTGCCTTCTTCCTGTTTACTACTCATTAAGTACAGATTTACATCTTTAAGATCTTGAAAACGATATGAGTTAGCCACATCATTTTAAAAGTTCATTGGACTAAATATATATATATATATAGTCCATATATGTATATTTGGACTAAATATGTATATATATGGGGCGGGGAGAGAGAGAGAGAGAGTTGTAAGCCAAGCTTGATGGGAGATTCTAGTCAGAGCTCAGAGCAGAATGCTAATAGAAATGCGGACAGTAACGGCCAGGCTCAGGTTTAAGTTGGGAACAACGACCCCACTGGCATTTGGACTTGAGGCCGCTTAGGTTACACTCTGGCAGAAAAATTTGTCTACATTTTTTTCATGTCCTGAGACTTTGCAGGAGACTGAGATTAAAGGTGGTGGGCTAATTAACCCTTTGAAGGAAATTTCGAGGCAGGCCGACGCTCAGGCTGTGGCACTGGTACTGGTGGTGGCTTTTTAGTCAGATCTCAGTGAGAAACAGGAGGAAAAAGCAGATGTGAAAATTTTGCAGTTTCATCTGAAAAGGAGCAGCTGCGAAGTTGGGGCCTTGAAAAGTATGTTTGCTAAAAAGGTTGGCATTAAAAAGAAGCCAAGCACTTTGTGTCAAGACAATAGAAAAGATGTCTTGAGGGAATTTCAGGAATCAGCAAGATCCAAGCCTTCCTCAAGGGCTCAAGGGTGCAAACTTCTGGAGTTTTCATTCTAGAAGAGAGGATCTAGGACCCCTGCTTAAGAAGAGACACCCAGAAAATGGGTTCCTCAGGATTGGTGTCACAGGGCTCAGCTATCTAGGCACTCAGAGACCTCTGTAGCCATGGCCCAAGGGGGCCCAACTACCACTCGAACTGGCAGCAGACTTTGGCATCATCTGCATGGTGCTGGTTCTTCAGGCATGCAGAGTGCAGGAGTTGTGGAATCAGGGAGGCTTTCATCCAGATTTCAAAGGAAGGCCTAGGAGATCAGTGCATGAAGTTGTGAGAGTGAAGCCAAAAGTGTAATGGAGATCCCAGGAAACTGGGGATGCTGGGAATGTAGAACAGCTGCTGAGGAAAGCCACAGGCAGTGAGCGAAGTTACTTACAAAGAGGCCATGAGGGCTGCAACCAGCAATGCCACTAGGGTAGGCCATCCATGCCCTTTGGAGCTTACATACTGCCCCAGCTGCAGGACATGGAACTAAAGGATCTAATGTTTGCCCTGGTGGGTTTTAATCATGCATTGGCCTCATACCTTCCTATTCCCCTATTTCTTTATTTTGAATGAGATTGTTTGCCTTGTGTCATTGTATGTTGGCAGTGTTTTATTTTCATTTTGATTTTTAGAGGTGCTCACAGCTGAGAGTCTGCCTTCAGTCTCAGAGGAGATGCTGGACTTGGACTTTTCAGCAGTGCTGGAACTCTCAAAATTCAGGTGACTCTTAGAGAGGGAATAAATGCATAAGAGATGGACATGATCCATTTGGGGGATGGGGGCAGAATATTACACTTTAGATCTAACATGTCCCCCCACATGATCCTGTGTGTGGAAGGTGATTGGATCCTGGGGCATTACAGGGGACTACAGCTGACTTTCTGTTAAGGGGTGGGGGGTAGTTGGAAGACACAGGTCACTGGGGACATCTCCCTCTCCATCTCCTCTCCACCCTCTCTGTTGCCTGACTACAATGATATGAGCAGGCCTCCTCTTCCAGACCCCTCGGAGCCAGCTGCCTATGGCCTAAATCCCCTAGAAACTGTGACCCAAAATAAATCTCTCTTCCTTTAAATCACGGGTATCAGGTATTTTGTCCTAATGATCAGAAAGTGACTAAGGACAGATCCCGCATAACCTAATCGCCTCATTGAGGGTCCTGTCCCTCCATACGGCCACGATGGCAATTTGATTTCAACATGTTTTGGAGGGGACAAGGTTTCAAGCCAAAGTAGATGTCAGATGTGCCTTTTCTGTAATATGAGAGCTTGGTGGGGTAGAGGTGAGGGTCCCAGGGGGATAACACCTGGGCAGGAACAACAACAGCAGGACAGAGACCCCTTTGTGTCTCAGCCGTGCGGACACGGATCTGCCAACTCAGCAGCTCTCACTTCTTCCTCCCACCCCTGTGCCCTGCGTCCTTGATCCTCCCAGCACCACCCACACTGCAGACAGAGCTCGCAATGTCGAAGACACTCACCTGCCGCCTCATCCCAGCTCCCAAACTCCTGAGCACAAACTCCTGAGCTTTGCAGCCAAACACCACCTTCTCGGTGGCAGCTGATAGCCTTGAGCGAGTTCCTGAACCTCTCCGAGCCTCCTATCCATCCCTCGGATGAGAAAGGCACGCTGGTGGGGCTGAATTGTCCCGAGTCACAGAGCCACTGCTTTCAAAATGCCAGCCACAGGGTAAGGCACATGGTGGGTGTTCATATAGCATTAACTCACGCTTTTCCAGAAATATTTGGCTATACATTCACTCTATAGAAGAGAGAAGAGAGAGACAGGAGAGAGAGAGAAGGGGCTCCTAGAAAAGGGGTTAGAAGGGCAGCATGTCATTTAATAACCCCAGATGGCTTAAAGCCAGCTCTGGGCATCAACCCCAAGGCCAGCCAGAGCAAAACAGTCCCTTTGCAGAGTCTCCCTGCCCCCAGTCCCTTCCTGCCCCACCTAGTCTTGTCCCCCTGCCCTCGAAGGCAGCTTACTAGCCAGCTGCTCCTGTGGCCTCTCATCCGGGCCTCCCCAGCCACGTGGGTGAAGACTCTGCTAGTGATGGTTGGGGTCGCCTTGGCAACAGACATCTATCTGGTGGTGATGGGAAGGCAGCTGGAGTCCGTCTTGGCCTGGACTTGGCACCAGAGCACTGGCTTCCTGGGGGTACCGGTGTTGGTCATGTGAAGGCCCCAGGATAATTAAAGGTGACGTCTGTTAACTTCTCTCTGATGCACTGGTCTTCACGAGATCTGCATCTTGCTGCCTGCGGAGCCCTGAAAATGTTGGAAGGGGCAGGTCAAGCATTTCCCACTCGTAACCAGCTGGGGAAGGGATCTACATGTGTCTGCATCTCTGTCTTCCTGCATGCATTGAGCCTGTCACTTGTCTGAAGTACTGTTCCCAGCCAGTGTGTGTGTGTGTGTGTGTGTGTGTGTGTGCAGCTTTGCCTCTAAAATCAAAACCAAACACACATTTCTTCCTGCCACCCCCCGCCCCACCTCGGAGCCCGCGTACCTGGGCACACGTCCTGCAGAGTCTTTGGAAGGCGAGGGCTGGTCTTCCTCTCCAAAGGTAAATTCCAGGGGGATAAACGCTACAGAGGAATTGTCCCGGAGATAGCTGGCTGGTGGCCAATTCGTCTTGTAAAAAAGATCCCTGGTGCCCGAGGAGCCAAGATGAAGCAATTCTTTGGAATTAACCAAGCTAATTTTGACGAGCAAACATTTTGCTACAATGAAAGTTTTTATTGTAGCACATAAAAGTCAAAACAACACCCAGTCCCCTTGGGGGAGACAGGCGGGTGGGAAGGAGAGAAACAGCAGCGCACAAGCTCTAACTAATCATTGTGAAATCAAAAGTGCTCAGCACCGCCAAATTAAATGCAACTAAAAATACCCGGGGAGAGGAGCTGCTGCCGGGCAGCCCCCAGAAGCTGGGATTCTTTGGCTGCTTCAAGGATCCCACACCCCCGGCTCTATCAGCACCACCATTGTGTTCCCCGAAGGAGAAGCCCGGGGAAGGAGCTTCGCCCTCTTCTGGAACATCCCCTGGGCACGAATGCCTACATCGAATCAGAACCGAGACCACGGCGTGCCAAGAGTCACAGCTGGATGCTATTAGAGGTGCAAGGATCTCAGCAGCACCACCCACCCCCGCTAAGCAGCAAACCCACCAAGCACACGTGGCGTTCGCCTTTGCAGCAGAGATTGCATAGGGACTGGGGTCCCAGCTCGGTGGCCTCCACCTGTCACATGGCCCTCTGCAGGTCCCTTGGCTTCTCTGGGTCTTGGTTTGCACCCTCCTACCTCTAAAGGGATCACGTCGCCCTGTGGATGCCACAAAAGGTCTGTCGGCATGAAGTTACTGAAGTTCTGGACTTACTGAAGCAGGTCAAGGTGATAGGGAGACGTGATTGGTGACGCAGTTTGGGGATGGTGCTCTCAGGTCCTGGGAGTTGACAGGTGGTCCAACCAGATGGGTTCTAATGAAAAATTCTGCCTGTTAGGTGTGGTGGTACACGTCTGTAACCCCAGCACTCCGGAGGCTGAGGCAGAACAATGGCTGTGATTTCAAGGCCAGCCTGGGTTACATAGTGAGTTCAATAGCCTGAACTGCAGAGCGAGACCCTGTCTCAAGGCAAAGAAAGAAAGAAAAAAAGAAAGAAGCACTTTGTTACATTCTAGCTATGAGTGTGTGACCTCTGGCCACATTGCTTCACTTTGCTGAGCGTCAGTTGTTCCCATCCACAGAAAGCAGGGTAACTATGAGGTGTGTGTGGTGGCCCTTGAAAGAACACCTGAGAAACATGTACAGAGGGTGCCCGGCACCCCAGTCACTGCTGGACAAACTTGAGCTCTTACTGTTGTGTTATTATTTTATATCATTTTCCCTGCTACCTCCCAAATTAAAGACAGTTATCCAGTCATTTTATAGATCGGGCTCTGCGTGGTGAGGGCACTTCTTGGTGAGCCCTCAGCCAGTGCAAGCAGCGTGCCTCTGAATTTCCTTTCTGTACCTTAGATCTTGGGTGTGGGTGTAGCTCTGGGAAGATGCGGTGTCCAGGACCTTGGGACACTATACAAATCATTTCCTCTTGCTGAGCTCTGTCTAAATGAGGAAACTGGGGTCCCCAGAGGCCCCTTCTTACCGCTGCAGCCCCTCCCGGCCCTGCTGTGTGCTGCCCTCTTGGTCTCTGTCGCTTGCACACAGAGGCACACACGCACACACAGACACACACAGATAACACCTCTTGTGTCACACCTGCTTCCTATTTCCTGCAGGCTCAGACACCATACAGCTGACCTCTGAGTCCACAGTCTGTGGTTCTCAAACCTGGCTGCGTATAGAATCTTCTGGGAGCTTCTAAAAATCCCGTATGTGGAGCCAGGCATGGTGGCACATGCCAGTAAACCCAGCACTCTGGGACACTGAGGCAGGGGGGTCGCAGCTTCCAGTCCAGCCAGAGTAATTTATTGACCGTCCAAATCTAGTCTCAAAATAGAAAAGGCTGGGGATACAGCTCAGTGTGAAGCCCTGGGTTCAATCCTCAGTACTGCCCCCTCCAAATCATATTCACCAAGCCCCTCCGCAGCCTTCCCATCCCAGTCTCTGAGAGCTTTCAAAGCCCTCTAGTTGACTCTGCTGTGTAGCCAAGGTTGGGAACCAGTGGCTCCAATTCATTTCCTCAGCCAGCTAGGAAGTCTGGCACCTGCGTATCAGACACACCGCCCGGCCCATGCTGCCAGGCCCGGCCGCCTCCCTCCTGTCTAATAAACTCTTGACCCCACCCGTCCCAGACAGGAGCAGGGTAGATCTACAGCTTCTGCCTCTACACCGGGGAAGGCTGTTTCCCAGGCCCTCGGAGAAAACTACCAGGAGTCCCCACTGCTCACCAAAAGGCAGAGCCCCAGGCCCAGCCAGTCCCGTCCCGGCCCGTCCTGGCTGAGTCGTCTCTCAGGGCTGTTCTCAGGGCCTCCCAGGGTCTACACGGTGGGCGTGGCTGGAGTGAGGAGACAAACAGGTCTTCTGCAATCCTTCCTCTCCAGATTCTCCAGAGAAGCACACAGGCTGTTGGGGATGCGTCATTGCCAAGATGGATGCCTCCTTGGAGCTGGTGGGGAGAAGGCGGAGAAGGGAGACTCTGAGGAGATGGAGGTGCTGGGGTCGGGCTATGGCTCGGGAAGGCTGTCCCCGATCTGCGATCTGCACCATGCCAGTGGCCTGTGCGTGGGTAGAGGGTTCCCAGGCAGCCTCCCAGCCCAGGGTGGGTTCAGCGGAAGCCCCGAGCCCTCTGGGAGCTGTGTCCCGTGATTCTGGGAGCCAAGCCTGCCTGCTGCTCCAGTGTCCCGGCTGCCTGGCCGGGGTGGAACATCTGAAGCCACTTGTTCCTGATGACACAGGTTCAGAGGAAGATAAAGATCAAAGCAGGGAGGTCAGAAAAGCCAAGGCCAGAGTCCCCCTCCCACCCCATTAAAGCCAGAGAAGCTGCAGCCCGTGGCTGAAGTCTCCATCAGAACTGCCCAGGGCGCAGAGATCTCTGGAGCTGGGATCCGGCATCGGTCAGCTACGCGGTGATACCAGGGTGGGCCACGGACAGACACAGACAGCAGGGCAGGGGCTCGAAGAGAGGGAGGGAGAGGTACACGTGGAGAAAGCAGGACAGACCCAGCAAAGCAGAGAAGGAGGGAGGGAGAGAGACAGACTCTGAGAAACAGAAAGTGGGTGGGGGAGAGAAAGAGAGAATCAAAACTGAGGAACAGAGAAAGAAAACCCCCCAAGTCAGAAAGTCCTCACCCAGATACAAGGAGAAGCAGTGAGGCCTAAAAATGTCAGTGGGAAGATGCATATGAGAGAGAGAGAGAGAGAGAGAGAGAGAGAGGCGGGACCCAGGCTGGCACTGGTGGCCCCAGTGTGCGGTGATACTTGTGTCTCAGCCGCCTCCTTCCCCCGTCACTGGCTGCAAGGCAGAGGCTGTGGGGCGGCAGCTGGGAGGCTGCCCCCGCTACGGGCCACAGGACAGGCCAGTTGCAGGTCCTTGGGGCCCTGCTGGCCTCCTACCAGCCTGTGTCTTCCCTTCGCTCTCCTGCGCCCCAGGCCCGCAAAGCCCAGCCCAAGGCTCTCCCAGGCTCCTTGCTCACAGCCACACCGACTCTGAGCTGTAAATGCCACGCGCACACCCCTCCCGCCAAGTAGACTGAAATCCTCTGTGTCCTCTCCTTCCCCAGTCTCCGAGAAGGCCTGGAAGGCGCCTCGATTTGTACGGAGCACCTCCCTGGTTCTGCCCGCCCACGGGGCCTGGGACAGCATGGTGCCACTGGGAGGGCAAGGAGACCCGGAGCTTGCCCTGGCCACAGGCCACCGGCTCCTCCTCCTCGGCACCGCTCAGGCCCACAGCTGCCACCCATGTGGGGGACGGGACAGTTCGGGCTGTGAACCTGTCCCCAGGCCTAGCCTGCCACTAACCCTGCACCTGCCCTCTCACTTCTGCTTCTCACAGCAGCACCTGATCCCCATTCTGTCCCCTTCGCTGGCCACACCCACTTCCTTCCCCCAGGGCCCCTGTTGGGCTGGTCATACTGGGCCACTTAACCTACAAGGGAGGGGAAAGCAAGGAGCGTGGCAGAGCCACACGTCACCCCACAGTCACGGCACTGTCCCCACCGTCTGGGGCCTGGAGCCCCAAGCCCAGCACAGGAGTAGCGGCCCAAGCAGAAGCAGTCTCCCCCTAGTGTCACCTGGCACTCGGGGACCATGCCGGCGATGGCAGTGATGATAAATACACTTCACTGGGCAAGGTACTGAGGTCCACAGCCAGTGCCACACCAGCAGGGGCCACGGGGGCTCAGACACCTGCTCAAGGTCACACGGCTGGGGAGTGCCGAGGGACAGACTGAGACGCGGAGTCTGAGTGCTTGAGGACTCACTGGGCAGAGTCCTTCCTTGTGTGACCTCGACTGAGTGAGTCGCACTTCTCCGAACCTCAGGGCCCCAGGTGTAAAAAAAAGACTTGGACTCAGCAGATTTGTCCATCTTCTTTCCTTTTTCTCTGCTGATGTCATTTCCTGGTTCTAAGAGCACGACCCCGCCCCATCCTGAGGGTTAAGAATCAAGCCATGACGGGAAGTCGTGGTGGTGCTTCCCTGTCATCCCAGCACTCGGGAGGCTGAGGCAGGAGGATCGCCATGAGTTTGAAGCCAGCCTGGACTACATGGTGAATTCAGGGCTGGCCTGAACTACAAAGAGAGACCCTGTCTCAAAACAAACAAAAAAAGAATCAAGCCGTATTTGGAGGCAGGACCCTTTCCTTCAGAGATCTTCCAGCCCAGCTGGGGCGAGATAAAGTCCATTTCATGTCCAGAGGAGGGTAGGGTTGGGGCCCTGGGAAGGTGGCATTGGGCTGTGTGCATGATCAGGAGAGCAGGGAGGGCCCCCAGGAGTGTGGCCGGCTGAGGAAGGAGGGGTTTGGCAGCCTGCGGAGGACGCTGGCCAGCAGGAGGACAGGAGGCAGTGACTTTCCAGAAATGTCCCTTCCTCAGCCCCCTCTTGCAAGCCAATGTCTTTAATTTATGAAGGGACAGATTTTAAATCATCCTCCCGCTCTGTCTACCCACCCTCCGTCCTCCACTGCCTATATTTCTCCTGACCATAAATTTTTTATTAATGACAGTTTAGAAAATGAGCAAATCTTTGGTGACACTTTTATCACCTGCAGAATACTTTTAATAAGAGGTTTCAGGAGATTGCATTCTGGGGCTGGAGAGGCAGGAGCAGCCCCAGCCACGCAGGCGGAAGGGCT
This sequence comes from Chinchilla lanigera, assembly GCF_000276665.1. Taxonomy (NCBI): domain Eukaryota; kingdom Metazoa; phylum Chordata; class Mammalia; order Rodentia; family Chinchillidae; genus Chinchilla; species Chinchilla lanigera. The sequence goes on from NW_004955450.1 coordinate 6,669,184, forward strand.
GTCGCTGTCCCACCCCTGCCATCTCAGTGCCACTGTCTCTGCCCCACCAGGCAGAGGACCCCGCCCCAGGCCCCAGCTTCCGGTGCCACCCGCAGCCTGGCAGCCTACTCAGCGGGTGGTGCATCCCTCCCCGCCCCGCCCCATCTCTCCTCTGTGAAATCTTGCCTCCGTGCAAGACATAATTGGTGCAGACCTATTAATAATGCCTAAAAGTAATTAGCTGTTGACATCAGTGCCACACCTAGTTACTCAGGCTGGCAAATCAGGCCCAGAACCTCCCTCGGCCTGAAGACAGAGCCAGCTCTGAAGGACTGCAACGCCGGGGGCAGTGCCCATGGGTAGTGTGGGAGCTGGGCTGCTGGGTGCTCCCGGGGCCCTGAAACATGACATCATCTTTGAGAGTTCTCAGTGGCACTGGGGACAGGAGACAAATGCTCTGGGTGACAGAAAGAGGGCCTCAGAGGGGCAAGGGCCTTTGAGAGCAGAGGGAGCAGGAAGGGCAACAGGGCACTGGGAGGCCTGGGAACGGGAACAGGGCACTGAGAAGGGAAGGCACAGGAGTCAGCGCTGGGGGCAGTGCAGGTGAGGTGAACAGTGCAGGGGGTGGTGACTGCACAGAAAGTAACCCCAAAAGTGTGAGTCGGTCCTTGGGTGACCTGTACTGTGACTCTGTCCGTTTTAAAAGCTGCAGGGGAAGAAATAAGTTTTTTCTCGAAGAAACGCATTGTGGCTGGATGTGGTAGCGCACTCCTACAATCCTGGCATGCAGGAGGCTGAGGCAGGAGGATCACTGTGAGTTCAAGGCCAGCCTGGGCTCCAAAAAACCAAAACAAAACAAGAAATATATTGTCATGGGCAGTCCATTTGGTGCATCTCATTGAATCATGGTTAAAAACATAGCAAACCAGGGAGGGATTGTGTGTTAATTAAGTGAGAAATCTACTCTGTGCCCAGGGACCGACATTTGCTGAGCACCTACTATGAGCTGTCATCGGTCACCAAGCTCAGCACTGTTAGGTGTAGGTGCACTGAAGTAGTTGAGAGTTGTGTGACTGTCAATGTGAGTTATCCCGCCTCTTGATTATTGGGAGGAGCCATTATGGCTGTGGATGAAAACTGACCATTTCCGGCAGAGAAAATAACCCTAGCAGCTAAGAGCCCCGGAGCTCCTGCCATGCACCACACGTGGTTCTAAGTGCATTCACTGCAAGTGTCCATTTGACGTTCAGCTCACAAAACCCCCAGGAAGTAGGTGCTGTAATCATCAACTTCATTTGATAGATGAGGAAGCAGAGATGCACAGACTGGTTGAGGAACTTTGCTAAGACCACACAGCATCCAGTCAGAGTTTGAACCTGGTAGCCCGGCTCTAGCACCCACGAATGCAGCGATTCTTTAGACTGTAGCCTCTTGCCTATTTCTAACCGAGTCGGATGCTTCACAGCTGTCCTGGCCTGGAAGCAGAGCCAGTACCAGAAACAGAGGCCTAGAAATGGAAGACTAGGTTCCGTTTCACCAGGAATGGGAGACACTGAACTGATTGGGAGGCGATTTATTTTTGTGCCGAGTGTATGGAAGGGCCTAGCCATTGGTGTAAGAAGCCATAGCGAGCCCATGGCCCTGCCTGAGCCGGATACCTGGTTTGCAAAATGCCCCACGCATCCTGTCCCTGAAGGCAGTGGCACACACGTGCTTAGCTCCTGGTCCAGACTCGGCCTTGCGTATTGTGTAATTGGTAGCTATTATTATTATGATGGCTATAGCTGTAGATCATTAATTTAGAGTTTAAAAATGCTTCACCTATTTCATTTTGCACTGTTATTTTATTGGAGAATTAAATTTTTATGGGAAATTCTTCTAATTGGCTGGATTCAGTGACAGCTCTGCTTCTTCCAAGTATGAAGCGCAGCTAGGCGACCATAGCCTCTGTTGCTCTGCGGTGACCCCCGACCCAGGCCACCATCTTGCTTCAGTGTCTAAGCTGAACAGACACGGCTGCCCACGCGGACGCCCTAGGGCCCATCTTGCCTCCAACTGAGTCCCTGTGTGGTCATGGGAAGCGAATTAACCTCTCTGGGCTGCAGTCTCGTGGTGCCCCAAACACTCTGAGCATACAAAGCTTTTTAAGAATCCATCTGGCAGCTGCAGGAAATCTTTATCCGTGGACTGTGAGTATACGTTCATTTTTCTGCAGAAACCTTGGCGAATTTTATCATAAGGCTTTGTCCCAGATCCCACTGGGGTGGGGGTGGGGGTACAGAATAGTAGCCCGCCCTCTTTATTCCATTTCTGAAAACCTAAAAAAATATTTCGGGTCTTGAAACGCTTCCAGCCCCAGGGAATTGAAATAAGGTGTTATGGTCCTGAGAGTTCTCTTTTCCTCCTAATCCTGCAAAGCAGATCAACTTTATTCTTTATTCGTCTTGTATAGAGACAGCAACTTGGGCTTGGAGTTCAAGAGCTCGTCCTGGATGCCATGAGCCATGAACGCAAGGCCTTGCACACTCACCCATTCGTGCCCTCCAGGGCTGGCCTTGCACACCCAGCACTCGTGCCTTCTGCAGTGGTCAGAGACTCAAGCCCCAAGGGCCCGTGTCTGGCAGGCACTGTCCCCCAGGGTCTTGAAGGAAATGGGGACATTCAGAGGTACCACACTATAAGCCAGCCATCCGTGCCCGAGGCTGTCAGGCTGGTGCTGGTCCTTTTCTGGCTCTGCCACCCTCTCCCGATGAGCCCTGGGCATCTGCCTGAGCCCCTGTTGTATCACTGAACCGAATGGTTCTGAACAGCGTCATCCGGGGCAGGCACTGGGGGGTGCTAGGGAGTGGTTCATGGCCTTCTGGGAGCATAGGGATGGCTGAAGCTGGCTGACCAGCTGCCATTCCCAAGAGACTTGCGGCCAGCTCCTCCTGCGCCTGGAGAGAAGCTGGGCTCCTCTGTGCAGAGGTCCCTGAACCTCCAGCGGGAGTGGGCTGTGGGACGGGGCTGCAGCACAAGAGCCTCATGTCCCTGGCTCACTGCAGACCCTGCTGCCCTTCCTCCCGCCATGCACCTCCACCAGAGGAAGAGCCCCAGGAGCAGGCTTCCAGGGGACACAGAAAGTGTCACCCATCTGCCTACTGTCTAGGGACAGGAAGGTGCTGGGGACAAGAAAACATCTAAGAGGTTTCTGAGTAAGAAAAGCTGACAGATCTGCTGGGCGTGGTGGCACACGCCTGTAATCCCAGCACTCGGGAGGCTGAGGCAGAAGGATCATTGCGAGTTCAAAACCAGCCTGGGCTACAAAGTGAGCTCAAGGCCAGCCTGAACTACATAGCGAGACCCTGTCTCAAAAAAAAAAAAAAAAAAGAAAAGCTGACAGATCTGTTGGTTGAGCCTCTGGTGCCTGCTGGTCACTCCCTCAAACCCTACTTTTCCTATCTGCTGGGTCCCTGTTGTTACCTTCCCCTGCCCATGTACTGGAACCCGGCCCCTCCTGACCAGGAACATTCAGCTGTGGCTGCGAGACCCTCCCCGCTCCAGCCCTCCCAATCGCACAGTTGGAATAAAACATTCATCATGTTCCATTTGCCTAATAAGCCTCTCTGCTGGCTGATTACCCAGCCAGGACACCATGAGCTCCCTCTGCAGGCTTCCGGCCACCGCTGGCCCGCTGGGAGGGTTCCCTGGAGGGCCCCCGCGCCAGTACAGGGCAGTCTCTCCCTCCCGGTCCACCTGCCCCTCCTTTTCTTCCAATGAAAAATGACCCAGTGATTCCATTAAGTTCCCGTGCAATAGCAATCATTCCGGAGAAATTGATTGTGACTCTGTTAATGACCACTTGGGCGGATGTTAATGTAGCAGGGGACAGTTTACACTGTCTTGCTGCTGCTGCCGGAGCAGGGAAGGAGGCCCCAGCTGGGGCAGAGGGGCCATGGAGACAAGAAGGGCATGGCACACACCCAAGGGGTGGGGTGAATGGACCCCAGGCCCTGGGCTGGGTAATTTGTTGAGTACAGGGCTTTCTCAGAAAGGATTTCTCCAGCTGTCAGCAGCCTCTGTGGGGAGTGCAGTCGCTTCCCCCTTGGCCTCGGGTGGCAGGGCCTGGGCATTGCTTCCTGCCGCTGCCCCTGGCCCACATATCACTACAGGGCTGCCTGTCCTGAATAAGCAGGGCCTCCACAGGGCTCAAGAGCTGGCCCAGCTCTGCGGTAGCCGTGTGACCTGGGATGGGTTTCCCACCTGCCCGAGCTAAGTGCAGGCCCTTCTTTATCTGTCATTCGAGTCCGTCCAGGAGCACACCCCCTGCTCCTGCCCTGTGAGGGGGTGTTGAGGGGGTGTTAAGGGGGTGCCAGGCAGTGCATGGCAATGAGGGTCTCTCTCTGCTCCACCAGAACTAAGCGCTCCGCCCCCGTGGGCCAGCAGTGCTTGGCAGGGCCAGGCCATGAGCTGTAAGAACGGTGACCAAGGCTCGATTTTCACTCTTCATAGGCCCAGGGGCTTGGGCATGGAAGCCACCCCAGAGGGAGTCTGCACCCTCCCAGACCCTGCCGGGATCCTTCCTCCCAGCTTCAGGATGAGGACGGCAGGGACAGAGGGAGACCGGAGGGACCTGACCCTCAGGAGCTTTTAAACTGAGTGACGTTTATAGCAAGGATTAGAAACTGTTGTTAATATTTTTCTTAATTGATTCTTCTAATTGTTAATCGATACGACTGATTTGCACCCTGGCTGGGTTTGCTCTGCTGGGAGGTGAATGCAAGCCCAGGTCGTGCGTTCTGGCGGGGCCTGGAAAGCCTCGCTGTGAGAGGAGGACTCGAAGGAGGACTCCCACCCCTGTGGGAGGAGAGAGAGGCTGCTGGGTCCTCCCCTCTCTCCATACTTGCAGTGTGCACTGTTTATGTAGACAAGGAGAAAACAAAATCAAAGATCAAATAATACTCTAGCGGCTGGAAGGGCTGGTTCTCAAGCTGCTCCTCAGCCCCAGGGGACATCTTGGTGGGAAGTGTGACCCAGTTCGAAAGCAGCTCTCCTGCCCAGGTTTCTCAGAATCGGTGAGGAAGCTCTGGAATTCGTCCATGTGGTCCGGACGTCACTAGTATTTCCTGAGCACCTACTATGTGCCTGGCTCTGGCAGTAACTGGGGATCCCATGACAGACATAGGGACTGTGGCCTTGACTCTCAGGAACACACTGGTGTTAGCAATGCAGCTGACCAGGGCTCAGCTGTTAAGAGCAGAATCTGCCCATGGTATGAATGCAGAGAGCAGCTCATCACCCGGGTGCAGAGCTCTTGCCAACCATGAGGTGCAGGAAGGGACACAGGATGGGCTGTGACATTGTCCTGGGAGCCATGCGGGGGTTGTGGGGGTGGGTAGGAGGAATAGCAGACTGCTGGCTGGGCAGAGGGAGTGGTTTTGAGGCAGGAGGCACAGCTGCCTGACCTTGCTCAGGTCCCCTCCTCTGAAAAGAGGTGATAATTGCTCTCCCTGTCTGATTGGGAGGATTAGATCAGATTAGAGGAGACAATACACATGCAAGACTTAGCCCAGCCCAGGAGAAGGGGCAATAATAGCTTGTTGACTGATTAAACAGACGCACTGTTTGGACTAGGGTTTGGTGACAGAGTGGAGAGGACAAAGGGACCTTTCAGGCTGTGTGTCCTCTTCAGCTGCAGGGTTTCTCTTTAACCTAAAAGAATAAAGAAAAAGAAGCAAAATTAGCGGGAGCTGTAGGAACTAGGTTATTGCCATCCTTCCAGAAGAGATGTCCCCAGATGAAAGGGACACACAGGTTTAGTCAGCCTGGCATCGGTAGCAAGAGGTGGGCAAACATTGGCCTTCCCGTTCCTCCCGCCCGTGCGAGCCAGCGTGTGGGTGGGCTTTAATTTAAAGCCAGTGTTTAGTAAGCTGAGAAACAATAGTCTATACCACATTCCCTCCCACACCCTGAGCCCCAGCAGAACAATTATCCTTGGAGAGAAGAGAGGGGAGCATGTGGAAATTAATTCTAATGATATGGAGTGAGCCGGCAGTGCCGATTTCTGGCGTGGTTTGAAAAACACCAGCAGGTGACCAAGTTCAGCTAGGTCTCTGAACTCTTTCATTCTGCCAGCTTGATTTCAGGCTGCTGGGTGGAGGTGGGCCAGAATTCTCTGATTCCTTTTTAGTTTTTATTTTTATTTTTTTATTGTATAAGGCGGGGTCTCACTATGCAGTTCAGGCTAGCCTTGGATGACTGTGTAGACCAGCTGGCCTCAGATATGCAGTGATCCTCCTGCCTCTGCCTCCTGAATGTTGGGATTACAGGTGTGTACCACCACACCCGGCTCTCTGACTCCTTATTAGCCATGTGGCCTGAGTCAAGAGCTCTGCTAAGGCCAACTGTGTGTGTGGATTATCTGTGTGGGAAAGGCCGAGTGCATATTTCTTTGCTTTCTTCCAAGGGCAACACAGATTGGATACATAGGATCGGTCCTGGGCCCCCAGATCGAGCTTAGAAAGTGGGAGTTTAAATTGTGAGTCACAGTTTATGATGATCCATTTTAAAACAGTCTTACAAAGAGGGAATTTATCAAGCCATGGGGTTGAGTTACCAGAGAGCGGGGTGGTTCACCAACTTCACCAACTGCCGTTGCCAGTGTGACCTTGTTGTCTCCTGTCTCCTGCTGTTGTTTGTCTCTCAAAGTGCAGGTTGAGCACCAGGACTGCCTATGCCTCCTACCCATGGGTTCTAGCTATGCCAACAGAGGAGAAAGACCCTTTTTCTCTGGTCCCCAACTGGAACATCTCTGGGAAGGGCTCTGCCTGGCCCAGTTTGAGTCATGCACGTGCAGTGGCTGGGGTTGGGTGCTCCATTTGGGGGTCCTCTCTGTAACTTCACTGGTGGGTGTATAATGGGGCAGAAGAGAAGTGGATGCTGTCACCAGAAAAGAGGGGAATGCTGGACAGACCACATGCTAATTAGCCCACATGGCCAAAAAGTCCTAAAGGGGGTTCCTTGAGTTATTCATCTTATTTCCTTAAAGCCCAATAGGAGTGGAATATCCATCCATGCCAACCAAAATGTGGGATGCTCCCGAGGAGCACAGTCATGTCCTGTACCCTCCTGTTGCTCGAAGTCCATCTTAGGAGTTTTAAGCCTTTGATGATTAGACTTGAAGCAAAAAAAATTTTTTCCCTATGAATGCAGTTGGTCTGTAGTTGCGACTTCTTGAAGACCGGTATTTCAGTCCTGAGGACAAAACTTGGGGAAGAACTTTACCTGTGAGTGCTGCCCGAATCAGGGGATACACAGTGACCAGATTCCAGGGGCAAAGAGTGGACTTTGTAGTCTTTAGCAACACACCCAGCCTGACGTAACCCTCAATCCCGGTGACCTAAATGCACAGGCCACCCCTTACCTGAAAGAAGTTTAGAAACATGCACCGAGAGGAGACTGTGCTCGTCAGCTTTACGTTGCTGGAACAAAAACATGACACACACAACTTCAAAGAGACAAGGTTAATTTTGGCTCATGGCTTCAGAAGTTTTAGTCCATGGTCAGTTGGCTCCAAAGCAGAAACATCATGGTGGAAGAAGCTGCTCACTTCATGGGAGCCAGGAAGCATAAGGGCAAAGAGCCACAGAGGGCGGGGTCAGGAACAACATGCAGTTTGCAAGGTTGCAGACCAGCTCAGACCCATACAGGCATATGCTTCACCAATCTCCTATGCTACCTGTGCTTTCCACGGGCACCTTCCTTTCCAGGATGTTTTATAGAGAATACACTTGGGAGTTAGAGACAGTACCCTCTCTGGGTCAAAGCGCAAAGGTCCTTGCTGTCCATGACAATAAGGATAACATCTCACTCGGGGCATCAATGTGGCAGGGTTGCTAGGAGTTCCATTATGAAGAATTGGGGAGTTCCAAGCTTGGGGTTCCTTAGCTGTGAGCTGAGCCTGTTGTGTTTCTGTCATCTCCCTGGACTGCTCTGCATTGCCCCATGGGACTGGAGGGCAACAGGAATGAAGGAAAATGGACACAAACATGAACCTCATGCTTTCTGCTGGGTCACGAGTGATGAGGTCCTTTGTCTCTGGCCATCATCCATGAAACTATGGCAGGCTAACTCTCCACAGTTCCTGACAGTGTACGGTAAACTGCTGGAATGAGGACCACAAAGTAACCAAGGCCAGCCTACTTTTGCTTTCCACCCTCAAAGTTACTTCATAGTCCAGGATGGCTGCTGAAGCTCCAATCAGCACATTTCCCTTCCAGGGAGCAGAAAGATGGAAGGGGAAGGACTACACCCTGGAATTCCCATGCACTGACTGGGCCTCACTGCAAGGGAGTCTGGGTAATATAGTCTTTAAGCTGGGCACAATGCTTTCACAGACAGGATTTTGTTACCAATGAGGGAAGGAGTATGAACGTGTTGGGCAGCAACAAGGGATCTCTGTCCCATTCCCAATATTCTTCCATCTACTGTCCCTAGGCTGGTGGTGGGGATAGGAAAGAGTTCTTGGGACAGAAACACACTGAGTATGGAGGAGGGGAGGGGAGGCTGGGAAACAGGTGTACGATGCCTACCCACTCCCAGTCAGCTGAAACACCCTCTCCACCATCCCAAGGGGCTCAAAAGGTAGCAGGAGAGATGGGCAAGTGGACCACGTATTACTCACAGTAGTGACCTGACCTGGGTAGATGTCAGCAGGGCTGGGCAGTGTAGCTTCATTGATTATGGTGGGGGATCAGGAGGGCTTCCTAGGGGAGGTGACCCTGGAATGGATTCTAGAAAGTTGAACAGACGTTTGCCTTGCCAGACTTATGAGTTGGGGGTAGGGCTTTGTAGGTTGCCAGGTGAAATTTCAATTTTTAGATAAAAAACAAATAATTTTAGTAGAGTTTCTCATGTCATATTTGGGGAACACTTATGCTAAAATATTACCTTATTTATTTGAAAGTGAGACTTAGCTGGTAGCATTCTGCGTTTTGCTAAATCTGGTAGCTGTCTGTGGGTGTTTGGGGTTTGTGGAACTGCCGCAGAAAAGCACAGGGAGGCTGGGGTGAGTGGATGTGGGGTGGGGCTGGGACAGGAGACAGGCCAGGGCCTCCTGTGGCTCCTGAAGATAGGAGTTGACATTTCCTGAGCTCTGACAAGCACTTTGGTAATGACTCACTTACTTCACCCTCCTAAGAAGGGAGGGAGTTACACTGTTCCCATTTTACAGATGTGGAAGCCCAGAGGTTACGCAAAGCTTAGAGGACAGAGTCTGTCTCCACGCCCTGGTGTGTGGCAGGCTGCACCTCCTGGCATTTCCCATGGTGCCTCTGTGCATTACATCCACTGCTCTATTTTTTGTATCCTGGCGGGTGGGGCAGGGTTGGCAGCCACTCAGCCAGCCCAGCAGGGGACGAATGGATGGGGCCTCCCTAGAGGGGATTGAATTCTTGAAAAGCTGGCTCCCCTAAACTCTGAGAAGAGCTCTTGCGGGATTTTCCACACTCGTAACTCAGCACCCTTACAGGAAGTGGATGCCTGTCTTTGGAGGAGCCTTTCAATGGGAGATAGAGGGAAGGGTGGGGCCCCAAACAGAGGGTTTTGTGCACTTTGTATAGGGCATCTGTGCCAGGCTTCCCTTGAAGTGATGGCTTTGTGCTCCAGAAGAGCACGGTCGTTTTCCAGCAGAGGAAGTTGAGTCTCAGGAGGGGTGGGGCGGGGGCCCTATGTTCACCCAGCACACAGGGTCTCCAGCTAAGTGCCGTGCAGCCCGAGGACCTCTCCTGCTCCCATTCACTGCCTCCCAGGGCTCCCAGACTCTGTGGTGTGTGCCAGGGGGTTGTGCACAGCCTGGCACCTCCATCAGACAAAGGCGCCAGGCTCCACGCAGTGGCGGGCGGTGGGGGGCTGCAGAGAAAGAGCAGGTCCCAGCCTGGCCTGCCCCAGGAGCCACGGGTGACTGTGCGGGGCCACGGGTCTCCCACTGCGGTCCTTCTCCGCTGGGCACCACCCAGTCACCCTCTGCCCGCTATGCCAGGACCATCCCAGGTGACAGCTTGCTGGTCTTCAACTTTGGCCTGGCTGAGGCTGGCAGGATCCCAGGCTGACAAAGCTCAGCCAACCAGGGCGGTCGTGCCTGGGACCCGGGGGCCAGGAGACCCCCATCTCTACCTGCTGTAAGCCCCCCACCTCCCAGCTGCAACTGGGATGGTGGCTGGGCTCTGGCGGCCCATTGTTGTCCTAGAAATGTTTAGGAATCAGCCATTTAATGAGAACAAAAGGAATTAATTGGTGGTTTAGGCCTAATGAGACCGCTGTGCAAATTAACAGTCCTCATCAGCAGAAACAAACAGAGCCCTTAAATGAATTGCCGAAGAGCATTAAACTGAATAAGCTTTTGCCGGGATGATAAATAGCAGGTCAGAGGAGACCATCTGGCCCTTCCCGCAGTTTCCTTCCAGAGAGCGGGAGCGCGCAGGCAGGGCCTGGGCGGATCCGCGCGCACCCTCACGCACACGCGCACTGCGTACCCTTAAGCGCTTGTGCGGCCCGTCCTACTCGCACGCAGCTATATGCACTCTTCATGCACGCCCATGCTCGTTCACGTACATTTACACACTCACAGCCACAAACACACACGTTTATTCACACGCATTCGTAAATATTTCCAAAAGGACTTTTAAACACATGCAGATCGATTTGCACACGCATTCACACCTGCACATTTGCACAGGCTAGCGAGCTGCTGGGCTAGGTGGCTGCACGCACCTCTGAGGGGTAGAGGATGAGCTGTCTGGGGCTTTCAGCCTTCCCTGCACCTGCAGCTCAGGAGGCCCTGTGGGTACAAGTGTGCCAGGCTCCTCCCCACAGAGGCCCTGCGGGATAGCGTTTGGCTGGTGAAGAAGGCCCTGGGGGTAGCACCGCTGCAGGACAGCAAGATCTCAGGTAGCGTGGGCAGGGCCCCCATCGTCTCCACCTCCCACCCCTGCGCTGCCGCGGAATGACCAGGGTGCAACAGTAACTGAGGACGCAGGACCGCACGTGGTTTTGAGGCGCAGCAGTTAGAAGTGTACGGTTCCTCCCAGAGCTGACATTCCGGACAACCGGTGCACTCTGTTTTATTATTTCTGTAATTTTAAAATGTACCCATCCTCTGCGGCCTTACATCTGCCTGTCTTCTGTGCATAGCGGTCTCGGCAGTGACCGGCACACTGTGGCAGCTTAATAATTACCCATTGGTCGCACGAGTGACATCGCACTCCTTCAAACAGGACTGCAGGAATCAGCCAGCCTGCGGTTCTGCTGGAGTTTGGGGGAAGCACCCCTGCTGTACTCTGGGCAGGGAGCACCGTGTTAGTTAGAGCCTCCAACTATCTGGAGCCTTCCTGGGGCCGGGTTTCTGTCCTCAGACTCTCCGAGGTTGCTGTCCCCTGCATCCGGGCATTCCAGCCCGTTGTGCACAGGCCAGAGGTGGCATCTTGGTAGTAATGCACGGGGCAGAGTGGGCATGGAAGCCGTTGATGACCTCTCAATGCAGATCACTCCGTTTTTTTAATGAGTTAATTTGCATATGTGCCCATGCACCTGGCAGGTCTTTTTGAGGGATTGGCACAGTGCTAGCTGTTGCACGACACAGTAATGACTTAAACTGGCCTTGTTTCTGATCTCAAGGGACTCACACGTGTTGAAATGGTTGCATGAAAGACCACAAAGACACGGTCACACTCTGTGCTGAAGAAACGGCATCAGGCTTCCCTTCCTGCCTGGATGTGGAGACCCAGTGAGTCTGGAGAACCAGGCACCTGCTGCGTGAACTGTGCAGAGAGCCTCCCACAAAGCAGTTAGATCGCCAGCCGACTGATGACCACCAAGCGCCACTGAGTGGGGCTCTTCGATAAATGCTAGAGGCAGCAACTGGGTGTGGTGGTGCCCGCCTGTAATCCCAGTGCTGGCGCCTGCACACACACACACACACCCCTGTAATACCCCCTGGGAGGCAGAGGCAAGAGAGTTGAAAGTTCCAGCCCAGCCCAGGTAATTTAGTCACTTAGAGAGATCCTGTCTTAAGAAAAAGAAAGGAAAGAAGGAAGGGGTGGGTGGTGCCACTCAGCGGGAAGGTGCTGGGTTCATCAAGTACCACCGGCACACACACACAAACACACACACACAGTGTGCATGTGGGCCTAGGTGCTAGCGACAACTTGCTATGACCTAGCAGCCTTTCCACACCCAGGGTACAGCAAGTGTGAGCGTAACATCACAGAGATCGGCTGAGGCTCCTGGGGCCTTCGTGCCACCCACAGCCCCAGACTCGAGGGAGGAGGAGCCTGGAGGTGTGGAGCTGTGAGGAGCACCTGCCTGGGCGAGGGAGCGGGGAGCAAGAGGCGGGGTGGCGAGTGGGTGACAGCTGTAGGAGCCAGAGCTGCTCTGCGGGGCGCTGTGCACACCCGTAGCCTCCTGAGTGCCTGCGAGGTCTGGAGCACCGGTCCACTGTGCAGGTAAGGAGCTGAGGCGGGCAGGGGACGAAGGAGCTGGGGAGTGAGGGCTTGGGCTGGGTTTCGGCCCAGCTCTGCGGGGCTGCTTCTGCTCTCACTGAGAGAGTATTGAGACCCAGTGCCTAGGTCAAGGGCCCTGGGCTTTTCACCTCCTGGGTCCTTCCTCTATAAAAATAAGAATAACATATGTACACGTACAGTATACAGTATTTTTATTACTGCATTGGTATAAAGATGAATAGAATCCAGAACGGATTATTTTCTTCTGATTTTATCTATCTATCTATCTATTTATTTATTTATTTTTGAGAGAGTGTTGGCTGGCCAGTTTTGGCTGGCCCTGAACTCGCAATGTAGCCCAAGCAAGTCTCGATTCTCTTGCTTCAGCCTCCTGAGTGCTGGGATTACAGGTGTGCACTACTACCCCCTGGTGTTCCCCCACCTCCATTGTAAAAGGAATGAGAACATTCTATGGCTCATGAGCACACTGTGGTCCCCGGTGCCCCTACTGTGCCTAAGTGGATACGCCGGCCCTGCTGAGGACTCCCTCTCCCAAACTGAGGCTCAATGCCTCTGTGAGACTCGGCTGCCAGAGATGCTTGTATTGAGATGGGTCCGCTTGTTCCCATGTCAGCTGCTTGCAGATGAGGTGGTCCTCTGTCCACCTGTCACCCATCCATGCATCCATCCATGCATCCATGCATCTACCCACCCACCCACCCATCCACTCACCCACCCA
>NW_004955450.1:6683045-6697777 GCF_000276665.1 Chinchilla lanigera
CCACCCACCCATCCATCCATCCATCCATCCATCCATCCATCCATCCATCCACTCACTCAGTGTGGAATTCTGCTTCTCAGTTATCCGGAGAGCTGCAGATCAATGCATGTGCACGCGTGCGCGTGCATACACACACACACACACACACACACTCATCGGGAGACTCAGAAGGACCTCGAAGCACCATCCTGGGCCCACCTCCCACGCTGGAGCTCAACCCCTGCAGATGCCTCGGGGGCAGCCCACCAAGACAGATGCCCCGGGAGGCTTTGGTGCAGCGGCTCTGCAGTCGAGCAGCTGGACAAATAAATTGGCTGCTGGGGAACACGTGTCTGTGCTGATGCAGGGACAAGAGATTGCTTGTCTTTTTTCTTGGAATCAGAGTTTAAATTCACCAGGGTGATAAACGGTTTGGCCTCCAAGATTAAGGCCACCTCCATAACTCACAGCACCAAAGAGGGCCCCGAAGCATCTATCTCCCGTGTGTTGTTTTTCTCAAGGCAGCTGAGGCAATGCTTAAAAGAAGGCAGATGAAATGGCTCAGCTGAGCCCTGGGAGTGAGGCCCTGCAGGCCCCGCCCTCTGGCTGTGCCAGTGTAAGACCCTGCTTTCTACTACTTCAAACACTTCCTGCTGCTCCCAGAGGCTCCCGGAAGCAGTCTGCTGAGGTGCCACCCCATCTCAAAGACCTTCCTTGGCTCCCCTTTGCCTACAGAGAGATAGCTACATGTCTCAGCTTTGTATCCAGGGCTATCCAGGATCAGGCCTCAGTTTAACGTCCTATGTGATTTTCCTGATGAACCTTTCCTGCCACCCTTAAAACCTGCTTGGTACCTCCAGGTCCCATTGGCCCTGGTTATTTCTACGCCTAGAACACCCTTCCTCCTCCATGAACTTCCATTCGTTAGATTCTGCCCTTCTTTGTCTCTCACTGATCTATTGGGATCAGTGCTGCAGCCATGGGTGCCCTCTGCTTGCAGCCACCTCGGGGCCACTGCTGTCTCCTACTGCGGGGACAGTTAGAGGATGTGATCTAATTGTACTCATCCTTGTTGCTTCTCATGGTGCTCTGTACACACAGGAAGAGCCCACGAAGCACATGGGAAGTCCAGTGAGAGAGCACCTCGCTCTGGTCTGGGGGCACACAGCTCCATTCCAATTCAAGACATTTACATAGCACAGACCCTGCTTCCCCATTTCCAATTAGACAAAGTCTTGACCTTGACTCCTCTGCCCCTTTGACCTGAGAAAACTTGGGACACAAGATTTGGCAAACGCTTTGGTCCAGGAATCCATAATTATTGATTTATTGTTTACAGAGAAATTTAAATGTCAGTTATAAGCCCAGGGTAGATAAGGATCTGTATCAACAATAAAACTGGATACAAGCCATTAAGCCCTGGGGAAGCAGCTTCAGGTTAAGACCGAAATCAAAAGCACAGGCTTGAGGAGGGAGGGCAGTAGAGGGGGTTAGATCCGTGGCTCTGAGAGTCTTGGCTGCCAGAGACACTTGGGCTGGGCTGGGCTTTTGTATTACCATGTCTGCTGTTTGTGAAGGGAGGCAGTCCCCATCTATCTGTCCATCCATCCTGCATCTATCTGTCCATTCATCTGTCACCCATTCATCATCCATCCATCTTTCCATCCATCCATCTATCCATCCATCCATCCATTTATCCATCTATCTATTTATCCATCTATTTATCTATCCATCCATCCACCCATCCATTCATCTTTCATCCCTCTATCCATCCATCCATCTATCCATCCATCCATTTATCCATCTATCTATCCATCCATCTACCCGTCCATTCATCTTCCATCCATTATCCATCCATCCATCTATCCATCCATCCATCTATCCATCCATCCACCCATCCATTCATCTTCCACCCATTATCATCCATCCATCCATCCTGCATCTACCCATCCATTCATCATCCGTCCATCATCCATCCATCCATCCTTCCATCCATCCCTCCATCCATCCATCCATCTACACACTCAGTGTGGAATTCTGTTCCTCAGCTGTTCACAGAGCTTCAGAATAGTGCACACACACACTCAGAGAAATGCACACACAGAGCAAAGAGAAAGACGCCTATATACACACAGAATAGCAATCAAGAGACACAGGGAAACAGAGATGGAGAGACAGCCACCCACAGAAGAGGAGATACATAGAGGGACAGGGACTGAGACAGAGCTAAACAGGACACTGATAGGGTGTGGGCACAACTGTGCACTGAGTGGCAGTGGCCTGGGCTCTGGTCCTGAACAGGTGACTTTGGCTTCATCTCCCAGAGGCAGTGCAGCTCAGTGGTTAAGATCCTCAGTTTAGAAATTAGGAGTTCAAGTCCTCTCTTTTCCATACACTAGAGGTTTATAATGTTGGATGACTTCATTAAACCTCTGAGAGCCGGGGATGTAGCTCAGCAGCACAGCGCCTGCCTGGCAAGTGTGAGGTCATGAGTTCAATTCCTGATGCCAAACAAAACCAAACCAAACCTCTGAGCTTCAATTTCTTCATTTTTAAAATGTGAGTTTCATATCATATAGGGCAATTCTTACCACGCATATCTGAGGAAGATCACCTTAGGTAATGTATATTAAGTGAACCCTAATATACCTAAAAATACTCTAAAAATGCTAAATTTCAGCACCCTAGGTCCACTCTTCCCCTAAATTGTGACATGGCCTTGAGCACATTGCTTCTTCTCTCCGTGGCTTGTTTCCCATCTGTGGAGACGGGAGGGACGCTTTGAGGATTTCTGCCCCTGCCCCATTTTGCTAATGGCTCTTTGTGGGCACCCCGAATGACAGTGCCCGCCTCGGCAGAAGGCCCTTTCTGTCTTTGATTTCCCTCAGAGGCAGGCAGCCCCAGCAGATGAATTGCTTTCTTTCTCCCAGCTGACACCAGGAAGCAGCCCGTCTGACAGCTCCCAAGAAGGGATCGATTGGAGGATGTCTGATCTCGAAGGCAGCCAGAGATCACTTTGGGATGTTGAGCTGGCCCCGCCCTCGTTCTGGGTCAGCACAGGCGGTCAGGAGCTGCCGTTTATCCCTGGGGTCTTGCTGCCCAGTGAGGGATGGCAGAGCTCCCTGTGCTGTGTGGAGGCTCTCCTGTCCACAGGACACCCCTCAGGCCCATTCCTACCCCTCACCCAGGTAGTATGCCCCCTTATCGGTCACAGGGCTTCCTGGGAAGTGTCCATGGCCTCTGCACTTCTGCAGGTTCCTCTTTGCAGGAGATCTGGCAGCTGTGGTCCTCTCGGCTGGGCTCTGTCCCACGTGGGGCTGGCTGGCCTAGGGTGGCCTTGTATGGGTATCTGGGGTCATGGGGATCTGCTCCTTCTGCTGTGTCCTTAACAGGCTGGCGTGGACGTCTGCTCAAGCAAGGGTTGAGGCGTCAGGCTTCAAAATAACAAGCAGGCTTGTCACTTCTGCCACACTCTAGGGGCCGAGGCCAGTGGCAAGCTAATCCACATGGGGAGCCTGTAGCCATAGATTATACAGCAATAGCTGTGGAGTGTGTGTGTGTGTGTGTGTGTGTGTGTGTGTGTGTGTGTGTGTATACAGCTAGGACCATGAAAGCAGCAAATCCACTAAACCAACTAAAGTCAGGAATTCACTAAGAAAAGTCCTTCATAACAATAGAACAGGTTGCTCTAGAATCTGTATTTTTTAAATCATGACACCTGCACCGTGGCACTTGGAAGAGTACAACGCCCTTTCCACCTGGACCCCAGTATGGACAGGCCATCTCTCCCCAAGGTCCTCTGTCTTGGCATCTCTCTTCCTCACTAGGGAACTGTAATAGTGTACCTCTGTCTCCCTCCCTTGTTGAGCTCTCCCTCGGGTGCTTGGCGCTGTGACCTGGAAGGGTGACCTCAGGCATGGGTGTTTCCAGCTGTGCTGATGTGGACATCCCTGGTCTCTAAGGTCCACTCCCTCCTCCAAGCCCACACAAGAGTCGGTTTTATTCTCCTTAGACAAAGTGTTTGTCTTTCTTTCCCAAGTGGGGCTGAGCTATCCTTAGCTCTGGAAGCTGCAAGGCAGAACCTGCTCTGAGCCCCATAACGAGGAAGCCAAAGGGGATATGGGAGATCTAAGCAGGGTTTGAAGACAACCCAGAAAACCTTCTTGCAAGAGGAGGCATTTACACTGGGCCTTGATGGAGGATCACATGTCTGGCTATGAAATACCAAACTAGAGGTAGTTCAAACATGGCTGAGAAACATTTAAGGGAAACCCTAATAATATCATAAAGGGAGCTGAGAATATAGCTAAGTGACATAGCGCCTGCCTGGCAAGCTCAAAGTCCTGAGTTCGAGTCCTGGTACCAAAAAAATATATATCACAAAGGGTATGTTTGCTTGTTTTCATAAAGCTGATTGTCCTTATCCTAAATATCTGAACCAAAGCTCAACAAGCCTGGTTGGGAAGAGAAATCACAACTTCTTTTTAACTTCAGATTGCCTGCTTGGAAAACCTCATCGAGTTACATCTGGGAAGCACTGGCTTCTCACTGAGGGGCTCTTTCTGCAGAGGGAGCAGCTGGGTGTCCGGGCTTGCAGGTGCAGGGGAAAGAGCTCTTCTCAACGTGACTGCTGGCAGCGTGCCGCTCCTTGGCCCTCACAGCTACATGCACTGTGGACATGTCTTGTGTCACCGATGCACGTCTCTTCCTGCTTCTGCTGCTGCTATGATTGATACTTTCGGCTCTGTTGGCAAGGAGGAAGGGCCACTGTAGACCTGGCCTCTGCTGTCCCCCAGTGTGGCCTTGGTCAAGTCTCCGGCTGTCTCTGCAGTGTTCTCCCTGAAGCAGCACTTCCAGGATCAGCCACTTAGATTCTGCCTTGACATCATCAGCAGAGCCAAGCACCCTAGACATTAGTCAGGAAGTATCAGCAGAGCCAAGCACCCCAGACATTAGTCAGGAAATACTGCTTTAAACTGACTCACTTTTCAGAAAAGTACCAATCTAGACCTACTTACCATTTCTGTAAATGGCGCATCATTTGCTGACAGTGGACATCAAGGCTAAGAACTGTTACACCAGGAGAAGCTTATTCTTATGTCCCTTGGAATCAGTGATCCTGCCCCCTCCCCCACAGCACGAACGCACCCCACTTGAAGATCGCCTGTCTTGGAGCTCAGGCAGCATCTTCAACTCACATGTGCACCGGAAACACCTGGGGACTTTGCTGAATGCAAATTCTCCCTCAGCAGGTCCAGGGTGGAGCTTGAGAGTTTGTGTTTCTAACAAGCTCTGGGGAGCATGGTATCGTAGGGTAACAAGGGCCGCCCAGTGTCACATCCTGGGGACAGGGCCAGCAGTTTCTCAGAAACATGGCCACAAGACCGCTGGACCGTGCTAGCAGTCAGGTGCAATGCAAAGATCTATGTCCAAGGACAAAAGCAGACTCCAAAGAAGAAAATGCAGGGATTTCTTGTTTCTTGTTTTTTCTTTCAAATATTCTTTTACTTTATATTTACTCCACGCATTTAGACCTGTCAGTGTCTCTGTTCACAACCCAGGGGATTAGAAACTACTTCTCCTCATACCCCGCCCCCTACCACCTTATTTCAAAGACCCACACACAGACGCCCATTCCAGGCTTGATCGTGAACGGCACCGGCCTTGCTTGCAGCCTGGGATAGCATGCTCTGGCCTGCTGGAATGCCCAGGGCTCTCCCGCCTCTGGTCACCTGCCACACTCAGTCAGATGACACAACAGCCGTGACTCACTATGGCCCAAGCGCTCATGGCAGGTCTTCCCAGGAGGTCATAAGCTCGAGGGGCAGGTGGCATGGGGGGACTGGAGGGGGAGAGTGGGGCTGCCCATTGGGGCCCATGCAGGGCTGGGGACGGGGTAGACCGGGCACAAAGAAAGCATCCCTGGGGTCCAGGAGAGGTAGAGAGTGGCTCTGAGGGGGTTATGAAGGCTTCTGTGCATGGTCACTCTATGGCAGCTCGGATGGAGCACCCGTGAGCCCATTTTCTGGGGAGAAACACTGGCTCTAGTTGAATGTGAAGTCCTGCCTCTCAGGAGTTGTCCCAGGGCCCTGATGTCGCCCCAGCTGCTAGGAGGTCAGAAGCTCCAGGCACCCAGCAACTCTGGGCCGTCATGCTACACTCGGAGGCCACTTCTCTGTTGCTTACAGAATGAAGTTAAAAAGCCATAAACCTGGAGGGGCCGACTGAGGGTTCAACCGTCCCCTCCTGGCTCCAATCCCCAGTGAGGGTCATGAGTGTATATGCTGTCTTCTGTGTCCCTGTGCTGGGTCATAGGAATAGCTCAGGGGCATCCGGGAAGCTGTGCTTTGCTTTTGGGAAGCCAGGGCAAGAGGGGGACCAGTTCAGGCCATGTGCCCCTTTTGCCGCTGTCACACCAAAGGCCTCACAAATCTCCCCAGGGCTTTCCCATTGCTACTGCAGCATCAGTGTGGACCCCTGAGTTTGATTCCTGGTACCCATAAAAAATTTTTAAAAAGACAAAAAATGTATCTCCCAGCATTGGAATTCTGCTCTTCCTCTACTTTACAACTCAATATATATTTTTGGTGAACTATTGTTCACTAAACATGTTCAACAACATGGAAGTAGAGAAAATAAAAACAGAAAA
Organism: Chinchilla lanigera; assembly: GCF_000276665.1. NCBI lineage: Eukaryota > Metazoa > Chordata > Mammalia > Rodentia > Chinchillidae > Chinchilla > Chinchilla lanigera. The sequence continues at coordinate 6,689,674 of NW_004955450.1, forward strand.
CTAAGTCATCATCTCCTTATTGTTAGAGAAAGCTCTTGTTATTTCAGATTATTCTCCCTCACTATGTTTAAACAGAAACCAACAAATGTAAGTTCATTTATTATCCTAAAATTTACTTTTTTTTTTTACTTAAAATGTGTTTAACTGATCTTTTTGTGTTACAATATGCAGATTTACTTTAGTCTTTTAAAATACTGTCTTGGAAATATTTTTTCATTAGTACATCTTCCCTCCTCCCTTTTTAAAATGATAAGTCATATTTTGTAGCATGAAGAATCATAATTTGCTGGGGCATTTACATTATTTTAAATTTATTTTTGCTATTATAGTCAATGCAGAAACAAACATCTTGGCACGTGGATTCTTACTACTATCTGGACGTATTTCTTTGACCTGAATTCCTAGAAATGGAACTGCCAGATCAAAGAACACACACTTGTGTCTGGTAATCTGGGCAGCTGATTTGAAGGTAACAATATGCAATGGAATTACCATGCTGAATTCCTGCCATCTTGCCTAGTGAAACTTTGTATTATCTCTAATGTTTGATCTAATAATTATTTTCTTATTCTCTTTAATGGTTTGAACAATCTTCCATTCTTACATCTGGTAATCTGAGCAACGTAGTGTGAGAATAGTGATATGTAATATAACAACCACTGTTAATTCATATTATTTTGTCTTGAAATCCTGTATCACTTTAAATGTTCTTGTTTTGGTTTGTTTATGTTTGTGATACTGATATGCTGCTATTATTCTATTTTTTTGTTTGTGTCTCATTTACTACTCTCTTTAAAATAAAAAAAAAAATAAAAAAATAAAAACCCACAAAAATGCACACTTAACATTTTGAAAGATGCTGTTAAACTCACTTTCTGAACAGACCAGGTGACCTTCATCTCCACAGTTCAAGACAGTGATGTAGTTGCAAATACCTCGGATGAGCCTGGATTGGTAGGTATTGCAATCCAAAGATGTGCGTGTTATACCTGATACCACACAGTTGCAAGGAGGATAAGTGAACGAGCAATTTGGGGTAGCGCCAGAGCTGGGGTCAAATCTCGGGGCCCCAGGCTCTGAGTCTAAGTGTCCTGCATCCCTTCAGTGAAAGAGTGTGGCGGCAAAAGCTCTGTGCTTGTGATGCCTGGGTTCAGATTCTTGCCATAGAGCTCGCTAGTGCCCACAACTTTGGCCTAGGCCTCCTCATCTCAGCTCCTTTCTCTATGAAACAGAGGTATATCAAATGAGAAGAGTGCAAGGCTCTGGTCCCTGTGCTTTCTAAACTCTCATCCTTTCTGGGGAGCTGGGGACCAGGGAGTTCTCCTTCAGAGTTCTTCTGCAGTCATCCAAGAAGGTGACTGAAGATTTATTGCCCGATAATGCATAACTCAAAAACTTAGTGTTGAAGACTGTCAAGAAGTTTTACAACTCAGAAGGATTTTATTCATTTAAAGGAGAAAAAAAAAATAGATCTCTGAGTCAGCAAGAACTAGATGCATGGCCCTGGCTGTTGGAGGGAGGGTTCCAAAAGACTTCTGATCATTCTTGTATATAATTATGAAAGTGATTTTGGCCAAATGGATTCTCAGCTTGAAACAGTTCTAGGAGTGAAGTCATTTCTCCATGGGTTCAACGGAGGGTCATGCCATTATTTACAGCCGTACAGCGCATCAGGGATGCGGGATAATTGGAGAAGTGTCTCCAAGCCACGGCTGCAGTCATCTTTTTGCCGGTGCCCAGACCCCTCCTACAGTGGTTCTAGGCTTATCCAGGCGACTTGTCTTAGACAATGTAATGTTAGAAAATGTAATGTTAGAAAATGTGAAATGTGAAAAGAACTTGAGGATTAGAGCTCACCTTCTTTTGTAGGCTTGGGGCCCTGTGTCCTGCATACAAGTCAAGCTGAGCTAACATGCAGAGAAGGCAACCGTGAGGCACCCCGGGAGCCATGCTAGGTCATCCAGCCCCAGTCAACACGGTCTCGCCAATCCAGAGAACCATAAGAAATAATACATGTTTTTGTCTTAAGCCCCTAAATTTGCAGATGGTTTATTATATAGGTGAAGCTGCTTTATGACGATATTTATTGAATGAATATCTGGATGAACCAACAAGAGTCCTAAGGTTGGGAGAAATAGCCTTTTCCGGGCATGCCGGAACACGTTTCAGAACCACGGACAGAGGCTCCGCGGCTGGGCTGTGTTTGAACCGGATCCCAGGGTAACAGTGAGAATAGCGGTTCAGGGTACAAGGTGAAACAGATGTGTAAGAGAACACAGCCTTGACATGGGTGCTGGTGAGACTTGCCAGACACCTCTTAGCTCAGGAAGTCCTGAGCCGCAGACAGACCGGATGGCTGGTCAACCTGGAGGAGGATGTGTGCAATGCTGCAGTCTCATTCCCCCGGCACCTCTCGGCAAAAGACAAAGCAGGACGGTTAGTCAGTCACCCACCTCCTCAGGTTTGGGGAGCTGGAGGGCTGAGGTGGAGGGCAAGGAGGCTGAAAACTGAGTTGTTACTTTGAGATTATCCTGACTCAGTCCTCTAACCACCGAAGGTTAGGCTCTGTGTCACGGCAGTGTCAAGTCCATAATTTCATAATAACAAAATCTCTTGGTTTTGGATAACAGATTTTAGTAAATCCACTCTTACCTGCATATTATAGGATCTGGTTTGATCTTTACAGCCACCCCACCACCTTTTTATTTTTTATTTTATTTTATTTTGTTTTTGTTTTTCTTCTGGTACCAGGAATCGAACTCACAACCTTGAGCTTGCCAGGCAGGTGCTGTGCCACTGAGCTAAATCCCCAGCACCCCCTACCATCTTTTTAAAAAAAGGACAGAAGCCAGGCCCATCCCCATTACCCAGTCTTTCCCCTTTTGTTCTCTAAGTGTGAGAGGCAGGGTAGGCAGAGGCATCCCAAAGACCCCAGTCCAGGGGTCTGCGCCACTGGACCCCTGCTTTCTGAGACTGTTCCCAAGTAAGCAAGTGCCCTTCGCATTTGCCCCTCAGGTATAAAAATGGACTCTCTCACCCCGATGTTCAAATGAGAGGTCGGACTCTGGCCTTTCACCTTCTTTGAGCCCTGAGTGGTTGGAAACTAGTGAAGGCCAAGGGGACTTAGGTCTCTGTTGGTTGCATGGAGAGCTGTCTGAGTGTCTCCCTGCAACCCTACAGATTTTCTTGATATTTGGGCTGGTGGGGTCCCCCAGGTAAGCGCGGATGGATAATTCTCATTTCCTGCACATTCAGGACAGCCTCGGTTCCAAGGGCTGGATGAAGGGACTGCCAGGGGATGTATATGCTCCTAGAACACACCCAGGGGAAGGGAAGCCTTCCTGGGGCTGACTACATCAGGTCTACCGACACCTCCAGTACTGTCTCCCCATCTCTCTTCCATCTCTAAGCCAGCTGTCTCCACAGAGTTAAAATTACATCTTCTCACCTTTGCCCCCAGAAAGGAAAGGGCTCTTCCTTTATAACCAGGGAATCACAGGGACCTGTCTGGGTCCCCACCTCCGTGGCTGCGGTAGTGGGAAGCTTCATCCACAGCCACAGGGTGAGAGTGGGGAGAGGAGCAGTTCTCAGAAGTTGGGGAGTCATCACCAGAAGGATATTGTGAGCAGACAATGCGGGCAACAGTCCCTGTGTGGTTATCATCCTCCCTGCAGGGTGAGGGCCGTACGCAGAGGGCTGGGCCACGCTGTCGCAGGGCTGATGACTCGGAAGCTGGAGCTGGGATATGAACCTGAGCAAGCTGACTGTGAAGCCCATGGCTGTCCCTCAAGCCTCTGCCTACATTCCATCCCCATATGGTGGCCGTGGGATGGACTCAGGACTTCTCCGGGCCAGGCTCAGCCCTAGGGTTGGAGACCATGGAAAAGGGTACATGTCTGACTCTCAGAGCATCCTTTGTAAGACAGTACTGTCCTTACGGGCCGGGAGACCCATACCATTATTGTAATGTTCTGCGGCCTTGCTATGTGACCTTGAGAAAGTCACTTTCCTTCCCGAGGTCTCAGCATCTTATCTGCCAAATGGTGATGATCATCCCCGAGTCCCTCCCACAGGCACTGAGTGAAACTAATGAGATAATTCCATGAATGAGCTTTCAAAAGCTGAAAAGCCCACACAGATGTGAGGATTATTCTTATGATCCCAGGCCCCATAGGATTAGCTTAAATTTATGGCAACAGGAGGGATGGGGCGTAGCAGAGACATCCAGACGTCTGGCGGCCTCATTCAGATAATATAATACAACCTGCTTTGCAGGCTGGCCCTGGCTTGTTTATTTATGGCCAGCAATGCATGTGGAGCTTTCTGAACCTTCCTTGGGCCCCCTCTCTCTTCTGTTCCAGCTGCCCAGGGGCAAGGACTGGGTTTCCTTTTCTGACAGTGTGCAAGGCCGGCCACAGGGTTCTGGTTTGCTCTTCTCTTCTTTCTCCCTCAGGCCAAGAAATGAGGACACTGAGCCACTTCTCAGGATGGCTGAGTCTGGAGATCCTGTTGGCTTTTTCCTGGGAGGAAGCATAGTCTGCTGGAATTAGGAAGAATAGGAGGCTGCCATTCAACTCCATAGAAAGCCAGTGGAAGGGGTCAGGTGGGAAGAGGGTTCTCTTGGTTGGTTGAACCCTTGAGCAATCTCATCTCAAAGCTGCAGGGCCTCTCAGAACCTTTAATATAGGGATGAATTTGCTCATCAGCAGCGAGACAAAGCAGCTATGTTTCCCAAAGATATTTTTTTAATCTAGACTCTCCTCACCCCAACAGCATTTGTAGCGCTGGTATTCTGCTGACCACCACACTGTAAGACAGTGACTTGGTACCCTGATTTCATAGATGAGGACGAGGAAACCCACAGGGTGAGTCAGATGAAGCAGAAAATCCATACCTCACCCATGCTCCTGGATGTTGGTGTTCCAGCGCCACCCTGCTCACTCCTACCCAAGACATTCTCTCTGCCTCCATGAGGATCCAGGTTGGTTTACAACTTGCAGGTACATGGAGCTGCCTGGAAGGCAGCAAAGATACACCTTCTTGGCAAAATACTCAAGGAAAGAGAGTGTGAGTCTGAGGGTGACTGGGATGGTGGGGAGCACCTCTAGGTTCTATCTTTTCTGAGGACAAGACTGCAAGGGCTGGGGAGGAAGACGTCAAGGTAGAAATTGGGGCACTGCTCACCGCTCATAGGCTGCAAATAGCTGTCTGTTCAACAGCCGCCTCGTGAGGCACCCCCTGCATTCCAGAAGCAGAGCAAGCCAGGAGCTGTCCAAGGTACACGGCTGCGGACCCACGTGATGTGCACCTGGTAGGAGGCGCTGGGATCTGCAGCGAGGGTCATGATCACAGCAGCTACCAGTATTGAGCACCTACTGGCACAGGTACTGTGCTTGCTGCTTGGCACATATTCACCCATCTTGTTCTCAAGTAAACCCCATGATGCAGGTGCAGCTGTGGACACCGAGGAGGAAAACAAGGCAAAGAAAGGCTAAGAAGCTCATCTAAGGCAGAGGAGCTCATGAATGGTGGAGCCAGGATGGATTTCTGCCAGCAGGCTGACTGCAGAACCCACAATGTGAAACCACAATGTTCTGCCACCCCTATGGAATATCAGGGGGTTGAAAAATGCTGCACTGATTGGCTGTGATATCCACGGAGATGCTTGTGAATGTAGAACATTAAAACTTGAATCAGCCTCATCAGACACTTAGTCAACTGTCTTGATTATAAAGGATAGACAGACCCAGGTAGGGTAATGGATTAGTCAAGGTCAACAACTTCTGGTCAGACTAGAAGTTGCACTTCCTCCTGCCAATAGATAGAAGAATAGTAGTTTCCTTGTCTTGTGGTCAACCTTCAGCCACATTGTTTCTCCCCAGTTGCACGTTGGTACCCAGCTGCCCCCATCTATCTCCTTCGGCAGCCTCAGCCCAGCATGGTTCTTGAGTAGCACATCCACACGTCCCCAAGAATCACAGTGCCCTGCTTGCTGAAGAATGGACGGACTGTCTCAGTCACATCTGTCCCCATCCAGGCCCAGCTGTTGATCCAAATTTTAAAGAGGGGGGGGAGAGAGAGAGAGAGAGAGAGAGAGAGAGAGAGAGAGAGAGAGAGAGAGAGAGAGAGATTTAATGACAACAGCAACAATGGAAATACTTTACAATGATTTTTTTGTGTGTGATCAAATAACTTCCCCTGAAATACTGCAAAGCATTAAGATCCCTACTTCACAATGCTTTATATCCATTAAGGTTTTTATTTTTTCTGAGTCAATAAACAGGATTTCGGGCCCTGCTCCCTCCCACCCTGCTGCCCCTGTTCTGGGGACAGCATGAGTCACTTCCAGCGCAGCCCACACTAAGCTGCACAGCGGACGGATCTTTAATCTTGCCGAACACATGTTGAGAAGAATAAAACCAATTTTGTTTCAGAAACCAGGGGCCACACTCAGCCGGAAATTAGCTCTTTTGGTAATCTCAGCCCTTGTTTGACCAAGGCAGCCGTGTGAAGTTTCCGGGGCAGCACTTGGAGGCCCCGGACAGATTGGGTCCAAGGCAAGAGAGAGGGAAATAGTCCTCACCAGGGATCCATGCCCCAAATCCTTTTGAGTCTCTCCTTTCAGCACAGAAAGAAGCTCCCATCCAGGCTGCTTACGGATCAAGGCTAATCTGGATGTAATTCCCTGCCCAGCTCGCCGCACCCTTAGCAACACATAAATACAGATTAAAGGGTTATATAAATGCAATTTTCTAATTAATCGGTGCAAATCCAGCTACTGCAGGGGACATAGATTTCAGGTTGTATGTGAGAGGTTTTGTTGTTTGAGTTCAGTTTACAAAATACAAGTCCTGTGCGTGTGATTTCTAACACCCAGTCACCGTGGGAGGTGATGAGGAGGCCTGGGAGTCCCTAGAAATGTGCCTGTCATGGCCTCATCTCCCCAAGTCCTCAGTAAGAAATGTTGGACCATGGTCAATGGAAAGAGCTTGGGCTGGGGGCCAGCAGGTTAGCTTTAATCCAGGCTATGTGACCTAGGGCATGTTACCTAGCCCCTCTGAATCCCAATTTCTTCATTTTTAGAAAGGTGAAGAGACCTGTCTATGGGGTGGCTGTGAGGAGCAGACGGGCAGCATGGGGCTGGTGAATCGTTAGCTGCTATTAATTTTACAACTAAGGGTGAATATTCTAGGGCTTATAGTGCAGGGGCTGGCCCAGAATCTCAGTGCTGAGCCTCTCTCTCTATTTTTTTTTTTTTTTTCTGGCAGAATCCTGTGGCTTACTCTGCCTTTTGTAGAGCACAGGGTTGACAAATCCAAGAAGGGTGTGATCTCCTTGGGTCTCCAGCCCTGCTTTCTCTAGGGGATCCCAAGGTTGGCCTGAGCATGACTGCGGTGTTTGGCTGGGCATACAAAGTGCCCATGAGAGAGCATGTTTTACAATGGCACCAGTGACAATGACAATAATAATAATAATAATAATAATGTTAATTAGTAACAGTGATGGCCTAGCTGTGTTGTGCACTTTGTCTCACTGTTTGCTATAAATTTGTAATGACTAAGCTACTAGGTGGGTACCAGTTTTATTCCCAATTTTTGGATGAGGATGCTCAGACTTTAAAGAGCCAGGATAACCCACCTCCAATTGCAGAGCGTTCTTTAGAGTGACTGTTAGTTTCCTTCCTGTTTATTCTCTTACTGCTCTTCCCTGTGTGTGTGTGTGTGTGTGTGTACATCTGTGTGCACATGTGTGTGTACATGTGTGTGGCTACTCAAATTCCCAGGCTCACAAACCCATGCATCCCTCCCTCCTGCTCCTGCAGATACACTCCTATCCCTAGTGAATCGCATGCTCGGGTCCACCCATGCCAGCAATGCACACACCCACCTGCCCACTGCAGAAACCTCTCCAAGAATGTGCTACAGAAGGGGAACAACTGACAGCAAAGAGGAAGGAGGACGCATTTGAGAGTCTTTTCTTTTCTTTTTCTTTCTCTCTTCCCTCCTTCCTTCCTTTTGGGTCTTTCTTTCTTTCTTTCTTTCTTTCTTTCTTTCTTTCTTTCTTTCTCTCTCTCTCTCTCTCTCTCTCTCTTCCATCCTTCCCT
>NW_004955450.1:6697877-6709362 GCF_000276665.1 Chinchilla lanigera
CCCTCCCTCCCCCTCCCTCCCTTCCTTCCTCTCTCTCTTTTTCTTCTTTCTTTCTTTTTATCTTTTGAGACAGGGTCTCACTATGCAGTTCAAGCTGGACTTGAACTCACTTTGTAGCCCAGGTGGCCTCAAACTCACTGTGATTCTCCTGCCTCAGCCTCTGGAGTGCTGGAATTACAAGTGTGTGGTACCACTCCCTGCCCTTGAGAGTCTTCTAAACTCAATGATTTTGGATATCTCAGATTCCTTATATGACCAGTGGTGGTGACAAAGGTCACAGGTTGGAGGTCACAGGTTGGAGGGTCTTGAGGACCTAGCTGCTTAAAGAGTAACTCCCAAGCTCAGTTGGGACAGACACGAAGACCCCTATAAGAGTTGGAAAACTGCTTCTCTCCGGATCACTCTTTAACTCATCTTAGGTACAGACTGGCACCTCTTACCCCAGTCCTGACCTCTAACTTCATCTCTGACCTTGGACAATCCCTGGGCACCTCTGGTTTTCCATTTCCTTTTCTGAAAAATGAACTAAGTTTTGCTTCTCTATCCCAAAGGTTTCTGAGGCTTTCAGGAGAACGCATGAGAGAAACTGCTCACAGACAGAAGTGGGATGGGTTGGCGAGGCGTTGAAAGGAGAGAGGAAATAGCTCACAGCAACTGTGAGCTTTGGAAACCAGCTCGAGTTCAACTTCTCCTTCTCATCCATGACCCTCTGTCATGTTGGAGACACTGGGGCTGGGACTGCCCACGCAGCTTGGTACGCTCCGGGCACTGTCACTTTAAAAGTAAAGTGAAGTGTTATTTAGCTGGGCTATTTTTTCAGGTGTGTTCTAATTGTACTAATTAACTCTAAGGTAGATTTTAGCACTCCAGCCTCCATCGCTGACTTCAAATGCCAAAACAAATCTTGCCATAATTACCAGCAATCCTTTTCATTACCGGCTGCCTAATTATCCTATTAATAGCACATCCTAAGAGACAGTATTTGCTTGGCAGGCAAATATTTGTTTTTAAATGAGCAAACACAAAGACAAACTGCTCTGTTTGCAGAAGGGTTCCAAAATGCAAAATGGCTTAGATTCGTGGAAAAAAATAATAATCCAAGTAAAACCAAATGCTTAATCCATTTGAAGCATTTGAGCATTAAAATCTTTTTTTCCCCCCATCCTGCTTCCTGTTCTTCCCCTAGGGTTTGAATGTGAGAAGGGTTCTTGAAGTCAAGTCTGTGACATGGAGTTAGGGGCCGGGTTGGGTTGGGGATACACTTGGTGGGAGAGGAACAGATAAAAACAAGCATACAGGGGTGACGTGATGGTGTAGCCTGAAGGGAGGTCTTGGAGACTTGAGACCAGGGGATTTGGTCCCACCTGGGAAGGGACTGGCCAAGAGTGCATCTTCTCAGGCCTGCTGGCCCCTCCCTTCCTCTCCCTCCCTCCCTTCCTTCCTACCTACCTTCCTTCCTTCCTTCCTGTCTTTCACCCATACAGAAGCATAAGGTTGAAGTGACAGTAACTTTACTTCCCTACCGCATTCCCCACCCAGCCTTCTCCCTATTGTCGTGTCCACAGACACGTCCACAAACCCTTTATTTTATCCAAAAACAAGAATAAGATCTCTACCATATATTAGATGGAACCATAAGAAACTGCAGCTCTAGGACTGCTTTATGACCTTCCAAAGGACAATCTCCTATGGTCACATGAAGATATGGTTTTGTAGTCACTGCTATATTGTTTAAAACATCAAGAAAGCCAGGCGTGGTGGCACATACCTCTAATACCAGCAGTTGGGAGGCTGAGGCAGGAGGATTACCATGAGTTTGAGAGGGCAGCCTGGGCTACAAAGGGAGTTCATGACCAGCCTGAACTACATAATGAGACCCTGTCTGAACAAAACAAAACAAAAGCAAAACAAAAATCTCCACAAGCAAAAAACAAACAAAAAAGATCAAGAGAGTATAGTTTGGTGGGAGAGCACCTGCCTAGCATCTCCAAGGCTCTGGGTTCCATCCTCAGCACCAAACAAACAAATAAACAAACAAACAAACAGAAAGACCCCACCCAATCTATAGAGTACTGCACATGAAGATCAGTGCCACAAGGAAATCAGTCTCTTCGGATGGCCCAGGCAGCTACCTGCACCTTTTCTACTATCAAACGCTGCCAAGCACTGCTGCCCCAAAGACTCCTCCCTACCCCTGCGTATCCCATCAGCTCACCCCTCCACCTGAGCTCCTGTCTGCAGATTCTGGAAACTACTGCGATTGTGCCGATTTCCACCATTTTCCTGTTTGTTCAAGCCTGTCATTCCCCACACCACCACCACCCAGATGGACCATTTACCTAGAGATTTTAAGTCTCACTGGTGTTGTTCACTAATCCCCACCCAAGCCACAAATTCTCAAGAATACACCTCTGACCCCCCTTCCACTTCTAGAACTCTCATTGGCTCCCTAACACCTCCTGGGTGGCCCAGTCCTCCCCAGTGTCCAAGGCCTGCCCAGCATTGGGCTTATTTTCCTATGGTCTCCGTTGCTGCCTCTCTCTCTCTTCCCCAGGTGTCTGCGATGAGCACATAGTAGGTTAATTAAAGGCCTTCAGAGGAACTGCTCCCTTCAATTATCTCATCAGCAGGATTTGGGGATGTCTCCATGTGGTCCTCCTAGGTCTCGGTTTCCTCATCCGCCAAATGTATCAGTGTGGTGGCACAGCTGGAAGATGAAATGACATCCTTACAGTTGCTGTAGGGCACCCGGCTCTTCCTAGGAATCACTTCAAGGATAGCTGTTTTTACTCTTCTTAGAGTTGATACAAATGGTATTTTGCAACCTGTGATCCAGCTGTTGCTTTCTCTAGCATATCAGAAAAATGTCTTCTATCCTTCACTTTCTGAGACGTTGAAGCCAAGAATATCTTCACGTTTGGTGAACAATAGTTAACCAAGAAGTGATTTTTTTTGCGTGCAATACTGAGGATTGGACTCAAGGCTGTCACACTGAGCTATATCCTATTTATTTATTTATTTGTTTGTTTATTTATTTTTGACTTTGAGACAGGATCTCACTAACTCATTAAGTTACCCAGCTTCCCAGAGCACTGGGATTAGAGGTGTGCCACATCATGCCCAATAATTTTTTTTTTAATTGACACTGAAATGCTGTATTATATCAGCAGATCACCTCATGTGAAGTGATTCCCGTGTTCCTGAGTAAGCCAGTGTCTTGGTCACAGTCTCATTACTGGAACAAAATACCCCAAACCCACAACTAAAAGGAGCAGAGGTTTACTTTGGCACACGGGTTTTAGAAGATTCGGCCTGTGTTTGGCTGGCTCCAAGGCAGTGAGGACTTTGTGAAGGGCCTTGGCAGAAGAGTAAAGCTGCTCACACTAATGGGGGCCAGGAAGCAGGGCATGGAGGAGGGAGCTGGAGAGGAAGACACACCCTTCCAGGCTGCACCCCCGTAACCTACCTCTTCTGACCAGGTCGGGCCTCCTAACAGCACATTCAGCTCAGAGCTCTTTGGTGGGTGAATCCTGTGATGGGTACAGCACCTCCATAATACAATCACCTGCCAACACCCTACCTCTGAGCCCATGAGCCTTTTGGGGACATCTAGATCTAAACCACAACCATTAAGGTGGATTTTACTCTTGGTCAGTGGTCCATGCCAGTGCTTTTGTACTGCACCTTGAATTTTTACAGTCATATTCATTATTTAAATTTGTTAATGTAATCAGAGTTTAACCCATTGTGGTAGTTAACTGGCTGTGTCAATTTGAATAAGGAATGTTCCATTAAATTGGATCAGCATAGTTTCAGGTGTGACTGGGATTAACTGAAGATGGAAGAGCCACCCTAGGGTGGTTTGTCACCTGAATAGTATAAAGGGGAAAACAAAGAAGGAGGGCTGGCTTCTGTTTCTTGGGGGAGCTCCAGTCTTCACCTTCACCTTGGACATCATCTCCTGGCTTCCAGTACAGACCCTTTGGCCTCTTGATATGGACTCCCATTGGACAGTACAGTGAGCTCCAGGTCATCAACTGAATCCTTCGGATCCCCAGAGGGGGTCTCTGGGGAGATCTGACAGCCCTCTTGCACCTTCCACTCCTGACTCTGGGGTCCACCATTGTAAGCCTATCTTATAAATCCTTATATCTTTGTATAACTTGCATTAAATATGTTTCTCTAGCAAGCATGCATGGATACAAGCATCTAGTTTAATTTTGTAACTTTTAAGAATACAGTATACATGTCTCCTCTTCTTAAGGAGCTGTTTCTCCTGGGTTCACTTGATAATAATATTTCATTACTTTAATAGATTATAATGTCTGTCCCCAGCTGTTTCATGCTTTTCCATCTCCTTTCACCTGTTATTTGTGCTACCTCCTGCTTTTTCATCGACTCTGACCAGTCTTACATTGTTCGTCTTTGCATCGTTTAGCAGCAGCTGGATCGATTTCTCATGGCTCCTTGCTATTTTTAAGAAATCTTTCTTTTCATGATTGCTAACCACAATCCTGTCTTCTATAGCTGAGATTCTGTCCTCACCTTGGCTCATTCTGCTGTACATACTTTCAGTGGAATTTTTAATCCCCTGGCTATCTGTTTGAATCTGTTTCATGGGTTCCATTTCCTTCCTCTGTTGGGCATTCATGGTTTCCATTATTTTCCTAGGTACCTCTATTTTTTTGTATGAATCTACAGTCACTAAGCATGTCTTTTATTTCACCTCTGTAGTTATCTGAGACATTATTTCTGATTTGATTTTTCCTAAAGACTCATTCATTTGCCTCGTTACTTCCACTGTTACCACTTCAGAGAGCCCAGCTGGGTGTTTTTCCAGTTGTTCCACCTCATTGCCCCCGGGTTTGCCTTTGGTAAGCTGGACGTCGGGGTTGCATCTTACTTAAATGTCTTCTCATTTTCTGTTTTTTTTTTTTTTTTTTTTTTTTTTTTTTTTCATCTTAATTCCTGGGTTGATGCTTGTAAATTGCTTATGGCAAGTAGCTTCATTGCTAGTATTAGGAACCCTCAGGAAATGATTACTTCTCAGAGGTATCTTTCAGGCATAGCTGGCTTTTGGCTTTTGGGGTTTGAATCTGTTGCAAGATCCCACATCTTCAATTTATTGCCTACTTGGCCCAGTCCCTAGTTCTAGGCACTGGCCTATAGTATTTTTTTTTTTTTATGACCCTTAGGCAATCTCAGCCTTGGTATACCAGGAAGAACAACTGATCAGAACAATTTTGTCACTTTGGCTAGCGTGGTACAATCAGCAGTAACAATAGCATCAAACACAGCCTTAAAATGACAAACTGAGGTAACTGTTAGTTTTCCACCTTTAACTGTATGAGTTAATTTGTAGTTATATAACAAAATCTAAAATGGACCGTAAAATTACATGCAGTAAGTAAGCCCTCAATATGATTTTACCCTCAGGGGAGAAAACTTAAAAGGAGTTGGAGAAAAATAGAGAGAAGAGGAAGAGATCAGAAGCAAGCCTAGAGGACAAAGGGAGATCATGAAAACTTTGGGAAATTGATGAAGACAGGAGAGAAAGAAAGAAGTAAGAAATAAAAATAAGAACAGAAAACACAAGCTAGAAACTATGTTCACATTCATATAAATACAAGAACAAACAATCAAGGAAAAACAAAATAAAAGAAGAAAAACAAGAGAGAAAGAAGAAAGAAAAAAGAAAGAACTGGGCGTGGTAGCACACACCTGTAATCCCAGCACTTGGGAAGCTGAGGCAGGAGGATTGTTGCAAGTTCGAGGTCAGCCTGGGCTACAAAGTGAGCTCAGGCCAGCCTGAACTGCATAGGGAGACCCTGTCTCAAATAGACAAAAAATAAATAATAATAATAATAAAAGAAAATAAGAAGAAAACCCCATCCATTTCAAGGTGTGTCTCTGCTGTCACTGGTGGACAGTGTGGGCAGACAGAGTCCAGACCTGAGTTCATTAATCCCACAAAGCCATCTGCAGCTTTACTTGGGGTATTGGATAATCCTAGCGAGCTTATCTATTTGATTCCACTGAAGTTCAGGCCAGTTTCTGGCTGTGAGGCTGGAACCAGGCCTGTTCAGCTTGCAGCAGTCTGTGGGTTCCTCTGGCTTGAACTTGGCCTTGGTTTTAGCCCTGCCAGCTAGAACTCAGCTCCCTTACCCTGACCCTTACTTAGACCCTGGCTAGATGGAGCCAGCAGTTGCTTTGAGTTCTGAGCTCAGCTGGCCCCTCTCCAAGATGGTTCCTGGCCAATCGCCCTCTCCTGGGGGACGTCTGAACCCAAAACACTCACCAGCTTCTGCGGTCCACTGCATCCACTGCTCTGTGACACTGGTGTGTTTCTCTGTGGAGGCCCCTGAGGTTGCCAGCAGTCACGAGTATCTGTAGGTTCAAGCCGCTCCTCCCACACAGTGAGTCTGGCCTCAGGGAGAAAGCACCACTTGCTACCTCCTTCTTTGTTAAAGTCTCTCTCTTTGATCTCCCTGTAGGCTTTAATTCTCACTTCTACTCCTTGCTGGGTCCTGGAGACCCACCTCCCTCCTTCTTATCCTTGTCACGTTGCTATATTCCAGTGTCTAGACACCAAATCTTGGAGAGGCTTTTTCTCTGATGCTCACCACTCTGTCATCTTCCTGGAATTGTCTCTCTATTTCCTTTTTAAAAAATCCTTTTTAAAAAAATCCTTGGGATTCATCTCTCAGCGGACTGAGGCATGTCCTGAAATATGTTTTTCCAAGAGGGGTACGGGAGTGATCTGCCTTCTGGGACTCATATATACAAAACTACGTTCAGCTCAATTCTCAGAGGAGAACATATCTGTTTTATAGGGAGTTTCTGGCTGTACCCTTCCCCCCCGCCCCCATCCTGATTCTTTAAAAATCATATCCGTGTTCTTCTGGTATAGGAGACTGTTGAGAAATTTGAGCTGAACATGGTTTTTCTTTTCCTTTTCTTTCTTTCTTTCTTTCTTTTCTTTTTTTAAGGTTAAACACTTGTAAGACAGATTTTAGTTCTTGAAATTTCAAAAACCATCCCCAGGGTAAGTATTCATTCTATCTTGCTCTGACAAGACAAAACAAAAATGTTTCTTCTACTTTATGTCTGATTAGGGACTTGATCTCATTTGCTTAGTTTTCTTCTCCAAGGAATAGGTAAAGTCAAACTGTGGAGGAATAAATTGATGTGTCAAACCTCCAGCCCAGTTAAAACGTTTTT
This sequence comes from Chinchilla lanigera, assembly GCF_000276665.1. Taxonomy (NCBI): domain Eukaryota; kingdom Metazoa; phylum Chordata; class Mammalia; order Rodentia; family Chinchillidae; genus Chinchilla; species Chinchilla lanigera. The sequence continues at coordinate 6,705,099 of NW_004955450.1, forward strand.
TTAAAATAAAGATTTGGAGGGGCTGGAGGTTTAGCTCAGTGGCACAGCGCCTGCCTGGCAATCGCAAGGTTGTGAGTTTGATCCCCGGTACCGGAAAAAAAAAAAACGAAAGGTTTGGGCTGGGGATATAGCCTAAGTGCCTGTCTGGCAAGCACAAGGTCCTGAGTTTGATTCCCAGCACCAATTAAAAACATAAACAAATAAATAAAGTAAAGGTTTTTTTTTTTTTTTTGTACAGGGAATTGAACTCAGGACCTCATGCTTGCCAGGCTAGTGCTGTGCCACTGAGCTACATCCCTGGATTAAAGTTTTAAAAAATTACTTACTTTCTGCTTAAGTTGCACCCAAATACAGTAAAATTCACTTTTTGGTGTACAGTATTTTGATCCTCCTGCCTCAGCCTCCCAGATCGTTAGGATTATGGAAGTGCATCACCATTTTTCTGTAGTATTAAAGAAACCTCCTCAAAAACAGACTTTTCAGGGCCTCATAGTGCACATGTGAACACGCCATATTTTATTTAACTATTGCCTGAGTGTTGGGCGTTTGGACAGTTTCTAGTTTTTCAATGACATGATGCCATCTTCTTTTTTTCATTTTTAGATATTTTTCTTAGGATGTTTTCTAGGAGGACTTATTTGTTGAAGAAACACGAACCTTTCTGAGATTCTTGAGATACTCACTGTTGAACTGCTTTTCTGCAGGACTGGGTGACCCCTGGCATGGCCCAGCAGTGATTTTTTTGAGCAGTTCTCTCCCGGGAGACTCTGGTTGCCCCTGCTGTCATTGTCAAATGAGTCTTACTCAAGCGTGGCATTTTATTGTTTTATTTTGCATTTTCTAAGTGCTGTGTGACATTCGGTGATGCGGACATAACCATATTTCACTTAACTAGTCCTCTTTCATGAGTCACTTATGTGGCTTCTGATTTCTCACTATCCTAATTAATGTCACATTGAATGTCCTTGTACACAAATTAGTCACATCACCGATCACGCCGTCCCTGCCCCACTCTGCCCACAATTTCCTTGGGTCCCTGCTGCCTGAACACTAAATATCCCCTCCGCTGGGTCATTCTCTGCTTCCCTCACTCTACTTTATTTTTCTTCTAGGTCATTATCTTAGTGCATTTGAACTACTGTAGCAAAACACCACAGATGAAGTCATTTGTAAACAACACAAATTCATTTCTCACAGCTCTGGAGACTGGGGCGCCCAAGAGCAAGGTGATCAAATTTGGTACCTGTTTCCTGCTTCACAGGTGGCACCTTGTCACTGGGCCTTTATGTAGTACAAAAGCCAGGCAGCTCTCTGGGGCGTCTGTGATAAGGGCACAAATCCTACTCCTGTGGTCCCCACCCTAACGACTCCCACGTTCATGACCCAGAACCTCCCGAGGTTCCACCGCCTGATACTACAACCCGAGAGGAGTTTCCCCTGTGAGCGGGAGGGGACCGGGCAAAAACACTGACCACAGGACTGTCAGCTGAAGTGTTTATTTGTCCAGGATCTGGTCTCCAGCATCCTAATGCAGCTCTACGAAGACACAGATCTTTTCTTTTTTTTTTTTTTTTTGGTTTTTCTCCGGAACCGGGAACTGAACTCACGACCTTGCGCTTGCCAGGCAGGCACTTTTGCCACTGAGCTAAATCCCCAACCCCTGAAGACACAGATCTGTCTGTTATGAGGAAGTGACACACATTTATGGAATACAATCTGTAAATAGAAAAATAGGAGAAAGGATACCCAACTACAGTCCGTCCTGTTTTCAACCATGTCCTTCTATTCTTTTGTTGCTGTTATGTTTAATGAATGGGGTTCCATATGTATTATAGCACAATCTGTGTGTGAGCGTATGTGTGTGTGTGTGTGTGTCCACCAATCATCTAACCTGCTATAATGAGATCTCTGCTCCCAGTACATGAGGAGCCTGTACTGTGAAGGTCACTTTTAGCCTCCTGGTCACTGAGTCCATTGTCACTTTCCTGTGCTCACTGACTTGCCCTCTGCTGCCCTAGAGAGACCTCCCAAACACTCTCAAAGTGTTTCCCACCTGGGATTCTCTGACACCAGCAGCCTCTTGTTCCCCTTTCTTTATTCCAGCAATAATTTGGTTAAGTAGCTGGGAAGGTAACATTTTCATTTCATATAAATTTAAAGCTCCATGACTGATCAGTGATTTTTAGGTCAGAGTGGCTTGGAAGGGGGAGATTTCTTTCAGAATTAGGAATCCGGGGTGGGGGACAGAAGGTAAAGTGCTTTGGTTATTTTTTAAAGGGCACTAGGAAGCACCTCGCATCCCCATTACAGGGAGAGGGCAGCTGGGGTGGGACGGGGCAGAGATCGGTTTGTCACCAAGCCATCCTGCATACCCGCAGGCATAAAGAAGAAAGCCTGGACCCAGGCCACGTCCCAGCCCTGCCCCATGTATGCGTGTCCCCACCTGCCAAGCCACGTCCTCTCATGGATCTGTAGATAGCTTGAGCTCTGTCCTGTCACAAGCACTGCAGGAGCGGCCTTCCTTTTTCATGTTATTCTGGGATCCCAAGGGCTCCGTCTCCCAGGACAGGAATCTGCGCCCATGGAGGTGGAGTGAGTTGTCTTGCTTCCCAAGCTGGTTAGAAGAGCATGAGCTGGAGAGGGTTCACTCAGACCCACCCTCAGCTGCTTGCAGGACCCCACTTTTTCTTCTTGGAGAAAGTCACGTGCTCCTGGGAACATCACGGAGGGGGTGCTTCTCAGCCTTAATGTGCAGGAGAAGCACTTAGGGTCTTCCTCACAGGCAGACACCCAGCAGGAGGTCCAGGCTGGGGACACGGGGCATGTTCTGCATCTTCCTAACAAGCTCACAGGGGCCCAGGGGCCCTGCACTGCAGACCATGCTGAGAAGCGAGGTGATTTCCCTAACCTCATTCCTCCCCTTCCGAAGACAGAAATCACCCACAAGCAGAAGCTTTTAACTTGCTGGACTAGGGGAGCTCACGGGAGGCACTTCTCTCTGAAATGACACACAGATCTGAAGCACTGGCTTACTCCAATATTTGACTTGTTATTTCTTACATGAGTAACACTGAGGACACGAGCCTGGGTCATAAAGGCAGAGCAATGAGCTTCCCTCACTGCCCCCTCACCGACAGGGCCGCTCCCTGGAGAGACCAGGTGCTCTCCACCACGTAACTGCTGTGTGTGTGTGTGGTGGGCTTTTGATCCTGCAAGGCCCTGAGGTGCCAGCCTAGCCTGCATCTTGGGTGTCCCCAGCACGGACAGCCTCCCTGCCAGTCTGGAGCTGCGCTGAGGCGGTTTGAATAAGCCCCGGGGCTAAGCATCCAAAGGGGATGTGTGACAAATTGTACTGCAGTGTGTCCTGCTGATGCTTACTGGTGCATGCTGTGGGGAAAGGGACAGAGCTCACAGTCACAGCGGGGCCCTGGGAGCACACGCAGTGAACTGCCAAGCTGCCTGTGTGAAGGTATCCCCCTCACAGCCGGATCACAGGAGACACCAGGTCTGCCCTGCTCCTGAGCACCGTGGGAGAGAGAATGGGGACCAGCCGAGGTGGCAGCTGGAGATCACAGTGACCAAAGTCCTCAGAGATAAAGGGGGCATTGGAGGGGTCAGCTGAAGAGATGGAGACAAATCACTACAGTGACACAGAGAGGTCCAGGTAGACTCGGGGTGGGGGGGGCAAGTCAAGGGGCTCAGTTATTGTCCATCTCCTGCCATTCATGAAGCATTTGTGGGGGATCCCAGGGAGATGTGACCCTCCTTGCTCCAAGGTGTCGAGGTGTCCCTGGAGCGCAGGCGCCGACAACCAGGCTGATGGACAAAGCAGTGCGAAGAGGCCGTGTTTCCCCTGCTGGCCGTCCCCACTGCCACCCGACCCAGACAGAAATTGCAGCAGGGCGCAGCAGCCTTGGGGCGGAGGTGAGACCACTTGGGTCTGGTCCCTGTTCTGGCCCTGCCTTCAGATGCAGCAAAGCCCCTGCTGTCTTGTGCCTCAGTTACCCTCTCTGTACCAGGAGGCAATCAGGGCAGGGTTGCAGGCCCTGTGAGCCCTGCTCCGTGCCTTTGTGGAGTTGCAATGGCAAGCAGAAACACCAAAATGACACCAGGATTTGGAGGCAGATTTATTTTTACGTCGATGGGCACTGATTGGGATCGTTCCCAAAATAGCAGGCCCTGCTCTCTGGTGATCTAGGGCTTATATGGGACAAGCAAGCAGGAAGTGCAGAGGCAGAATGGCTTGTCAGTTGGGGATTGGTTC
>NW_004955450.1:6709462-6737085 GCF_000276665.1 Chinchilla lanigera
TTTTTTTTTTTTTTTTGGTGGTTGTTGTTGTTTTCATCTTAATTCCTGGGTTGATGCTTGTAAATTGCTTATGGCAAGTAGCTTCATTGCTAGTATTAGGAACCCTCAGGAAATGATTACTTCTCAGAGGTATCTTTCAGGCATAGCTGGCTTTTGGCTTTTGGGGTTTGAATCTGTTGCAAGATCCCACATCTTCAATTTATTGCCTACTTGGCCCAGTCCCTAGTTCTAGGCACTGGCCTATAGTATTTTTTTTTTTTTATGACCCTTAGGCAATCTCAGCCTTGGTATACCAGGAAGAACAACTGATCAGAACAATTTTGTCACTTTGGCTAGCGTGGTACAATCAGCAGTAACAATAGCATCAAACACAGCCTTAAAATGACAAACTGAGGTAACTGTTAGTTTTCCACCTTTAACTGTATGAGTTAATTTGTAGTTATATAACAAAATCTAAAATGGACCGTAAAATTACATGCAGTAAGTAAGCCCTCAATATGATTTTACCCTCAGGGGAGAAAACTTAAAAGGAGTTGGAGAAAAATAGAGAGAAGAGGAAGAGATCAGAAGCAAGCCTAGAGGACAAAGGGAGATCATGAAAACTTTGGGAAATTGATGAAGACAGGAGAGAAAGAAAGAAGTAAGAAATAAAAATAAGAACAGAAAACACAAGCTAGAAACTATGTTCACATTCATATAAATACAAGAACAAACAATCAAGGAAAAACAAAATAAAAGAAGAAAAACAAGAGAGAAAGAAGAAAGAAAAAAGAAAGAACTGGGCGTGGTAGCACACACCTGTAATCCCAGCACTTGGGAAGCTGAGGCAGGAGGATTGTTGCAAGTTCGAGGTCAGCCTGGGCTACAAAGTGAGCTCAGGCCAGCCTGAACTGCATAGGGAGACCCTGTCTCAAATAGACAAAAAATAAATAATAATAATAATAAAAGAAAATAAGAAGAAAACCCCATCCATTTCAAGGTGTGTCTCTGCTGTCACTGGTGGACAGTGTGGGCAGACAGAGTCCAGACCTGAGTTCATTAATCCCACAAAGCCATCTGCAGCTTTACTTGGGGTATTGGATAATCCTAGCGAGCTTATCTATTTGATTCCACTGAAGTTCAGGCCAGTTTCTGGCTGTGAGGCTGGAACCAGGCCTGTTCAGCTTGCAGCAGTCTGTGGGTTCCTCTGGCTTGAACTTGGCCTTGGTTTTAGCCCTGCCAGCTAGAACTCAGCTCCCTTACCCTGACCCTTACTTAGACCCTGGCTAGATGGAGCCAGCAGTTGCTTTGAGTTCTGAGCTCAGCTGGCCCCTCTCCAAGATGGTTCCTGGCCAATCGCCCTCTCCTGGGGGACGTCTGAACCCAAAACACTCACCAGCTTCTGCGGTCCACTGCATCCACTGCTCTGTGACACTGGTGTGTTTCTCTGTGGAGGCCCCTGAGGTTGCCAGCAGTCACGAGTATCTGTAGGTTCAAGCCGCTCCTCCCACACAGTGAGTCTGGCCTCAGGGAGAAAGCACCACTTGCTACCTCCTTCTTTGTTAAAGTCTCTCTCTTTGATCTCCCTGTAGGCTTTAATTCTCACTTCTACTCCTTGCTGGGTCCTGGAGACCCACCTCCCTCCTTCTTATCCTTGTCACGTTGCTATATTCCAGTGTCTAGACACCAAATCTTGGAGAGGCTTTTTCTCTGATGCTCACCACTCTGTCATCTTCCTGGAATTGTCTCTCTATTTCCTTTTTAAAAAATCCTTTTTAAAAAAATCCTTGGGATTCATCTCTCAGCGGACTGAGGCATGTCCTGAAATATGTTTTTCCAAGAGGGGTACGGGAGTGATCTGCCTTCTGGGACTCATATATACAAAACTACGTTCAGCTCAATTCTCAGAGGAGAACATATCTGTTTTATAGGGAGTTTCTGGCTGTACCCTTCCCCCCCGCCCCCATCCTGATTCTTTAAAAATCATATCCGTGTTCTTCTGGTATAGGAGACTGTTGAGAAATTTGAGCTGAACATGGTTTTTCTTTTCCTTTTCTTTCTTTCTTTCTTTCTTTTCTTTTTTTAAGGTTAAACACTTGTAAGACAGATTTTAGTTCTTGAAATTTCAAAAACCATCCCCAGGGTAAGTATTCATTCTATCTTGCTCTGACAAGACAAAACAAAAATGTTTCTTCTACTTTATGTCTGATTAGGGACTTGATCTCATTTGCTTAGTTTTCTTCTCCAAGGAATAGGTAAAGTCAAACTGTGGAGGAATAAATTGATGTGTCAAACCTCCAGCCCAGTTAAAACGTTTTTTTAAAATAAAGATTTGGAGGGGCTGGAGGTTTAGCTCAGTGGCACAGCGCCTGCCTGGCAATCGCAAGGTTGTGAGTTTGATCCCCGGTACCGGAAAAAAAAAAAACGAAAGGTTTGGGCTGGGGATATAGCCTAAGTGCCTGTCTGGCAAGCACAAGGTCCTGAGTTTGATTCCCAGCACCAATTAAAAACATAAACAAATAAATAAAGTAAAGGTTTTTTTTTTTTTTTTGTACAGGGAATTGAACTCAGGACCTCATGCTTGCCAGGCTAGTGCTGTGCCACTGAGCTACATCCCTGGATTAAAGTTTTAAAAAATTACTTACTTTCTGCTTAAGTTGCACCCAAATACAGTAAAATTCACTTTTTGGTGTACAGTATTTTGATCCTCCTGCCTCAGCCTCCCAGATCGTTAGGATTATGGAAGTGCATCACCATTTTTCTGTAGTATTAAAGAAACCTCCTCAAAAACAGACTTTTCAGGGCCTCATAGTGCACATGTGAACACGCCATATTTTATTTAACTATTGCCTGAGTGTTGGGCGTTTGGACAGTTTCTAGTTTTTCAATGACATGATGCCATCTTCTTTTTTTCATTTTTAGATATTTTTCTTAGGATGTTTTCTAGGAGGACTTATTTGTTGAAGAAACACGAACCTTTCTGAGATTCTTGAGATACTCACTGTTGAACTGCTTTTCTGCAGGACTGGGTGACCCCTGGCATGGCCCAGCAGTGATTTTTTTGAGCAGTTCTCTCCCGGGAGACTCTGGTTGCCCCTGCTGTCATTGTCAAATGAGTCTTACTCAAGCGTGGCATTTTATTGTTTTATTTTGCATTTTCTAAGTGCTGTGTGACATTCGGTGATGCGGACATAACCATATTTCACTTAACTAGTCCTCTTTCATGAGTCACTTATGTGGCTTCTGATTTCTCACTATCCTAATTAATGTCACATTGAATGTCCTTGTACACAAATTAGTCACATCACCGATCACGCCGTCCCTGCCCCACTCTGCCCACAATTTCCTTGGGTCCCTGCTGCCTGAACACTAAATATCCCCTCCGCTGGGTCATTCTCTGCTTCCCTCACTCTACTTTATTTTTCTTCTAGGTCATTATCTTAGTGCATTTGAACTACTGTAGCAAAACACCACAGATGAAGTCATTTGTAAACAACACAAATTCATTTCTCACAGCTCTGGAGACTGGGGCGCCCAAGAGCAAGGTGATCAAATTTGGTACCTGTTTCCTGCTTCACAGGTGGCACCTTGTCACTGGGCCTTTATGTAGTACAAAAGCCAGGCAGCTCTCTGGGGCGTCTGTGATAAGGGCACAAATCCTACTCCTGTGGTCCCCACCCTAACGACTCCCACGTTCATGACCCAGAACCTCCCGAGGTTCCACCGCCTGATACTACAACCCGAGAGGAGTTTCCCCTGTGAGCGGGAGGGGACCGGGCAAAAACACTGACCACAGGACTGTCAGCTGAAGTGTTTATTTGTCCAGGATCTGGTCTCCAGCATCCTAATGCAGCTCTACGAAGACACAGATCTTTTCTTTTTTTTTTTTTTTTTGGTTTTTCTCCGGAACCGGGAACTGAACTCACGACCTTGCGCTTGCCAGGCAGGCACTTTTGCCACTGAGCTAAATCCCCAACCCCTGAAGACACAGATCTGTCTGTTATGAGGAAGTGACACACATTTATGGAATACAATCTGTAAATAGAAAAATAGGAGAAAGGATACCCAACTACAGTCCGTCCTGTTTTCAACCATGTCCTTCTATTCTTTTGTTGCTGTTATGTTTAATGAATGGGGTTCCATATGTATTATAGCACAATCTGTGTGTGAGCGTATGTGTGTGTGTGTGTGTGTCCACCAATCATCTAACCTGCTATAATGAGATCTCTGCTCCCAGTACATGAGGAGCCTGTACTGTGAAGGTCACTTTTAGCCTCCTGGTCACTGAGTCCATTGTCACTTTCCTGTGCTCACTGACTTGCCCTCTGCTGCCCTAGAGAGACCTCCCAAACACTCTCAAAGTGTTTCCCACCTGGGATTCTCTGACACCAGCAGCCTCTTGTTCCCCTTTCTTTATTCCAGCAATAATTTGGTTAAGTAGCTGGGAAGGTAACATTTTCATTTCATATAAATTTAAAGCTCCATGACTGATCAGTGATTTTTAGGTCAGAGTGGCTTGGAAGGGGGAGATTTCTTTCAGAATTAGGAATCCGGGGTGGGGGACAGAAGGTAAAGTGCTTTGGTTATTTTTTAAAGGGCACTAGGAAGCACCTCGCATCCCCATTACAGGGAGAGGGCAGCTGGGGTGGGACGGGGCAGAGATCGGTTTGTCACCAAGCCATCCTGCATACCCGCAGGCATAAAGAAGAAAGCCTGGACCCAGGCCACGTCCCAGCCCTGCCCCATGTATGCGTGTCCCCACCTGCCAAGCCACGTCCTCTCATGGATCTGTAGATAGCTTGAGCTCTGTCCTGTCACAAGCACTGCAGGAGCGGCCTTCCTTTTTCATGTTATTCTGGGATCCCAAGGGCTCCGTCTCCCAGGACAGGAATCTGCGCCCATGGAGGTGGAGTGAGTTGTCTTGCTTCCCAAGCTGGTTAGAAGAGCATGAGCTGGAGAGGGTTCACTCAGACCCACCCTCAGCTGCTTGCAGGACCCCACTTTTTCTTCTTGGAGAAAGTCACGTGCTCCTGGGAACATCACGGAGGGGGTGCTTCTCAGCCTTAATGTGCAGGAGAAGCACTTAGGGTCTTCCTCACAGGCAGACACCCAGCAGGAGGTCCAGGCTGGGGACACGGGGCATGTTCTGCATCTTCCTAACAAGCTCACAGGGGCCCAGGGGCCCTGCACTGCAGACCATGCTGAGAAGCGAGGTGATTTCCCTAACCTCATTCCTCCCCTTCCGAAGACAGAAATCACCCACAAGCAGAAGCTTTTAACTTGCTGGACTAGGGGAGCTCACGGGAGGCACTTCTCTCTGAAATGACACACAGATCTGAAGCACTGGCTTACTCCAATATTTGACTTGTTATTTCTTACATGAGTAACACTGAGGACACGAGCCTGGGTCATAAAGGCAGAGCAATGAGCTTCCCTCACTGCCCCCTCACCGACAGGGCCGCTCCCTGGAGAGACCAGGTGCTCTCCACCACGTAACTGCTGTGTGTGTGTGTGGTGGGCTTTTGATCCTGCAAGGCCCTGAGGTGCCAGCCTAGCCTGCATCTTGGGTGTCCCCAGCACGGACAGCCTCCCTGCCAGTCTGGAGCTGCGCTGAGGCGGTTTGAATAAGCCCCGGGGCTAAGCATCCAAAGGGGATGTGTGACAAATTGTACTGCAGTGTGTCCTGCTGATGCTTACTGGTGCATGCTGTGGGGAAAGGGACAGAGCTCACAGTCACAGCGGGGCCCTGGGAGCACACGCAGTGAACTGCCAAGCTGCCTGTGTGAAGGTATCCCCCTCACAGCCGGATCACAGGAGACACCAGGTCTGCCCTGCTCCTGAGCACCGTGGGAGAGAGAATGGGGACCAGCCGAGGTGGCAGCTGGAGATCACAGTGACCAAAGTCCTCAGAGATAAAGGGGGCATTGGAGGGGTCAGCTGAAGAGATGGAGACAAATCACTACAGTGACACAGAGAGGTCCAGGTAGACTCGGGGTGGGGGGGGCAAGTCAAGGGGCTCAGTTATTGTCCATCTCCTGCCATTCATGAAGCATTTGTGGGGGATCCCAGGGAGATGTGACCCTCCTTGCTCCAAGGTGTCGAGGTGTCCCTGGAGCGCAGGCGCCGACAACCAGGCTGATGGACAAAGCAGTGCGAAGAGGCCGTGTTTCCCCTGCTGGCCGTCCCCACTGCCACCCGACCCAGACAGAAATTGCAGCAGGGCGCAGCAGCCTTGGGGCGGAGGTGAGACCACTTGGGTCTGGTCCCTGTTCTGGCCCTGCCTTCAGATGCAGCAAAGCCCCTGCTGTCTTGTGCCTCAGTTACCCTCTCTGTACCAGGAGGCAATCAGGGCAGGGTTGCAGGCCCTGTGAGCCCTGCTCCGTGCCTTTGTGGAGTTGCAATGGCAAGCAGAAACACCAAAATGACACCAGGATTTGGAGGCAGATTTATTTTTACGTCGATGGGCACTGATTGGGATCGTTCCCAAAATAGCAGGCCCTGCTCTCTGGTGATCTAGGGCTTATATGGGACAAGCAAGCAGGAAGTGCAGAGGCAGAATGGCTTGTCAGTTGGGGATTGGTTCTTACAATGTGCATCACAGTGACCAGCCGTTTCTAAGAAACAAAAGTAACAGGAACTGTAACCTGCACTATTACCCGGGCAACTAAGAAACTGAAGTATACTGGCTGGGGGGCCGTTTTCTGCTACAGAGTCTCTGTGGTAGGAGAACTGTGGTCCCCCAAAGGCAGCTAATTGCACAGTGCCAAGTGCTGAGGTTGATGGCATTGGAGCCCTTCCTATGACAGTGAAAGGGACCTGCCTGCCACAGAGGCCTTACCTTCCTGGACCTCCAGGCTCCCTTCCCTGACACTTGCAGCCAAGCAGGGACGTTGTGGAGCCACACATCTGGAAGAAGTTGGACTTCAAAGGTCAGTAAGGTCACAGCTGAGAACGTAGCCTCTGAAATCAGATGTCCTTGAGTTTGAATCCCAGCTCTGCCGCCTCCTGTCTCCTGACCAGGAGATTGATTTAGCCTCTGGCAGCCTCAGCTTTCTCCTCAGTCAATGGGGACAGGAGGCCCTGGATCACAAGGACATCAGAATTCAGTAAGGTAAGAGTGTAGCACAGTGCTAGGCACACAGGAAGCCCTTGATAAATGTTGTAGTAGTTAATACACAGCTGTGAATGTAGGCACATATTCAGTTGATGCATGCGCAGGTATACATGGCACATCACAAAATCTCAGAGGTTAAGGAGGGACACAACACAATCACAAGTTTCCTTTCACATTCCCTCATCCCGTTCCTCTCTCTAGAAGTGCTAGCTGTGAGCGTTTGTATTTTTCCAGACTATAGTGTGTTAGCATTTATACACTTATATGTTATTATAGAAATGCATGGTTTGTCTTAAGTTTACAAACTAGTGCATGTATTGTTCTACAACCTGCTTTTTTTTTTTTTTTGGCTTAACAATATGTCTTTGCAGTTATCTCTGTTTTTCCCCGTACAGATCTATCTCATTATAAAGCCTGCTGTGGGGTGCTCTACAATATGGCTGGATCAGCTTAACTTCCCTCTGTGGATGAACATACAGTTTGGCTCTTTTTTTCCTTCTTGTTATGGCAATATAGCAGTGAACATCTTAGACACATTGCTTTGTGTACATGTGCAAGTATTTCTCCAGCGTGGCTATTGCAAAATTTGAATGGAAGGGTTTGTGTAGTTTAAATATTACCAACTATGCCATGTTCCCCCCCCCCCCGACAGTGATATCCCATTGTACAGCTGCCTACAATGTCTGAGAAAACCGTTTCTTCCATCCCTCTCCAGCAGTGGATGTGTTTCCCTTTTCCCCAATTTTTGCCAGTCTGATAGATGATCAATAATATCCCACTTTTGCTTTAATTTTCATACTTCTGGTTACATGTGGGCATGAGCACTTTCTCACTGTTAATTGGCCATTTCCTTTTCTGTGCATATCCATTCCGCAGTCTTCGTTTGTCTTTCTGCTAGGTTTTCTTATCGGTCTGTAAGTGCCATTAATATCGTGGGATGTTAGTTCTTTGTCTTTTGTTCATATGGCAAATATTTTCACCTAGTCTGTTGTTGTTGGCTTTATGTTAACCTTCATGATTTTTATTAGGTCCAATTTCTAATTGCCATAGAGTCTTGAGTCTTGGAAAGATACCCTCTTCAAGACCGTATTTTCTTCTAATACTTTTATTGCTTCATTTGTTATGTTTAGTTCTTTAGACCACTGGAAACTTATTTCTTTAGCCCTTTTTTGTGGGGCATGGGAGGAAGATAAGAAACCTGGTTTTGCCTCTTTGCCCCAGAGATTTCTGTTTTCCCAGCACCATCTGCTATTTCAGAAAACTCTGCACTTATCTCACTGATCAGGAGTATTTCATGATTTAATGAAATATCACTTTCACAAGAATTCTAAATTGGGAGGTCTCTCAGCCCAGATCTAACCCATGGGTTTTTCACCTTTATGTTTATCATTTTGTATAATTTAATCCTTGTTTGAAAGTTCAAAAAATACAGGATAGACCAGCAGAGACCAGCAGAGACCAATGGCTGTCTACCAAATCTGCTCCCCTCCCTTCTTGGGTATTTCCCAGCTCCCCTTGCAGTTGTGGTCATGTGACCCAGTCAAAGCCAATAGCATGTGAAGGGTGATCTATGCTAGTCTAGCTGGGGTCCATGAAACCTCCCATATGCTGCTCTAGCCCTGCCCACTCCCATGATCAGAACATCAGAAACTTCAAGTATAGTGACTGATTTTCTGGTTGTACAAATGGCAGCCCACCCTAATACCATCCTGCACCTTGTTTATTCAATTAACATTATGTTTTGGAGACATCTCTGCTGTGACCCATTCTGGGTTTCTGCATTGCCTTAAGGCTGCAAGATATGCCTGTACCCGCTACCCTACTGTATGGAGGAATGGTCTTTTATGTTACCAGCGCTCTACAAATAGATATTTGGCATGTTTTTGGTCTTTTTATTACCAACTCTTCAGCAATGTCCAGCCTTGCAAAAACAGCTTTGCATCTGTTCAATTATTTCTGTAGGATCAGTTCCTACAAGTGAGATTTTTGGGCTAAAGTGCATGAGCATTTATAATTTTGATAGTGCTTTCAACTACCCATATGGTAGGCCAAGTTATACCCTCAGGGGCAGTATCAGAGCTGGTCCATTTCCTTACCCCTCACCAGCATAGCAAGACATCAAAATGTTCAATCTTGCCAATTTAATAGATGAAAACTGGTTTCTCATTGGGGTTTTCATTTGCATTTTTCATACTATGAATAAGAATGAACATCTTTTTGTGAATTTCTATTTATATGCTTTGCCAATTTTTCTCATGTTATCTTTTTCCAAAAGATCTCTTTATAGTTATTAGCATTTTGTCTATTATGTAAAATACACATTATTTTGCCAGATTGTCACTTATTTTTTGTCTTTATGGATGACGATTGTTGCCATGAGGAAATTTTTTCTAGGGATAAATTGACACAAGTTTTAATGGTTTTTGAGGTTTTAAGTTATTTGGGAAGTGTTATCCACTATAAAATTATATTCTCCAGTGATCTGCCCTATCAGTTGGAATGTTTTATTTTTAACATTTCTTTTTTTAATTCTTTTTGTTTTTTTGGTATCAGGAATCGAACTCAGGACCTTGCACTTGCCAGGCAGGCACTTATGCCACTGAGCTATACCCCTGGCCCTTGTTTTTAACATTTCAATCTTGGCTTCATCTAGTCAATTCACTCATCAAACATTTATTGACCACCTACTGTGAGCCAGGCACTGTTCTAGACGCTGTGGATACGGCAGTGAACCAAAAAATTCCAAAGCACTGGCTTCATGAAGTACATAGCCTGGAGAGAGAAAGCAGGTAGTAAACAGTGTAAGTGAATAAACTAAGTCCTACACTGGTGTTTTTGTTCCTTTTCTTGTTGCTGAGACAAAATACCCAACACCTCAAGTAAAGGAGGAAAGATTTATTTAGCTCATAGTTTGTAGAAGTTTCTGTTGATAGTTGGCTGGCTCCAAGGCAGGGTAGCATGGCAGAGAGGCAACAGTCCACAGCAGCAGAAAACAGCAAAAGCAACAAGCAAGCAGCAAGGCTCTTTTTGTCCCTTATACTGCAGTCTACCCACCCTAGGATGGGTGTAGTACTCACACTCATAATCTCAGCACTGGACCATGAATCAATCACAAACTCTAGATTCAGCCACCTCTGAAAAGCCCACCTCTCCTTGACTGCATGAGGCTTTGAGGGAACATCTAGACACAGACCACAGCACCATACTTGATATTCATTTACATATTTGTATCTGTTTTTAGACTTCCATTGGTTCACCCAGTCTCTGTTTATTCATGTAGTAGCCCCTTTGTTTTAACGATTAAACTTTAGATGTGTTACTCTGACAAAGGCAGTTCTCTCCACCCTATATTCTTCTTTTCTGGAATTTCCCTATGATTGCTGGTTTATTTTTTCCAGTTGCACTTCAGATTTACATGTCTATTTCCTCCAAATTGCTGTTAAACATTACTCTAAAATTACCAAGTAACTCAGAGTACTGTAACATACTCAGTGTCCTCAGGGTCCTCTCAAATCACACAATCAACATCCTTATGGTGCCAAGCCTTCCTATCCAAGAACATGGTATACCTTTCCATTGGCTTAAGTTTTTTCTTAAGCCCTTAAGGAGCATTTAGCTCTTGATTTAGTTTTCACATAGGCCTAACATTTAGACATTCTCTTCATTAGCTAGAAATATTGAAAAACAGAGAGTTCATTTTATTAAAATTTGGATTTTTTTTTTTCTTCTTATCAAAAATGGAAAGACCTGGGAATGCAGAGCCCATGTCCTGCCAGGTAACACCTGATTGCCCCATTGCAGAAACCATTGGTGTGTTCCCCAAATCACCGGGATGTGTCCTGCTGTGCACCTGGGTCGCCTCTGTCACTGCCTGGCCCTTACAAGCTTCAGATTTGGGACCCAGATAAAGCAATTCCCACCCCCTTGTGCACACATGCATTGTTGTGAAGCCCCTGCATGTTCCTCCTGCCTCACCTGCCTCACCTGCCTCACCCACCAGTGTCCTTGTCCCAGTGGATAGGGCAACAAGTGCCCAGAAAGGAAGTGTACTAGTTAGCTTCATGTTATTATAATGAAAGACATGAGGTGGTTAACTGAAAAAGAGAAAAGGTTTATTCAGCTTATGGTTCTGGAGTTTCCAGTCCAAGAACAGGTGCCTCCATTGTTTTGGGTCCCTGGTGAGGATGCCAGATGGCAAAGGCAGGGAGGGCACAGAGGAGCCACTTCCTTTGTGAGCCAGGCATCATCACAGGAGCCCAAAAGAGGCTTAGGTCCCACAGTCCCCATGGAGGGTGCCCTCCCAGTGACCAAGGAGTGCTCACAAGGCCCCACCCCTTAACACTCACAGTGCCTCTTAATGTTTCCATCTGGAGACCAGGGAGCACAGGGATCTTGGGGGGCAATATCCACATTCAAATCGTAGCAGTAACCTGGGCATGGTGGTACATGCCTGTCATCCCAGCATTCCTGAGGCTGAAGCAGGAATATAGCTGCAAGTCTGAGGCCAGCCTATGTAGCGAGTTCAAGGCCAGCTTGAACTACATAGCAAGACCCTATTTCAAAAACATCACATTAATTAATTAATAAACTGAGGTTATTGCATTATGATTCTCTGGTGTGCATGTGGGATGAATCAACCAACCAAATTCAGGGGACTGGGGAGGACGCTCTGGTTTGGAAGGGTTCAGCCTGGGTCCCTGAGATGGGTCAGAGTCCTGTCTCATGCGGAAGGGCTGCTGACTAGTCTTGGTGCCAGTGCCCTTTGGAACCAACCATGACATACGGCGTTCTGCAGCTGGAAAAGGGGCAGCAAGAGCCCATCTCCCTCTCCTCCCCATGGCAAGCACTGGTGAGGGACGCAGGTCCCCTTGCAGGGAAGGACAGAGGGAAACCACAGCCTTTCCCCCTTCTCCCTGTCCCCAGTGGTGGCGGACCGACCTGCTGTGAAGCTCACATTTCTTCCAGCCTGAAAAATACCCACAATTCTCCACTGCATGGAACTTTCCAGCTACCGCCCCAGCTCTCTCTTCCCTGTCCAGCTAAGCTTCGGTAGAACCCTGTGAACCAAAGTTCTCTACTTCTCCACCTGCACTCCCTCCTTGAGCTGCCACCTGGCTTCCTTGCCCGCTGATCGAGACTGCACACCACTGCCAACGCTTCCGGGGGGGCAGGCCCGAGGGAAGCTTCCCTAGTCCTTTTTCCAGGCTGCCTACTTGCACCTCCCTGCTTCATGATGTGCTGTCCAGTGAGAGAGCATAGCATCCCGGGCCAGTATTGAAGGTGACAACTCACTCACGGGCGAAGTATTCGGGCACTTTCCTACTGAGTGTGAATGCACGTTTAGGAGGAGTTGTGGAACCTGGGAGACAGAAGGAGCTCGACTGAGCAGAGTCAGGCTGATTCCTGCTCCTTTTAAGAATAGGATCTTGTGGCTTTTCTTAATCACGTTCAGTTAACCAGGGCTATGAAAAGGAGGGGAGGTCGGACACAGAGTGGGTCATCAGAGAGAAGAGAGGACAAGACGGAGAAGGCAGAGAGCGGGTCACCGAGGGAAAGGGGTAGGCTGGATGGATAAGAGAGGAGCAAGATGGTCTGGAAGTCCTAGGGGAAGCTGAAACATGTTCAAAGCTCATCGGGGACCACAGAACCGCTCAGTGGCCTGTGAGAATTGCAGATGTCATGGCCGCTTGGCAGTCGAATGGCTTTTCATTGCTTCCCCTCTGCTTGGTACCTTTATGGGTACAGATGCCTGCTGTACGGACAGGTGACAACCACCCTGGAACTCTTTGGCTATTTTCCTACCTCTGGAATAGCCCTGGCTTCACCGCGTCACCTGCATCACCTGTCATCTCTTCGCCATCTGTCTCCTTTTCAGAATATAAGGCCCGCACTGTACCTCTGACCAGTAGCTCCTACCTGACAACGAGGAGGTCAGGGTAGTATTTTTCCTTTCGTGGACAAAGGAGTAAATGAATGAATGGCAAGTCACAGGTTCTGCTCTCAAGGGGCTTCCAGTTTCTCTGGGGACCTGTGGAAAAAATAAGATGGGATCAATTGGTTGCTAAAGTGTATGTGTGTGTGTGTGTGTGTGTGTGCGCACGCGCACGCATGTGCGTGCGTGCATAGAAATTGACAGTTGCTTAGTTGGTCTATTTCCCTTCCTTCCAATCCCTCTATCCCAGAGCCAGGTCCCATCATGACAGAAACCAAGAGCTCAGGGGAGGCAGTCTTTGCTTAGTGGCTTCTGTTACTACATTTGTCACCTATAAGAAATTTGTCATGAACTACTAGAGTTGGATTCATGGAAATAAACTAAGGGATCTGTTTAGTAGGCAGTTTCTGTTGTTGGACAGCAAGCTCCCCCTGAGAGCTTTATTTTCTGTCTCCAATAAGATACGGAGCATGCAGTTCTGAAGTTTCAAGCCTGGTTCCATCACTCCTCATGAGACCTTAGTTCCTTCCTAGGAAAACGGGTGAAAAATTGGCCTTGCGGTACTACCGTACCACTCTGTGTACTCCGCTATGAGGCTGTAGCAGAATTTAACAAGAACATGCTCAATGAGGGTCACTCTTATTCTTACTGTCATCTCTGCGTCCCCCATACCCTGTAGCATGCCTTTCACCGGATAGGTCTTTAATACATGTTCCTTGAATTGGAGACATAAAAACATCCCTTGTGTTTGGAGCTGAAGATGAGGACAATACTCCCAAACATAGATTTTATAAATTCAACAGTGGAACACGAAGACAAGAAAAGTAATGTTAGTTGTCAAAGACTGGGGGATACCCGTTATTGTTCTGACTGCAACACAAACAAACCAGACGCGTAATTGCGGGATCGGAGATGCATCCTGAGGCTAGCTGCGGTGCAGATGGTTGATGGGCGTCTGAGTGAGGCGGGTAATTGTGAGGCTTTTGTGCCCTGTGCCACACCAGTATGTACAACCAGCAGGCAGTGGGGAAGGAGGTCTGTGAAGCCTGGAAGCCCTGGGGAGGTCTCCAGAGGCGTGGAGATTAGCAGCGAGGCCTCAGCACTCCAGGGGGAAAAGAACAGATCCCCAATGCCAGAGTCACGCTTCAGGGTGCCCCGTGCATGGAGGCAGAAAGTGAGGCAAGGATTGCGGCTTCCAGACAGACATCTGCAATGGCCCAGATGTCTCTAGGCCCAGTTCATTTTGCTTTCTCCTTTGGAAACAGAATTGATACTTAAAAAGAAATTTTTTTGAGATAGGGTCTCTAAATTGCTAAATTGCCCAGGCTAGGCTTGCAGCCTTCCTGACCCAGCCTCCCAGAGTGCTGGGATTACAGGCACCCACATCCATAATTGACACACTTTAACCCTAGACCCTGCTATTGCCTCTTCCTGCCTTTTTTGGTGCCTCACCTGGCGGATTTTCCACCACGTCCTCGTGCAGCTTCTGGATGGGACAGTCTGAGTGACTACCTCCAATCCTGGTTCACCAGGCTCATTCCTGTTCTGGAGCAGGAATCCCCCAGCTCCTTTTCCAGGCTGGAGCAGCACATACAGGTAGATGCTCCTGGCTCAGGCCACAGCCTGGGCTCCCTTCCCTAGGTGGTGGTGGTGTGGGGGTGGGCGGGGGACCAGGTGCTGAGGAGGCCCGGGGTGCTGACCTGCCTGGCCCTCTGCACCTCCTCTGCCGGGTGGGCTCTCAGAGGAGGGCAGGCAGTGTCAGGAAGGTTCCGCAGTGAGCATGGGGATCCTCTGCCGGTCCTGCTGTCTCCTGGCCTTCCCGGGGACACACGTCCCTGTTCTAAGCACCCGTCTCTACCATCGCTCCCTGCCTCTGTCTCTGTCTTCCTCGGGAATTTCACCTGTGGTCTCTGGTTATGAGGCTGTAGTGACCCAGGGACCCAGGGCCTGCCCAGGGCCTGCCCTGGGCCACCCTCCCACACCCAAAGGTGGCCTGCTTACCTGGAACCTGTGCCACTGCGGCTTTCCCCAGTGACACGAAGAACCAGTGGGCTATGGCAGGGACCACAGGCTGTAGGTGACGGAGCAGGGCACCCATGTCCTGTCATCCGTTTCCCCTCAGGTGGCCCTGAAGCAGTCACGCGGGGCAGGAGGGGTGATTCTGGAGCTGGACAGGCTCCAGGGTGTCTCTGCCAATGGCTTGGGCTGTTCCTTTCCCCTCCCCACAACACACACACACACACACACACACACCCTACCGTCACACCCTTCCCACCTTAGAAAACAAAAACCCAAACCAGGAGAATGATCAGGAAATTTCCCTTTAATTGTCACAGGGAGAGCGTGCGTGCTGCTTATACTGTTCACCTGAGCATGAGTGTGCTGGTGGCGGAGGCACACGCCCGAGTCTTTACCTGCTGCAGTCCTGGAGGCAACAGATTACTGGCACCCTGACTATAATACGGAGGTCAGCCCCCTGGGCTCCTGTGACCTCTGAGTCCTCAGGTGGAGGAAGCGCCTGTATGACAGGTTCTGAGATGGTACTGCCCAGGAGCAGGAAGTACCCCCTCCGCAGCCTGTGTACAAGGTCTGCAACCTGGCAGGCCGAGGTGTCCCTGCCTACCCTTTACACACACTGTTCTGCCTTTATTTCCTCTTCAGGCCATTGTTTCTGTTCTCTTTTTGGGGGGTACCAGGGATTGAACTCATGACCTTGTGCTTGCCAGGCAGGTGCTTATGCCACTGAGCTATATCCCCAGCCTTGTTTCTGTTCTTTAAAATATGAAGCTCACAGTTCATCACGCCTCAGACATTTATCATTCACATTGTACGTTCCAGAAGCTGAGCAAGGTGGCATGCAGAGGTAAACAAGGCACCGTCCTACACTCCCAAGCTCACTGCTGAGTGGGGAAAGGGGTCTGACCGGCTGTCACTCACCACAGAGGTGCTGGGCTGTCATGGAGGTGGGTTGGAGAGGGCACCAGCTGAGGCGTGGATCCCGGGGGTGTGGGAGGCTCCCTGGGCTTTGAAGCTGTGTGGCATTGCAGGCCCGGTGCTGACCTGAGGGTGAGGAGCCCGTGGAGATGCCTGGGACTCAGGGAGACAAACGCATCAGCAGCATGGGAAAAGACGATTGCAAAATCAAAATGAGCAAATGGTCCCTTAAATGCCTTCAAAATGTGCGATTATGTCGGCAGTCAAGTGCATCTCCACTCAGCTCTTCCACGCCTGTATATAAAATATATCTCCTGTGGCATGTGGGGAGATGGAGTGGGTTTGATATGATTAGGGGCAAGACTGGCACCAAAGTGCCCGAGGACTAGGAAAACTCTCAACCAGCCCTGGTGGCAGGGGTCCCGATGAGGGGGCACAGCACGGACTCCAGTGCAGCAGGTGCAAAGCCAGAGGGGTGGAGCGCAGCTCACCTGCCCAGCTTCTGCAGCGCCTGGGGGGAGGGGTGCACATGTGTGCGTTCATGGCGGGCGCCGTGTACCCACAGGGGCCCAGGACGCAGGAGACCCAGCTGCCTGCCTCCCACAGGATGGAGCGCGAGGGGTCAGCCAGTCCCTGGGCCCGCCTGGCCAGCAGCCCAGGCGCCCCAGATCTGAACCTCACCAGCGACAAGCATCCTTCGCGTCCCGCTGCCTCCCGCGCACCCCTCTGTGGCCACCGCTAGGCGCCACTTGCGCACAACGGCGCATCCCACAATTCACGGAGGTTTGTTTTCCCCTCCAACTCCAGATGGCCTGTCTGGGGACGGCTGCGACCCCTGGGTGCAGGCCGTTGCTGTTTTGATGAGCTGTGCACATATGGATACCCAAACATCTGGAGCGGCCATGTGCTGCCCGGGGCAGGCCAGCCCTGGCGAGCCAATTGGGGAGCCCTGGGGTGCCGGGAGGCCGCAAGGCCCAGCCAGTGAGAGCGGATAAATTATTCATGACCGAATTATTTGTGGTGCAAAGGGGTCCATCAGCTACTTTGATTAAAAATCCAATGAGTAATGAATATGCAAACGCCAGCGACTGCTCCAAGCAACAGATTTGTCAAATTGTCTATACTTCACCGAGATAAAGGGAAATCTCCTGGGGTCTCGAAATTGAAAAACCGCACCGTCAAATCACAGCATTATCTTAATTATCAAATCTCCTTGGCCGTGCAAATACCCTGCGTGAAGCTGAGCAGGGTGACGGGGAGAGAAAAAAATATCAGGGAGAGAGTTGTGTATTTGTCTCTGAAATCGGGTGCTGGCTAGTGAGAAACAGCCGGGTACGGAGCAGAAGTGATTTTAATTCACATGGTGACTCCACAGCCATTTAATTATTTTAATTAGGCTTAATTAGTGGTAAATTTACAATGATATGCTTGATACCTGGCATTAAATCTTTCATGCATAAATGTTTTGTTAAAATGAGGGAAGGCAAGTGGCATTCCGCCAGCAATTACTGCCGAATGTTCTAATGAAGGATTAGGCTTGGCGGTGATTCATAGAGGCAGGCGGGCCCCAAACTTGATTGTGAGACACCCGAGCACCCGCACTCCCATGTGCCCCCCACGTGAGCACCACCCTGCCCTTGTCGCTCCAGGGAAAACCAGCTTAGGAGGAGGCGTGGGATAGGGGGAGCTTTGGGGTGCTGGCTCAGAGTCCAGAGGCTGTCTGTGTGGGAGGTGGTTGGAGGGGCCCCATGTCCCTGGAGAGAGGTTTAATCTGTGCAAAAGGCAGCGGCCACAGGGGGTCACCTGTCACCCTGCAGGCCATTGTCATCTATGGCCCTGGGCAGTGCATGAGCTCTTGTGTTTGCCCGTGCACCCTCGGTGCCCGGCTTGTGCCATGCGGGTTGCCGTGACCACCATGGGCAGAGGCCGTCCTACAGTAGGTGCTGCTGGGCCGAGCTGTGGCCCAGCCTAGGATGAACTTGTTAGCAGCTGCAGAGGCAAAGCTGGGGGCCCGCTTTCCAACAGGTTGCCCATTAAGTCATTCGGAGATCTCAATGAAGCTTCCACCTCCACCCCTTGTCCCAAGACCCAGTGTCCTGCCTCTTCCTACCTGTGGATTCCCCTGTCCAGGACAAGGACTCACTGCTGTCTCTCAACCATCAGCTTCAGCTGCAACGACCCCCCCCCCCCGCCCACTTTTAAAAGGAAACAACCTGGCCAAGATGACAGCAGAAGGACGGGGAGGAGGAAGAGGCGGGGAGGGGAAGGAGAGGAGGAGGCGGAGGAAGGGAAAGGCGCTCTCTCAGCTTGTCAGTGATGCTGTGCTGTCTGCACTGTTCTGACTCCGGCCTCCTGTCTCAGTCCAGCTCTTGATTCCTGGTCACCTCCCCTGGGGGATCCCTGTCATTACCTCAAGCTCCTCTTCATTCAGGGCCGATGCCTCTGGCTCTGCCCTCGCTGCTTCCCCGGAGAGCCCTGATGTTACGTTTCGTAAGCCCATTTAGAATTTCTAGACTACAAGGTTACGTATCTTGGTTTTGGCTTCTCAACAGCCTTGCAGAATGTTCTGCTTCAGCTTTCTTTCCCTTCACAAGGGAAAATGTGACTTATTAATAAGGAGAGTTTAATCTTTTTTTTTTTTTTTCAAAACATTTTTTGCATGTTTGCAGCCAGGAGGTGTTTCTCTCTGCAGTGTGTTCACACCTGGATCCGCTGGAATGGAAGTTCCAGGGGGGCAGGGACCCTGTAAATCCTGACTCCTACTCGCTGCTAAGCTACCATTGTGCTTGGCACACGTGGGACTGTTTCAGTTACACGTCACTCGGACACAACGCCTGACACCAGCAAATGAAGGGAGGATGATTTATTTTGGCTCACAGTTTGTGGAGGTTTCAGTCCGTAGTTGCCTGACTTCGAGGCAGGGCAGCAGGGTGGAGGCACGTGGTGTTGCAAAGCTGCCCATAGTATGCTGCACTGGAAGCAGAGAGCAAAGGGAAGAGCTGAGAAGGGAGAGAAATCCTTCTGAGCCATGCACCCAGGGACGGCCTCTCCCCCGCAGACCCCACCTCCCAACAGGAAGTGAGCTATAGGCTGCGTAATCCAATCACCTTCCAAAAGCTCCACCTGGAAGAGCACGAAGCTCTTGGGGAACAGCCAAATATAAAGGGACCAAAGTGAATCTTAGTTTAATGAATGAATAATTAGATCCTATCCAGCATATAATCACTTCTCCATGGGGATGCTCAAATTCCAAATATAAAATGGTACCGCAACGGCATACCATCACCCTTGTGCACTCCTATATAGTTAAAACCATCTCTGCTTATAATACTGAATACAATGTAAATGTTATGTATGTAGTTGCTATACTGTATTGTTTAGGGAACGATGACAAGAAGTCTGTACATATTCAATATACACCTCGTTTCTTTACTGAACATTTCTGATATGAGGTTGGTTGAATCTTAGATTTGAAGGGTCAGCTGTATTTTGTTACCCATCTTTGCATGTATGTTCATCAAACATATTGGCTTGTGATCTTTGCTTGTAGTATCCTTGTCTGGCTTGGTATCAGAGTAATGCTGGTCCTATGAAACTTGGAAGTATTCACTCTTTTCAATTTTTTTTTTTTTTTTAAATTGGGTTGGTGTTAGTTACCGCTTGTTACATATTTGGTAGACTTTCAGAGTGAGCCCATAAGGTCCTGGAAATTTCTTTGATGGTAGACTTTTTATTGACTACTTTAAAAATTTTTTTAGGGATTTAATCTCTGAACTCATTATTGGTTTGTTCATATTTTCTACTTCTTCATAGTGCAGTCTTGATAAGTTGTGTATTTCTACAGATTTATCCATTTCTTTTAGGTTGTCCAATTTATTGGTGCTTAACTGTTCAGAGAAGTCTTTTTTCTTTGTCTTTCTAACCATTGTAATGTCTCCTCTTTCATTTATAATTTTATTTGAATCTTTTCCTTTGTTTTCTTAGTCTAGCTAAAAGCTTATCAATTTTGTCTTTTTAAAAAATACCAACTCTTCAATTTGTGGATCTTTTCTAGTGTTTTCTGCTATTTAATTTATAGCTGCTTTAATATTTATTATTTTCTTCCTTCTGTTAGCTTAGCTTGTCCTTCTTCTAGTTCATTGAGGTAGAAATTTAGCTTGTTTTTTCGAGGCCTTTTTTTTTTTAATGTAGGAGGGTATTTTTTTTTTTTTTTTTTTGATACCAAAAATTGAACTCAGGACCTTGCGCTTGCCAAGCAGGCACTTGTGCCATTGAGCTATGTCCCCAGCCCAGGAGGGTATTTTTTTTAAAAACAATAAACCTCTCATAGAACTGTTTTTTCTGCACCTCATAAATTTTTCTTTGTTGCGTTTTCATTTCATTTGTCTCAGGATTTTTTTTTTTCCCTTTTATTTGTTCTTTGATCCATTGTTTGTTAAGGAATGTGTTGCTGAATTTTCCTATTTTTCTTCTGTTACTGATCATGTAGTTTCAGAGCAGGGAGAATGACACCAAGGCCCCTTCTTCTGCTAACCGTTCTTCCAGAACATTTCTCAGGCAATGGAACCAAGCAGACTTGCAGAACATCATGGGACGGCAGTTCCTGGGGTAGTAAGGGTACAATGGGGAAGTGGCTGTGATGTGGAGCCTAGATTTCCTCCTCAGGAGTGAATGATTATTTCTGCAGCTGAGCTGGAGTCACCCTCCATGAAGTGCTCTTCACTGGGGAGAATTGCCTCCCCATAGTTACTGTTCTCTGGGGACAGTCCACTTGCAAGGCTGATCAGGGATGGTATGTAAGGGCCCAGCCCACTGCCAGAGGGCAAGGCCATTCTGCAGCCCCATTCTGCTTCTAGAGTGCCCTGTGAGACTGTGGAGCTTTTCTGTTGCTCTTCCCCTTCTGCCAACCCTCCTTCCTTCATCCCATCCCTAGGCACTGGTCCCTGGGGAAGATTCAGAGTCTCATATTCAGGAATAGTCCCATGCAGACATCATCCGTCTGGGTTCCCCATGCTGTGTGCAAGCTAGCAGTTATTCCTTTCCTCATCAGCAGGAAAGAGCTCTGCTCTCTGGCCTGGGTGAAAGAGCTCTGCTCTCTGGCCTGGGTGAAAGAGCTCTGCTCTCTGGCCTCAGGCACCACCCAAGGTAGAATGAACGCAAGTCTGAATCATGGAGCTCATCCTCTTTCTGCCACTTGATTCCCAATTATGGGTGACCAGACTCAGAGCCTCCTTCTGCTCTGCACACCATAGAAGGACTTTTTCATTCTGAGCCACTAACAGCCAAAGAGATCATTCTTACAGACACTGACAGGTAGAGGCATCGCAAAGAACTGGCTGGTCCTCACCATTTTATAGCAAAATCACCCACCCATGCACTATATGCTTCCAAGCACCTTTAGCATCTTATGTGTAAACATGGGGGTAAAGACAGAGCTGATAAGATATTTGAAGATAATTTGAAAGATGATCATGGGAATCAGCAGAAAAGGTATTTAGGACCAAAAAAGTGCAAGGTAAGTGGGAAATAATAACTTCAAATAAAAAGGAAAATCCCAGAGGGATGAGCAAAGATATATCATCTATGCAACCAAAACAGGATGCTATACAAAAGGAACAGTCAGAGAGATTTCTGGATACAGTGGTACCTCCGTTCATGAACTTACTTCTTTCCGTAATTCTTGTTGCAGACTGAATTGTATGAGAACTAAATCAAATTTCTCCATAAGATCAGCATGGAACCTAACCACTGAATTTGACTTGGTTCTCATCCAATTTGGTTTGTGACCAGAATCATGGAAAGAATTAAGTCCATGAACTGAGTATTAAAACTCTCATGCCAGAAATAACAACTGCAACACAACAGTGATATTGTTATATGTGGAGGAGGGGAAGGGAGAAGTATATGGATGCATGGGTGAGTGTGAGTGTGGATGAGTGTGCATGTGTGTGTGAATGAAGGTGTTGTGGCTTAGATCTGTATCCCCTCACCAAAGCCTCATGCTCTCAGCAGGGCTTGTGGAAGGTCATTGAGTACAGCCATGGCAGTGCTATAGCTAACTTGCTCTTAGGAAGTGGGTCCTGGTTGGAGGTGGGTCACTGTGGGTGTGGCCTGGAAGGTTTTATCTCCCTACTCAGCTCCTCCCTGCTCTCTCTGCTTCCTGGTCTCCATGACATGAGCAGTTCTCTTCCCTGTCAGACCCTTCCACCATGCACTTCCTGCCTTGGAGCCAGCTGACTATGGATTGAACCCTCTAAAAACACTTAAGTCCAAACAAATCTCTCCTCCTCCTGTAAATTGTGGGTGTCAGGTATTGTGGATCTCAGTGACAAAGTATCTAAGACAAGGGATTTTTTTTTTTTTTAAACAAGCAAAACCTTACCTTCCACAGAAGGAAGATTTTAGGTCCACATTTTTTTAAAAATCAAGAACTGTAAGTGTAACCATTTTCCTTAGACATATGAAATGAAATACAGTAAGAAATGGCTTAAAAATAAAAATGAATTGCTCCTAGCTTTTGGGAAGTCAGGACTGAGGAAGGCAAAGAGCAGGGATTGCTGCTTTTTGTGCAATGACTTGACAGTTTAAATTATAACATTTGTATGACCTTGTTAAAAAATGTACATTAAATTTAATATTAGTTACAATGGAGTTTGAAAGCTGAAAAACCTGGGCTAAGCTCTACGGTCTGTTCCCTGGGTAACCTTAGGTAAGTGCCTCAGTTTCCTCATCTATAAAAAGGAGGCCAGACCAGCTACATCCTTGAGCTGTTCTGAGAATTCTGCCTAATAGTAATTAGAGCAGGTTGCCATCTGGCAAAGCCTGGGCATACGAATTGCCCAGGGTTATGGGGAGCAAACTGCTTACTGCTGGGCTTGCCTACAGGAAGAGGCGGTGTTTAAAATGGCACAGCCCTTTGGGTTGTATAGGCTTTCGACATCTCTTGCTAAGACAGATTGTCTCATCAGAAATACCAACATATCTGGATGATTTACAAACCAGCCACCAGCTAAATTTGCTGCCTCTCAAAATAGCACTGGGATGTCTCTGACAGGTCCACCCCAAATGAATTCATGGAGGGGCCTGCAGGACACCCAGTACCCTCTGTCCCCAGGCTCTTCCCTCCTGGATCTCCCCAGGGGAGGGGCTGAGAACCCCACCAACTGGCCAAGCGTACCTCCCGTGCAACCGCCCACTGTCAGGGAAGATGTGCATTTGAACGTGGAGTTCAGCATTAAGCTGAGAAGGAACGTTCTCGCAGGGAATTAATGTAGAAACCAGACCTTAAAGAAGCATATTTTGGGAAGTGATGACATCCTAGCTCTTCTAAAATTATATCGCACACATGAATAGAGTTGGACTCTGTTACGCACGGGGGCGGCCGCCCATCCACAGGCCCTGTTCTGGGCTCCGATGGCGCCTGCGCGCTCACAGGCAGAGGTAGGGGTGCAGAGTGGGCGGTCCCCAGTCCACGCAGGAAATTTTCTCTAACTCCTACGTGCCACACATCGCCCCTTCCCAGTAACCCCACACTCGGGGAAGTTCACACCTTGTGCCAACAAGGACCTTCGTCCTCCAACATTAACCATGTGCTCGTGAGAGGGGACTCTTAGGGAAAAGACTTCCTCCCGCCTGTGAACTTGGTCCTACTCCCACCCTCTCAAATATGGCACAGCAGGGGCTCGGGATTTAGCTCAGCGGCAAAGCGCCTGCCTGGCAAGCGCAAGGTCGTGAGTTTGGTTCCCGGTACTGGAGAAAAACCAAAAAAACCAAAAACAATCAAATATGGCACAGCAGTGAGTGGAGACTCTTTCCCCGATGGCCCTTTATTTATAGGAAGTCTTATTTGCCATTTCCTAAAGTGTGTTCCATGGCACGCTCTCCTCTGGTGCCCTGCCAGCTGTGTGCTGGAAGACAGGGTGCAGGCAGGTTGGGGACCTGATGACCGGTCCATGACCAGGCCATGCCCACCCCGGGGTCCAGGGTGCCCTGCTCATCAGACCTGTGCAACCTCACGGTGTTCTTCCAGTGGGTGCCGTACGGGATTCGTGTGGGGACCAGTGGTGCCCAGAATGAGCTCTGCCGTAGGCACCTTGCAATCAGCCTCAGAAACCAACAAGGGACAGATCAGGACTTCGCACTCCCACAGAGCTGATAGTTAGACATTGGCCAGCACCTGCTCCGTCAGGTGAAAGCCACCAGACAGCGGATGGCCAGCGCTTTCCTCGTCTCTGGATCTCTGCTCCCATCTGCTTGAACCCCACAGTCTTTTTCTGCCTTGAGACAGGGCACAGGCGCCTCTTCTCTGAATGCCCCTCCGGGTTCAACATACCCTGCCAGGTTGCTGATTTCCTGGAGGTCAAGATTCCCCACTCTCCCTCCACCTTGCCGGCTGCTCAGGCTCAAGGGCCCCCATGTGGCCAGTGCCCTTTCAGCTGGGAGCTTCTGCTTCTAGAAGTGGACACCAGCCTGGGCTGAGGAGCCATGGAGCCCACACAAGGCTAGAGGGGCCTTCCCAGGGTCCCTCTGGAGAGGGCAGGTTGGGGTTCAAGTGCAGTGTGAGTCCTGCCTCCTCTGCAACCTTGAGGAATCCCAGCTGTAACCTTGGGAAGCAGTAGGGCTTGGCCGCATGGTCTTTGCTGAGATTAAATCAGCAGACACAGTGAGGTACAAAGGACGCTTGCTGCCTGGCTCTCAAGTGCGCCTCAAAGGGCAGCCTTCCTAAGTGCTGTTCTTATCATCTCTGTTTTGCTCGCCCTACTGCCCCTATTGCTTCAGCGCATGTGCTTGGTGCCAGCCCAGCCCCCACTAGCTGGCTAGCAGAGGCAGGGAAGGGGCAGTCTATGCTCAGTGTGACCTCCCAGTAGCTTGATTGGAGGGTTGGAAGAGGGCCTCCAAGGTACAGCATCTAATGACATGGAGAAGTAGGAAGAGATGAGATAGGTAGACAAGAAGGACAAGAAATACACAGCCTTCAATGCTAGCCCAAGCTTTGATTTGAAAAAAAAAAAAAAAAAAAAAAGCCCAAGATTTGAAGCAGGAAAGGAACATTCTAGTGGGACACCGCTCTTCAGCAAATGCGTGAGCTTGAAGATGATTACAAGTCTTGCTTCATGTTTCTCAGCAGCCGCGGTTGATGCCTATTTGTGATTGCCAAGTGCCTATTTCCCCTTCTTGATATTGGCAGCCATGCGGCTCAGCTGAGTCATTCTGATTGATCAGAGATCGGACTGTGACCCAGGCAGACCAACGAAAGCTGCCTGTGTTTCCTGAATTTGTGCTCTGCCCTTCTCTCTGCCTCAAAGGCCCATGTAAACTTGGGAATGCTAGGGGATCACCGATGTCACCACACAGAGAGAGCTGTCCTAGGAATGAGGTCAGCATGGAGGAAAGCAGAGACCTCCGCTCCTGGGGACAGGTACCTAACAAACCTGAGCTCCCTCCCTGAGAAAGTTCCTTTAAAATTATATATGCATGATAAGAAAGACATATAACATACATATCTGAGCTTGCAGTAAATTATGGGGAATCACAAGGTGTCCAAGAAATAAAGATCAAACAAAGTGAGAGTGTTTGGCCTGTAAATGTAGACTTGTAGCTGCCTGTGGGAGCAGGGGACAGGCTTTGCTCCTGTGCTGAGTTTGAAAGGAGAACTATGGCCAAAGGTTGAATTCTTCAAGCACTGTGTGTGCAACCAGGCAAACACTGCAAGCTAGAACACAACAAGCGCAGGTCTGAGTTCTTTGCATGAAGAGTCGCCCCTGGTAGTTTCTAGTGCGAGTTCAGGTCTTGTGAGGGGTTGCGATGTGTTATGGCATCCACCACCTTCATGATCCAGGGATCTTTAAATCTATAAATTAACATAGAATGATGATAAGATGGATAAGGATAACCCTTAGGAGCTGGGCCAGAGACACTTGGGTAACGCACTATCAACCCAAAGGCTTTTCCACAGATAAAACTCCATCAAAAGTAGCCGTATAATCTTACAAAACAAAATACAAAAGGAAGCTGCCTGCCAAACATAATGAATCATAGACAAGGGCTCTATCTACAGCAGATATCCACCAAGAGACACAATAATAACAACATCAGACCCCAACACCTTCCACTCACAAGGACCCCAGGGAGCAGAACTATCAGTCAATAAAAATGTGTGCTGAAAATGAATTCATGCAGAAAGGGAAAATTCAATAACATAAGAAAAAAACCATGAAAATACAAGAAAATAATTTTAACGTTGCAACAATAAATCAACAGAATTACTATAAATGAAGAAACCATACCCATTGTTATAAATGAGTTTCAGAACAGATTAGACACAGTTGGAGAGAGGATTCAAGAACTTGAGAATACATCTGCGGAAAATACTTAGTGTGTAGAGGGTTTTAGATGATGTCACAGGTGTATTTCAGAATTACTGATCAACACTGGTCATCAGACTCAGGAGCCACAAGTAGTCCCAATCAGGGTGGATGAAATTAAATTCAATTTATGAACATTGTGTTAGTCAATTCTTTCATTCCTGAGATCAAATACCTGAGAAAAACAACTTAAAAAAGGAAAACTTTATTTTGGCTCACGGTTCCCGAGGTTCCAGTCCATGGGCCACTGGCTCCATTGGTTTTAGACCTGAGGCAGGGCAAAAACATCATGGCAGAAGGGGATGATAGAAGAAAGCTGCTCACTTCATGGCAACTGGGAAGTAGAGAGACAGAGAAAAAAGAAAAAAAAAAAAACAAAAAAAACAGAAAGGAAGGGACCAGGGTCCAGATATAGTCCCCAAGGTCATGCCCTCCCCCAGTGCCTTTAACTAGGCTTCACCTCATGCTTCTATTTCCTCCCAGTAATATCATCAAATGGTGCTATTATGGTGAATTAACTCACTGATGAAGTTAGAGTCCCCACAATCCAATCATTTACCCAAAGCCCACCTTCTGAAGATGGGAGTTCTTGGAGAGTCATTTAGATCTAAACTATAACAAGCATCACACATTTCATTAAACTACAGAGCACCACCAACAAAGAAGAAATCTCAAAAGCAAAAAGAGGAGAAGCTCATTCTAAAGGAATAACAATGCATAACTATAGAAGTAATAGCAACTTTCAGTAACAACTAATTACAGAAATAAGGAAAAATATGGAATCATGTCTTTAAATAAATAATTGATTAAAAAAACTCCAAACTGTCAAATTAGAATCTAATCATGAATCAGACAAAAGAAGAATGAAGGCATGCCAAACATACACAAGCAGGACTTCCTGTTAGCAGTTCCTCTTTGAAAGATCTACTACACGCTTATATTAAGAAGGAAGTTCTAACCAGAAGCTGAGCTGCTAAAAGACTGAGTTGCTGAAAGAAATGGTAAGCCAAGAAACATGATAAGCACAGGATGAATCCAATTAAGAATTCCTATGTGAAGCAAGCATGATGGTGCACACCTATAATCTCAACACTCAGGAGGCTGAGGCAGGAGGATTGCTGCAAGTTTGAGAACAATCTAGGCTACATAGTGAGACCCTGTCTCAAAACAAAACAAAACAAAACAAAGCAAAGCAAAGCAAAACAAAACAAAACAAAACAAAACAAAACAAGAGGGGCTGGGGATTTAGCTCAGTGGCAAAGTGCCTGCCTGGCAAGCGCAAGGTCGTGAGTTCGGTTCC
>NW_004955450.1:6737185-6745051 GCF_000276665.1 Chinchilla lanigera
TGTTGAGTAATGTAAAAAAAAAAAAAAAAAAAAAAACAAAACAAGAATTTCTATATGAAACTATAGTGATCACGTTAAATAATTATGGGTTATAAACAACACAAACCTGAAATATTAGACAAGAATAACATGAAAGATGAAAAGAAGTCAGTGGTGGTTGAAATATTGTAAGCTTTTATTCTGCTTGATGATATGAATCTTTATTAACTTCAGACTTTATTAAATCAAGTCTACATACTAAAAAGTTAAGGACACCCTCTAAAAAATATGTATAAGTTACAAACCAGTAAATGTATGAAAAGTACATTCAATCAAATAGAAAGAAGAAAAAGAAGCCTAGAAAAGGGAGAATACAAAAAGTAAAATGGCATAAATAAACCTGAGTAGGTTGGTAGGCGTCTTACATTTCATTGGATTTAAATCTCTAGATGAGGTACAGAGGTTATCAGAGTGAATGTTTCCAACCTTCTGGCCTCTGTGTTGTTTAGAAGATACACATAAACAAGAACCCTGACCAGTCAGAAGGTAAAGGATGGGAGAAGTTACCATGGGGGATTGCAGAGTTGAGAGAGAGAGGCAAAGAAAGGTCTGGTCTCGGGGACAGCAAGCGGGAGCCTGGGCCAGGGCCCCCTCCCTGCCATCGTGAGAGTCATGTGAGCTGGATGTTCTGACCTACAGCCCGAAGGTGACAGACTGGGACAGATGTGGACACATGCAGCCACCCTAAGAGGCGAAGAATGTGAGGTTTAGGAAAAATGAATCTGAGGGTGAGTGGAGGAAGGGACAGAGGGGACAGTGGGAATAGGCAGTGGACAGGGTGG
This sequence comes from Chinchilla lanigera, assembly GCF_000276665.1. Lineage (NCBI taxonomy): Eukaryota > Metazoa > Chordata > Mammalia > Rodentia > Chinchillidae > Chinchilla > Chinchilla lanigera. The sequence continues at coordinate 6,738,007 of NW_004955450.1, forward strand.
GACTCTGGGCAGGAGGATGAGGAGCCACACTTAGGAGGTGGCAATAAAACCGGAGCTGGATGGGAAGGGTGCTGGGGACCTGCATTAGAAGCTGGGTCTATCTCCCCTTCAGAATGCTCAGCATATAGCCCCGGAGAGGATGCTAGGGCTAGTGACACACTCGCCGAGGGACTGCCTTGTCCTCCTGAAAACATTTCCAGGTGTCCAGCTGTCTTGGTTACTTTTTTGTCGTTGCTGAGACAAAATACCTAACGCCCAAAGTGAAGGAAGGAAAGGTTTATTTAGCTTACAATTTGTGGAGGTTTTAGTCCATACTTGGCTGGCTCCGATGCAGAAGGTAGCAAAGCAACAAGAGCAAAGTGCGGAATGGCAGCCGAACAGCAATGCAGCCAGAGCAAACCGGGAGGAATGGCGGCAAGCAGCTTCTTTTTCCCTGCTTTACTTTGTAAACAGGTTACCCCCACCTAAGGGGCGTGTAGCTCTCACATAATCTTTGTCCTCCTCTTCCACAGGCTCAGGATGTATACAAAGTAAGCACTCTGGCTTCCTGCTAAGTCACTTAACCAAATCTCTATATTCCCCAAGTTGACACAATGTATCAACCATAACACCAGCCAACATGAAAAAACCAAACCAAACCATTTTAAAACTAAATGAAAAGCATTAAGAAACAAAACAGCAAGAGGAGTGCTCTAGTCACACCTGAGGTCGAGTGCCAGGATCTGGAAGGAACTAATGCAGCCACAAAACCTCCGTGGACATACAGAGAGACAGACTTATGTCCGAGACACCTGATGTGAGTTTCTAGGCAGAAACACAAGGCCATGGCTGTGTGGGGATGGGACACCCAGGGACAACTCTGCCTTTCTGAGTTTCATTTTTTCTTACCTTAAATAAGGGTTTTTTTTGTTTTTTTTTTTTTTCCATTTCTGTGGGAGGCTGAGGCAGGAGGATTATGAGTTCTAGCCTAGCCTGGGCAACTTAGCCAGACCTTTCTCAAAATAAAAAAATTAAAAAGTGCTAGGGATGTAACTCAGGGCAAAGGCCCTGAGTTCAACCCCCAAGAGCACCAAAAACAAAACAAAACAAAAAAAACAGAAAAAGAGACTATTAGGACCAGTTCTCTGACATCCCTTCTCATTTTGAAATTCTGTGAGTTCTGGGGAGTGGATTTTTTTTTTTTTTACATGTAGGATACCTGAGTCGAGAGATATGTGTGTTTTTTTCTATGCCTGTAAGTTGTAGATGGGGGGATGAAAGGAGAGAAACAGAGATTGACACCCACCAGCCCACACGCTGGCCGTGCTCTCCTGTGGAGTCCAGTGTGTCCCTATCTGTGGACCAGCTGGCGTGTGCACATGGTTCCTTCCTTCCACCCTCTCCTCCTCTGGCTACACCCTCTTTTCCTTCCTGGAACTGTGAGACGCATGAACATTTCTCAGTTCCGTGATGTTTTCAGCAGGAGGATGGAGCCAAATAATGGTGTTTCCAGTTATTACTCTGATGAATCACAGGGGAACAGCCTTCACCAAGGTAGAACGCCTTGCATAAAATATGTTCATTCAATTAAAAAAAAAAGAAATTGAAAAATAAGATACTGCCAACATGGGGCTCTGAGTTATGTAGGGTTTATGCAGTGATTCAATTTGCAATTCAAGCAAGAAATGCGCCAGAAAGGCACCTGTGCGCAAGCTCCCCGGGGCTGGGGGAGGGTTCCCACTGCCAAATGAAAATCCTGTGCCTCAGAAGTTTCTGGAATGGGGAAGGGGAAGTGCAGTCAGTCCTTGGCTTCCCCCAGGATACTTGGAGCAGGAGATTTTGTGCTAGGGTGCTGTAGCCTTCAGTTGCGAGAGCTGGTTGTCTTGCGACCTCTACTGCCTAGGAGGCCATGTTTGTACCCTGTGTATTCCTACCTTGTCGCTGATTAGCTCAGGCGACACACTCATACTCACTGTCATTGCCTGTCAGTGTCACTGCCCCCAAGCCCTGCACTCTTGTACCTTGAGAATACCAGCTCCAACCACCAGCAGGATTTTGGTTGCAAGCAACAGAAAGGAATCCTGATGAATTTAAGCCAAAGGGAAATTAAGGTTCACAGAACCAAGATAAATAGGAGGAGATCTCTGGAGAACAGAAAAAGGAGTTTCAAGAATCAGTTTTCTGGCCCTACCTCTTCTATCTGATGCTGTAATCCAAGGCCTCCGGCAAACAGAGAGTCACACAAGGCTGGGAAAAGGATCAACATCCATCACTCCTCACATTCTCCTGGCTCAAGATCCTCAGTGAAATGAGAGTGGTCCCAGGGAAGACTCTGATTGGCTGAGCCAGTCTACTCACAGACCAATCACATTTGCCAGAGGACCAAAGATACACCATTAGCCACCTGGTGGTCTGAGAGGTGGACATCTTTACAAGATGAAGTAGCTGAAAGAAGAAATAGGAGAGGAGGAGATAACAGTAATTACTAGAGCCCAAGGTCAAAGGCAAAAAATCTCACCCAGCAGAGGCCAGATTTGACCTCAGGCTCTGGCTCACTCTGGCCTTCCCAGATCTGGAGCAGGCCCTTGGAGAAGGCGTTTCATCCCGAGCAACTCTGAGTCTATTTACTAATCACCCCCGAGAAGGCGGCTGCTGGAATACATTAGGATAACTCGAGTGTAAGATTTTAATGACAAAACATTGAGACCTCAGGAGACCCGCATCCTGGGGTGGATCAATTCACATACCTTTCACTCAGACCCAAGTGACTGAAAATCATTTTGTTCCCTGAGCTTTTAAAGGTCAGGAGTTGAATGCTTCAAGAAAATCTCTTTCTCTATCACAGGAAACCTCTCGCATTTAGTGGCCTGTCAATCAGGAGCCCCCCAGGAGGCTGCAGAAACGGAGTGCAGAAAAAATACAGGCTGTGTTCTTTCTTCCTTTCCCAGGTCTCTTTTGGCCAGCTGGGTTGTATGTACATGGTGTCGGGGTGCTGGCTAGGGGGCCCCAGATAAACTCAGGGTGGAGCTGTGGTACGGCCCCCCGTTCGAGCTCTGAGGGCAATGCAACCTTCACTTTTGCCATCCCAAAGGGATCTGCTGCAGCCAGTCTCTCTGAGCGGGACGAGACAGGGAAGAAAGACCAGGGTCCCCTCTGAGGTGGGGGTGCCTCCCCAGTCCCCCACAGTGTCCCAGTCATCTCTGCAAGAAAACCCTCTTCTTCCAGGCTGCTCCTGTAGGCAGGGCAGGTGTTCAAGATGCAGATGAAGCCGTGTGTCTGTACTCCAGCTTGGCAGGGACTTCGGAGCTCTGAGTCCCCTCTACTAACTGGCCTGCTACTTAAAGACATGCAAATGGAGGGACATTGTCTGTCGAATGGGGCCTAATCCCTTTATTCCCACCTGCCAGCCAGGCCAGCCTTTTCTAAACCAGTTTTGGCTGCAAGACAGCTGGGAGGTGCTAATGGGGGGGTTGCCTGGCAACCATGTGGGATGCAGGGGCCTCGCCTCCTTGCTCACATCCAAGACCCTGGGCCCTCAAAAGACTGTGGTTGTGTGGGGCTTGATCAGAGCTCTCTCCGAGGAGCCTCAGTTTCCCCACCACTGAGTGCAGAGTATCTACAGTGTTTCCCTGCCAGGAGGAGGCCATACTTAAGCCGAGCTTCATCACCAGCTCCAGCTCAGCCCAAGCAGCTCTGTTCTTGATTAAAAACAACTCAAAGAAGGCCAGGTGGAGTGGTACACAGCTGTCATCCCAGCGCTTGGGAGGCTGAGGCAGGAGGATCGCCAGAGTTTGAGGCCAGCCTGGGCTACACAGTGAGCTCAAGGCCAGCCTGAAGTGCGCAGTGAGACCCTGTCTCAAAAAACCAAAAATTAAAAAACAAAAACAAAAACAAAACCCCCAAAACAAAACAGCCCAAAGGTCCACCTGCCAGTACAACTATTTGAAAGGCGTTAGGCTCAACGACCCGCCAGGCCCTTCCCACCTCTGGGGCTGTGGTGCCTGCCAGGGACTTTGTCAGATAAGCGAGCGTAGATGGTTGCATCCCTGTGCTTCATGCAAGGCAGAAACGGGACCCAGAGAGGGTGATCAAGTTTCTCAGCGTCACACAGCCACTGTCATGCTGCTATGGACTGTCCTCTGCACGTGGGGATAGGAGGGAGAGAACTGTGCCCCAACCGGGTTCCAGCACTGACACTGTGTGCGAAGAACTGGTGGGAGAGTTTGGCGTTCAGTTTGCCTGGCTTCTGGATCAAGATGATGCCCACACTGACCTGGGATTGCCGGTCAAGCTTGTGTGTGTGTGGTTGTGTGTATGTGTGTGAGAGAGAGAGAGAAAGAGAGGGAGGGAGGATAATGCCCTACTCAGCTGTCTTCCCTTTTAACAGGTCTGTGGGTCAGATGGCACCCTGGCGTGTCCCCAGGACACCCTCGGGTGTGCATGTACAGGCCGTGAGGGCTGCCCGGCCAGGCGTACAGCCTGGCACTGATATGAAGGGGACTCTTGAGATTTCACAGTTCCGTCTTTGCCACCGGGCTCCTGCCATGGGGGGCGGTGTCTACATAGCTGGCCCACTCCAGACAGGGCATGCCAACAGCTCAGGTGCACAGTTGCCACACCTGAGGACTGCAGAATTGCAGCCGATCTGGTCTCAGATGGAGGTTCCGGAGCCCCTCCCTGGATATCATGGTAATTTGATAGAGGCTGCTTGGTTTTGTGCAAAGATTCACAAGGGGGCTGGGGATGTAGCTCAGTGGAACAGCGCCTGCCTGGCAAGCACAAGGTCCTGAGTTCAATTCCTGATATCAAAATAATGATAATAATAATAATAATAATAATTATACAAGATTCACAAGAGCATCAGGGGACCCCCTCTCTCCCCTGGTGGCCACCTAGTCCCTCCATCCTTCAGCAGGACCAGGGGAGGCTGGGCCAGTGATTCCCTGACTCCCTCTGAGCTCTGACTTCCAGGTTGCCAGGAGTTTCTGGGCCCCAGCTCGGTCCCAGGCTGAATGATAGCTCATCAGCTTCTACAGAGAGAGGGAAAAAATTTGCAGAGAACCGTGAATTTGACTATTTTCTAACTAAAGCCTGAGATGCCAGAGGGGATATTAACTATCTGTGGGATTTATCGATCTCTGGGTCTCAGGCTGCCAGGGAAACAATTAGAGGTCAATACGCAACACAAAATGAAATTTGCAGCTGTCAGATCAACCATTTGGAAATATTTCCTTGTCCTTTACCTCCATTCGCTGCCAGGAGAAATCCTTTTGGGGAGCAGAGCTGACTCGGTGCTGGGGAGCCACACGTGGTGTTGCAGAGGGGGAGCCCCCAGATGCCAATTAGCTAGGACACTGGTCCAGGTGGCTTGGGGTCCCACCCTGCCCCAGCCTGCCCTGCCACCTACTCTCTGTGGGGTCACCCCTTTCATGGGCTTGGTGGGGATCTTTCCTTGTCTGAAAAATGCCCTCCTGGGTGTGGGCGTCGCTCTCTACTTCTGTTCTGTTTGACTGCAGCCACAAAAGATTCTGTGTGACACCTTCCTCCTTGAGCCACTCGGAGCTGTAAAATGACAAACAATTCTTTGTTGTCTCCTTTCCCCACTTCTAGGCCCATTTTTCCTCCCCCGGCATCCTGCCCTGCGCTTGACCTCGGGCTCGCCTTGCGATCAGCCCTTTGGTAGGTGAGATGGCGTAGCACTTGCACGTACCTGAGCAGAGCCTGCTGCGTACCTTCACTCATCTCTGGGACCTGTATCGACGCTGTGTGAACAGTTGCTGTTGCTTAGGGAATAACGACAGGAAAAGTGTGGATGTGTGTGGGGTAGATGCAGTCCTTCTTTCTGAATGTTCCGAACTGTGGTTAGTTGCATGCATGGGTGTGGACCGAACGGAGGTGGAGGGTCAGTTGTTCTTAACATTTTGCCGGGGAAGCCAGGAGATACTGGACACGGTGGCCCTGGGAAGTAGACTTCAGACTTTGGGGTTCCTAGGAGCAGGAAGTAGTTTCCATGGAATGGGGGAGGGGTGCTCTCTGATCCTCCATCCTCACGCCAGCCATCAAATACTTGAAATTCTCCACCAGGCAGAGGTGGGCAGTCTCCTTGACTGCAGGACTCAGAGCCCTTCTGGTCCCCATAGCGTCCCCATAGCTCAGGCTTTATGCCCTGGGACACGGTGGGGGGCCACTGAGCACTGAGGCAGAAACCCCAGGGGAAGGGTCTGGCAGAGGAAAGCCACTTACCTTATGGCCTCCAGCCAGGTCCCACTTCCTAACAGCCCCTCAGCGTGGACTTTGGGGCAGATGAATGAATCTGCAGAGAAGTCCAGCACCCCCCATGACCAAAGCGCCTTCTAAAAGCCCTTCTAAAAGCCCTTCTCTGACTGCATGCGAGCTGCATGAGAGACTGCAATCTAGAGCCTAACCGTACCACTGGTCTTGCTGTTAGCACCCTCCATGTGCCCCACTACAGCTGTCGCTTTCCGGTGGTTCTCTCTGCCTCTCACTAACCATATGCACCTCTAGCCAGCCCCACCCACCACCACCCTAACCCCTCACACCCGCAGCCCTCAACCTTTATGGGTGCAACTCTTCATACTCCGGGAAGTGGTAACAGTCACTCAATGCTGTGAATACGGAGTGATACACTTATAAGTGTGAATTTGATGATCCACAAATCATATCTCAATATGGCTGTTACTTTAAAAAGGAAGAAGAAGAATAGGAGGAGGAGGAGGAGAAGGAGAAGGAGGAGGAGGAGGAAAAGGAGGAGGAGGAAAAGGAGAAGGAGGAGAAGAAGGAGGAGGAGAAGGAGAAGAAGAAGGAGGAGGAGGAGGAGAAGGAGAAGGAGGAGGAGAAGGAGGAGAAGGAGGAGGAGAAGGAGGAGAAGGAGGAGGAGAAGAAGGAGAAGAAGGAGGAAAAAGAGGAGGAGAAGGAGGAGAGGAAGGAGGAGAAGGAGGAGAAGGAGGAAAAGAAGGAGAAGAAGGAGGAGAAGGAGGAAAAAGAGGAGGAGAAGGAGGAGGAGAGGAAGGAGGAGAAGGAGGAGAAGGAGGAAAAGAAGGAGAAG
>NW_004955450.1:6745151-6846444 GCF_000276665.1 Chinchilla lanigera
AGAAGGAGAAGAAGGAGGAGAAGGAGGAAAAAGAGGAGGAGAAGGAGGAGGAGAGGAAGGAGGAGAAGGAGGAGAAGGAGGAAAAGAAGGAGAAGGAGGAGGAGGAGAAGGAAAAGGAGAAGGAGAAGAAGGAGAAGGAGGAGAAGGAGGAGAAGGAGGACGAGGATAAGGAGAAGAAGGAGGAGGAGGAGAAGGAGAAGAAGGAGAAGGAGAAGGAGAAGGAGAAGAAGAAAAACAACCCCCTGGATACCCCTCTTGTTTATTGCAGTGCTTCTGTAATGTTCCTGCCAATGGAGAGGTTAAGGTGCTCCAGTTCCGAAGTAGGCTGAGGTTGTCTGTCTCAACCACTTGTCCATTCATTCATTCATTCATTCCATGCAGTCATGCGCTTGCTTTGTTGTTTGTTCTGTGAGTATTTATTGCACATCTTCGTGGGTCAGAAATACAGTGATAATTAAAATAGGTAGAAGCCGACTCTCACACACCTTTGACAAGCAGTTTCCTGGAAGTTTCAGGTTTTAGTTGAAAACTGTGGTGTGTTTTGCACGCTAGTCAGCGATGTGCCTGGGACCATTTCGACATAACATTATTCCCAAGTTTTTCCTTGTGGCCAGGGCTCTGCGTACCGCACCCCCCTGCTCCCCTAGGGGTGGACTCTCCAACATCTTGCCATCCTGTCCTTCTTGGGGAGCACATGAATTGAGGGGCTGTCCTCATTTCAGAGGGATGGGCGTGAGGTGACTGTTTTGTCCTTCTTACCTGGGATCGCTTCAGGGGGGGACATCACCCACTTACAGCTCTTGAGACAGAAAACTGACAGCTTCTTGACAGAGTCTTTTGGGGAACTGAGCTCTTTTTTTCTTCCTTCCTGCTAGGAATGAACAAGAAAGCCCTTGCCCTTGGCTGCTGTTGGCAGACGCCTTACCTCTGCAAGAACCAAGCAGATAAACAGAGTTGAGGAAATCACTAGAAATGGATGAGTTAGAGCCTGGATAGAACTGAGCCTGAAGCCCACACAAGTATAGGAGTTGAGATGTTAGCTAAGTTTTCAGTAAGCCACGCTTGTGCAGAGCTCTTCCCGGAGGTTACACGACATTCCCTGAATTCTTCGAAACTTTTCCTAAACACCTTTCAGTGTCCCAGAGCAGGAGAAGGGAAGGAGGAGGAGGTTGGAGTCCTCCTAGCAAGAGGGGCTGCCGGGGACGGGCCGAGCTGAAAGGATGGGGCTTCCCCAAGGGCTTCCGCAGGACTCGGGTTGGAAATGTGCAGGCTGCAGGAGACGGACAGTGAGGAGCAGGGTGGAGAGAGGCAGTGGGAGTTCGGAGGGAAAGGTAGAGGAAGCCAGTGGCCGGGAAGAAGAGGAGAGAGAGTGGGGAACGAGCGGGAGAGGAGGTGAACAGGAAGAGGGCAAAGCCGGAGGCCGCGAGGTCCAGGAGGAGCAGGAAGGAGGCTGAGGGCTGCAGGAGCCAATGGCGCTGCGGGGGTGCAGAGCGGTTCCGGCGGGAGCAATTTCCTCAATAGCACTTTACCATACAAGTGATTCTCATCACAGCTGGCGCTAGGTGGGTTGGGAGCGGCAGTAAAAAAAACAGTTTCATTTTAAAAAAAGGAAACAAAAAACATCCAGCTTATTTGAAAATGCTGTGCACACATGCTTCTTCGGGCCCTGGTGGGAGAGGCCAGGATAGGCAGACAGCTTTGTGGAGAGGGGGATAGATGCCCAGTGACTGTGCGCACACACACGCGCGCCCGCGCGCACACACACACGTACACACGCACACACACACGTACACACACACACACACATACACACGCACGCGCACACACGCATGTGCGTGCATAGATGCATCGTCCACAGGAAACGGGTCTCCCGGGCAGGGGCTGAACTGTTGGTGGAGGCCAGCCGGTGGGGCTGGCGGTCAGCACACGGGGAGCTGGGGACCCGGAGGAGTGGGGACGCCTCTGGGCCCTGTGCTCGGCCCCCTGTGCATCCCTGTCCTCAGCAGGGCTTGTCAGCCCGGCCGGCTGGTTTGACAGCACAGCCTCAGGAGGAGAGGTCGCATGTAGCCAAGGACCCCCCAGAAGATCAGAGAATACCGGAGTCTGCGCGGCCAGAGGCTGCAGAGATGGTCTGAGGAGTAGCCTGGGGGCTGTGCTGTTTGGAGCCCTGGGGTCCTGGGAGGCACCATTGTGATGCACATGGGGTGTGGCTGGTCATCTGCTGCGGCCCAGATCACCTGGGTGCCATTTTGATATTCTGTTCGGTTTTCGGTGTCATTTCATACTGGGGTTTCACCAGTTTGTTTTTAACCATATATAAGACAAATGATGCAAAAGGGGTGTGGGGATTTCTGATTAAGTCCAACCCATCCTACAGATGGAGAAACTGAGACCCCACAAGATCCTTTAGCTGGCTGGTGACAGAGTCCAGTGAAGGGGCTATTCATGCAGCTGCTTGTCCTCTGCTTATTTCTTGAGCTCCTGCAGTTCCTGGGTGCTGGGGGTGGGAGTCTTCACTGCTCACACCCACAGGTCAGGGATGTGGGCTCAGGCCTAAGGCTCTTCTGATCTCTCCCATTGAATCTTCCTAGCCAGGAAGCCAGGCCGTCCTTGCTGGGCTTATCTATTATCTCTGTAACATATTTGTTGATTCTAAGTACCTGGGAGGGGAGCTTTCCTTCTCTCCTGGTCTGTTTTGCTTTGTAACTGTGTGACTCTCCGCAGGGGTTTACGCAGAGCCAGGTTTCATAAACCAGCATAGATTTAAACTTTATCAGCTTCCCCGCTCCCCTGTCTTATGGCTTCTGCTGGGCGGTAGTGTAAATAACCCTGGAATTGCTGATGCTCCCTGATGCGAGCGGGGAGTAGAGGTCTGTGAACAAACAGTGTGCTGGTGACAGCACCCTGCTCTGGGATGCTGGGTGATATTCCAGGTTGGTTTAACATGCATCACCTTATTGATCCTGCCAATGCCTTCCCGAAGAAAGTGGAAGCAGCCTATCTTCACCTGTCATCAACAGGTGACTGCATAAAGGAAACGGTAGTTATGCACCATGGAGAGCTACTCTGACATAAAGAAGGGTAGACTTGAGCCACTGGGGGGAAAGTGGACACCCCTTGAGATCACAGTGTTGAATGAAATGAATCTGGGACACAACCTCGAATGTCACATGGCTTCTCTTACATGAGAAACCCCAAATATAAATAAAGAGCAAAATAAAACAGATAACAGAAGTAGGGAACTAGATCTTTCTCAGATGAGAAGACCGAGAGATGGAGGGACGGGAGGGGACGGAAAGGGGATGAAAAAAAGAAATTAAAGGGCTGTGTGTAGTGGCGCACGCCTGTAATCCCAGCACTTGGGAGGAGGCTGAGGCTGGAGGATCACTTTGAGTTTGAGGCCAACCTACACTACGCAGTGAGACCCTGTCTCAAAGACAAAAGAAATTACATGTGTCATGTGTATGTATCAGCTCCACACAGGAATGTTATCCCTATGTACTGCACAGATGTGCTAATACAAAAAATACCACTGGTTCCCAGCCTTTGTGGGAACAACTTTGTAATGGAAAAACACAGCACAACCTTGCCTCCCATGTCCCTGTGCTAATGCACAATAAAAGCTCATGCTGCAGCGGAGATTCCTCCCTGATTATCAAATATGCCTCCCACCCCTCCGTGAACAGAATCCCTATTGTTGGCGGAGCGCGTTACAGCCTGGATACAGGGCTCTATCTCTAAGCCTCCCTCTTAGCCACTGCGAGACCAAATGTTGACCTAAGCGAGTATTGTGTGGCTCTTGGGCCAAGTCTTAAGACAGGAGTACAAGCTTTCCTTTCCACTTTTCCTGCTGTTGGGAACAAGGTTCCAATGGCCGGAAATTCCACAGCCATCCCGGCCAGTAACGGTTCAGGCTGCATTCTGAGGACGGTGGAGAAGGAAAACAGGAGGGGCGGCCCTGATATAATCAGCGTGCTTCCGAAGCACCCCAAGCAGCTTCGCCCAGCCTGCTTTCATGTGAGGGCATAGGAGATGTCCATCTTGTTTGAAGCTATTGCTATTTTTTTTTTCTGTTATGCACAACTGAATCAAATCTCAAGAAACAGGATACCACAGGACGTAGAGAATCCTTGAAGTAAAGCCCTCCGGTGCCTGTAGCCGAGTCTCAGGAAATGGTGACTGAGAATTCCCTCCCCTGGGATGTTGTAGATAAGCAGAGGATGTTTAGGGAAAAGTTGAGAAAACGCAGAGACACTTATGAGGAACAGTGCCAGAGAAGACAGGCTGAGAGTATTGGGGTTGCCTGCTACACAGAAGTTACTGTAGGGTGGACTTCATCACTCGTCTCCTTGTAGTAAGAAAGCTTGGGACATGGAGCAGGGAGGTAGCCAAGTTTTGTACTGGCTAAGAGTTGGTTAAGTGGTACACGTCCAAGGAAAATGAAAGACTATCCCTGCCAGATTGGCTGTAGGGTTTCTGACGTCCTTTACACAAGCCGAGGAGAGGACAGAACCCATAATGGGTGTTCGGTACGTGTAGCTTTGTTGAATGAATGACCGAGTGAATACCCTGCCCACACACCAATTTCTAGTTTGATCCAAATGAAAGAATAAGGAGAGAATTTTGACTGAAAAAAAAAAATTGTAAGGACTTCTTGAGATGCTTGGGACAAAATGCCACTGACATCACTATGCACTGGAAACGCTCTACAGTGTAACTTTTTTTTTTTCTTTTTTTTTTTTTAATTTTGTCTGTTCTGAGACAGGGTCTCCCTTTATAACCCAGGTTGGCCTCAAACTTGTGGTGATCCTCCTGCCTCAGCCTCCCAAATGCTGCAATTATAGATGTGCACCACCACACCCAACTGCGGGTGTAATTTAAAGACATCTTGGTCCCTGTGGAGGTTGACCTTCCTCTGATGTAATTGGGACGGGCATTACCCTCATATCCACAGGGTCTCTGTTAGCAACACCAGAAGTTGCCCCTCTCTGAGTGACCCTGCTCCTTGTAGGTCACAGGAAGCACCTACTTCTATTATGACCTCAGTGGAGGGTAAGGAGGGGAGTCACGCTTCTCAGCACCCTCCTCCCTTGTAATTCTGCCACTGTAGTGAGCAGGCTTTCAGATGTTGTGGACATCTGAAAGAAACTATAAAATTAAATTTGAAAATAGCTGGGTGTGGTAAGCCCTGCTACTCAGGGACCCTGTCTCAAAATAAAAATAAATAAACAAATAAAAAGGGCTGAGGATGTGGCTTGGTGGTAGGGTGCTTCCTGAGCCCCGGGATTGAGCCCCAAACTACCCCCCAAAAAGTTAAAAAGTAAAGAAACCACTTATCCAGGACACCTTCCATCAGGAGAAAGTGCAACCAATGAACAAATAGCTGACCATCTGCCCTGGCAGAACCTGCAGCACCCAGGTCTCCCTCCCCCTCTATTCACCCGAACCCCAACATCCTCACTGTCCTCTACATGCGTATTCTTCTTCTTAAAACCCTCTGGGAGGCTGGGCGTGGTGGTGCAGGCCTGTAATCCCAGCACTGGGGAGGCTGAGGCAGGAGGATTGCCGGGAGTTTGAGGTCAGCCTGGGCTACATAGTGAGTTCAAGGCCAGCCTAGGGAGGCCCTGTCTCAAAAAAAGAATAAAACCTGTTAAAGGGTAACTCTACTTCACTCTTCAGGGAGCCCTTTGTTCTCTGCAGGGACACAGGGAGGTCCCCATCCCCCACTACCTTCCAAAGCTGAGAGACCCGATCCGAAGGACACTGCCTGGGCTCGGGTGGAGAGGTGAGGAAGCAGTAGCGAAGCAGACTCTGCTGTCTGCCTTCCTGCTTCCTGCTCCTCCCCACCGCCCAGCACGTGTGCACACCCTCCCAAGGGCCCGCCGCCATCCCCAGGGCCATTAGAGCACCCACAGAAAAGGCTTTGCTGAAGCAGCTCCCTGTCCTCTGAGAGCAGAGCCACCTCCTGGACCCCCACACCATGCAGGGGAGACTCCTGGGGTCTCACTGGGGACTGCAGAGCTCCGAACGCCTTGGTCTGCTTGGCCGGTGCCCCACGCTGACCTCGGAAGGCAGGAGGCGGCCTGATGAGGATTTATGGGCTCTCTGCTCCTGACAGCGCATCTGGGGCCGGGGAAAGTACTGGCCTTTCCTGCTAAGGATGCACGAAGCATATCAGGGGTCGTGATTTATGGGGCCGTGCAAGATTTCATCTGGAATAAAGTTTACTTGCATCTAGAGAAAGCAAAGGGCCTGACCCGTCCCTTCCTGCAGCGCTTCCTGCTATGGGCACCACCGGTCTGGGAGAAAACGATCAATTTCTTCACAAAGACCCTCTTCCCCCGGCACCGAGAGCTCCCACAGGCGCGGGGCCTCGCGTGGAACGCCTGGTTTGTCTCTCCTATGATTCAAGCACTCACTGTATTGTGGGAGGTTGAATGAGGCAAAATCATAATGCACGCGCTTTTATCTCCAGGCCTGGTATTTTTAGTATGGAAGCCAAGCTAAATGAAATTAAAATTAAAAAAAAAAAATCAAAAGGAAGGGAAATAGATGGTGACTTAGCTCACTGGCTGAGCTCATGCACACATTCTTGGGTTCTGAGTCTGGTGGGATGGGGCTTGTGGGTTGTGAATGTGCGGGGCTGGGTGGGGTCATCTCGGGGCAGGCAGCAGGATGTGCGGGAGGGTAGTGGAGCCACCTGGGTGTCCCCCGGCTGGAGCCCTGGCTGCCCAGCTGGCCTTTGTCATGCGGCAGTCACTGTGTGGCTGGCCCTGCCCTGGGGATCTTCCCCGAAGTACCCCTCTGAGGTGAGCTCTAGACTCCTCAGATGTGTCTGAAGCTGGGGCGCACCCTGGCTTTCTTTGCCCCTTGAGTTCCGCAGTCAAGCTCCGGGGGTCTGATGCGAAGACCTTGCAACACCTGCAGCTTCAAGGAGGCGGCTGGGTCTCCAAATCCTAAAAGCGGGTGGTGGAAAGAACCCTCCCCATCCCCCAAGCCTGGTTTTGTGGATCAGCAAGAAGCCCAGCTCCAGGGAGACCCTAAAAATCATTACAGAGCCTGAGAGCTCGTTGGTCTGCAAAGCCAGATCAGTTCCACAAGGGACCGGCCGAGGGGCTGTAGGAAGGAGCCCTCACATGTAAACCATAAGATAACATCAAGAGGGTCTGTGGGCACCCAGGCGGGTGAACTCCTCACTGCCCACACTGTCCTAGGCTCAACCTGGCCTGGCAGCTTCCAGCCCTCCCAGCTGTGACACGGTGTCTGATGTGGCAGACACCAGTAGGCCGCCCACAAACCCTAGCCCAGTCTATGTTGGGCTGAGTGGCCTGAGATAAAAAGCTGATGGTAGAATTTTAGGTGTATTGCAAGGTGGTATCCTACAGTTCACACGGGCTTCTTAGGAGAGAGAGTTTTCTAAGGTCTCTGAAATGAAAACATTCATTCATTCATTCACAGGTGTGTAGATCAGCATGGAAAAAAGCAACAGGCCTAAGAGATGCCTGCAATCCTGGGGCCAGAGGGTCCTTTAGGGCGCGGCTGTGTGTGTAGGAGGACAGAACCACTCTCCCTGCAGTCCAGTCCTTGGGACATCTGGCAGTGGAGGGAGCAAGAGAGCATTTCTTCCCCTTTGAAGGACGCTTGAACCTGAGGAAGGGAGGAGGCGGAGAGGCTGGCGCGGTGGAAGGGGCTGGGGACTTTTCCTGGAGGATGGGGTTGAGTTTCGCTGTGGAACTTTCACAGTTAACTTTTTATGGATGTCGGGGAGGCAGCCGCTGGGAAAGAAGGGAACTTAGCATCTGGCTTTCATTGATTCTGAGACTCCTTTGCTCACATGTTATTGGCAGCTCATCTGCTGCTGGGGTTGTGGTCAGATTAATTAGCTTTTATGGGGCCGGCTCTTAGAGCAGGTCTGTCGCCCAGAAGTGCTCTGTCAGTGTCAGATGTTGTTACGATTGTAGAGGGAGCATTGGTCAATGCAGGAGCTGAGGATACTCTGCATGTTTGTTGAGTGAATGAATGACTGAGATGGGTGAGTACACACGATTAAGGAACAGCAAGCAGAACCAAACCAACCTGGAAAAAGCCAAGGTTTGAAAAGATCTTTGCAAGTTAAAAACAGCCCAGGGTCGTGGCTAAGGCAATCACAGCATCTACAGGGGCAATAAAAGAGGGTTCCGAGGTGGAGCTTGCGATTGTGCCCATGAAGGCTTGCTATTCGGTCCTCAGCTTAGGCCTTGGCTTTCCGAGTGGGGATGGGCCAGGCATTGCCTCAGGCCTGCTCCGATGGCAGGGATCTGAGGACATGCCCATGGCTCTAGCCGGGTTTCTGAGTCTGCTCCCACAACCCGCCATGTGCACACACTCAGACTGGAATTCGGTTCCAAATGACCCATTTTGCAACAGCGCAAGAATTTCCAGTTGTGTCTGCTGGGCCGGCTCTGTGGGACATCTGCAAGTGAGTTACAGAGACGCCCTCACCCTGCCAAGGAAGGAGGTGGGCCAACAGCCGCAGAAACAGACAAAACAACCCCGGCAAGGTCCAAATTGCACACAGTCGCACTTGAAACACAGAGGGCGAGGAACCTCCTTTGTGTCTGGCTGTCACAAAGCTGGACACAGTTACGACTCCTCCGCTGGCAGCCCGCAGCCCCCAGTGTGGTCTCTGTCTTGTCAGCACGGAGCCCTTTGGCCTCCTGTTCTATTGTTCTGATTACAATGCCAGAATTGCTTTTCTCATTGCTTTTGATTTTTTTTTTTAGCCTCCTAAAAGAGGAGGAGAAATGAAAGTCGGGAGGGCCGGCGCAACGTGTGAAGAATGGGTGACATTTTCGGGTGGGGTTGCTGGCAGATTCCCACATTGGTCCACAGAACAGCTTCATGCTGGAGAAGAGAACCCAGCTGCCTGTAGGAATGCAGGTTGGCATCTGTTAGAACGACCTCAGTCCTTCCAGGCTAGATGTTTCTGAAGAGCAACAACCCAGCTCTGACTGCCCAACCAGAGTCTGTCCTTCTCTCTCTCCTCCTCTGGATCACGCAGGAATGGGTGGGGAGTAAAGGGCGACAGGACGTGAGTTTGGTCCCCTTGGCCCATTCCTAACTACATCATAGCCTTGGGCAAGACTTTCCATCTCTCCGAGCCTCCGCTTCCTTAACTGTGGAGTGGGAATATTAAATCTATCTTGTAAAAGAACTGGAGGGTGAAATGACTGTATCTGGAAGGAGTTGCACATTAAGGGGAATTGTTACTGTTACTTCATGTCTGTATTCAGCATTGAGATGTTGGGATCCCTAACGGACCCCTTCGTCTTGGTTTGCTCAAAGAACCTTCTTTACACCGTCAAAGCAGACCTTCAAAAAATGAGTGCATTTTCCTCCAAGAACTCCTGGCTGTCTGTCGTTGCTTCCTGCATCCTTGGCTATACGGTACAAGCTCACATGCATTCTGCATTCTGCCTTGACCGAGCTCTTCCTACTTATCTGTACGGGATGTCAGGCATATCTGGGAACACAACAAAGATTCACACTCTGGCTGAACTTACATCCTAGAGAGGGGAGAGAGACACTCACTAATGTAACTCATAAGTGAATTATGTAATTTGTTCAATGGTAGTAAGAGCTCAGGGAAAGTGAGGGGTGGAGTGGGGGAACGAACGGTGTACAAAAGCATGGCGGGATGTGGGGGCTGCAGTGGTGAGCGAGGTGCTAGTGTGGCCTCAGGGACGAAGCCAGTGTTATCAAAGATGTGAGGGAGGCAGGAGCTGGCTCAGCAAAGGAGCTTTCCGGGCGTGTGTGGGGACTTCTGAGCAGGGATCCCAAGGTCGGCTGCAATGTTGGGAGGGCGGGCAGGAGCTGGGGTTGAACCTGGGGAGAGTCATGTGGATCGGGGTGGGGAAAGACCCACATCTCTCATGGCTTTGCTGACCGTGGGAAGGATTTGGGGTTTGGAGGGGGAGACCATGGCAGGGTTTTGAGCAGAGAAGAGACTTGACCGAGCCCCTTAAAGGGATCTTTGGGCTCTATGTTAAGAATATCTGGTTGCAGGGCTGGGGATTTAGCTCAGCGGCACAGCGCCTGCCTGGCAAGTGCAACGTCATGAGTTTGATTCCCGGTACCGGAAAAAAACAAAACAAAACAAACAAACAAACAAATATCTGGTTGGCAGGCAACAATGGAAGCCTGGAGACCCATCGGAGAATTATTGCCACAAGGCGGAGGGAAAATGATGGTGGCTAAGACCAGAGGGAATCCAGAAAGTGAGAAGGGTGCTCAGAATCTGGATCCATTTGAAGCTAGACCCTCCAGGGGTTCTGATCTATTGGATGCGGGGTGTGAGAAAAAGAGAGGAATCCAGGGCGGCTCCAAAGTTTTTGGCTGAGCTAATGGAAGGATAGAGGCGCTGTCAGCTCACTTTGGAGAAAGCTGTGGGCGGAGACGGTTTTGGGTAGGGGGAGATGAGGCATTTTGGATACGTGGAGTTTGAGATGCCTGTTAGACGTCTAAGTCAAGATGTTGAGTGGGTGTTTGGATATATAAGACTGAAGTCCAGGAAAGAGGTCTGAGCTGCAAATATAAGTGTGGGAGTCTTTAGCATATAGTTGGTATTTAAAGCCATGAGACTGGATTTCCATGGGCCTTTCTTCCCACAATGCCTCTGATCAGTCCATAGACCAAACTTTTCCAGAAGACAAGTAAGATCCCATGAATCGTAATACATCAGTCTTCATTTGTTCATTGCCCTCCGTTGCTTATTTAGGACCTCAGTCCCCTAAAAATATTCCACTCTCATCTGGTATTTCTGAGAGTCTTCAAGTGATGCCTCATGTGGGCTCACAGGTGAGCACAACCATCCCAGCTCCGGAGCTGTTCCATTACAGGTAAGGGCATCTTCTAGGAAGCGTTGGTCAGTCATGGGTACCAATGTATCCCCTGCCCCAGACCCTGCATCCCAGGCATCTCGCAACCTATTAATGAAAACAAGAGTCTTCTCTAGGGATGGTTACCATCATTATAGCACAGTCCTCAAGGGCTCAGAGTCCAGATGGGGTGGGGATGTGTGTCTTCCTGACCATGTCAATTTCTGTGTGCCGGAGATCTCCTAAATTCTAAATTTGAGGACAGGGGTTCTCTCCCTGTGACAAAAGTTGTCTACTAATACAAAGAGGTATGTCAGGGAGCACATAATGCCACCAGGTACAAATGGTGTATCTTATTTGAGCACCAGTTCTCCTCACTGGAAAAACTGAAAACATTTTGTTCATAATGAAAGAGCAATTGTGTTGAAGAGTAGCATACAAAATTGGCTTACGATTTGAAGTCAAATCCATAATACTTTCCACTTTTTTATGATGCCACAGATTTCCGAGAATGTTCCATCACTGTCAGTTGATGATTAATTATAAACTCTGACGAGTCCTAGGTCACTGTCAGTGGTTGGAAGAGGAGGAGGAGAAGGAAGCTTGGCATGTTTGTTAACTTAAGTCTCTTGGGTGGTTCGGTTAAGTTTGTCAGGCATGGGCCAGTGAAACAGGAAAATAGCAAAGTGAGGTAGTAAATTATATTGTGGGGTGAAAAAAAAAACAAAATCAGTGTGGTGGGAGACTAATCCTTTTTCTTCTCATTGCATGTGATACCTGGGAAAAGTTCTGGGATCATAGGAGATGTGTGCTAGCCTCTGTCATCAACTGGCCAGCATAATTTTATCTGTGTTTCTGGAATCCTGAACCAAAGCCAGGCTCAACCACAGAGAATTTGAGATTCCAGGATCATGGTCCCTGAGAATGCAAAGACGCCTGCTCTTAAGGTCAAGAAGACAGCCGATGTGCTGGTCTAACTAGAGAGACCTCTCACTGGAATTCAGTGGAGCTGGGAACTGAGCCTTGGATGTGGTATATGGTAAGTGTTACATAGCGGACGCTGAAACAGCAACTATGAGAGGGGATGTCCAGGGATTTCCAGAAGACACAGCCAGGCAGAGAGCCCATTGCCACCACACTCCAACCAAGCAACCCACTTACCCCACACCTGGTGGGCAATCTTCAGTACTGTAAGCAGTAGTGACTTCCAGGCCATGGGCTCTAAATGATGGTATTCATCAGAACTCTAGTGCTCCCTAGATATACTCACCTTTGGGCACCTCTGTCAGACCTGACTCAGAAGCTAAGAACATATGTTTTGTGAGGGCCCCTGTGGACTTCCAGGTCAAGCTCCATCTCTCCCTAAGTGTCTCATATGCTTCTGTGCTTGATATCCACTGGTCTATGCCAAGGAATGGGTGGCATCCCATGGTGAGCAGGAATCTATTGAAAGACATGGGCTGTGCCCTCAAACAATTTAAAGACGCTAAAAGAAAAAGACAAATGACAACTTGGGGAGCAAACTCAAGGCCAAGAAACGATGGCTGTGTAAGTGACACTGTGAGAAGCTGGTGGATGTCACACTCTGGAAAGGTTATGAGATCATAGGAAACATCTGCGAGTCTCTGTCACCAATTGGCCAAGATGATTGCAAACTGTGGCTTGGACCTGGAGCCAGGATTCTAGCTGGAATGAGATCTCCGGCTCTCAGGGAGGCTGTCCGTGGAGTGGATGAGTGCGAGAGGGACTTTGATGCCAGACTAGGAAACACAGCCTGAGACAGCCAATGCCTTGCGTTTTGAACGGTAACAGGGTGGACTTCTGAGAACTTCCTAGTAGAATATGACAAATGTACTTCCTGAGGGGAGACACCTTTGACGGGGGCCCCATATCAACAGGTGAACAGAGTGAGTCTGGCAATGAAGGACTTTTGTGCACCCACAAATTCATGAAAATTGGGACAACTCAGCATGTCACCAAGGTCGGAACTATTGTGGTGGATCAGAGGTGGTGTTGAGAGTGACTAAGTGTCTATATGGCTTGGACGGGTGTTTGTGGAAATGTCAGTTGCCTAGGGTGACAGAAACAGCAGTCTTAACCCAGTGGCTCCCAGAGCCGATAATCTTGGTTGTTCGAGGATCTGAAACTCTCGATGGTGTCAGACTCACTCGGTGAGGACGAAGTGAGCGAAGTTTGTGGGGAGGCCACGGGGCCCTAACAACAGTGCTGGTTTAAGGCACCAGGCAAGACCGTGCCTTCCTGGGAAGGGGGCCACAGATCAACACCATCTGGAGGTGAAACCAGGGAAATCCAGATCTGGAACCCACAGACTTCCTTGTGCAAGGCTCCCAAGAAAGATGGAGCACACCCTACTCGACAATAGAGGGTTCCTAATGAGGCCCCAGGTGTGACCTTGGGGCAAGCATGGAGCATTCCTTTTGCCCAGGCTGCAGTCCTGCATGCATTTCATACTTTATCATATGCTCCACCTTCTCGGGCATTCCAGACCCTCTCTCTTGCATCTCAGGTGATTCTGCCCAGGTGATTCCTATGGGAACAGTCTTACTGCCAAAAAGGCCACTTACCCAGGAGACAGGACAAAAGCAGAGCTTGGGAGAAAATGTGCAATTCTGTTAGTGCTTCCATTTCCTCTCCATTCTGCTATAGCACACAACTGGCAAATCACCCCGGCACCCCCCCGCCCCAACCAAACCCTGACAAAAGCTGGAGGGTCCCCGAGATCCGTGGGTGAGATTATATGACACGACCTAATTTGTTCTGAGCTTCCTGAATGCTGCAGGGATTGTATGTGCCTCTGAAACACAAAAATAAAATAAAATAAAATAAAAGGTTGTGACAGAGATTTAAATGAGAATAAAATGCCAATTAACTCAGCGGTATTGAAGTAGAATCTGTTTCTCAGAAGAATCCCAGGTTGCACTTGGCGGATCAGTTTCAATTTGCCCCAGTGTGTCGAACGGCCATGCCAGGGAAGCAGACCTCAGAACAATCCAGAACACGGTGCCAGACCCACTACTTATCACTTTAATTGACACTTACTCCATATGATGCTCAGACATTCACCGAATGGGTTCAATTTAATTTGAGATGGGGAATTATTTTCTTTCCCCTATTGAAATATTTAATGCGGAGGGCTTTAGCTACATAGCTTCCTCCTGGCATTCCATCACTCATCCATGTTGCTTTAAAGAACACAAAAGAACCCTTCCAACCAGAAGGGTTCTTTTGCAAGCACTCGATTTTTTACCAACTTTGTAATCACAAAGCTTATTGATTTATATATACTTTCAATAGGTGATGGGCTTGGCGGGCAAAAAATAAAATAAAGTCCCTTCCTTGCTGTCTATTCTACAGATCTGAACTTTAAATGAACAAGCACAGATCCACTGCAAACAAGCCATTCTTAGACACAAGATGGATAAGGCAACTTGTCTACCGCCAAGCCTGTGCGCGGCACCCACACACTGTGCTAGCAGGGGCAAGTGGGAGGAGGCTGAGGATCATGGGTGCTCCTGGGAGAGCAGGTGGGCTCCCCCGCCCTGTGTTTATTAGCGCTGACAGACGGGAGTGCAAGAACATGGTTCACCCCGAGGTGTTACATACTGATACACTGACAGGCAATTATCTTTGGAGATAGTGTTAAAACACAATAATTAATTGGAAGAGCAAGTGAGGGAGTAGTGGCCGCAGGCTGAGGCAGCATGGTATTTCTAAAAATGCTCCGTGAGGCTGGTAATTTAGTTTCAGTGGGTCATCTGATTTCCAGCACCGCTCCCGCCTCCCTCCTGAAACCTTCCCGGTGCTTTGTCTTTCAAAAACATGCGCCCTGAATGTGCCTCAGATGTCATTAACAGGGCAGGCCAACCTCCCAGAGCCACTTTCCAAAATGGTGTCTGGACACAGAGAAAAATCCCCGCCTCGGCAGAGATGTCTCACACAGCCTGCTTTTGTGATGGGGTGGGACATGCGAGCAGAACGTCTTTGTCTCAAAGCCAGGCTGACACATGTCTGCGTCAATGAAACATTCCCACTTCAGCCGACTGATTCGGTGGGAACAAAAAGTCCACACACCGCAGCGTGGGGGGACCTCCCCGACCTTTCGACAGTAGGGGGGAGGGAGGCATTGTTGCGTCCTTTGCTGACAGGCATTGGGAAGTGTGAGCTTTTCTTTTGTTTGTTTTACCATGGTGACACCCATTGACCTATATTAGATATTCTTCATAATATACATGTGTCAGCAATCACACATTTGATTGAGAAGGGGGAAGAGGACCAGGAACAGGAGGATGGAGGAAGCATTTTACAAGGTAGCAAAAACGTAAATGTATTATAGAGAATGCTTCCTTTGCAAGAGGCAGAAACCAACTGGATTTAGTTTAAAAGGAGTCAAGGGAGACTTATTTTTAGAACATGGGGAAGTCTAACGGAATCAAAGCAAAGCTAGTATCTTGACCTCAGGAAGGTCAGAATAAGAACTCTTTCGGCTCCTCCCTCCATCCCTTGTCCCTAATGAGGGCTTTAATTTTTTTTCTGCTGCTCCAGCCAGACAGCTCTCTAGTCTACAGGGCTTTGGCCAATCCCAAGCCCCCAGAGCCACGACCCACACCCTGAGGGTACCACCATGTGAAGCATGTCAGATCCATGCTGTCTGCTGGATCAATTCCCAAATCCTGGACAGAAACCTTGATCAACCTGTTTTCTATCAGATGTCCCTACCTTGTCCAGGAACCCTGCCACCAAAAGTACAACAGGAGCTGGAGGGGCTTGGGGATTGTGGTCAGGTTATGTGACATCGCTTAGCTCGCTGTGGAGAAGTTATTAGAAATGGACTTTCCTCTGAAAATAAAATTCAGTGAATGAAATAGAGGTAGTGGCTTACTCTAAGGTAAGTTGTTTTGAAGAAAATAGCTGTGTATGGGGACAAGGGCAGCGAGTGGATGAGCAGACGGATGCATCTGCTCATTATCTTATGAGCAGAGAGGACACCAAAAAAGTTACACTGCAGAGAGAGCGATTTGTGTTTGCTTGTTTAAAGAACACAGACTTATTTGTCACGGTTCTGGAGACTGGGAAGTCCCAGAGCAAAGTGGTGACTGGGGACGCCCTTGCCCTGGCTTGCAGATGGATTCATCTGTTCACCTGGTTGTTTTGTTTCATTTGTCTTGTTTCGTTTTTTGTCTGTTTCATGTGTTTTTGTTATGTAAAGAGCAAGAGAGAATTTCCCTCTTCCTCTTTTTATATTAAATTTCTTTTTAAATGTACATGAATTATACATAGTAATGAGGTACCATGTGTTGTTTAGAGCACATGTATCTTGTGGAATGTTTAAATCAAGTTACATATGTTTGTCTCTTCAACCATTTATCATTCTCTTATGGTGAAAACATTCCAAATCTTTCCACCTAGCTTTCTGCAATGTCCAGTACCTTTTTGTTATCTGTCATTACCCTATGGTGTGATTGTGCCCCAGAACTTCCTGCCTCTATCTGATCATAATTTAGAATCCACTGATCAACCTTTCTCTGTCCCTCCCCGCCCCTTCTCTCCCTACCCCTCCTCTCCCCACCCTTCCTCTCCCCACCCCTTCTCTCCCCGCCCCTTCTCTCCACAGCCTCTGGTAATCACCATTCTATGCTCAACTTTTATGAATCATTTCTTAACTAAAGGAAATATGGGAGATGCTTAGCAACAGGAACATGTAGCGGTCCTAGTTGTTGTGTGAATTCTTTGGATCAAGCTCGAGAGCGGAGGTCTCGATTTGGGGTTTGCAGCCTGCCCCGGACTGTAGGACCCTTTCCTTCATTCCCCAAGAGAGGTGTTTTCCTGGTTCTCTAATGTCCTGCATTTCCTTTTCTATGAAGGGAGCCAGCTGGACAACCTTCACCACCCACTGGCTTAAAAGTTTTAGGTCAGCTGGACTCTTCCACCGCTCTGGATCTGTTTTGAAGGGATTTTCTAGTTAGGGGACTGTAGAGGTCACAGCTCTCAGTTACAAGTGATAGATTTACAAGGTAGGCTTACAGCGGCCACCGCAGAGCCATGTGTGAAAATACAAAAGAGCTGTCTGCGCAGTGGCGAGCCAGAGGATCCAGGCCAAAGTCAAAGGCCTGGAGCTCACTGTAGAGTGCTGTGCGAGTCCTTATCATGAAGCTAGACAGTCTGCAATAGGAGGCTGAAGAGCCTGCACTACAATGTTGAAGGGTCTGCTCTGGAATCCAAGGACAGATGTCCAAGGTGAAGGTGCAGACTGGAGCTCCTCCAAAGAAACAGAAGCCAGCCTTCCTTTCTTCTTCTCCTTTTTTATTCCATGCTGTCTACCAGCCTATTGGTTGGTGCCAGTCACACCCAGGCTGGGTCTTTTGTCCTTAGCAAATCCCTTCAGTCAAATCCAGAACTATGCTAAGCCAATCAGCTGGGCGTTTCTAACTCAAGTTGATACAACAGGTAACTATTACAGACACCCGCTCCAGGCTGCTCCGGCCCGCATACTGTAACTTTTTCACCCAGGATATAAAGCTGGCTGTTCCTAGGTCCTTGGATGGGACAGCAGGCAGCTGGCACAAAGTAGCTGCTCATTCCTTAGTAGTGGAATGTAGAGGACAAAAGGACAATCATAGACTCAGGGCACACACGAAGCTGCTAAATGAACTGCTTGACTTAGATTTAATCAGGACCTCAGGCCCCAGCTGCTTTCTCCTGAGTACCAGGCACATATGATCCCATGTGATCACCGACACGGAGAGAGACACTACCTGCCTAGGACACACTCCCCTAAACCACAGGTGAGCAGCGAGCCTCTGTTTGGATGGAAGAGATAATATACTCAACCTGTCAGGTAACACATGACCAAAATGTCACCCCCGAGACAAGCCTGGCAGTGGAGAACATAACAGAAATGGAAAACCCAAGATGAGGAGGCAGGAGGCCTAGGATCAGGTCTTGGAGGCCTTGGGCAAGGGCCCCATCTGTGGGACAAGCATGGAGGGACCTCTCAGGAGAGGGTGGGAGAATGGAAAAGCAAAGGAACAAAGGCGAGGTCCTGACCTTGGGCAGAGGCCTGAGCTCCAGCCACTCCAGCAGCCTGCCTGAGCTGGGATCGGCACCCACCTGTGCCCAGCTCCTGTGTGACAAGTGCCAGGCCTGCACCAGCCCTTTCCACCCGTCTATGGCACAGAGGAGGGCAGAGATGTCAAGGGTCTGGGGTCACAGGCTGGGCTTAACTCCCCCTCCTCCAGGGCCCATTCACCACTGGAAAACCTTCCCCCGAAAACCCTCATGTAATCTGCTGGTGAGTCAACATTCACTTCTGCCCATCCGGCAGCCAGCCCTGGCCCATACTGACCACAGCAGGGTACGGAAGATGGTGGGCCACTCTGGCAGGCTCAGAAGAGGGTGGAAAAGTACCAGTTGGACCCTCAGTAGGGGGGAATAGAAGGAAGACATCCATGCTCACCTGACAGTGCAAATCTGTAACCTGTCTTTATTCTGTAACATATCTCTCAGTGTACCCAGAGCCTCACAAGATGGACTCTTCTTGGCTTCTCTCAGATCAGCAGGGCTCAGGATGAGCTCAGGGAGCCTGGGCCCGCTCAGGAATGGGGTGTCTGTCTCCTGCCTGCCTTGTGATGAACGACAGCACTCTCCCACCCCGCCTGCTCCCCTCACTGAACCCTGAGGAGGTGGAGATGGGTGTAGATCGAAGCCACAGCAAAACAGGCCAGGGCTGCCCATGACAGTGAGAAACAGCTGTGCTCCAAGCCCGCTCTCTCCTCTCCTAATGAAAACCCTCATGTAATCTGGGGCCCTGGCGCTGGAGCATGAATTATTCAGAGCAGTCTCGGTACCGTTATCTCCCCTCCCCGGGGAAGGCCCTACTATTGTCCGCCCTGATGGGTCATTACGCACTCTGTGAATTTAATCTTTTAGGCTATCCAGCCCGCACAGAAAAAAATGTATGAATAACAATTTTCCTGTAATAACCTTCAACTAACCTTTCAACCAGAGTGAGTCATTCCAATCCTATTTTCACATCAAGAGGAGTCAAAGG
Organism: Chinchilla lanigera; assembly: GCF_000276665.1. Taxonomy (NCBI): domain Eukaryota; kingdom Metazoa; phylum Chordata; class Mammalia; order Rodentia; family Chinchillidae; genus Chinchilla; species Chinchilla lanigera. The sequence continues at coordinate 6,764,076 of NW_004955450.1, forward strand.
CAGGCAATTACCTCTTATCTGTTTCAGGAGCTACCCCCGCCTTCACTGCACCCTTAATTTTTAAAGGGGTGTTGAAGAATGTCTCAGGAGCCGGAGGAGGAAGGCAGGCCTGAATGGAGTGCGGGAGGACTGAGTGGAGAGGGATAGGCGCCAGGCATCCCAAGGCCAAGTCGGAGCCAGGCCTCCCCAGCCTCAGACTTCCGCTCGGGACAGGAGGACACGACCTGCCCTCCCTCGCCAAGGGCCACCGCAGCTGGCTGTCATCAGCCGGAAGTCTGGCTTTCTTCCCCCTCTCGGCTCCCACAGGGACGGTGTCTCCTCTGCCTGCAGACTTGCACAGAGCCTTTCGTGGATGGCAAGTGTAGACGAGTCTTGGCTCCTAGGGGGCGCGTGAGGTTCACCATGCTGCCGACAGACAGGATCAGGGAGTGTGGGCCATCCTAGAGTGCCCACTGCACCCAGGGCTCCCAGCATGCACAGATTTGGAAGAGGCCCGGGATTTGGAGTTAGAGGCAACTGGCTCTGAGCTCGGCTCCTTGGGCTGCGTGAGCCTGATATGTCACTGCACCTGCCGGAGCCTCAGAAGGTCATTGTGAATGACGTGGGGGCAGTAGCAGGTTGTCGCGTACGTCCAATGGGACATGGGAGCAAATCTGTCTGAGGCGAGGTCTGGGCCCGGGCCAGGTCCTGCCATGAGGCCGAGGGACCTGCCCCTGCTTTCCCTGTCATGAGCTCAGCCTGGTCTTGATCCTTCCTGCGTCCCTAGGCTCCTCGATGCCCAGGCAGGGTGGGACACACTCAGGCACACTCAGGAGGGGAATGGCTGCTCCCAGGGGCTTGACCCAGGATGCAGAGTCCAGATAGGAATCAGGTGGGACGAGGCCTGTGCACTTCTTCCCCTCCAGCGCTTCACAGGTGGCAGTGTGAGCAGATGGCCTCGGGAGGAGGGTCCCTGACCTTGCTCCCTGTGCACAGCCGTCCCCACTATGACGAGTTTCTTCTCTAGGGTCACAGAATGGTCAGACACCGGGTGCTGAAGGTGGCGGATTCCTCAATAAGAGAAGGCCAGCTGGGCAATCCTGCGACAAAACATCATGTGGCCCACGTGGGTGACTAGAGTGGTAGCCTGATGAGGTCCAGGCAGTGAGGGCCAGGGAGAGACAGGCCAGCAGGCCCTTGGCTGGAAGATGCGGGATTCCTGTGCTGTTGTGTTCTGGATTTTCAAGGCAGGTGGGACCCAGGCCCCCAGCCAGTGCTTAGCTGGGGAGGCCATGCACCCTGGACAGGGGGCGTGGTCTCCTGAGGGTCCTGTCCCATATCTGTCCCCCAACTGGGCCCCACTATCTTGGTTACATTTCTCTGGTTGCTGAGACAAAATACTGGACACCCAGGATTAAGGAAGGAAAGGTTTTAGCTCACAGTCTGTGGAGGTTTCAGTCCATAGTCGGCTGGCTCCAAGGCAGAGTGGCTCATGGCAGAGGGAAACCGTTCACGGTGGTGGAACAACAGTAAAGCAACAAGAGCAAAATGGAGGAGCTGCGGGAAGAGCAAGTCTCTTTCCCTTACGTGTGCAAACTATCCACCCAGGGCAGGTGTAGCACTCACACCCAACCAAGCAAAACTCTAAAAGCCCACCCCACAACTGCATGAGGATTTGGGGGGGACATGTAGGCATAAATCATAACACCCACCAATCCCGGAAAACCCAACTCCTACTTCAGCCTTCTGAGAAGCTTTCTGCCTCTCCCTCTCACCTTCCGTCCCTCCAGAAAGCTTCCCTGCCACCCCAGTTTGCCTGGGAAGACAGGTGGCAGTAGCCTGGCCTCAGGCCTTTCTCCTTCTGTCCCAAGGTCTGGGGTTCCTGTTTAGGCTTTTCCTCCGTGTACTGGCATCAGTCCTTGCAGCCCCTGAAGTAAACTTTCTCAAGGGCCCAAAGGAAATACAGACACACTGACAACGGTTGTCTTTGGGAAGCCAGACTACATAGGTGGGTGGTGTTTGTGTCCGCCCCCTTTTTGGTAGTTTCTAAACTTTCAAATACATATTATAAAAGTTGACCTTTCTTGCATGTTTGCCTTCCTGCTTCACATTGGGAGAAGAGGCATCAGCTGGGCTGAGGAAGGGTCCCTGCTGGCCTCCAGGCAGAATTCAAGATGGCAGCTGAGGGCACCATGTGCAAACCACTGTGGCCACTTGGGCATCACCAGACTCCGCTCAGGACTCAGGTTCATGCTGCTGTGGGACCCAGGAAGAGGAGGCCACACTGCCGTGGAGGAGGCAGATGCTGGCTCAGAGCTGCAATCTGGTCCCCCGTGGTGGCCGGAGCCCGTGGGTCTCATTCAGCACCCTCTCCCTTCCTAGCACATGGGAGATCATTTCAGTCCCAATGGGCTTCACTTTGGATATCCTGGAGCTGTGTGACCGTCACATCCCCTTCAGCTCCCGTTTCTGTGCCCCATTCCGCCACTGTCTGTACAACTGCCCACCGCAGGCCCTGGTGAGAACGTGATCACCGTCTCCCACTGTGCCAATGCATGCAACTTGGTTTTCTCGTGGTGCCAAGGATGGAACCCAGGGCCTTGCCCATGCTAGGTGAGCTCTGCACCACGGAGCTCCACCCCCAGTCTTGTGCCCATGAACAAAACCTTCCAGCCTCGGCCCCCTCTCTGGCAGGTTTAGCCTGGAGCCTGGAACACACTGCCAGGCCAGGGCAGGAGAGTGCTCTGTTCCAGAAAAGAGCAAACAGCTTATTAACAGCTAAGGCATGTGCTGCAAAACAGGTCACAGCGATAGCAGCCCCCTCCCCCGGAGGACGTTAGGTCACGCATTTGTGTGTGTGCTTTTTCCTTCTTGCTCAGGGCGGGGCGTTGCATTTGAACGTGGGGGGGGGCAGGTACAGAAAAGTGGGATGCTCACAGCCATGTTTCCCTCCATCCCATCTCAGAGAAGTAAGCTCCCAGGCTGATCTGCCCTGTAGTGTGCCCCTCCCGGGGCCCGAGGGTGTTCAAAGTGTCTACACTTCCAACTCTGCTATGTTTTTTCTGCCTTTGCAAGAGAGAAGGGAGACACAAACACCGCCCCCATCTGACTGCACACAAGGTATGTACGGATGCGACAAAATGGCTCCCCTGGGGCTTTCTGCAGCCTGGCTGTCACAAGAGCCATTGCACATGACACTGCAGATTGCTGGTAGGTGTGGCCCTGGGGACAGGCAGGGAGGGCTGTGGGGTGGGGAGGTGGCAGAGGCAGGGCACTGCCCCCAGCCTAAGGCCCAGGCACGATCCAGGGTACTAGGGCTAAACTGTGGGATCTAGGCCAATGCTGTAGCTCCAAGACAGGCCCCAGGTAGGAGAGAAGGGGGTGGGGTGACAGAGGGCAGAGACATCACCAGGAGCTGCAGGCTGGAAGGGCTGCTCTGTAGAAAGAGGGGATTTACGCCCCACTGTCCGGTGATGAGAAATCAGCTGCCCTTGAGTCCCTGTGGAGTTTGGATGATAAGAGTCGGGGTACTCTACAAAAGCGGCCTGCTTGTGAAGCCTCCCCATCACCCCAAGCCTGAGACCGCCACAGGGGCGGGGAAACTGGGCTTGAGAGACTGAGGACGCCCAGTCCCACCCCCTGCAGACCCGAAATCCTCCAGGCCTCATCGGCCCCCTGAAGTGCTGAGGAAATTTCCCTGAGGGGTGTTAGGTGGAGCCTAGATTCCTGGGACACATAAAAGCGTAAATGGCTCTCTGGGCACAGAAGTTTGGGAAACGCTGACTTCAACAAAGGCAAAGCACTGTGTGTCCTGCGGGACTTGTCAGAGCCTTTTCCGGGCTAACGGGCCAAGGTGCAACAGTCTGCAGGATTTCCCAAACCCTCCCACCGGGGATGCATTGCAAGTGGCCCTTCCAGAGCCAGCCTCCTGCTGTTTCTGTTGTGGAATGCGGGATTAAGGCCGTGAGGGGTGTAGAAAGGCCTATCTTTCTCGGGGAGGAGTAAAATAGTATTCTAATATTGCTTAAATCCTTCTCAATGCAAAGTGGTTTAACAGATTAGCTCTGAATCATCTGGAAGGCTCCAAGGAAGTGGGACATGGGGAAGGTAAGTTGTGATTTGAAGAGCGGCAGGGAGAAGTGAAACCACCTTAAATCCAATTTGAGAAAAGCTTATTTCAGTGTGTTGCTGGGGGAAAAAAGAAAAAGGTTTCTCGTCTTGTAGAACGGAGGTTCTGCACCGGGAATCTTTGCGTCAATCTAGGTGGAAGAGGCCCTAACCTGTTAAAGCACGGGCCCCTGTGTTGTCAGGCGGTGAGCAGCCGGACCCACCCTGGGAGACACCTGTGGCTGCCAGGTGGGTGGGACCTGGGGCTGAGATGTTTCCCACCTTCTCTTAGAGCAGAGAGGAGTTGTTGTTTTCTTCCAGGAAAAAGAAAAATCCACATATCCTTTGGAGAGGAAGATGGGGAGGCTTCTCAGAGGGTTTAGAAAAATGAAGCTCTCCTGAGTGAACACTCAAAGGTAGGCGCTGTCCCTGTCCGGGGTAGGGGTCAGTGCCTGAGGGACGGGTTTGTTGAGAAGAAGTGGACAGCTGACCCTTGTGCCTTTAAGATGGGATTCTATTAAAACAAAACCAAACCTCACTGGGCACATAGAGCTTCCTGGAAGGATCATTCTAGGAGCTGTGCCTTGGCTCAGAAGGAACCAAGGGGTTAGAGGAAGTGCCTCTGTCTCTCCCCTGCTGGTGGCCACAGGCAAGTCCCTTAACCTCTCTGAGCCTCATTTCCGCACAGGACTAGGGATTCTCAGCTGCCTTGGGCCCCCTCCCTCAGGTGCCAGGCACTGAGCAAGAAGTAATACATGCGTGTGGTAGAATTAAGATGCTGTACAAATTCTGGTTATTGGGGCATGACAAATCTGAGCAATGTCAGGAAGTCCTCCTTTCCCATCTTGAAATAGCTTCGCCAAGGCCTAAGAACAGGCTGGACATTCTATCATTAAAAACTTATTTCCTAGATGTTAAAGGCTTTTGGATTTTTATACAACCTTTTCACTAAAATGTGCTGGGGAGGGAAAATGTTCAGCTGGGCCCTGTGAGCCTATGGCAGCAGCTGAGGCTGAGAGCATAGTGAAAAGAAAGGCTGGCATCCTCAGAGGGTGTACCCCAAGTGTGGGGTCCTGGAGACTGCTCCCACCCAGGACCTGGGGAGGGAGTGGAAATGCAGATTCCCATTCAGGGGCTGGGAGAGGCCTGACAACCACTATTTCTCATGAGGCTCCAGACCGTGCCCACAGTGCTAGTGTGGGCACCACATTTGGCAGAGCAGAGCGGTATCTCACAGGGAGCCTAACTCTCCTAAGAAACAGGGCCTTGGTCTGAGGCCTACACCCTGCAGCCTGTGTCAGTGGAGGGATGTGGGCAAAAAGCAGCTTTCCTATGACGGCAGGGTCACTAACACACTGGGGTGTGGTTTTCAAATTCGCATCTATAGTTCTCTGTGGTCCTGGTGAGTGCACTGTACCCTGAAGAACCGTAAGCCGCCTGCAGAGTGGGGCTGTGAGGCCTGTATGTCCCACTCCAGGCCCACCCCACCTCCACCGTATTTCCCTGGCTGGTCATAGACCCCAGCTGAGTCTTCTCTGCCTTCACAGCTCTCCATGTGCCTCTGTATCTGGGTGGAATACGTGAGGGTTGTTTTTCTGTCAGTCTATCCAATTATCTGTCTGTCTATCTGTCTCTGTCTCTCTTTTCTCCCTTTCTTTCCCCTGCCCTGCTCCCCAGTATTACTATCCTCTCTGTTTCCTCTCCCATGGCTGGCTCCTAGGGACAGGGGACTCACAAGATCAGCAAGGGGTCTGTGTTTACCTTCCTGAAACCCTTGGCGTTGTGGGGTCTTGAAGGCAGACACAGGTGCCCTTCTGTTTGGCGCTTACAGCCGGGCACAGAGCCTCTCATGGACAGAGACTCGATGATGTCCCCATTGCTTGTTTAAGGTGCCTGGCAGAGGTGGCTTCATAGGTCCTACAGCAGGTCACTTTTGAACCCCAGTGTGCTGTGCTTCCCAAGCACAGGCCCTGGAAATTTCCATGTGAGATGGAAGCCAGGACGAGTCACCATATACATATGAGACCAGTCCCTGGTCACAGTGGCGTGTGTGTCTGGGGGGTGGATGTGTCTGGAGGCGTGAGCTGCACAGCATCTCTGAAGAGGGAGATTGGATACTCATTGATCCCTCCCTGTCCGGCAGGTGGTACTTGCTGAGTTCAAGAGCTGCCTCTACCGGAAAGTGGTTATCTGAGCTCACAGCAGTGTCATAAATGCTTCACTTATATTATTTTTTCTGCTTTTATATAGATATGACGTCTGCCAAAAGGGAGAGAAAAAGGAGCAAAGTCCATGTATGACCTACACCAACGCAACTTTCCCACTGAAATCTCACCACTCTGAGCTGCAGGCCCTGGCTGGCTTGGTGAGTGTATTTCCCTGTGCAGAGAAAGGATATGGTAGTGAAGTTGGCCCAGCGTTGCTCTAAGTGTGACAGGTGGATCAGAACCTGGCTGCACACCATTTGCTCCCAGGACACAAGGAAATGGAGAAGAAATGTCCTTTGTGGCCACCTGGCCTTGCCAAGGCCTCTACACTTATGGCCAGCAGCCTGGTCTGGTCGTGGAGAACAGGACTTGGGATTCTCTAACTCAAGGCCTGAGCTTCGTGCTGTGTGAATGAGTCAGGTAGTGATGGAGTGGGAACTTCGATCATAAGCGTAGTATCTCACAACACATAGCTGAGCTGGTGGAGCATTAAGGGGCATGAATCTCTAGTGACCTGGGGGTGCCCCAAACACATTTCTAGACACCTTGGGGGTAATATCCCCATACAGGGCCCTCTGAGGCAGTGTGGAGCTCCCAGTGGGGCGATCCAGGCGAACCTTGACCCTCCCTACCCTGCTCTCAGTCTTCTCACCCCATTTGTCACCTTGACAGATGCCAAGGGTACACAAGGGCAGGGCCCTTCATGGAGCTGAGCCTGGGCCCTTTTCTCTTTTTCCATACTGAGATGGCGCTGTACTGAGACTACCTTTCCAGATCCTGCTTCCTAGGAGGGTTTGGCAGAGACAGAGGTGCACTCCGGAGCCCCATGCAAGCTGTGGAGGCCCCTGTGGAAGTGGGTAATCTCAGAAACCATGATTTAGAGCGCAGCGCGGCAGGGCTGGAAGCGGAGAGGTAGCTGCTCCCCACGGCGCTCATTAAGCGGCCGTAGATTGCATTTCCTGCCTCCCCCACTAGCCCTCCAAAGTGCCTGTTATTAATTCATAAAAACACTGCAAGTGTGATTGAGTCCACTGATTACTGGAGCAGGCAGGCACAAGAGACTGTAAAATATTCCGTGTCTCTCTATCAGGCTCTCAGGGGCTCAGGAGGAAGGGGAAAAAAATAAAAAGAGAAAAGCAACAACGCGGAGAAAGGAATATGGGGAAAAAAACCCTCTGTGTTGTGAAATATTAATCAGAACTGTTTGCCCCCCGGGGGCCAAAAATAGGAGGCAGCATAATCAATGTAGCAAGAGCTGCCTGGCGACATGTCTTTGAGAAGCTGATTATTGCGGGTAAACACAGCTAAATATTCTGAATCTTTGGACTGCGCCTCCGGCGTGGCTGGAGAAGCCGATTCCCTTATCATCCTTCTGCAGGCGTGGCCCTGGGGGAGCATGGGACCCGCGGGCAGGATGTGGCTGCATCAGAGGGAGTCCCATGGGCCCTGAGGAGGAGCTGTCTCAGGTCCTTTTCAAATGCTGGTGCCGGAAGGTGGCAGGTGGTGGGGAGTGCGTGTGGGCAGCTTCCAGGATCCGCTCTCAATGGCCACTACCTGGTGCTGGCCATGCCAAGGGACCCTCAGTTTCTAGAGTGACCTTGAGGGTCTCCCAGCAGAGCCTGGATGGATTTGGGGACCTGGGGAGGGGGTCTGCATTCAGGAGTCTCCAGCAGGCCTGCAGCCTTCTCACCTAAACTCTGTACAGGAGGAGGCGTGGGTAACTGCTGCAATGGAAGCTTGGCACACACATCATTGCATGAAGGTCTGCGTCCCTCAAACTCTGGGATTGGACCTTGAAGGTTGCAGATATGAATGGAAGGGAGCACCTGTCACTGCAGCTGGAGTGAGACCCGGGATCGTCCTACCCTCCAGGTGGAGACCAACCCAGGTGGAGAGTGACATCAAGGGTGGAAAGTGACAGTAGATAGCAGGTGTCCAACCTCTACATTATCTGTGCAGAGGTCCATAGAGGGACAGTGACTTCCTAAGGTCACCCAGAAGATAGAGGATTTTTGTGGCCAGGTAGCATACCACTCGGCACGAAGGAGAAACAGAGGCAGGTAATCAATACCACTTTGCACCAAGACTTTAGGCTGAAGAAGAGCCCTCCGCCAGCTGCAAGGAGATTGGACCGGGAGAGGGAGCACCTGGAAGAGATGGTGCCCTAGAATTCCTGAGTCCTAGATCCAGCTCCATAGACAAATGCTTGGTGTAGGGCCTCGGTGGTCTCCTGGTGGCCCCCAGGAGGAAACAGTGAGGGGATTTAGAAAATAAAGACAAGAGACAAAAGCTGGGGTCAGGTGGAGTTACCTCTTACCTGACGGGCAAGAGGGCTGAACTACAGTAGGGGCGTTCGTTTATACTGTTGCAAAGTTAGTATCACAAGACACAAGGCTGCCTAGGGACTAAGGACGGAAATTGTCCAGGCAGGATGCTTTTCTCAAGACTGAGGTAGCTTGACTGCTGTAGGTGCTGTGGTCTTGTCTTGTCTCCACACATCTAACCAATCTCCAGCTCCAGCCACTCCCAACAGTTTGGAGGATGTTGACCGAGTTACATTGCTCCTCTGAGCCTTAGTTTCTTCCTCTATAAATGAGCTTGGCTAAGTAGTGAGCAAACATATCACCAAGTTCTTGAATGAGAAGAGTATATGGGGTGAAGTGTGGCCAGGGCCTTCACCATGGAGGACAGAATGAAGACGGGGGGCTGGGGATTTAGCTCAGCGGCAAAAGCGCCTGCCTGGCATGCGCAAGGTCGTGAGTTCGGTTCCCGGTACCAGAGAAAAACCAAAAAACAAAAAAACCAGAATGAAGACGGGATTTTGCTTGGCACACGGGACCACTGCAGCATTCCCTGTCCAGGGTCAGGAGCATAGGAGCCGCAAAGTGACTCAGAGAAAGTTATACTTTGCCCCAAAGTCCCCTGAATGCATCCACAGAGGACCCAAGGTGGCGAGGTGGTCCTGGGAAGCCAGTGGTTCATGGCTTCATTGAATGGCTCAGCTTCAAAAACAAGTTGTCCTTCTTGGCTCCAAGTGGTGGTTATTCAAGCTACTGGGGAAGATAATGGTAGTTATCACTGTTATTCATTGAACAAGTGTATTATTCCTAACCTTAAACCAATTCTGCCAATTTTATGGAACTGATACAGCAAGGATTAGTAAGGTTCAAAAACTTGCCTCAGGCTATAGAGATGGCTGGTGTGGAGCTTAGATCTGAACATGTATCTATCTGATTCTCAAGGCTTCTTCCCATTCTGCCTCCCACAGATATCTGAGGATAATAATACAGATGGTTTCCACTGCTGATTTCTTCTCAGGACAGGAAGGTTTCAGGCTGAAAGCAGAGTGCTATGGGCTGGCAGAACAGCTGGAATAGGCTGGTGATCAGATGACCAAGATACTCTGAATCCAATCCAGTCTATTCTGAGCAGCCTTGAAAAGACCATCAGAGAGCCAGCAATGACCTTGGAAGGACTATAAAGACAAAAAAAACCCTGAAGACCAATATTGTGTGTTCATGAGCTCATATATCGATCCACATTCAAGGTGGGATTATAGCACAAGTGATTAAAGTTAAAACTTATCAGTAATTAGATAATAGAATGGTGATCATCAGGGGCCATGGTCACTTTTCAAAGAATAAGTGAATTGGAATAAACCTATATCAGAATAAAAGCTCTCTTTGACAAGGTTATCAGATGGGTTGTCAGAAAAACACAATAAATGTAATGGGTATAATTTCAGTAAAGCAATTGGCATGGACTCTCAGTGTCTTCTGATGGAGAAGGAGAATTGGGAAACTGGGTTGAATGTAACTCTGGGTACTGATTCATGCCTAGTGCGGGCCCTCTATAGATGTTCAGCAATGTTTCCCAAGCAGAGTGTCCACGTGGGCAAGAGCTCTGATTGTGACAGATACGATTCTGCCCTAACCAATGATTTCATCCACTATATGATAATAACAGAAAAGTAAGGTTTAATATTAAGTTGAGATGATTTTTAATAGTATAATTTAGTCTTTGGAAGGTCCTCCATGTACGCTCAAACTAGAAGGAAAAATAACTGAATATGAGGAAAAAGTTCTTATAGGTCACACAGAAACCAACCAAAGAGAAGGAGCAGAAAATGAATATCTAAGTGAATTCTGATTTATCTATGAGAGTTATTTTGTAACAAGCCTGTAAGCACACATTATGGGAATAGAATTTAGAAAATAAAAAAAATGAGAAGTGAGGATTATCAAAGTTTTGGTGGCACATGAGCATCAGATATGTCCTTGGTTGAGTGACACTGAAAGTCCCCACCAACCCTGGGCTAGTGTCTGTATCCCTTGCTGCTGCTAAAACCCTTATTCATGGCATTGACTTAGGATACAGCATCCCCACCCCTATTTTTTGGAACCTGGTTTCCTCCCTTATGATATGAGCTGTTTTAGCCTTCTAGTTTCTAAGCTGCACATCAGAATCAATTTGATAACCTTTTCTAAAACAAGAGATGCAGAGACCAACCTGTCCCTGACATAGAATTAGCTGCTGTGATCATTAGTTATGCTACGTCCTAGCCTGGACAGAGTTAAAAGGGAAAGAAGGAAATGTGTGCGCCCTCCCCTCTCTGGGAAAAGCTCCAGTCTTTGTCTTTGCCTTTGGACGCTTGTCTATAGTTTCTTCAGTCTTCACATGCAGACTCACACCAGCAACTCTGCCTTCAGCCTTTGTCTGCTTCTGGATCCTCTGGATCCTCAGCATGCAGACCGCCATTTTGGATTCTTCACCTCTGATCCCACAGATGGCCATGGTGACTCTTCTGCCTCTGATCCTGTAAGCCTGTCTAATAATCCCCTTGTATAATTGAACATATATTTTATGTTGATTGATTCTGTTCCTCTAGAGAACCCTAATACAGGTAGCACCTCTGCCCTCTATTGGGTAGGGAGTACAGTGATGTGTATTCAGCCTCAGGCAACAAGCTCTCCCTTCCAGTTCCCATGACACACTATACAGTCAATGTGTCAGCACCGTCAAGAACGTAAGGGGAAGTGTGGATGTGCGGGGAAGTGGAGGCCCACAGGACCACGCCAGCCTAGACCTCAGTCCTCTGTCTGGACCACCTCACACACCGCACCATGAGTGCTGTGAGCTCTACAATGGCTTGTCAGGGATGAAGAAAGGTAGAGAGGGATCTCATGGCAGAGGGGGCTTGAAAGATGTGCATGGTTTGCTGTCCAGGCAGCTCTGGTGGAGAGGTGAGGAGCAGCCCAAGAAGGAGCTGGGGTATGAAATCCAGGTCCCTGGAAGATAGTTGGTGCTGCTGTGTGGTTCTGGGTTCATGGCATGGGAGGTGGGATGGGAACAGGGGACATAGTTGTGGCCTCCTGGGTTCTCCCACCCACGTCCTGCCTGAGCTCCCTGGGAACCACTGCTCAGAATGCCAGCAGCCCCTCTGTCACCATGCCCTTACCCCCTGCTGAATATCAGGAGCATGCTTCTCCCAGAAGCATGGAGAAGATGCTTCCCTCCCTGAAGGGGCTCCCAGTGTGAAAGGGGACCCCACCATGCTTCCAAGGAATGCCAAGTACCAGTTAAGAAAGCCACTAGCAAGGCAGGAGAGCACGCAGGGGAGGCCCTGCCCAGTGCCTCAGGTAAGTGACGGTCCCTGCAGCGGGTTCCAGGCAGGCCAGGGCCCCTGCACAGGGCACCTGAAGCCCCCGCACAGGCAGCCGCAATCCCCAGACTCCGAGGACAGTCGCCACCTTCTACCTGCAGGGCTGCTGGGACCATTAATAAGCTCCTGCTTCTAAAGGGCTCTCAGCTCTTCAGAAGGGCTCTGCAGAAGTAGAAGTGGGTTATAATTACCACCGCTGTAATTAATGAGTCCAAACTTCTCAGAGAATAAAAAGTGCTTAATAAAAGGCGGGGGGAAGAAAGGGAAAAAACCCCAATGTGTTTGAACTTGGGATTTTTTTTCCCCTTTGTAAAGCACGCTTTGGTAAGGTATCAAGTGATATTATATTCTCTCCTTTCAAAAGTGAGCAGAACCCCAGACGGATATCTCAATGCCAAGGGCAGAGTTTCCAAGAATAATGGAGTGCTTCGCAGCTCTTTGAAAAACGCCGGGCTGGAAACCAGTCTTGCCACTCCAGGTAACTTAGACAGCAAATCTGCATCTGTAAGGGCACGATGCTGCCCTGCCAGGTGGTGTCCAGGGTGACCAGGCTCAGGGAGGAGAAGCAACAGGCCCGCAGCTGACATTCAGTCAACACCACTTCCGTGAGCGCTCACGCTCCATGGGGTGAAGGGGAAATCGGGCTTCCTGCCTGGCCTAAACAGAAAAGGATGTAACTATCTTTCCAGAGCTCTCCTTTATAAATAAGCTTATGTGTAATACACATGTTTAAAAGCCTTTTGCTTTGGTGGTGGGGGGGATGTTATTTCCTTGGAATTAATTACCAGGATTGAAGGGGGCTAGCATTCTCAGAGCCCTTAAAATGCATTGTTAAATTTCCCTCCAGGCAATTCAATGGGATGAACCTGTGTGTTATACCACAACATGCCCAGCACTGGGCAGTATTACTATTTTAATGCACACATATGTCTGTGTGCTCAAGTAACTAGTGCTAGAGGAAACACCATTCCTTTTGTGAGGTTTTGTACCATTGGCACAACTGCTGAAAGGCTGGGAATTCTGAGCTTGCCTCTTTGGTAGCTGCTGCTGTTGGTCACGAAATTATTAGCAGTGCTTTGGCATTGTGAAATAGGTAGGTAAACACAGTTAAGATTTCTTCTAGGTAGAAAAAATAGCTAACATATAATCAGGGATCGACCTCTATCCAGAAACTTTTGTAAAGAAATTGGATTGTGCCTGGCGTGGTGTTGCATGCCTGTAATCCCAGCATGAAGGAGGCTGAGGCAGGAGGATTGCCATGAGTTTGAGGCCAGCCTGGGCTACATAGCGAGTTTAAGGCCACCCGGAAATACATAATGAGAACTTGTCTCAGAAAACAAAACAAAACGAATTGGATTGCTTGGAAAAATAAACTAGAAATTAATTATATTGCACAATGTTATTTATTTATTTGCAATACTAGTGGTTGTGTCTTTGCAATGAGCTACATCCCTAGTGCTTTTTAAAATTTTTATTTTGAGGCAAGGTCTGGCCAAGTTTTCCAAGTTAGGCTCAAACCTGTAATCCTCCTGCCTCAGCCTCCCAGAGTGCAGGTTTGGGTGTCTTTTGTGGCCTGAGATTATGAACCACGAAGGCCAAAGACATTTCTACTTGACTTTGCATTTCCAGCCTGCGGAAGAGGAAAATAAATGTGGGAACAGTGTCAAGAATAGTGTGGAGTCATTTGGTGTAGAATAACAGAGTCGCTCTGGAACAGAACAAATTCATCCAGCGACTGGAAGGGGTTAAAGATGCTTTTTCTACACACTCAGAAGAAGGGCTGGGGTTGGATGAAGAACATGAGAGAACTTATGTTCTACCCTAGCACTGGGGTCTCCATGTGTCCCCAAATTCCTGTGTTGAAACTTAATTGCCACTGTGGTAGTATGACCAGGTGGGCCCATTAGGTCCTGAAGACCTCACCTTGTGGGGTGGATCATCACCTGCGCTGGGGCTGGACAGAGCCAGCTGGACCTCTATTCTTCTCTCCTTTGGTGCCTTCTGCCGCCTGAGCACCCAGTGTCTGTCCTCTCTGCGGCCTCTGCCAGGGAAGGAAAGACCCGGCCCTCATCAGGCACCGAATCTCCTAGCATCTGGATCTGCGACTTCTCCACCTCCACCTCTCAACGCAAGAAATGTCTGTTGTTTGTAAAGTATCCAGGGCTGGGTGTTTTGTTTTAGCTGCACAGGAGGTGCACAACACCTGGGGAGCTTGGGGGCGGGTTCTGGAGACCTTCCCTGCTGGGACTTGAACTGGCAGGGCAGGGTGACCACTTTCTGCTACGTAGTCGCGGTCGCCGGGGAGAGAAAGCCCAGGCTCAAAGAGAAGAAGCGGGGAAGGGAGGAGAAAACCGAAAGCAGAGTGCAAAAGCCAGAGGAACCGGGGACAGAAGGGACCCTGGCGCCCTGCTTCAGGCTCGAGGTTCCCTCAATCCTCATGGCGAATTCCACATTTTACCTGTAGCTGCTAAGCAGCTTTCTGCTCCTTGCATCTAAATGATGTCTGCCTAAGACGCTCGTGGTTTTCTTAATAACTTGACCTCATTTGCTAATGCTTATGATTTTTTTAATATTTAAAAAGTAAAAGCTAATGAAAAATATGCGAATTTGCCCTATTTACTCCCTCTGCAAGGAAGGGTTCTAACCGCCTACCTCACATCCGTTCCTCCTTTCCTCCACTCTGGACTTAACAATGTGCAATCTAAAAAGCTGCCTATTCCAACACATCTTGCACATACTGATGGCCAAAGGAGCTAAAAGCGGGAATTCTGGGGAGAGGCCTCAAGGAAAACCCCAGGAAAGGGGCTGATTCAGCTTAGGGGTGACTTTCCTTTCTTCCTTTCTTCTTGTCTTTTTCTTTTCTCTTAGGATCTTTCTGTGTGGAGGTAGGCATGATAGCTGGAGTTTCAGCAGCCATCTTATTACCAAAAGGATGGAGCCACAGTTCGGGGATAGGAGAACAGGGAGCAAAAATGAGCCTGGGTATCCGAGGAAACCATGGACCACCCTCAGCAGTCCAAAAATGGTTAACCAGAAAACTACAAACTCTATCCCAAATCCAGCCCAGGAAGTCACGGTCCTCTGGCAGCCCATCCTTCCTAGGCTGACATCTGGGAGAAATCCTCACCTCTCTCCACGTTGTCAAAGGTGCTCCCTGGCCAGCTGGCCCAGCTATGACATAGTGCTGTCCTGTCCATCCCACACCTCCTGGTCCAGGCTGCTGTCGCCTCCCTGGACTCCCCTGACAGCCCCTCTGTGGGCTGGGTTGGAAGATTTTCTATCCTCCCTGCTGCCTCTGGAGTCTCACTTGCTTTCTAGTCAAACTGGAGGCACCAGCCACCCTCACCAACCATCCTTCTTGCCGTGACTTCTGGACCCATGAGCTGTCCCGGGGCCATTGCTCTTGTGTTGGCCCCCAGCCCTTGATTGGAAGCTCACAGTCAGGTGTGGCCCCCGTACACCTGTGCCCATCATCTGGGGAAGCCCCTGGCCCAGGGCAGCCTTGCGGACTCTGCAGAGAGGTGAAGAGTGGAGAAACCAGAGCCTGGGTCCAACAGAGGCCGAGAAATCCCAGCAGCTCCCAGGCCCCACAGCAATGCTGCCGCCATCCATGGAGTCGGGGGCCACCCCTGCCCAGGAGGAAAGGCAGCCTGGATCAGGGCCAGGCGGGTCCCCACTGCCCTGCAGCACTTTAGCTACCACATATCTGGGGGACAAGGTTTCCTTTCTCCCCTCCTGAAAGAAACTGGGGACCTTCCTTCCTCCACCGGAAGTCAAAACCACTCTCAAGGGCCCCGGATGAGGCTTGGAATTGGCCTTGGGAAATAATCCCAGAGGACAGTGTAACCTTGGCCCTGATACTCGTGGAGCAGGTTCCCACACCTGCTCTGGGCCAGGGATGCCCTGGGCAGTGTCCCCACCTGAGCTGAGTGAGTGGTCCTGGAGGCTTGTTACATTTAGGGAGGCTGGGTGCGCCTGAGAACCTGCATTCCTAGGCGATGTTGGGATGGAGGGGAGCCAGCCTGGAGCCTCTGCTACCCCCTGAGACAAAGGTGTCCCTGGTGGGGCACAGGCTTCCAGAGACACTACAGGCAGCAAGCATGAGGCCACTTTAGCTACTCCAGGGACGACTGCCCAGTGTCCCCAAGCTGTACACCCCACATTCCCACCCCGTGCACAATGGGGTGACTTGGGCTCCACTCAGCAGCCTCTACAATCCCTTCCTAAAACCCTTGAAGAGAAGCAGAAAGATCTAAAATTCTTCCTCTGCACTGTGGAAAACATATTAAGGAATTATCATTTAGCCTTAAACCCTATATATGCAAATGCACTCATTTGAATAACTGCCAATTTGTGTACCCCATCAAATTAGATATTCAAATTCCAGCCCTGTATATACAGTTGTCACCCTTCCTGGCTCAGGCTTAAATAATCACATGAAGGATGAGCTGCAGCTTCTCTTTCAGGCCCCTGTCTCTTTAGAACTGAAAGGAATAATTAGAGATTAGTTTTCTGGGGCAGAAATGGTCCCTTTGATGGCTGGCTGGCACTTTTTTGCTGTTGCTTCTGTCATAAAAACATGACCATCCTCTTCTCCTGTGTGTGAGCTCTCAAAAATGCGCCCTTTCTAATCCCTCTGGTTTTCACAACACCCCTGTGAGGTTGTGGGGTGCAAAATGGGATTCCCATTTCACAGGTGGGGAAATTGAGACCTGGGCTTTCCCCGGTCACACGCTCGGGCTTTCCCCAGGCCTCGGTGCTCTGTTCGTCCTGCCTCATGATGCGTTTTCGCTATTGTCCCGCAGAAGATTGATGATAAAGCTCTTTCTTTCAAAGAATTCTTCTAGAAAGTAAGAAAGTTCTTACGCTCAATTTCACCCCATGACCCCGTGAGCCTCAGGAGGCGACTGCTCTGAGCCCTGGCACACCGATGACGACATGAAGGCTCGAAGGAGCAGGGCGGGTTGAATCAGGGCAGTGACTAAGAGACAGCGCCGCCTCTCCCCAGGACCAGCTGGGCCAGCCCAGACCTGCCTGCAGGAAAAGGGCCTTGTTGCTGCCTTGGGACTGACCCCGGTGGGAGTGTTTATCCCAAGGGAGGCCGCAGAACCACCCAGAGAGGGCCCTGCCTGCTCCTGCCGAAGCCTAATTCCAGCTCCGTCACTCACAGAGATGTCTAGGACAGAAAGCAGCTTTGTTTTCCTGGCAGCTTTATTTCGAGATCTTCCTGGCTGCCGTCCTGAGTGCAGCCCACTCGCGTGTCTTCAGGCACGCCAGGCACCACGCTGACAGAGGTGGCCCAAGTCCCCCAGGGCTGCCTTAGCCAGAGGTCACCCACCTGCCCCTGAACAGCTCTGGCCATAACTTGTGCAATCTGTGAGGTCCCTGAAGACACCTGAGGGACCAGGACCCTCTCTTTTCTAAAATTGCACACCACCCAAATGCTCCCTCCCTGCACCACTGACCCCTGGGGCCATGACCCTGAGTCAGTACACTCATGGCCTGTCTGCTCCTGCCTCTCTCTTTGTAGCTAATGAGTTCCCTGTGGCCAAGCTGCTGCAATAATCCAAGCATTGTACAGAACGTAGACCAGATGTCCCAACCTGAGAAGCCATGGTTGCTATCTTTGGGCTTGACTCTTGACCTTTCATGGCCTTTAGAACCTGCTGCTGTCTCCTGCTGGGTTCAGTTGCCCAGGCCTGTTCTCTGCCAGCCTGCTTTGTCCCATGGCCATGCAAGACCAGTGTGACACAGGCTGGCCACAAGCTATCCTGGCACCATTTTGAGTTTCTCTTGTGAGGTAAGCAGTCACCTGAGTAAGATTCCCTTTGACATTCCCACCAGTAAGGGGAGGCCTGTTTAGACTAAGACTCCAGCTTGAGAAGGCCGCTGTCACTCTCCTGGTACTGCCAAAAGACACGGGTTCTATTC
Organism: Chinchilla lanigera; assembly: GCF_000276665.1. NCBI lineage: Eukaryota > Metazoa > Chordata > Mammalia > Rodentia > Chinchillidae > Chinchilla > Chinchilla lanigera. The sequence continues at coordinate 6,781,962 of NW_004955450.1, forward strand.
ATGCTGGAGAAGGACTTTCCCTTTATTCCACACCGTATTGTCCATGTTTGTGGGTTGTAAATACAGGCGCAGGACTCTGGTTAGTTAATAATGTTGCTTCCTTCCTTTCTCGAGGCCCATGGTCCATTCCGGCTCAAACTCTTCGAGCGTCCCCATCACTGGGGATTGGTTTAGCAGTTGAGAATGGATCCTCTAGCAAAAGAGACCTATGATACCTGCATTTTAATGGAGGTAGGAGGAAATATTTAGTGCCTTTGAGGTTGATTTGTTCGTTATCTATACCCTAGCTATACTCTGAATGCATTTCAGGCGGTTTACAATATTAAAACACATATAAAGCATCCCAAAACAAAGCTGCAAAGAGGTTTTCCCAAACAGGTTAGAGAATTGGAAAAAGAACTCTTCAAGAGCCTGGGATAAGACCTGATTTACCTCTGAGCTTCCTAGTAGCCAAAGCAAAATGAAACAACCATAAGTAGCACAGGGAACTTGGAAATGGTCATCTGGTCTTTGTCTGGAGGTGGGGACAGGCCTGACGCCTCAGAAAGTCTCCCTGGCAGAGGGGGCTGTTCTGTGACCTCTCACCCCTCCTTCATCCAGCTAATGCCAACACTCCCTAGCTGACCTCATCTAAATCCCCAGCAGTGACAGCAGTGCCCACTCTATTTCCAAACCAACTTCATAAATAAACATGGGCGCCTTGGAGGAATTCCCCAAAGAAAGTTAGGAAATCAGAGCCGTGTTTATATTAAGGAGCCATGCAAATACAGCAGCTGCTTCCATCCGTAAATAGGAGAGGAGAGGGATTTGGTGGTTGTTTGTGATGATCAAGTGTGATCTAGACCAAAATAGTCAAGTGTATTTGGCTTGGGAATTAGGTGCAGATGAACACGGGGCAGCCCACTCACTCCATGCCATGACTTAGGCTGGAAACATTGTCAGCAAACGGATCTCTCAGCAGAAGGATACTGTTGGACACGTGTTCAGGCACGCATCCATTAAATTCTCCAGGGGTTGATACTTGGTGCAGGTTTAAGACCATCCTCCTCCTTTATCCATCTGGCACAGGTGACTTCTCTAATGCGTCTTTTGACTGCAGACCGTTGAGTGTAGTCCGTCTGCTTCCTTGTGCCTGGGTGGCTGTAAAACGCCTTTGCACCCTTCTCTCTCCCAGCCCACGTTCTACTTTCCTCATCCCTGCCCCCCATAGCCTGGCATACCTCACTGTCAGCTCCCCCAAAATGTGTCGTCAGAGGGATTCTCTCAAACTGGGACACACCGCCTTACTTCCTGTAGCGCAGGAGACATTTAGCAACGTCTGGAGATGCTTTGTGGCTGTCAGGACTGCCATTGAGAGGCGGTGTATCTATAGCACAGAAGTCAGAAGTTGCTAAACGTGCTACGATGCATGGGACAGGCCCCCAAATAAAGACATGACCAGCCTGGCGTATTGTTAGCACCAGGCTGAAAATCTCTAGCTAACAAGCTATATGGCCTCTAAACCTTGGCCAAGAGCAGCTCTTGGCCACAGAAGCCTCCTGGAGCCCTGCCACACTGCGAACACAGGCTTGGGTTCCCAGCCCCGCAGAGCCCAGCCTCTCAGGAAGAGCTGACGCAGGGGAAAGAGCTCAGGGCTCGTGCATCCTCATCCTCCCTCCTTGGCCTTGTTGGACCTGCCCAAGCCAGGTCCTGGACAGTCGGAATGTGGAGTTCACAAAGTGGCCTCCAGCCAGTCCCTTCTAGCCTCGGTTTCCCCTGGGTTAAAAAAAGCACCAACTCTTCCAGCGCTGACCTCATCCCATCCATCCGCGCCCTCTGAGATGACAGCTGCCCGCTTCCTCAGGAGCCTCCGTGTCAACAGCTGAAGTGCAGAGGGAAATCGAGATTAACTCCACTCCAGCAAAACCGCAGGACACAGAGAAGCTTGTTAGAGAGACGAAATGAAAGCTGCGGTTTTAATTAATTCCCACAGAAGAGCCTGCTCTCCAGGGCTGTTGGTTTGTACACTTCCAGCTTCTTCTCCTTTCCTGACACACACATCCCCTGCAGCTGGGCCCAGACGGCTCCTCTCAAGGGGTAGCAGCTGAGATCCGGTGTGGTATCTGGGGAGGGCTTGGCTGGGGCACCAGGATACTCTTACTGCCACTCAAGCTTGCACAAGTTTGCTTATTGCCAAGGCCTCAGTTTACCTATCTGTACAATGGGAGCGGGGATGCTTTGGCTACCACTCAGAGTTATTAGAAAATCAACAGAAGATGAGGAAAATGGGAAAGGATGCAGCTAATAAAGGTCAGTCCCTTGATGTACAGTATCCCATTTTTCCTTGTGCTAATCCTTTGTGCTATAGAGGGAAAACCAAGGCTCAGCACTGCTGATGGATGTCACAGTGCCGTGGTGGCCAGGAGATCTGTGACGTACCCCGGACCCATTGTCCCTGCCCACTGCATCTGCAGGAACCGGGGCCTGCTGCACACGCCAGAGTGTCCCTGGCCTCTGTCATCATGCACACCTCTCACCTTGCATGAGGGCTAAAGCTCGTAGGCTGAGGGTCCAGAAGAAGGGAGAGGGAATCGAGGCATCGCAAGCGGGAGGAAGGAGATCGGATTGGGGCCTCGGAGGTGGGGAGGGCAAAGCGTAAGAACAAAGCCGCAGCGGCCAACGAGTGTGGAGAAGGCATGTTTCCGGGGGCACGCTGGGGAGAAGGTGGCGCAGAGCGGTGTGTCCGGGCACAGGCCACCCCCTCTGCCCTCGCCCCGTGACTCCAGCCTCCCAGACTCCCCATTCACACTCTGGGGTCAATGACAGACTGGCACAAAAAAAATTAACTAGTAGAACCCATGGAGATAATTAGCATTTTAATTGGGATCAATGCTTCGGGCGAGAGGGAGAATGCTTTCATGGTGGAATCTCAGGCAGCAGCTGGTAAGTCCGATAGGATCTGGGACACTGTTGGGGCACCCGGGGACCCAGGCACACCTCCTCTTCCTTCCCTCCTCTCTTTCCATCCAATTAACCTCGCTGGGAATCGTCTCCATGTCAAGCCTTCAGCAGGTGCTTGGGCAGCAGCCCACCTCATTCTCTAACAGCCCCAGAGCTCCCTGCAGGCTATTTCTACCTGGTCCTCTCTCTCTCAGACAGGAGGGGACCCGAGACAAGACTCCTCTAAGTCCCGGTGGTACTAGCAGCTGGGCTGGCGCTCGGATCTGCGGAGCTTTCTTCCTGCCTCTTGTGATGGTAACTGCTGGGCTGACAGAAGAAATAAAAAGGGCTCTGCAGCCCCTCCCCCAGCAGATGGGAGTACCTGTCTGCCTGGAGATGGAGAGGGAGCGCCACAACCCCCATGTCCAGTTCATTTAAGGATCTTGACTTGAGGACCATATATTTTTACAAGTGTGAACCTTTTCGTGTGGATATTGTTCTAAAATGCCATTCTTCCTCTGCCGAGGGGTAGTTAGCCCCCGACTCCCTCCCGGGGCTATTCCCGAGGCAAAGGAAACCCCTGGTTACCTCGAATCGGGATGCTGCCGGCCTTCATGGGTTCGGATTTGGGCTGCATGGTTGGACAGTGAAATCCCATCACCCACACCTGTCTGATTTGGTCCCATTTTCCAGGGGAAAAAAAAGATTGGAGAGGGGTAAAATCACTAATAGCGTGCTGATTTTGGAGACTCCTCACTGAGGTGGGTGCGTCGGATTCCAAGCAAACAGCCCCTGAACAGCCCCCAAACAGCAGCAGCCCATAAAGGGGAGGGATTTGTGCTTTCTCTTCAGCCTGCGGCATCTCCAGGCTCCAGGTCAGGCGAGGACCCTGACGGAGTCTGCCCGTGTCCATCTCCTGCTGCCCAGCACATAGACGCCCTCTTGCCCCACGCCACTGTAACTTCAGCGGGCTCTCAAGGGCTACTGTGCATTGCAGCTGGGGCCAGATCCACAACCCTCATCAAGCCCTGACCCCCACCACCTGCTGGCCCTTGCTTCTCTGTGTGGTCCCGGTGTTCTGTTCTGCCTTTGCCACGGAAGAGCTTACCTGACCCAGTGGTGCCATGTCCCCTCGCCTTGGGCTGGCCTGGCTACCCTTGCTGTCTGCCACCAGGGTGCTGGCTTTCTGAGCCTCTCCCCTCCCAACCTGCCCTTCTCATGGGCATGCAGTGGGCCGAGGCTGCCAGCAGGGTGGTGCACAAGCCCTGAGCACAGTACCCCTTACATCTCCCCAAGAGCACAGGGAGGTCTGTGGCTTCCCTGCATCTGTATCAACCAGCCTGGCTTGGGAGGCTGCACCTGAGGACTGAGGTTTCCAATAGCAGTCCCAGGGAGCCCTTTGATCCAGAGCCGAAGTGGACTTTATGGGAAGTTTTAAATCACCTTCTGTCTTTAGGACAGGAAGCTGGGTGATGACCTAGGGTCCCACATGTGTGAACGTCAGGCTGGCTTGGAACATAAGCGTCTTAAAAAAAAAATGCACTGGGCAGCAGGGCACAAGCGCAGGGGTCGGCCTCATGCTTATAGCTGTGTGTTTCTCCATTCATTGGCACTTTGGGGCCCTTCCTGTGCCAGGCCAAGGGCTAGGTGTGCACGGATATGGCTGGATACGCAGTAATAACATTGAAGACAGAGGCCTCTTTGCAACCTGCAGACCAGTGGGCTGTGGGAGGCAGGGCGGGAGTCGCATTGGGATTTGAGGGTGCTGCAAAGCCTCCACTCCTACCTAGTCTCAAATCTGCTTCCACCAAAAGATGCTCCGCTGGTTCATGAGCTGTATGCACAGGTACCTGCCATCGCCTTGCCCTGCCCCCCACAGCCTCAGTCACTCTTGAAGTGCGTGGCTCAGAGCCAAGGTCAATACCAAGCAAAGTGCATGCTTTCTCTTTTATCCCATCTCTCATCTCCAGTTCCACCCTCAGTGCTAGGCAAAGGATGGGCCTGGCGTTTCATTCTCCTGTGGGCTGGTAATGGAAGTTCCTTGCTAGCATGGACGGGCAGGGCAGCAGGACAGCTGCATTTGGAAAGAGAAGCTCTATGGGGGTGATGCTTGACCAGAGTGTTGATGGAGAAGAGCAGAGTGGAGTACTGTCCTTGCCTGAGGCTTCACCGTCCTTAGACTTGGGTACCAGGGCCACCTCTGACCTCGCTCCACCCTAGGGGCAAGGAGTTTAGAAGAGCAATGCCCACCCTAAACTGGTGATTCCCTCCTTCTAGATTATACTCTGGAACCCAGGGCCCCATGGATTCCTGGATGGATTTTCCTGATACTTCCAGGGTACGAAGCACTCTCTTCTGGAGTCATCCTAGATCTGGCCACATCACCCATCTGTGCAGCCCAGGCCCAAGGGCAGCTCAGGGGTGATTGTTAGGGGGAAAGGAGGGTGCGATGCAGGCAAGGGTGTGGGGTGGAGCCAGGATGGGAGGAGAAGGCTGATGCGGTGGGCTCTGAGTGTCCATTTATATGCTCAATCCAGGCCCTGGAAGTGCTAGGGATCTCCAGTCCTGACAAAAAGGGCAGGGGTGTGACAAAAGATGCCTTAGAGTCTGTATTAGTCTGTTCCCCATTACTGGAACAAAAAACCAATACCCACAACTTAAAGGAGGAGAGGGTTATTTGGCTTACGGTTTCCAGGGGTTTAGTCCATGGTTAGCTGGCTCCAAGGCAGAAACAGTATGGTGGAAGGGCCTGGTCAAGGAAAGGTGCTCCACTCATGGCAGTCAAGAAGCAGAGAGAGAGAGAGAGGGAGACAGAGAGAGAGAGAGGAGAGAGAGAGAGAGAGAGAGAGAGAGAGGGAACAGGGACAAAGACTACATCCTTCCAGGTCAGGTCCCAGTGATACGACTCCAACCAGGACCCACCTCCTAACAACATAATCAACCATGAGCTCATCCATGCATGAATCCACTGATGAGCATAACGCCCCTAAGATCCAATCACCTTCCATACACAGGAGACTTTGGGTGTACATTTTAGAGCCAACCCATAGCAGTGTTCATGATGATAATGACTGTGCTGAATGCTTAGTACTTCTTGTATTAACTCAGTACAACATCATCACAATACTCCAGCCTATTGAATCTCTAATAAGAGTAGATTTTGGAGATCACAGGCTCATCCAAATGGATTGGATTTGGATGAGGCTGCCCTCTGCCCACTGAGGCTGTCCCTGCGTGCATGCTGCCTCTTGGAGCTTGGCGCTATGTGGGGGAAGGCACAACAAGGAAATAAAGGCCAGGGGGATGATGTTGTGTGAAGCCAGTGCAGGATTCTAAACAGGGAACCTTAACACACAAGGACGATCAGATCGTTTCCCTGAGGAAGAAATATAAGGTTGTAGGTGTGGAAACTGAGGCCCAAAGATACTAAGTATGTTTTACTGGGTAGCTGGGGTGATTAGATGTCCTTTTCCCAACTCTGAGTTCAGTGTTCTTGTGGGTATCTTCAAGGCCTGCACGGGCAGGGACATTAAAATGGACACACCAGTCTGTCTGTCCCTAACTGTCACAGTTTACACCCATTATTCAGTTTTGGCTAAGCCCCTGCATGCGTGCAGAAATGCACACACCTGCTTCCAGTCTGAGTTTGGGGACAAGCCTCGATGACAAAGAGAAAGCCCAGCCCTGCCTTCCAGCCTCTCAGAAAACAAGAACTACAATGGTCCAGGCACCGCTTTGAAATCTGATGCCTGGCTGGGCCATGCCTTCCCCTCCCTGTGGTTCTCCTTGGATACCCCCTGGGGAAGCCAGCCCTGCCCTGGAGCCTGATTTGATCAAAGCCCCCACAAACCCATGCTGAAGCCTCAACTCTGTGCATTATTAAAGCGTTATTAAAGCGTTTAATAACTTTCCACGACTCCTCCCTCGCCAAGACCTCTTTCCTGCACCCTTCATGAAGAAGGAGGGCAGGGAGGGGGGTTGGATTCCATTTCCCTCACAGCCTTCACAGTCATCATCGGTATGCAGACAGTTTCCATGTTCTAGAAAGCTCCTTGCAGTATAACAAATGCCCTCATTACCATATTTGCCACCCTTTAATGTGGTTTTAAACACACTGCTTCGTTTCAGTTGCCCCGTGATGTGGCCAATCGGAGGCTGGTAGCTTCCTGTGTACAAAACAGGTCCCTGGCCTGCCTGGACCCAGAGATTTCAATCTTATCTGGCAAGCAGTGTAATTTGAAATTTAATCATCTTTCTCCCAAGTGAGAACATTTTGTTATTACTTTTTAGAGAAAAGAACAAGCCTGGAAATCAATCTCCAGAATTTGGGGGTGGAGGTGGAAGGAGATGGTGACTTAGGCTTAGAACCCTAGCCGCGTCCTTGGGGATCCTGAGTCTCTTCTTCCAGGGATTGGGTGACTGTTCTCAGCTGCAGGGCTGGGGCTGGCACAGCTAGAGGGCACAGGGATGACAGGACAGTGGCAGGCATGCCCTAGCACAGTGCTTCCATCCAGGAATGCCACAAAGCTATTTTAACTGCCGGCTGCAAGAAAGAGAGTGAGATAAACATTGTGCACTATTAAGAAACCAAATTCTGTCTACAGATCATAGACATGCTCGATCATCCTGCGGGTACCATTACAATATGCAACACACTGACAGCTGGATATGAAAGAAATTAGATGTTTTCCTGAATTTGGGGACAGTGGTAACATTTACATCACTAATAGCAACGAGACAGGAAGTTAAAGACACTCCCCAGATGATGAATAATGAAGAAAAAAACTACATGGGCAGTGCCAAGGGGAAGACCGATTGTCCTTCCCTCTGCCCACCGAAAAAAAAAAAAACCCAAAATTGTTGACAAGGAAGAGAAAAACTAAACATATAGTCAAAAATATAGAACAAAAAGAGTATCTTTGAGGACATGTCAGGGAATTAGCACAATTCAGTATTGTGGGCTCTTCTGGATTTTGTCATGTTTGTGGTTTTGTCAGCTTTCAAAACTGTGATGCGCTGTGTTTTCTCATCATAAATAATAACTTGTCCTCCTACCTCATTCTTTTCCTTAAAAAGCGTTCACACCGGAGCAAGATGCAGCCCCACAGACCCCCAGAGGCTGCTGGGAGGTTGCGTGTGGGTATGACAGGTGACCAAGAACAACCCCAAGTTCACATCCTTCTAATGTTTGGAGGGCCAAAAAGAAAATGTCCTGATTTACACAATAAAAGGAATACTTGAGTTTTGAAAATGACCTTAGTTGGCAAATGAAACAGCTGGCCCGTTGTGCTGTTGTCCCTTTATATGCCACTGAGCTGTGGAATCCCAAGTCATAGCCAAGCTCTGCTGGGCAGGATTCTCAGAGGATGAGTCTGAGGAAGTGCCTTTGGGGAGGAGAGCCGGGCACAGGGCTGGGCCCCAGGAGGGCCCCGGGAGTGGCTGGGCTGTTGAGCCAGGAAGGGCCCCAACATAGAGCTGGGGGCGGTTTCCCAAGGGCTAGCCTAGCTGCTCTTGGTCCCATCCCTTAGGACTGCCGCCTGGCATCTCCCCAGCAGCCCTGCCCACATTTAAATCCCACCTGCTCGCACCTTGCTTCCTTCACACCTGCTCCCTCCAGTCTCCAAGCTAGTTATGGCTCAACTCCTCCAAGACTTTTCTTTCTTGGATTACGTCCACCGTTTGCCCAAGTGCCTTTCGGGACTCTTCAGCGTCTTGGCATACTGCCTCTGATTTGTGTGTGGCCTGCAAGCTAACAGTGTGACCTTTAGCTGGCTTTTCAGTGGCTGAAGAAAAAAGAAATCCACAGAACACGTTTTGTGGTGTGAAAACTATATGAAATTCCAACTGCGTTGCCCACAAGTAAAATTGTACCGGAAACAGGCGTCTATGTTTACGAACTGTCCCCAGCTGTTTTCATGCTGTCATGGCAGAGATGAGCAATTGCGACAGAAGCCATGTGACCTACAACATGTGGACACTATTTACTAGGTGGTCACCCAAGAAAAAGTTTATTGACCCCGAGTCAGGTGCTACGATCCACATTGTGTTACACTTGTTTGTAGCATGTAAGCATCCGGCTATGCAAAGAGAGATTTGCAAATCAGAGACCAACAGGAGACTGTCCAAATTAAGTGAGGAAGGAGGAGGCCTGGACTTCCTATGGGACAGCCTTGGCGGGGATTAAAGAGTCACCAGAGTGACCCTCAGCTGGACCCCAGGTGCGCTGGGAATTGCCTGACCTAAGTCTGTCATGGCTTCTGCTGATTTTTCCAGGTGATGGACTGGGCCCATCAGCCATTGCAAACATAAAGATTTTCCACAGTGTGTAATTCTGTATTGGAGAGGTTATTTGACTAGGATAGACGTTCGGTCCCCAGGGGGCCGGTCGCAGCAGCAGCAGCGCTGCGTGTCTGGTGTCAAGCACAGTCTGTGTGCATCTATGGCATCCATCGATATGAGTTAAGCAAATGAAAACTAGAATCTCTGAAACGGGATGTAAGTCTCCAATCCCTGTCTCCCCCGCTTTACCTTTGTTTGCCTGATACAGGAACCTCTGGCCCGCTCTGTCTCCCAGAACAGCCAGGGGCAGCCAGATCCCCCAGAAACACTGGGAGCGAAGTGCCAGTTTAGTTAGCCATTAACCCCGGGCATAGCCACCTGATGACGGAATGTTCCCTGCATCTGAGATGCTGCCAGACAGCTAAGGGTCACTGTGCCTAAGGAGGAGAGGAGAGCGCCCCCTACAGGATGCAGCGTGCAGGGGGGCGTTGTTTCTTCACGGCTTTCTAGGTAGCTCCTGAAAACAAGCTTCAAGTAACTCCAGTAAAGGAAATGTGATTGCAAACAGGTGTCTCAGAAATGCATATGGTCTCCTATTTCTGAGTAACATTTTCTCAAAAGAGGAGAAGAGCAGTCAGTTTGGGGTAGGGAAAAAGTTCAGGAAAACAGTGCGATTTGGGAAATGGGTGAGAGGCTGGCGAGGCTGCAGCTCCAGATACCCACTCCTCTGCCCCCGGGTGACAGCGGATGCTGTCTTTGATGGCGGACATGCATTGCCCAAGCATGGGGGACCACCCTGGTTATGCTTATTTTTATTTATTTTTTTCAGTTTGGCTTTTAGCAAGGCTGGAGTGTGCTCTGCCTTCTGATCTAACATTAACATGGGAAAGATGAATACATAGGCCATCCATTATGTGCTCTACCCTATGCTAATAATTTCATTCATCATTCATTCGTTCATTCATAATAATTGCATACTCCTTGCCAATGAGGAGTTTAAAAGCGAGCATGTGACTGGATTTGCATTGATGAGACTTGAGGCAAACCTTCTGAGTTTCTGGCAAAGGTTGTTCAGGGGTTTCTTTCAGGGTGATGAAAATGTTTTGAAACTTGGTTATAGATGATGACTTGCAACACTGTGAATATACTAAATCACTGAATTGTCACCTTCAAATGATCCATTTGTGTTATGTGAATTTCATCATGGGAAAATAAAAGAATGAATACCAGGAAGGATCTTTTGCATTCCTACCCTTTTCCTATTGCCATGTGAGGATGCCAGCCTGGAGTATCAGCAGCCATCATGTGACCATGAGGTCACCAGGGTAGAACATTGGTATTCTGCGGATGGCAGAGCAGAAGGACGGGGAAAGTTAACCTTGATGGCATAGAGTGCCTGTCGGCTAGTCATATATTTGATTATATTATGTGATGTTTAAATACCTGGATTGTTGAAGTTGTTTGGGGTCAAGTTTTGTCAAATTTTGTGCTCCTAGCGGTGGAAAGCACCTTGATTATACATGGCCTGGTCTGTTTGCTTCAGTCCAAGAGAACAGAGACTGACTTAGCACCCTTCTGATATCGCATCCAGCAGTTAGCAGGTGCTCGTACATTTTTGTTGAATGAATATGCAAGTATTTCACTGCTCTGAAATTTTACAATAACTCTGTGAGATAGATAAAACCATTTGATGGTTTTTGTTGTTGTTTTGTTTTGCTTTTTGGGGCCTGTGGCTTGAACCAAGGCTTTCATGCTGAGCTATATCCCCAGCCCTTTTATAATTTTTTGAGATAGTCTTGCTAAGCTGCTAAAATGCTCGAGCGGGGCTAGAACTTGCAGTCCTCCTGCTTCAGCCTCCCCAAGAGTGTTAGGTGGGCCTTGTGATTTTGAAAAAAAGAAACATCAGAGAGAGTCTCGGAGAGATGTGGTTTGATCAAGGACCTGGAGGAACAAATCCAAGCCTTTCTAATTACAGAGGGACCCTTGTCTTTCAGCCTGTTGCTCTCTCATTATACTTGGCTTTTTATTGTTCTAGATGATCAATCGTAAGAATTATCTCATTTGGAAAGGAAACCAGCCTTCTGGGAAGGGCTCCTAGACCTCTCTGGGCCACAGAAGGTGGCCCTGGGCAGCCGCACAGCCTCACTTTCTTGAGCTGAGCAAGGGCTTCTCCCCTCCCTTGTGCATCCTGGGAAGTGAGGCTGCAAGATCCCCACGTTAGCTATAGCTATTGGTTATTTCAGATCCATATTTATGTGGAAACCCAGCTCAGTTGATGCTGTGATGATTATTCTGTCTTTAGTCAATTCCATTTACTCTTTATAAAACCCTACTGAGCTCTCTTAGGGAGAAAGAAGTGGTCCAGCCAGGCAAACCCTACAACACTTATAGTCAAGGATCTGGGGTCTGCCCACACAAACATTGGGGGACATACCCGTTTGTATAAGTCAGTTGGTTGGCAAGTGAATCCCATGGATTAAACTTCTTAATATCCTCTTTCTTATTCTGATGATATATGAGGAATGATTCAAAAATACATTGTTTAACTATGTTTAAAATTTTTTGTTACAGTAAAACACATCCACATGAATCCCCCCGGAAAACTTGACCTCACCTTGAACACACTCATCCTGTCATTCTTGCCACTTTCTGAAGCGGTTTTGAAAGTTCCCTCACGTGGCTTTAGTTGTGCTATGGTACCTCCCAAATCAATTCAAAATGTCCACCTTTCGTGGTCATTCTGACTTTGGGGCAGATCTAGAAATTGCACGTTGCCAGGTCCACTGAATAAAGTGGATGAGGGCACAGTGTCATGTTCTCAGGAGCCTGACTTTCTCTAGGATGGCACTTGGTAGGGGTATTTCCCATATTTCTGAAACAAAATCAAACCTCGTAAAAGGTACAGAAAAGGACTTCCAGAGCTGCTTCAAAAAGTGGCAAGAGGAAGTTGGGTGTGATGGCACATGCCTATAATCCCAGCACTTGGGAGGCTGAGGCAGGAGGATTGTTGCAAGTTCGAGACCAGCCTGGGCTACAAAGTGAGCTCAAGGCCAGTCTGAACTGCATAGTGAGATCCTGTCTCAAAAAAGACCAAAAAACAAAAAATCCAAAAGAATGTGACAAGAATAATGGGATAAGAGTGTTCAAAGCAAAGGGGGTCATTTTGAGGTGAATTAATGACAATGTGTCTTTTACTGTAATAATTTGTTTGCGGGACGCGGGGAGACAGGGCCTTGCTGTGTACTGCAGGCTGGCTTTGAACTTGCTTATGTAACCCAGGCTGGCCTCAAACTCATGGCAATCCTCTTGCCTCAGCCTCCTGAATGCTGAGTTTATAGGCCTGCACCACCACACCTGGCTTGTAATAAATTTTATTTATTTATTTTTTTATTTTAAAAATAAAAGGAGGAAAACATTGACAGACAGACAACCTTTTACAAAATAGCGAAAGAACAGTACAGACAATACAGAGTTACAAACAAAGTGGTAGGAAATTAACAATGCTTCTTGTATTGCATATTGATATCTTCAAAGTGGTTTCTCATGAAAACAGATAGAGACACGCAATATTGATCAATCAAGGACTCATTGACAGTTTCTTTCAGCAGAGAAATGGAAGACAGTAGAACAACTATGTTAACTATCCCGTATATACATACATACAAAATTTCTCCTTCTTTCCCTTCTCTTTTCCTACATCCCAGGTGCCCTTTACCCTTGAGTGTTTTCCTATCATTTCACAATGTCTATCATCCCTCCTAGTTTAAATTAACTCTTTCAGGTTTGTAATAAATTTTAAATCAAACATTTACCGTATATTTCGATCACACCTTATCTAGTAGTAGCCCAGTGTAGAGTCGTGCTCCATGTACATCGTCTGTGACAGCAGCAATCTGGAAACAAGCTTCATGTCCAGCAGCGGAGGAATTCTCAAAGCAGTACATCCTCTTAGACTATTGGGAAGTTATTAAGAATTACGCTTGTGAAGATTAAAATAGCATGGATTTGCTTAAAATCTAGAGTGAAAACAGAAAAAAACAAAACAAAACCGAATGCAATCTGATTACCATCTATAAAAACAGTCACAACAACTCTACAGACCAGAGTGAAATCAGAGCCCGAGTCACGTCCATGTCAGTGTTCAGGCCTTTAGCAGCCAGCCTGGTCATCATGTGTGCTTCCAGGGGTCCACTTGGCACATGCTGCTTTGCATGGAGTTTTGGGCTGGAGGGATGAGGCTCTGGGTTCTACGACCACCTGCCACATTCTTGTTTTTTTTTTTTTTTTTTTTGGTTTTTCTCCGGTACCGGGAACCGAACTCACGACCTTGCGCTTGCCAGGCAGGCGCTTTGCCGCTGAGCTAAATCCCCAGCCCCCCACCTGCCGCATTCTTTGGGTCCCCAGCCAGCTCCATGGCTGAGGCTCCAGGAGAGAGAGAGAGATGCAGGTGGACACTGGGCAGTGTGAGCGGCAGTGAGACGGGTGCCCTGTACCCAGGTGGGCACCTCTCCTGCAGACCAGATGACAGGTGCGTTCTGTACCACCAGTGTGAAGCTCACATGGCGCCTGCACTTTCCTTCTATACCGTCCCCATGCCAGACCACGCGGACAGGTACCAGGGCACTGCCAGTGCCCACGGCTGCCACACAATTCTCAACCCTGACCTGCAGTGGCATGAGGAACATGGCACTCCTGGAACAGGGCTCCATTCTCCTCTCCAGGTTGGTGCCCTGGCCCTGTCTCTGCCTTTAGAGGCCAACCCTGGGTGTCTGCGGTGAAGGGAGATGTAGGGGAGAAACCTCTGTGGCCCTCACACTGGCTTCGGGGCAGTAAGACACATCACATGACCCATGAAGGCCTGTGGGCGGGGAGCCGGAATGCACTGGCGCTCTACGAAGGAACTGTGTGAATCCACCAGGGCCGTGTGACCCAGTGCCATGGATTGCATGGTTTCAACGGCAGAAATTCATCTCCTTGCTGTTCTGAGGGCTAGAGCTGGTAGTCAGGCAGGGCTGCCCCCTCTTTTTTTCCTTTGGTGGCCCTGGAATTGAACCTGGAACCACTGTGTAGAGCTACACCCCCAGTCCTATTTTCTTTTATTATTTTATTTTTTTGAGACAAGGTCTTGCTAAATCACTAAATTGCCCAGGCTAAGCTTGAAATTGTGATCCTCCTACCTCAGCCCCCCGGGGCGCTGAGATTACAGGCGAGCACTCCCACACCCTGCTGGGGCTGGCTTCGTCTAGGACATCTCTCTGCGGCTTGGAGACGGCTGTCTTTTTCACACTGTCTTCCCTCTGTCTGTGACCACGTTCCAATTTTCTGCTCTTATAAAGACACCAGTCTTATTGGATTAGAGCCCAACCTAATGACTTCATTTTACCTAGATCATCTCTATAAAGATCTATTTCCAAGAAGTCACATTCTGAGTTCTCCAGGGTGAGGGCGTCAACGTGTGAATTTGGTGGGGATATAGTTCAGCACGTCACAGAGGCCCAAAGATCAATAAATAGTACAGTACTTCCTCCTCCGCAAGATACAGGCTGGAGCCTTGGGCCAGCCCAAGGAAGGGAGACTCAACCTGCAATCCGGACGCTGGGACTCCTTGCACAGACCCCACGGTGCAGGGATCTGACTGTTACGGTTTATGTCTTGACGTCCCCCAAAGCCTGATGCACTCATAGGCAGGGCTTCGGAAGGTGATTGGATTAGGGGGCTGATACCTGACTTGTGCTAGGAGGTGGCGGGTCTGGTCTGAAGAGCTGGGCTGCTGGGGGCGTGGCTTGGAAAGGTTTATCCCCCTTCCCAGCTCCGCCCTGATCTTTCTCTGCTTCCCTTCACTGCCTCTGCTTTCTGTTCCTACATGCCCCCCCCCCCACTGCTCGCCAATACAATTACCATTTCTTCTTTGGAACAGGCTGATCCTGGACTGAAATGTGAACCCAAACTAATCTCTTCTCCCTTAAATTGCAGGTAAAGGGTATTTCGCCCCGGCGCTGCGGAAAGTTACCGAGACACTGACCCTCTGGTCCTCCCCAGCACGACCTCCGCAGCAACCTGTTCCCCCAGCCACCGCCTCTCAGACTCCCCCAGGCTGATTGCTCGGCAGGGAAGTCACAGAGGGCGCACAAAGGCCTGGGGTAGGCTCTGAGCTTATTAGCAGGCTGCCGGGTCGGGATCCAGTAATGAGAATGACATCGCCAGTGCAACTTGGTGGCGCGGCTGCCCTTCCATTCACGCCAGCCAGGCGAGGGCTCTGGTTTGCTTCAGAAAAACAAGAAATTCCAGGAAGGGATTAATGACTTAATTATAAATGCGGCTTGGAAATGTAAAGGTTATTAAGAAGGGGAAAAGATACATGCTAATAAGAGACACGCTATTAACAACAGAATAAAGATTCATTGTTGGCGCCGCTGCTGTAAAGTTTTCCAAGTTCGGTAATAAAAACCACCTGGTCCGCAAGAGGGCTGGCTGCCATGGTGACAGAGCCTGTGCTGGCGCTCTCTAATGAGGCGTGTCTGCCTGCCTCTGATCAAGCTCCCGCAGGGCCTGGGCTTCCTGCTGAAATTGCCCAATAGGCCCCAAACCACCCCGGGGAGAGCTGGGCCTGGGCCCAAGCGTAGGAAGAGCAGCCCTCTCACCGCCGCCCACTCTGCCCTCAGTATCCTTGGAGTCGCCAAGGCGAGCCTGCTCCTGTTTCCATGGAAACAGCCCAGCCACATCCTAGCTGTGTGATCTTCCCACATTTCTGAGCCTTTCTGAGTCTCAGTGTCTTCATCTATAAAATGCAGGAATAATACCCAGGGTTATAGGAAAGAGGCATGCGTAAACATTTAAAGTACCTTGCACGGTTCCCTGGCATGGGATAGATTCACCAGGTGGGGGCCTGCAAGCCACCTTCTTCACCTAAGCCCTTCCGTCTTGGTCCCTCTCCGGTGCATGTTTTTGAGGCCCCTGAGGGAGCCAGTCCCAAAGCTCCTCTGCCCCAACTTGGGACATCTCTGGGCTGTCCTGTCGCATCCTAACCCTGCCCGTCATCAGCATCTTGTGCTGCCTGGACACCTGAGACTGGGAGGGAGGAGGGGGAGTAAAGATGAAGAAAGGTGGGGGGCCCCAAAGGGAAGTGGCCCAGCTGGGGAGAAAGCAGCGTGGGCGCTAGGGTTTGCGGAGTCTGAGTCTGCTCCTCACCCACCTCCTTGGAGTCTCAGTCTCCTCATCCACAAAATGATAACTTCCTTTGTGGGGTTGCCATGGTGATCACAGGAGGAAGTGCTCAGCAGGGTCTGAGACACGCAGAGCCTCGGCATCGCTGTCTAAAGCTATTCTTGTCAGTATCCCAAGTGCCCTTTGCTATCCCTGGAGTCTGAATGAGACGCCCTGGCATTTGGCTTTGGTTTGCTGCGTTTGGTTACGAGCAAGAACTTTTTTTAGAAGACAGCTTTCCAGCCTCCTCCCCAAAGCAGACCTCAGGCACAACTCCCCATCCCGGGGGTGATCTCAGCCCCGTACGTGCCAAGTGCTGACAGGGGATGGCTTTAGTCCTGGGCAGGTCAGCCCTGCCGTCAGCCACCTCCCGTGCTGAGGGAGGGAGACCCAATTTAAAATGGGGAAGTAATGAAGAGATCTCCATCTAATTAGACAGGCTGCAGTTTTAATCAGAGTTTCCTTGGCAAAACCTGTTTGCATGTTTTCTGTCATTCAGCCAATGTGTTAATTAGGCAAATAATATTAATAATGATATTCGCTCCGGGAAAGTGAAGAGGGGTGAGAAGAGGTAGAAGTGACAGTTTGGGGTCGCGCAGGCGGCTGGGGGAGGGGTTCAAGTCCCTGCGGTGTGGGAGAGCGGAAAGCAGTGGGTCTGGAAAGGCGTGCATCTGGGTGAAGACCCTCTCTCTGCTCTACTACCGCGGCCCCTGCTCTCCGCTGAGCCTCAGTTTCCTGATCTGTACCCCAGGAGTGATGCCCATTCTCATGAGCTCTGGGAGGGCTAGAGGGGACGTGGACACAAGAAGTGGCCCTTTCCGCTTACTGCCCTTCTTGTCTATTCTACCCACCTCCCCCAGCTCTGGTACCTGGCCTGGGGTGGCCTCGGCTCAGCAGGGAGCAGGACAGGGGTAGGATGGGAAGCTGAGGGCATCGTGGGCCCCAGTTTTCTAAGAGCCCCATGTGGAGAGCCCCTTGCGGATGGCGGTGAGTGGTGCCCATCTCAGGACGGACGCTGGCTTCCCTTTGGGTCTGCTGAGCTCCAAGTTTTGGGACAGGGGTCTCCGGTTCCCTCCTCGTGTTCCCCTAACCGTGCTGGCACCCCAGGGCAGAGGGCTCCCCCAGGCATTAGGAACCAGGCTCCTGCACACCCTCCAGCCTGGGTTCTCCGGGGAGCCCTTCTTCCCCACGCTGCTCCCTCAAAACCAAAGCCAACCGTCTATGGTTCCCCTGTTCCAACCACCTGGGCCGAGATGACACAGCAATGAGGCCGCCACCTGGGGGTATCTAGGAGGCCCCCCAAAATGTGCACATCATCCTAAATAATATTCCAAGCAGTGCATTTATAAATTAAAAACAACAGAGGATTTTTTTCCAATACACTGGCCTTTGAGAACCTTCCTTCGGGACATTATTTACCCTGATTGCTGAACTGGGGCACCCTTAGATTTTGCCCTCTGAGGCCAGTGCCCCACTCCCCTCACAGCAGTGCAGCTCTGCTCCTCGACATGAAGGCCCCCCCTGACCGGCTTAAGGTCCCCCGCACTGGGGGCACCCTCAGGGATCAGCCTGGACCCTCATGAACGGGCTGTCCACCACAGGCAGGACACCCTGAGGCCATGCAGAGGGGAGTCTTTACCTCTGAACTCCCATGGCAGCCTCTGCTCTGAGGCCATGTTCAGGAAGCAGCTCGCTGCTGAAAGGAGGTTAGGAGGTGGGCTCCAGGGTACAAGGAGTCCTGGGCCGTGAAGGCTGGTTTCCCCTCAGACCAGATCCGCCCTGAGGATGGGGCCATCTCTTCCCCTGCATGGCCTCAGACATAGGCTCAGGGCCCAGACGCTTCAAACGCCAGTGATTCTGCCGCCCGAAGGGCCGTCTGGGCGGGGAAGCGCTGACAGCTCTCAGCCCGATGCTGCTAGCCTGTCAGGCAGTGTGGGTCCCCTTCCTGTTGGGTTAGGATCCTTCTGCCTGCCCCACTTACTCAAGGGGCCAGTTGTGCCCTTCTTGGGCACACAGAAGTCCTGCCTTGGCCTTGGGGGCGCCGGATCTGCGGCCATGTGAAGCTGTAGCATTCCCTGGGTCCTCTGCAGGACGTGTGGCAGGTCCTTTCTGACCAAAGCTGTACCTTCCAGTGGCCACACTGAGGCCAGGCCCCACGGGTCAGTGCCTGTCATTTAATCCTCCCAATGAGCCCGAGTCGGGCTCATGACCTGATGTTGCAGTGGAGGAAACTGAATCTCAGAGCCAGGAAAGTCATCCACACTTTCTCAGTACAGTGAGCCATCCAAGAGCGGAGACACAGTAATGTTCCCTGTTGGTCCTTCCAGCAGAGAACCCTGGCGGGTGGGGTGGGGTAGATTCACTTTTGATCATGTGACACGCAGCAGCTGTCATCCTGTCACTTCTACAGAGCTGGATCCTGTAGCTCAGAGATTTCACATAAATAGTCAAGGTACAGCTCTTCCAGGCCTGCCCCTCTTCATTCGGGCCAGGGGAACGTGGGTGTTTTGGCCCTTGTAGGGCACCGTCCATCGTTCCAGAGCATGAGCATGACTGGCTCCAGTGCCCTGGCTGTGACACAGTGGGGCTGGCACCTCTTCCGTTAATGCCTCCTGCTCACCCTGGAAACCCCCAGCCTGGGGTTGTAGTTTATCTGCAGGGAGAGAGACTGCTGGGCCCTTTGAAGTACAGCCAGAAGGACTTGGCTGCTGTCCTCTTGCCTGGGGTCAGACGCACTCTGCACCTCCCAGCCAGCCATGAACAAGGTGATTACGAGCTAATAACTTCTAGTTCAGAACCCCAGCGAGCTCTAAGCAGGGGTGACCCCGAAGGCAGCCGAGGAAGGCTTGGGAGGCGTGACAGCTCTGCTCTGCAGCAACAGAGAGGGATTCTGTGTCCAGGCAGAGTGCCCGCGCCTCTCCGGCCTGCTGTCATTAATCAGGTGGCTGAGATGTCAGAGACCACAGAGGGTCCCACAGTGGCCAGCATGGGGTGAACAAGGAGACAGGTCCCAGAATGAGGTGGGATGCGCCCAAGGTGCCCTGAGAGTGTGTGCACTGAGTCTGCAGAAGGGCTCTGTCAGTTTGTTTGGCGTCCAGGACCCTGCTCAGGCCACTAATCAGCCCATTATGCCCTCTCTCAGGCACAATTATTTTCTTCGCCTGCTAACCGTAACTGCATTTTAGACACGGCCCCAGTTCCCGAAAGGCATAGTCGTGACCCCTCCAAGGGCATTCAAGGTGAGCAAGAGCCTAGGGTGGGCAAACCAGGGGAGAACGGGGGAGGGGAGGAGGTGGGGCACTGCGGAGGGGCCCCACAGGCTACAGCATTAACTTGTGATGTAAATAGCTTATTCAGTTATTCCTCCTCCTCCAACATGGTGGCCGCTAATCACTCATGCCTGGCTGGTTCATGAATATTAAACTTGGCTCCCTTGATAGAGCTTCCGGGCGGCGGGGAACTGTGGTCTCTGGGGGAAAGAAAAGAAAAATCAGCACCAGGAGTTTAGTTTTGGAGGCCCAGGGCTTCCAGAGGGAGCCTCAGGTGGCTCGGTTCACGTGTGTCCTGTAAGCTTAGGACAGTCTGCCACCGTGTACCAGTTTCTATGGGGACACCAGGCTGGGTTGGGATTAGCTGTGTGACCTGTGATTCAATTTATCTGGGCCGCAGTTTCCTCATTTGTCAAATGGGATAGCAGCATCTACCTTAATGGTAGTTATGAATGTATGAACCTGGCATCTAAAGTGTGTCTGTCATGGAGTTATGAACTCTGCACTGTTTGACTCATCTTCATGACAGGATGATCAGGGAGTTCCAGACCTTGTTTTTAGGGTGGTCCACAGAGGGGAGAGGCCCCTCTGGGGGCAGGGAAGGACCTGTGCTCTGGGGTTGGCGTTGAGGGCTTCCAGGCAGGAGTGGGCTTGGCACGGACTCTAAAGATGGCATTGATTGATTTGGCATGGATTTATTGAGCATCTACTATGTGCCAGGTGCTCAACAGAAGAGCCACTAGCAGAGCCTTGCCTCACGGTTGTTTTAGGCTAGTAAACCTTAGGCAGTGTGTTACATGGCAATAGATGATAAGGGTATTTATTTATTTATTTATTGAGCTCACTTGGTAGCTCAAGCTGGTCTCAAACTCGAAACAATCCTACTGCCTCAGCCTCCCAAGTGCTAGGATTACAGGTGTGCACCACCACGCCCACTGATAAGGGTATTTATTGCAACAGAAGAAGACTGATGGACAGACAGCAACAAATAAGTCATTAGTGTCTCCAGTGGTGAGAAAGGCTAAAAGGAAAATAAAGTAAGTATGCGTGCCCATGTAGTGTTAGTGTGCCCAGGACACACCCTGTGAGGAAAGACCAAAGGGAGTGAAGTAACACCCCTATCTGGATTAAGAGTGTTGTAGGTAGAGCAAACAACCAGTGCAAAGGCCCTGAGGTCAGGAACATGCCTGCCCATCTTATGCCTGGGGCGGGGGGATGTAGCTGCCTAGTGTGCACAGCGGTGCCTTGTCCTCAGCAACAGTGATACACCAGGGACACATGCTGTCTGGTTTGGGTCCCCCAGCTGCTACAAACACTAACTATCCCCTAAAATCAGCACTCCCATTCTCTAGGCAGAAAGTGAGATGCCCAGAGGCCCACTGCATGGGTGGAAGAACCAGGCGAACCATTCTGTGACTCTGAGGCCAGACTGTCAGCCACTCCCCTTCTCCCTCTCCTTCCTCTGCCCTGTCCTTCTTCTCTACTTCCTGCCCCTCCTCTCCTTTCCCTTCCCGTCCTTCCAGAGCATCCAATCCCCTCCCCTAGTTCCAACACCAGCCCTGGGGCCTGCCTGCCAGATGTGACTGCCCCATTTTGAACCTCCTAGCATCAGCACCATGGGCAACCCTACCCTATTTCCTTTACGCACTGCCAGCCCCAAGTGCGATGTTAGGTCAACAGAAAACAGACTTAGACACTGCAGAAATGCTTCAGTGTTTACTTAGGAGACAACAAGTGAGCAGAGGTTATTCTATGACCCTTCAAAGAACAGCCCAAACCTGACCAACCTTATCAATAGCTACAGAAAAGAAAAAGGAAGCAATAAAAAGATGTTTTCATCAACGCGTCTGGCAAAGAGTCAACAGACTCATAAAATACTGGGGTAGGGGGAGAATAAGCATGTCCAAATCTATTTTGAGTGCCACATTGGCCAGAGGATAGCTGTAAAATATTCACGCCTTTCATCCAGGAACTTTACAGCCAACAGCCATCCGAGAGCGTCACCGTATCTGTGAGCACATTTCTGTTGTTTGTGACTGTTGAAAGTCAGAGGACTCCTAAGTGTTGACTGATGGAGAATTTGTTAATTAAATGGAGTATTACGGAGTTGTGAAAAACAATATGGTATCTTTCACTGAGTGACACAAAAAAAGCTAAGATAGTGTTCATTGGGGGAAATATCACAAAATATTGTGTATAATACAGCTATAACTTCGTTTCAAAATATATACTTATTTTTATTTATTTATGTGCTGACTGTATGCCTGAACTTCAGCACAGCAGGCCATTAACTTTTGATATTTTGAGAGAGGGTCACAGGCCTAAGGACTTCGCATCTTTTTATGCTGTGATGTTTGAAACATTTTACTATGCCTTCTTAATATTTGAAAGCAGAGGGAAAATGTAGATAATGAATAAATCATGAATTGCAAAAAAAGAAAAGAAAAAGGAACAGGGTCAGATTGGCAAAGGCAGAAGCAGGGAAAGGCACTGGGAGCGGGAGGAGGAGCTCAGGGCGGTGGTGGCCAGCGACAGTGGGGCCAGCACGAGGGCAGGCACACCAGCAGCCGTCCCCTGGACTCTCTAGGGCTCACAGGGGCGGCAAGGGACTCAGGGAGGGGAGGAAGCCCCCACACATTTGAACCCACTTCCGCCATGATTGTGAGGCATGCCGAGGTTTACAAAAACAGCAGTTTAGAGATCATCACGCCTACTCTCTATTTCCAAATGGAGAAACTGAGGAACCAAGGGGCTGAGCTGCTTGCCCAAAGTCACCCAGTCAGGGCACGGCAGAGCTCAGCTAGGAGTTGGGTCCCCTGTGCCCTGGAGTGTCCAGAGCCCTGGGTCTTTCCATTCTTTCCAGCCAGGGATGGAGGCCTGGAGCCTCCTCAGGCAACGAGACACTCTGCAATCGACTTCTCCTCCCTGACTTTCAAGCAGACCTGGGGCGGGGGTGGCCCTTTCAGGGCTCAGACTCAAGTGCTTGCCTCTCTTCTTGTTCCTCTTTGCTCAGTTTCCCTAAGTAGAGTGGACGCTGGCAGAAGTGTCAGCGGCTCAGCTCTGAGCTTCCACGGTTCCAGTGCCTGCAGCCATGTTGGGTTCTCCTGCCCCCCCACCCCCCGTGACCAGTGTGGGTGATGGTGACAGTCATGGCGTGGGATTCAGCCGCAGGCTAGCGCCTCTGCCCAGCCCCCTCCCCACCATGGCGGGCTGCCGGGCTGTAGTCTGGGAGTCACTGGGGGAGACTGCCTGGTCCTGTCTACCCCTTCTCCTCCAAACTCACCACTCATGGCTTCTGAGGCCCAAAAAGCCGAGCTGTGCCTGTCACTCAGTGACTTTCCAGCCGGGAGCCCCACTACAGGTCTGGCTGGACAGCAAGATGGGGGCCAGGGGCAAGTGACATGCACAGGCCAACGCCCAGCGACATGAGCCTTCCTCCTGCCTCCCAGCTCCTGGCCCACGCTGACCCTGGCGGGAGCCCCCCAGCTCTCAGTCAGAGGCCCTGGGTCAGACCCAGGGCTGCCTCTCCCAGGAGAGCCTGCATTGCTCTGTTAGCCTGCTCACCTTGTTATTTTACAGTCTGTCAGGTGTGCAAAGCACATATGGTGTGTGTGAGTGTACACACCTGCGAGCACACATGCACGCATATTCTCACACCCTGTGCGTCCTGCTCCACTGCAGGCCTCGTGCTCCCTGGCTGCCGGGGAGCCGGCCCAAGCCCTGCCTTTGCCGCTCGCTCGCCCTATGGTGGAAGCAGCCACCCAGGCGTCAGGCCAAATCTGAGGACGGCAGTTGCGGGGAGTCAGTCTGCATTCGCCCTGTTTCCCTGTTTGCAGAGTTGGGAAGGTAGGCCCTGTCTCTGCGAGGCCCTCCAGGGTGCATAATTTATCTAAACACAGCGACACAGCTGTACCCACCCCAGACCCACCCCCCCACCAGCCCTGCCTCCTGCACCGGCCAACTGAGGATTCAATAAATATTTAGCTGACTGATGCAAGCACAACATAAGAGTCACTGAAAGGGACCTTAACCTTCTAAGAAACACTGGAACCGTCCACGGTATCTCTCTCTGGTGAATTCACTCAGAGGGCAGCGAGCAGAAGTAAAGTAGGCAGCCGCTTTTTTTTCTCTTTAAAGTCAAAGACCCATAAATCATGCATGTGCAAATTCATTTCATAATTAACATCCCTGGGTATACGTCTGTGAAAGCTGTGCTTCAGCTGGGTGAGACGTTCTGCTAATTAAAGGCTTATTTTGTGATGGGAATCATTTTGCGGGAGCTACTGTGTTCACACGAGTTTAGATTTTTTTTTTTTTAATGACCCACAGGCTCTGCAAAGTGAGTCGACTGAGAGCGTGCAGCCGCTCACGGCTTATTAGGCAGCAACACCGCGCGCACCCCTGAGCTCCCATTTTCCGACCCAGCCGGTGGCAAGTGTGTTCTTGAAGTCACAAAGAACACACGCAGAGACTGCCGCAGAGCAGAAGGGAACCGGTGGGCAGTGGGGGAGCAGGATCTGCCCAGAGCTGCCCAGCAGACTGGCAGTGCCCAGCTTGAGAGCGTCGGGTCTCCATCATCCCCTAGCTTCCGCCCACTCTCCAGGCCCTCCCCAGAGCACACACCCACCGGCCCCAGTTGTCCCGGGAGGGGGCCCCAGTTGTGGCTGCTGGTTTACCTCCCCAGGAAGGCAGGTTTGGTAGGTAAGCTGCTCACCGCTTTACTGAGCACCCCCTGGAAGCAAGAAAATCAGAAAGAGACAGCTGGGATGGAGTCTTAACTATTTTAATAATGTTCGGGACCATGGCTGTTGCTGGGAGATTAGCAGGGAAATGTAACGGTGTGTAATTTTTCCTGAGAATTCCATTAACAAAATCGAATGGGCAGGCGGAGGTGGGGAGGATGGTGACAGCCAGAGCCCGGTGCCAAGGACAAAGCCAGAGAAAGGAAGACACAGCCCCCACGCTCCAGGCCCTCAGAGCTGGGAGGCCCAACATGGCCCACTTCTCTTCAGCCAGGCTACAGATTGAAGATGCTAGATATAGAAGGCGGATCTTGACCGCTAATACACGGACCTATCTCAAAACCCTGGGAGAAAGGCTGGTGTGCCCATTTTACACATGGGGACACTGAGGCCCGGTGTTATGGTTTATATCTAGAAGTTCCCCCCAAAACCTCACGCACTCATAGGCAGGGCTTTTGAAAGGTAACTGGATTAGGAAGGTTTCTAACTGACGTGGTGTCAGGAGGTGGGGCCTGGCCGGAAGAGGCGGGGCACAGAGGAAAGGCCTCTTCCTCTTCCCAGCTCCTCCCTCAACACCCTCTGCTTCCTGTGCTCCATGCCCTGAGCAGCTCTCCTCTGCCATGCCCGCAGCCACACCATCCTGCCTTGAAGCCAGCCAACCGTTGCCTGTAGCGTGAGCCACAGTAAACCTTGCCTTCCTTAAGTTGTGGACATTGGGTATTTTGTCCCGATAAGGAGGAAAGTGGTTAAGACACAGACATTGCTATTTGCCTGAGGTCACGCCATTAGTCAGTAGCAGAGTTTAAAAGACAGCCCGGGGGCTGGGGATTTAGCTCAGCGGCATAGCGCCTGCCCGGCAAGCGCAAGGTCGTGAGTTCGATTCCCGGTACTGGAAATAAAAAAAGAAAAAAGAAAAATAAAATACAGTCCAGGCTTTGAAACTTCATATTCTTTCTCCAATACCCCTTAATTGTGTGTGTCTCCTCCCTCCAGTTTCACTAATTTTCTCCAAATTTTGTATGTGGTTTGGTCTTGTACCATCAGTTAGACAGGAAGTTCCCGGAAGGTTGACGCCCCTTGCGCCTTCTCGCTGGCTTCCATGAACGTAGTGCACACAGTAGGTGCTCCAGGGACACCTATGGAACCAGGTGGACAGAGACCCTTAGGGACACTGGCTCCTGAATACATCCAGACTTGCTCGGAGTTGTCCCTGTCCCGCATCCTGCAGTTAACACACACACACACACACATACACACACACACACACACGTACACACACTGCCTGCAAAATCTAATAACAACCAGTTTAAAAACATACTAAAAACAGAAAATTTATGTAGCATGACCCAAATTGAATTATACATTACAGCACTATAATTGATTTTTTAGAAGAGAGATTAAATTTATTTTATGCCTCACTAACTAACAGCTAGATTTACCTAATTGCTTGGAGTGCAGAGTTAGTATGATTCATTAAACTCCATCCATGCTTGGGTACGCTGCGCTCTGAGTAAAGCTTCCTGCTCGCAGCAATTAAGGAGGAGAAACCAGGCCGCTCCAGTAATTGCCGAGAACAATGCCGCCCCAAGTTTGCTGCGGGTGTTTTATTAAGTTCTCCGCACAAAATGCAGATATGGCGCCTTCTGCTAAAGCTGCTCCAACAAACCGGAGACAACTAATACTCTTTCTCTCTCTCTCTGATTCTGCTGCGGTGGGGAGGGGAAGACAGAGAGAAAAGGGGAAGGGGAAAAACGGAGGCTTCATCTTGGTTTAATTACATCCATCATAACAGTTCTTTAAAAACTCTCGCCTTCATCTGACAGCAAGCAGGCAAAGTCAGACTGGCTAACAAAGAGTGAGTTGGGGTAGATCAGGAGCGTTCTGTAATTATATACACATTATCCAAAAAGGTAGCAATTTAGGAGAACTGGGGAAAAAATATGCTAATTTTGATAGCAAGAGGAAATTATAACTCTCTGAACCATTTATTTATTAATTATTACTAATACTAAAGGACACTTCCAAGTGGCATATGTTCAAATAATAAGTGTGATTCCTTCCTCCCGGCACATGCCCGTCTGGATGTGTCTACAGGTCCCACATTCTGATTTTTCACAGGCGTTCTCAGAACCAGGGAGATGAATGTTTTGATTGCTCTGTCTATGAAACTGGGTATATTGCTCCGTCTCTACCATCCTTTCCATTCCAGGCTTTTGCAGTTACGGAATCAGAGAAAGACATGCTCTTGTATGGCCTCCCTAAATCTCCAGGGTGCTTGTGACCTGTATTTTGGGGTTAGAACAGCTCACTTTGCTCTTGGAGAGGTATTTAAGAATGTGAAAGTGTCAACATGGCTTTTATCTTCCAAAAGTGGACAGTCGACTCAGGGAGATAAGACAAACTGGACATCAGTTATGATACCCATCTTTTCTGTCTCTGCAGAGCTCTCGGGGCAGGAACCTGAGCATCTCACAGGCCTGCCAAAGCTGATTGGGCCAGAGAGGGACACGTGACCCCAGCTGGACCAATCACAGTCTGTGTTCTGGGAATCTGGAACCAAAATGACAGCCACAGATATCAGTGGCTATTTGGAGTAGAGACACATGGAAGCTGACAGTGAGGGAGATGTTCTGCCAATTCCTTTTTCTGAGGTCTCTGAAGCTTAGGCCTGGAGGATCGTCTCCTCCTTCAGTTCTGTAGATGCCCCAGGATCTTTTCCTCAAATTCTCCTTTTGTCTCAAATCACCTGGAGTCGGCCGGCCACGCCATGACCTGTGAGCATTCCCCTGTGCCTCAGACATCTGGTCACACGGGTGTGTGCTGGTGTTCCAGTCCCTAGAATCTATGAAGCTCTGCAGTGCAGGCTCACTTGACAGATGGGGAAACTGAGGCACAGAAAGCCCAAGTGACTGCGCTGAGCCAGGGATATACAAAGCAGCAGAAGCCGGGCTTGAGCTTGGCCCCACCTGGAACAAACAAAGTTCAAATGTTTTCCTCTGTGGCAGCCAATGGATTTGACCCCAGGAAGACCTGGGAGCAGAGGTCCTAGAGGTCCAGCCTCGGTGAACTCTGTGACACTGTGGTTTTGAAGCAGCTGGGGTCTGAGCTCGCCTCTGAGGCTGTAGGAGGGAAGAGCTGACCCCGTCCTCACAGGGCCTCTGGGCAGAGGGGAAACCAAGCTTCACAGCCTTCGACTCCTTGCGCCTGACATCCATCTGCTCTGGGAACGCTGTAGCGGATTACCCACAAGACCCCAGCTGGACCAATCATGGTCTATCTTCCGGGAATCTGGAATTGAAATGACTTACCAGGTAAGCACCTATGGCCCCCGCTGTGTTTTGCCTGTGTGGTGTAACCACCGGGGATGAAAAGACACAGCCCCCTCCTTGAGGGTCCGCAAGGATGCTCATAGCATGGGGGACCTGGAACTGGTCAGGGATGTCCTTGAGGGCCAATGTCAATGCCTGTATAAAGCAGGGCATGAAATCCCCTGACTGGGGGTCTGAGGCCCTGCCTGGTGCCTCTTTCCCCTTATCTATCAGTTGGCACTTTGTCCTCTCAGGCCTCAGTTTCCACATCTGCAGATGGAAAGCAGAGGTCAGGAAGCATCGGGCCTGGCTCTGGAAGAGTTCAGTCGTGCAGACTTCCTGCGCGGGGCACCGAGAGCCCTTGCAGGTTTGGAGAAGAGAGACTTCTATCTCTCCTCCCAGCCTGTGGTTCTCTCACTTGGCCATGTGGACACTGAATGGCACTTTACCCTCCTGCCTGCTCCCTCCCCTGTGGCCCACGTCTGGTGCTGAGGAAGGAGTGGCCGGCAGATTCCCAGCTGCAGGAGAGCCAGCCAGCTAGGTCCGTGCAAACAGAGCTCTTGGCCTTGGCCTCAGGCCTGCCTCTTGGCTTAGCTCTCTGGTGGAGGAGTGTGTCTGAGCTTCCTGAGGCTGGGGTCTGCACAGCTGGGAGCCATCTCTGTCCCTGTCCCGTGGAGTCAGAGAGCAATATTTCAACAAGGCCTCCTAATGGGAGGGCAGGCGGCCTCTGCAGGGTCCCATTTGTCTTGCTGTGACAACCTGCTCCGAGCCATAGTCCTGCCTTCTGGACATCCCTCAATGCCCACATTGTAGCCACGCTGGCCACAGGACTGCCAGCTGCATCCCCCTGCCAGCATGGCAGGCTCCAAACAGGCCATTCAGGAGAGGTTGTGGACATGTAGGAGAAGCCTACCAGGCCAGCATCTCCTGAGGGCCTGAGGTCCCCCTACATCCAGCGTGGGCTGGTGGGACACACGGCTCAGCCCTGCCAGCACCATCCTGTCTAATCAGGGAAACACCTCTCTTTCTCCATGGGCTCAGGCACATAGGACCAGTGTTTCAGCAGCGGAAGCTGGATCTTTGGTCCTTCACTAAAAAACAGCAGGATCCTGGGTTTTAATATAACTGACCTAAAGCTTAGTTAGAGTGGGAGCCTTCAAGCCAACCTGGGGGTTTCTCAACCTTCCTTAGAAGGTGGAGGGGTCCTTCCCCACATCCTGGGTCTCCAGGATCTTTCCTTCTTTCTCTTAATCCTCCTTCTCCTCCTTCTCCTCTTCCTCCTTCTTCTCTCTCCCTCTCCTTCTCCCTCCCCCTCCCTCTTCCCCTCCCTCCCTCCCTCACTTCCTCTCTCCCTCCTGTCTCTTGCTCACTGTGGACTGAACTCAGGGCCTTTGTACTGAGCTACACCTCCAGGCCTTTTTTATTTCGAGATAAGATCTTGCTAAGTTGTTAAGTTGCCCAGGCAGGGCTCAAACTCATGAACCTTTGAGAAGAAGAAACATTCCAGAAGTTTCTTCCATCTTGCCTAGCATGTGCACGAGCTAGAATTCAGGCCAAAACATCATAGCAGAGGGGCTCAAACAACACAGAGAGGACAATGACAGCTTCCATCTGTACTGAGCTGCCGGTACGGTGGCCTTACCTTTAGCTTTGTCTCCTGTGAAGCGGGTGTGATATCTTCCCCAAAGCTACCCCACCAGGGCGGCCCAGCTGTTCTGGTGTTGACCCCCGTGCTTATCACCACACTGCCACTGTGTTCAGGCGAAACCACAGCAAACACGTGGGCCCAGGGAACCAGAAATGGGGCGATTGACTCCGGTTTCAATGTGAAATCATCAGGACACGAAGGCTTTTGTGCTGCTGCACACCTGGGAAGGTGCCTGAATGGGGAGCTTTTCTATGTGAAATCAAACCTCGCTCCCCGCGCATTAGCATCGTGAGCACAGAGTGAATCACTGCTGAATGGGGCGAATTTAAGGCATAAATTCCACGTTTCCCGCTCGCAGGATTGGCGTCATTGAAATCCATTTGCTCTCAAAGAGGAGACCGCTAAGAGTTGAAATAACATTTAAAGAAAGTCTCAGGAATCTCTTTATTTTGCCCTTCGGTCCTCGGTGGAGCCATGCTAAGAAAAATGTCTAAATTGGCCCTATTTATATCTTTCTAAAGGCAGCTTCGCTGTTCTGCAGAATCTCCAGCCCTGTAAGCAATAGTTTTGGGGAAAAACTTGAGGAAGTCGTTGACGACTGCCCAGAAACTTAGGGGCGTCTTTTGAGGGAGAAAGCACGGAGGGGGCAAGAAATGAGTAGCTGTCAAAGGAGGTTTTGTCGAACGTTTGCTAGCTGATGAATGCCTGTAATGGGAAGGGCTTTGAGTGTCAGCGCCACATAACGCTAATTTAATCTAGTTGACTGGGTTTCGGTGGCTTTCCAGGAAGGAAGAAAGGAGGACCTGCATGAGCGGTTGATCACTCTGTCTTTAGCCAAGCTTCATTTAAAATTTCACCGCGTTCTCTAATCTGCACCCGGGGACCATGTGCTGCGCTTTGGCGGATGACTTGTAACCAAATCTAAAACAAGCGGAGGACCCAGGCTTCCTTCCTCTTGTTGGGACTCTGAATTTCTGATGACATTGGATTCAGAGACACACTGGAGCCTGAAAAAATTATAATGGCAGAGGTTGCTCGCCAGGTGCTTGTGGCATACCTGGCAGCATTCTGAGAGCTTGGGGGATATGCAGATATTTAGTGCCACTTTCCAGAAGGGGAAACTGAGGCTCATAGAGCTGAGGCATCTTGTCCGAAGTGGTCAATATGGGCAAAATGGAGCTGCACACCCTCTCCTGCTTGATGGAGCCTACAGTCTGTACCAGTGGTGGCGAACCCATGGCACATGCACTGCAGCCAGCGGTTTGTTATCACTGTAAGCTCTAAAAGGTTCACCACCACTGGTCTAGACTCCACCAGTGAGCCCAGGCAACAGAACCCAGAGCCAACCAAGTCGGTCCTGATCACCCTCCCTGAGAGCACACCTCCCTCTCTGCCCTACCCATCCTTGGGAGCCACGCTCCGGACACACACATGGGGCACTGCCCTGCACACCACGAATGTCGCCCTCTAGCCTGGGTGTGGGACCTCAGTGCAGAGTTATTCTACAGGTGGGAAAGCTACACCAGGCAGGTTAAGGAATATCAATTACTCAGTTCAACAACTGTGCAGGGAAAAGCATCCAGGTACCTGGTTGGCAGGAGCGCTGGGGTTGATGCATGGCTGCAGAACCCAAGCCCTGCTCCCTCCTTCCTTCCTTTCTATTGAGAAAGAGTGATTATTTCATGACTGACCATTTGACAGAGGGCGAGATGGAAGCCATCAGGTGGAGATGCCCCTCTGGGCTTCTGAGATTAGGGAAATTTCACGTGTGAAGCTGGATAAGCAGAAGCTGTACAGATTAACAGCAGCTAACCACAGGTGTCATTGCACACACAACACATACCCCCCCAGGAAGCAGTGAAGGAACTTTAAATAGAACAGGGGCTGTTAAACAATGATGCGTTTATCTTTCTTCCTTTCTTTCTTCCTCCCTCCCTTCCTCCCTTCCTTCTTTCCTTCCTTTCTTCCATCCTTCCTTGGTTTCAGCGTAAGTATTAGGATGTGGGGGACTTTGAGAGATGCTTAGGTAATGTGAGTGGAGCCCCTATAAAGGAGATTAGTGCCCTTATAAAAGCAGCCCTTCGGGATCCTCACCCATAAACCATACAGGCCACAGCATGAAAGCTCATCTACAAGCCAGAAGTGGGAACTTGCCAGACACCAAGTCCACCTTGACCCTCGACTTTTATTTTCCAGAAATATAAGGAATACATTTCTGTTATTTTTAAGTTACCCCATTTATAGCATTTTGTTATAGCGTTTTTGTTATAACATTTTAAGGCACCTTCCTTCCTTCTTAATGTCTCTTTTCTTGCTTCTTTTCCTTCTTTCTTTCTTTGAGGAAGCTGAGGCCTGAACACAGTAATGCCTTGCTTTTCTGGCTGTGTCCCAGGACCAGAACACAGGCCCGCCTAACTCTGACCTGGTGTCCAACCCAGCTTCCCGTGTCCCTCCCCTCCTGTGCTATGTGCTCCAGCTGGCTTTTCTGTCCTTACAGTAGCTGCCATCTCTGCCATAATTGACACTCCCAGCCCTCATTGGCCAGTCTGACTTCACTCATTCAAACATTAGGCCCAACTTTCCACCCAGAAGAAATTCTTCAAGTGGAATTTTGTATTGATCTAAAAACCAGATTCCCCACATGGAACCAATAGCGTTCCATGCTGTCTGGTTCCACTCATGAGCTAAGTGTTACTTAAGATTCATGCTCCAGTCCTAGTCTGGCTCTATTGAGGACGTTCGTTCCCAAGTTGAAGAATTTCGGAAGGAAGCCAGCTCTGCAGCCAGGGATCCTTGGACCTGTCACTGAGCCCTTTCATAAGCACTCACCCAGAGCACAGTAGTGCCCTCCTGCAAATACTGCCAGGGATGGGTGGGGAGGCCGCAGATGACAACCCTGTGTTGGACACTGTGTCATCTCCATGGTGACCCTGCCACCGTACCCTTTGCAAAGGCTAACAGTGGGGAGGAGGGAGAGCAACCACGCCTTCTTCAGAATGGAAGCATCTTTCTGAAAAATAGAGGAGCCAGAAGACTTTCTCATGAGGAGATTGGAAAATGTAGTGGAGCCCACGATGAGGTCCCGGAGAGGAGGGGGCTCTCTGACCTTTGGAACATTTGCTTGTCTAGCGTCTAAGATGGTGCCTACGGGCCACCCTGCACTGCACGGAGGCAGGGGAGCAGGGACCTCTCTTCCAGCCCATGTGTGAATCCCTCTGACCGCTACTGAGAAGGTAGGTGGATAAGGACTCACTCCCAGACCGGTGTGGGGCAGGGCCTCAACTCTGCTCCCCAATTCCCCATCTTTTGTTGCCACAAAACCCGGAGTAATGCAAAAGTTTCCTACAGGCAGCCCAGAGACCCTCTGTGGTCTGGCCCACCTCAGTGTCATCCTGGTCCCTAGCATCGTCCCCAGGCCTCTGCTTCAGTGTCCCCACAGACCCCAGTTCCACTTCTCCGGCAGCTCGGCCACCCGCCTCTGCCTCCCCTCTCTGTACACCAAAAGGGAACAGTTATAAGGTGGGGCCCAGACCCTACCTTATCCGCGTGTATTCACAGTCACAGTGGGGGTCCCTGGGTCGGGAGCCCCCCCAATACAGTGAGTCATCTTCTAGGCAGTTGTGCTGTCCTGTAACCTGTGTCATGATGTCACGATCAGTTTTGCAGAGGAGGAGACTGAGACTTGGAGGGTCACAAGCACCAAACAAACTAGTGGCCTCAAAGCCAGGCCTACCGGTGCCCAGCCAGCCAGCACCCTCTCCATGCTGCCTACAACCGTCATGGATCACAGGTCTCTGCTGGGGTCAGCCAAGTCTGCCCTGCCCAGGCCTCTGTCTGTGCCCACTCTGAAGGAACAGACGCTGTCCATGAATAAGGTGAAGCAGCTAGGAGCAGACATTGCAGGTGGGAGCCGGACCCTGGCAGACCTCATCTGGCCCTAGGCCTGGTCCAGCCGCTAGGCCTCTCCTGGTTCTTGCCATGATCAACATTTCCAGGAGGCATTGTCTAGAGTCTTAAAATAGCCATCAGCGCTCTGGCTTGCGTTTGCACTCGGGCAGACGGGCCGTGGGGGTTCCCAGCATGCTGGTGTCCCAGCCTCAGGCCAAGTCACAGATGGCAGAGCGTCTCCCTCTGGAAGGTCTGGCTCTCCACGGAGGTGGCTGGCGGCCTTACCCACAGGCTCTTCCTCACAGGCCGCCAGGCTGCTCAAGTCTGAGGAGGAACATGGAGTTGGATCCGTGGACAGACACTGAGAAAGTCCTTGCTGTGTGCCAAGAACAGTGTTATGACTGGGGACACAGTAGAGGAAAGACGCTGACATCTGGAGGAGCCCGGTCCAGTGTGGCACTCTCCCGAAGGACAGAGGAAAGCGCTGTCGGCCAGCGTGGGCATCCTGGAGTGCGGCCCAGTGGGGGCAGTGTGGGAGCCAGAGGCCAGAGAGAGCATCGTACAGAGGAGCTGGACACACTTCCGTATGCTGGCGCACAGGGCCATGGGGAGGGGTAAACTGAGGCCGAAGCCACAATCGGGCAAAACCAAGTGTGAAGCAGGTGCTAAGAATTGCTCGCCCTGGGACCTGAGAGGGCTTCTCTGCCTCCTTGAGGGTCAGTTAGCTCAGCTCTGCAAGAAGGATGACAACTGCAACCTCACAGGCTTGGTGTGGCGGTCAGCTAGGTGCCCACACGGTGCCAGGCATGCAGCAGAGCCTGGCCATCCCCACCCCAGCCCTTCCCACACCCAACTCCTGACCCTGCAGGGTCAGTCTGTCCCAGCCTGGCCACAAGTCCCATGAGTGCATAGACGGGCCACAGCGCAGCTGATAGCCCTGAGTCTGTGCTAAGTCCCAGGGGCCCTCAGCCTCTGACCCAACTCCTGGCCCTCCTGGGAGCCTTGCTGTAGCCTGTCCCTTGCCTGGCCCACACCTGCTCCTGATTATCTAGAATTATTTTTTCCTGCCAAAAGCATTTACAGAAGGAGAAATGGGTACAGTAATGCACAGGCTCCATCCAGGGCTCCCCTTTGCTCGGCTCCTCCCTCCACATGCTCCTCTCCAGCCATGGTGGGGTGACACAGACTTCCTGGCTGCAGGGGTCTCTCATAGTTTGCAGACAACAGAAGACACTTGAGCATGGCCCCAGGACCAGGCAGAATGATCTTGGGGGCAGAGTTTGAAATCTAATTCTTATGCCCAAATCTCCCATAAGCTCATACACCGAGAATTCTCAAGATTTCTAAGGTTTTGGCTTTCTGAGCTCAGTTTGCAGCTTACCCCACCCTGTGCTCTCTGTCTTGGGGTGTCGTTCTTCACCCAGCACCTCCATTTTACCTGCCCTTTCATGATGCTCCCCACCAAAAGACAGAATGCTCAGCAAATGTGAATTTCAGGTAAACAATAAAAATGTCTTGTTTTCAATATGAGTATACCCCACATATTCCATGGGATAGATTTACACTGGGCAAAGGTCCTGCACTGTATCTGAAATTCACAATGACGAAGGTATATTTGATTTTGTCTGGCAACCCCACGGGCAGGTTTTCTGGACAGCCAAGAAGAGAAAGGGGCAGAAGCGAACCCAGAGGGAGGGAGGTAGGCAGGAATCGAGGCAGCACTGGACAGCAGGAGGGAGGCCGGGAGGAGCTGAGAGGACAGGGCTCATACCTCCTGCAGCTGCTCCTCCTCCCTGCAGCCTCCCCCAGCCATGGGCAGGGCAGGCATGCAGGCACGTCTCAGGAACCTGAGTGTGCTCTCTGAAATGTCAGCAGAAATAAACCTGGCTAATCCTCCACGATGGCCCGTCACATTAATATCCCTGAAATTCCAAGCGGATTAAAATAACCGCAAGCATGACACCATTTGGAAGGCCAGGGATTTACTTGGAAGTGGTGGCCCATTGGTGAGCATTCCTCTAATTGCTGCTTCGTATAAATAGAGAATTCTTTAATATCACCACCAGCTCTGGCTGACAGATTTAGATCGGAGCTGTTGAAGTCATTAGTGCCCAGGCCGTGGTAAACCGAGGCTCCATAAAGGGCTGTAAATGGGATTCTCGAGGGCCGATCAATCTTACCAAAGCCGCCCACACTGCTTGTTGATCCGCAAGGTCCTGCGTGGCTACAGCTTCCCAGAAATGTGCTTGCATCTGTCAGAATTATAAGCAGCTGGCAGCTGACACAAAGGTCATATTTGCTGCTAGTGTGGAAATAGAATCTCCCCAGTACAAGCAATGCTACTTAGCAGTATATCAATTGCAGGCGGGTCGTTAAAAGAGGAGTGTGTGTGTGTAGGGCGGGGCGGGGGGGTGAGTGTATGTTACAGCGTGGGTTGCCTGGAAATCACTCTCCCTGTAGTTCCATGCAGGACTTAATATCAGGCACTCAGATGAATAAAATTAAATTGCAATTAGCTCCCACAGAACTTTGCAACATTATCTGCTTATGACAGTATTCCCTCTGCCATCTAAGAAGTACCGTGTACTTCTGCTTTCCCAAGTGCTGTCCCAGACACAACACACAGACTTGGCTGTGTGGCTTTAGATGTGTTATTGGCCTCTCTGATCTTCAGGCTGATCATCTTTAAAATGGAGATAAGAACACTTACTTGGGGTAACGTGGAGAAGAGTGATGAAACCAAGTACCTGAAGTGCTAGGAGAAGTGCCGCTCAGTGTGCAGTAGCCAGCAATGTGCTACTAATTTCCATCGGATGGCCATCGAGGAGAGGGTAGTAGCAGAGGGGAGGGAGCCAGAGAAAGATAAGCCAGATACGGAAGTGGTGAACACATCGTGGACACCCCATGAGAGGAGGCTGAAGATTAGGTCATTGTCTAAAGCCAGGGACTCAGGCTCCCCATGAGGGCCAGGTATGATTTGGGGACAAGGTCTTGGAGCAGTGGCAGACTTCAGAGTCTGTGGATACATCACACTCCATCAGATGGAGATGAATCTCCATTCAAAGCTTCAGCCTCAAGGAAGCCAGGTCCCTGAGACGGCACCAAAGATCAACAGGCACCAGAGCCTCCAATCTCAGGTGGGCAGAACGACCAGGGAGGCAGGCAGCCTTTGGGGTGTGTTCTGGTCCATTCACCAACTGGAAGGCCCATAGATCCCCAGCTAGTCAGCAACACTGGTTTTGGAATTTATTCTCCAGATGAATTGGATCTGGCCCCATAGTTCTTGGCTGAGCTGGCGCATGATGCCACGGGCAAAGAGTTAGTTCTCCGCCTCCAGAAGAGTCACTGCGTGTTTCTCTAGGGAGGTTGCTTCTGCTCCCCGGCAGCTGGTGGCATTTCCTGCTCCCCACGGTTTCTTTGCCCACACGTGTCATGTGTTTTGAAGTCTATTTCACCATGTTGTTTGCTTGGCTTCCACATCAGTGTGTATCAGCTGTCTGGGTGACACCATGGCCTGACGCAGAGCACTTGAGCCTTGAGATCCTTCAGGCCTAGGGCTACACCCTACTCCACCTACTTGATTCTGCAGGTCATTGGGTCTAGGCTTTGCCTTTCTGTGCATTTTAACATCTCTGAAATTGGACTGTGACTTACAACCCGGATGCCTTGAAGTTATAATTGCCAGGTCCTTTTCTCTATTTTTTATGGATAATGAACGGTGTGTGTAACAATCTGTGGAGTCTTGGATTCCATTAATTAGGTGTCTGGCCCTTGTCAAGTTCCTTCTGTGTGATGTTGTTTCCATATCTGTATGGGGCTACATGTACCTGCTGGCAGGGCTGTGGTCAAGACTGAACAAGACATAGTGGGGGGGATGCCTGGGCATGGCGACTGCCAGGTGCAAAAGCTGTGGCCACTGTTAGCCATGCAGCAGAGGTTAATAGCACAGCCAAGGTGGTCTTCTCTTGCAGGGGGGACCCAGGACCAAGGCTGCACTGTTACAGGCAGAGACCAGGGCTCTCAGAGGACTCTGACTGGTGTTCTCTCCTCCTGGATTTTAGGAGCATCCTAGCCAGAAACAGCGTTGTCTCCTCGTACAACCTAGGAGTCTGGCTGGGAACGGGACAAGATGGCTCAGGAACACTCAGGTACTGATGGGTGTGAGGCAGAACCCAGCAGCACGACCGATGCCACTACCTGCGCCAGCCCCGTTGTACAGGAAGTAACGGCCATCATGCCAGCATCACTTGAACACTGGGCAGGATGTGAGTAAGGAATGTCAAGTCAGATAGTGTCTGCCAGTAGTTCAAGGGGTAGGTGCTTAACACTGTTGCCTTTACTACTATGTTTCAAGTTGCTTTTTAAAAGAAAAACCCAATTTCTCCCCCATCATCCTTTGTGCATCCGGCAGCACTTCCATTTTGGTCTGTTTAGGATTTCACTTCCTGCTTCTCCCAGAGGTTGTCCCTTTTGGGGTGGGAAGTGTCACACCAGGGCATCCGGGACAGCATGCTTGGTTCTCACAGCCACCTGTCACACGGGCATCATAATTTGGTCCTTGGTGACAGCTACTTCCGGTAGACAGGTAAGGCCCCTTCTGGCTTCTTGGCCCTTGGTTCAGCTTGCGTCTGCGGTCACACCCCACCACCTCAGGCCAGAGGACCTCCAGGCCATCAGTGCACCCCCAAAACATCCTGCTGCTCCCCACAAAATGTGGGGCCGTGAAGGCTGATGACATGGCCTGGTCCCTCCTCTATTAGGTGCAGGGATTTCTCAGGGGAGCTTTCTGTCTCTCACCTGCTTTTGGGGAGGGGGTGCTCATCAGCCTTGCTCTTCGATCCTCCAAACTATTGGACATTCTATCGTCCCCTCAGTGTCAGGGCTGAGGGCACGGAGTGTGTGGTCAGGGTCATTCCCAGAGGTTCCTGCGAGCGTCTCCCACTCTCTTTCTTTCCTTTGGAGGACCTCTTACTCCTTTTGCTCCGGGAGTCATTAATCTTTGTAAGTAGATGAAAAAACAGTTTAACAAACCGTATACCAGTCCTCCCGGGGCCTGTACACTCAGGATCTGAATACCCTAAAGGCAAAATTTGGAGACTTAAACTATTCTCTGTTATGGGCTTTGAAAGGACTTTGCAATTCAAAAGCTGTGTTTGTGTTTCTCCCTGCGCTTGTGCCCTGTGACTCCACTATAAAGGGCCAAGAATGAAGGAGGAGCCAGTGAGGATGGCCAGAAATTCCAGATGTCATCCTCACCTCGCAAAGAGAAATATGACAAGGTCCAGGTTGTCAGTTCATCCAAGATCTCAAACATTCATACAAAAGACCTTGGGGAGGGGGAGAGGGGATTTGTAACCCTACTCTGCCCTCAGCCAAAGAGCTGAGCCTTCTGGTGGGAGACAGGTTTCAGATTCACTGCAAAAGTCCCCAAACCAGATCCCAGTCCCCGCCCAGGTCAGCAGGGAGAGGGTGTGGCCTCTGCCCAGCGCCTCAGCTGCTCCACTGAGACACACACAGGAGCCCTGGGTCAGCTTCCAGTGTATCCCGGCCAGAGCCTACATAGGCTCATCTGATTTCCAGCTTTTCTGCCCTCAGCAGTCCTGGGATGCTGCCTCTGTCCTGGACCCAGCTCTCCAAGCCTGCAGTGGACTCAGTGGATTCCCAGAGCCTCCTTACCCAGGTCAGGAATCCGACGCCAGCACCACAATGGCAAACCAGGAACAAGGGGCTGACTCGAGAGACCTCACCAAGTCCTCACCCCAACCTTGCCCAGCTGCAGACAGGAGAAGAACATCTGCCCAGTTGTCCCCGTGAACCCAGTAGGAGAGAAGGCACAATTGGAGCAGCAAGTCTTGGGGACAGGGTGTGTTATTTCATCCCCCAAAATGAAATAGCAAAGTGATATAAAACGGGAGATGGATGAGAAATAGAAGAACCACAAACTAACTAAAAACATGTTTGAATTAAAAACCACTTTGGGAGTGGGTAACAAAAAATAGACTTGATGACCCAGAAAAACAGACCTGCAAGAGGGAGAGAACTTGGCCAGCTCTCCTGGGGTGCCGTGGAAAGGGATAAAGAGGTGATGATGGTGGGAAATAGGGGTCATTTGGGGGAATTCGGGCACAGACTACGGGACTCAGTTCTCAGGCAGACAAGGCTTCAGTGAGAGAGGGGTGGGATGCTGGAAAGGAGGAGGAGGATCTGACCACCGGTACAGGGGCATGGGAAACATGGTGCCGCCTCGCTGGCATTGGAGTTGTCATCACCGACCCCTGCAGTCCCGCACGTGGTCACCTGCAGGCTCCTTGTTCAGTGCTGTGAACTTCATCTTTACCTGCATTTCCTGGAGATGTAGGGGAAGGCGGCAACCATATCAGGTGCCAGGGGCTGGGCGAGCTGGGGCACGGTGGGGATGTTGGGTGGGCATAGAGGGTCAGAGCGGCAGTGAGCAGACTGCAGAGACGACCTCCTTCCTCATTTTGTGTAGGGTGAGGAGCACCACCCATCAATTAAGACAAATGGCCCATGGAGAGATGGTTTTGTTCAGTGGAGTAAAACGCATTCAAAGCCATTCTGGCAAGTAACGATGCATCAGCCCAGAAGCCCAGCCCCCTGACTCAGCGAGCTGACAACTGGTAGAATTTGGAGGGGAGGAGCGTGGCAGATCCTGGAGGGGCCATCTGGCCCTGTGGGCTCTGGGCTTCTGTGTGCTACCCTCACCTGCATCACCCAGATCTCAGCCCCAGCCCTGTCCTTCTGAGAGGACCCGCTGGGAGCCACGGATCAGCACCATCTCCTCTGAACACCCCACACCCTCATACATGAAGGCACATATGTTGGAGTCAGAAGTCCTGACCTTGCTGTGTTCAGTGACTTGACATCCCTGACACCTCCAGGCACAGCTTGTGAAGGTGGGACCACCAGGCCTGCTCCCATCCCCGCCCCCCCGGGCATGGTGATACCCACTGTGACCTTCAATAGAAAAGTGCTTCGGAACGGACAAAACTCCCTCTGGTGATGGAGGTCAGGAGGATTCTCAGAATACGGGGCTATAAAGAGAGAGAGACAAAGGGGAATATTCTAGAATGAGACATAGTAACATCAGAAAACCATTCTACTTCTAGCTGTATAAAAACGTCTTTGAGGCCTGTTAATGAGGAGGAAAGATTTCTAAACTGTATTCAAGTCCAGACTCGAATGGACACCGGCTCTTGGACCATCCTAAGCTCCCTCTATCTGCCTGATTCCGCTCCATGTGATATGTGTCATCCACTTTGAAGTGATCGCCTGGAAGCCTTGAAAGGAAAATCCCAGTTGTTCTCTTTTCCTTCATCTACAGATGCCGATTTTCCAGCAGGTTGAAAACCAGGGTCTGTTGGAGGAGGTTAGAGGCAAAGGGAACGCTCTCCTTTGGCTGGACATCGGCCAACACAGTGTGTCCTCTGATTTGTTTTTTTCAATCCCAGAGCATATTTCCCATAAGAAAGAGGCAGGGCTTCATCAAATGAGTCCTGGAGCTAGACAAGAGAGAGGAGACCCCAGTCACACAAACTGGGGGCTTTGCCTGGGCAGTGCCCTTTCCAGCAGTGTGGCCTTAAGTATGAGAAAACGCCCTCTGGTGCCCCGGTTCTCCTTACTCAGATGATTAAATATAGAAAAAGAAAGACGGAAGAAGCAGTAAAGAAGGAGGATAACAGAAA
The DNA here is from genome assembly GCF_000276665.1 of Chinchilla lanigera. Taxonomy (NCBI): domain Eukaryota; kingdom Metazoa; phylum Chordata; class Mammalia; order Rodentia; family Chinchillidae; genus Chinchilla; species Chinchilla lanigera. The sequence goes on from NW_004955450.1 coordinate 6,822,921, forward strand.
GTAAAAGTGTCTAAACTCAGTGAGGTCACTTATGTTTTATCCTGAAACAGGGCAGGAACATTAGTGAAATCCAAATGAAGTCTGCGGTTTAATCAAGGTACTATTAACATTTAAGTGGGGACAGAAGCGTTGCAGGCAATTGAGTTAGATAGAAATATTATAGGTGGTCAGACAGGGCTGGGCCCTTGAAGGAGCCAGTGGAGAAGACCAGATACCTTGCAAGTGTGGGGGAGACAGACACCTCCTCCAGGACCAGACCTCAAGACAAAAGATAAAACAAATGTGCCCACAGACCTCCCTAAGGAGAAACATCAGGGATTGATAGTCTAAGTAGGTTTCTATCACCTTGAGAAAGCCAGGAAGAGTCACTAACCCAACCCCCTATAGGAAAAGCCCCTGTTCTGTGTTCATGCCCACTTGCTACATGACTTGCTTCCCCATTGGATCCTGATTTAATCAATTTTACCTGAGCAGCTACACTTGTAATCTTATTGGTTGACCCTAGTTTTGTCCCACCTCATGCTCACCTTGCGATTTCCCACTTTGGACCCGCCTCACCTTGTGAATTTGCTCTATAAAAATCTTAAGAAAAGGTAGGGTCCTCGGCAACCCACTTGGGTCCCCTTCTGTCTCTCTCTTGGATAGAAGCTTTCTTTCCCCAATAAGTATATTCTGCTCTTAGCCTCTGTTGTTCCTAAAATTCATTCTTTGATTTTAGAGAACACGAACTCATCCCAGATATCTAGCAGGTCGGGAGTTTCTTTGCCCTATGTCAGAAGCACCTCAGTCATCTCAGGTGTTAAGCAGCAGAGGGGCCTGGGGGACGATTTAGGGGACTCTGCGCTAATTTTGCAACTTTTCTATAGATTCAAATGTACGCCAAAGCAGAAATTCATTTTAAAAATGTAAAGTGCTTTGAAGAATGCCTGACATAAAGTAAGCACTTGATAAACATCGACTATTATGTAACAACGCCATTCAATTCTACCCACTATCAGGAAGTCATTAATTGTTTCCCAGGGCGATCACACTGTTCTGATACCCCCTAGGCCCTTCCTCCAGTGACATTTATTGACCCCTACCCCTTGCTCCTGCTTCCTAGTACCAAAGCCTTGGCTTTCAGCTGTTCTATTTTCAGATTTTTAGTCTCTAAGCTGCACATTATAAGTTGGTCCATTTCTTTGGGAGTCACCAGGATATTGATGAATAATTAAAATATGCAGATGTGGATTAATCTTTTCCCTGCTCTGTACTCCCTGGCCAAGCCTTTCCCAAACTGCTACAAGCCACTGGCAGAGCTGGGCCACCCTGTCTCTCTGTCTTCCCACCAGGGGATGCAGCTGAGGAGCTGCACCAGGCCTGAGGGAGGAAAGGGAAGGGAATGGTGGCCCTGGGGGGCAACTGCCAGCCTGACCTCAGGACCTCAGGCCCTTGTCTAAGGACAAAAAGAGACCCAGACACAGTCTCACACTCATGTCTATTTCTGGTCAGGGGATATGTTCAGCTCACCACGCATGCATGCATTCATTCATTCGCCCATGAAGGTCTCACACCCTCCCTGCAGGGAGATACCAGGCTTGTGCGGGGGCTGCCCAGAATGTACGGTGAGGAAGCAAATTTGCAGAGTTGTAGAAAACTCCAGGCACCACCCTTAGGCTACACATTAAGCCCCAGGCTCAGCGCCAGATGTTCTACAGAGGTTTCTCTTTTCATTTTAATCTTCAAACTGCTCCGAGGTTCCGAGGTCTGAATAGCTCCAGTTCACAGAAGCAATGAAAGCCCATGGGGAGCAACTCACAGCTTGTCGCCAGCATCCTAGCTCCAACCACCATGGCTCTGATTGAAACTCTTCCTTCCTCCTGCAGCCTTTTGTGGGCAGGGATGGGATGGCCCTATCATGCACGGTGCTTTTCCCCAAGGTGACCCCATTCCGCACTCGCTCACAGGGGGAAGCCTCCCTGCTCACCTCCCCACAAGCCTGGAGGGCATCTTTTGCTGCCTCTTCTCACTATTTGCTGTGACAGAGGTTGGGCTGACATCCTCCCATTTTACATTTGAATCCATCCTTCTAGCCCTGGGCCCTCCCAGGTCTGCAGATTCAGATGCCTCTCTCTCCACCTGTCTGCAAACCTCTTTGGTAGCTCTGGGGACAGCTTGCCCAGGACCAACTACAGAAGTGGGCTCTGTCTCCAGCCAGCAGAAACCCTGGAGACACTGTGCTCAGCTGCTGAGTGGGTGTCACCAAGGTGTCACCAAGGGAAGACACCCACAGTGTGACGCAGGTCACAGAGCGGACATAGGGGCTCTGGGAACCTGTGGGTGGCCTGTCCAGTTGGAGGGCTCACTGGGAGGCTCCTATCAGCTTGGGCTGGACCACTGGTGTCCCTGATGGTACTAAGCAACTAAGAATGTCCCACAGAGAATGGCGCTTCCCCCCTAGAAACCCCACTGGACAGCTGGCAGGGCACTCATCCCTCTCCAGGAGTCGACTTCTGCCCTCTGATGTCTTCCTCCTGGGAGTCAGATAGAAGAGCTTTATTGTTACTGCAACAGCAGGGTTGTGGCCCATGGTGACAAAAATGAAACCAAAGACAGAGGAAATAGGGCCTGGGAAAGTTTCTTGAAAAGATGTAAAGCAAGAAAGTAAAAAAAAATATAAAGACAAGAAAGTAAATAAAATAAAATAAAGACAAAGTAAAGCTCCTGCTAGCTGGGAGGGGGTCCTGAGTGGGGTGCCCGTGAGGGCATACGAGGGAACTCGAACTGTTGTGTAAGCAAGATGATCTCTACCCTACAGGAAGCTACATAGGATCTCTAAGGTCCGATCTATGCAATGTTCACACAGTGCCCATGCAAGACCCCTGTGACCTTCTGCCAATCATGCTGTGGGGAGGTCCCTGACCTCCAAAGGACACCTGGGAGATGTTTCTGTAAGATCTCTGGAGGGTCGTGACTCCAGACCCCATTCTGGGGCCACGGTCCTTACTGCCTAATAGAATCTTAAAGCCTGCTGCACTCTTGTTACGTTTTGTGTGTTTGTTTGTATGAAGCCTGCTTGACAACTGAGGAAACTGAAGTCCAAATAAATAGCCATCCCTGGCCCAGTGGTGGCACAAGGGTGTAATCCCAGCATGGTGGAGGCTGAGGCAGGAGGATGGCAAGCTCAGGCCCAACCTGGACAATTTAGCAACTTAGTGAGACTCGGTCTCAAAATTTTAAAAGAGGGCTGTAGTTTAGTGAGAAAGGTCTGGGTGCAGGTCTTAGTAAGGCAAAGAGTTTTTTTTTTTTAAAGTCAGGAGAGAGCCAGACAGACCTCAAAGGAGTCCTGACGCCAAGAGCGGTCCTCCTGATGAGTGGCGTGACCCGGTGCTCACCCTTGGCCTCCGCATTTAGAAGCGGGCACTGGTACGCCCGCAGAGCAGGAATGTGGTTATGCCTGCCTTCCCGTCAATGCCCGGTCTGTCCCCGCTCCCACCCAGCCTCAGGCTTCTGGGAGGTGGGGCTGGAAGGATTCCAGGACAGTGTCTGTCTCCTTCAGCACCGCCGGCAGTCTTCCAGGGTCCACCTGAGCCTCATGGGTTCCGCGTGGGATCCGACGTCCCCAGCTGGGACCCCGCTCCGCCACTCCCCCAGGACCTCCTCCCTGCTCCTCTCCCTCTCCTCCTCTGCTTGTTCTCCCGCTCTCTTCACGCCTTGAAATGGATTCTGCAAGAGACTGGGGCAGCCAAATTCCACAACATTTAAATCACAGTTGCGTTTAATTCTGGCAAATGACATTTTCATGGAGTCATAGGATGTGAGAAGTTGAAAGGGTCTGATTGATGGTTTCCACCAACCCCCGTCTTTTAATAGACGAGGAAAATTAATAGATGAGGAAAATGAAGGGGCGGGAGGCTCACCCAGGGTCACCCGGCAGGTCAGTGCAGGGCCGCCGGGCACCTGGACTTGGACACCACCCTCTACCCATGCGCCCCTCCTCGCCGCCTGCTGAGTGGTGCCGAGCTGGTGCCCTGGGAAGCCAGGACAAACCCAGCTGCCTGCTGGGGCCTCAGGCTGTGCTGGGGTGGAGGGAGCAGGACTCGGCCTGACTGACCTAGGCCAACGCCATGCAGGCCTGGGATTTCTGGACATTCTAGTTTTTTTTTTTTTTTTTTTTTTTTTTTTTTTTTTTTTTTCTCCGGTACCGGGAACCGAACTCACGACCTTGCGCTTGCCAGGCAGGCGCTTTTGCCGCTGAGCTAAATCCCCAGCCCCCATTCTAGTTTTTTAAAGACTACCTAGAAAATACCATTTTTAAATATAAAAGTATTCCCATTTTAAAACCTAGAGGCAATTCAAATTCAGAACAGAAACCCTGGAGACTAATCTGTGGCCTCTGATGGAGTCCAAGTCTCCCCTTTTGCGGGTGAGGAAACCGAGGTACAGACCGCAGAAAGCCGCGCAGCTGAGACACATCCGGGGTATGCGGCATTGGGGTTGGCTGTCCTGTCACCACTATCATGACATCATGTGAGCGGCGGTCCCCCAGTATGGCAACTCAGCCCTTCCTTCCTGGTCTTCTGCGACTCACCCTGGGGACCTCAGCATTGGTCTTCCATCACGTTCCCCTTGTGACCCACATTCACAGAATCTCTGAATATTTTTTTGCCTGGCGCATGCCTCCAAGACTCTGAGAGCCTCTGCTCAGGGCTGCAAAGGTGGCAGACATGCCCACCCTCTGCCAAGGCCTTCCCACCAACCGCGCCCCAAACAGCACAGCTGACACCCCAGAAAAATCCCATAAAGCTGAATTCGGACCTGGTGCACCAAAGGGGAAGATGAGCTCATAGCCACCCTGCCGCCTTCCCCGGTCCGCTAAATCTGTCAACAGCCGTCGGCAACCAGGCCCTCCCTCACCCTTCCCGCACGTCCAGCCTGGAACCCGAGACAGCAGCAGCGGGTGATGAGTGGGGCGTGACACACAGCCATAAAAGCACAGACGAATGGCTGCTAAGATGAGCACTGCAGATTTAATAAGGCTCTGTGAGTCTGAAATAAAAGATGGTTAATCAGGGAAAATGCGTCTGGAGCAAGGCTTGAGTGTCGGGTAGAATTTGTACGGATGGAGAAGAACAAAGAGGACTTTGAGGTGGGAGGGATGTGGTGCGTTGGGGTCCCCGCTGCCCCAGCTCCTGGGAGGCTCTCTATTATCCAAAGCTCTGCTTCCACATCTGCAGACAGCGGGACTTTTCGTTATTCCTGTGCTTTACTCCTCTAGCACCTATGCCCCACAGGTGGCTCTGCTTGAATGAATGAATGAACAGAAGCTTTAACATAAACAGCAACCTCATGAGAAAGGTCTGAGGGCACATACCTGAAGAACGCAATTTAATACTTAACAGTTTCATACTTAATGCTTATCTCTTTGTGGCTATTTGTGTCATCCCCCTAACAACGCTAGACAGAAAGTGTGGGTTTCATTAACCCCGTTTGACAAGCAAGGAAACTGAGGCCTGGGGCTGCGGGCAGGAGCAGTGGCTCACTTGAAAGGTGAGTCTGGGTGAAGGAGTTGGGCCTGGGGGCTCTGCTATACTGGGTCCTGCCTGCAGGGCCTGTCCTGGGGGTCGGGCTAGTCTGGCTGTTGTCGAAGAGCCAGGAGCAGCCCGTCCGCTCATGGACAGGGCCTCTTTGGTCACCTTGGCAGCACTTAGCAGAAGAAAGCTGTCAGTCTGACACCTGTCTGAGTGACCCCTGCGGAGCTCTCAATCTGTTCAGAATTAAGCAGAGGAAGAGTCAGAGTATCCTTCACTGTTTCCCCCAACCCCCAGCAGTGCTGTAGGGAACCAGCCCACCCTGATCACCCAAGGCTTTTCCTGCAGTCGCCTGGCGGTCAGCCTCCATATCTTTCCAGGAGAAGTCACCTTGTCCCCAAGGGCAATAGGGGAGCCCTGAGAAGCCTTTAAACAGCGACGTAACCCAACACTGGCTCAAAGTCTGCAGGATTTATCAGAACTATCCGTCTTTACCTGGGCTCTGTGACTCTCCAAGTGGAGACACGAAACAGGGGTCATTTCTCAGTCTCACTGGACCACAGGTCATTTTTGTCCTGGGTTAGCATAAAGGGCTGTGTTTTACTGTTTTGGAAAGGTTGTAGCCACTTGCTTTGCGGTGGCCTTGGACAAGTGTCTAAGCCTCCATGTCTGTGTCCTTCATACAGGGATAGCATGCTGATGTAGGGGTTAGGTGACCCAGCACATGTCCACAGCCAACTCTGCTGTCACCACAGAGGTGTATGAACCTGTACCTCACCAGGTGTGTGAGGTTTACTGGAAAAGATCGATGAACAAGTCACTTTTTAGTTAACCAAAGGATTCTCTGAGGTGCAAAACAACTGAGGTTTCTTTAAATTGCAAACCCCTGTCCATCTCTCTCTCCCGGGTGATTTGCACAATAGGGTACAATTTAAAATACCCCACTCATTGGAAAAACTGTGCATGTAAACTGCAGCAGAAGTGTGGAATTCTGTGAATTCACCCCCAAGGAGGGGTGACCTCCGAGGTCATTTTACTAACTCAGGACTTTCAGGGGAGATGCCTTGTGAAGCAGCCAGGTCATTAAAGCCCTGCTTCCCCAGTGCCTCCAGAAGAGCAGTATTCCTCTCACAGTGGCCCTATGTAAGCACTTCACAGACTCAGTACCTCACCCCCAAGATGCCCAGGCCAAGTTCTCCACCCCTCCCCGTGATCCAGTCTCTCCTCCACCTTAGCGACGGAACCAAAGACTACATTTCCCAGACGGCCTTGCTGGAATGGGTGTGGCCACAAGACAAAACTCGCCAATGAGCTTCGAGGAGGCACCGTGTCCGCTTTCTCGGTAGTTCCTTTCCTACTGAATGGCGCTCGCTCAGCTTCCTGTTTCCTCTTCCTGCAGGTTAGGACAATGGTGTGCAGGCAAGGCTCTGGAGCAGCTTTCCAGGACCGAGGATTGACTGAGAAAGGCAGGGCAATGAGACGGAAGGAACCCGGGTCTCCAAAACCATCAGACTCCCCAGGAACCCTGAACAGCTTCAGTTACTGCTGTTACCTGAGGACTTGTGTTTAAGCCAGTATGACCGTGTCCTTGGTACCACTTCACTTTGCACTGTTGCTAACCATTCTTCAAAGGCCGCATGCGGGCTACCTCCTCCCTGAAGTCTACCCTGATTATACCCATGACCTCTGCCCTCACAAAACACATCACCCACAGATCATAACCCTAGACCACATCTTGATGCATAGAATTCTATTTTATTTAGTATCAGTCCCCCCAAAAGGGATGCAGTGCGGCAAACATCATGAAGGTGTGAAAAGACAATACGACCTCCCTTGCCTATGGTCGGTTATCTTGGCGTCTCCTTCTCAGCCATAGTTGCCCGGATGCACTGTGTACTACATTCAGCAGGGCTGGCCACAGACCTTTGTTGCCACCATTTATGTGTGGCACTTGACTATGGAGAGAGACAGGAAGCTGGACTCGTGTGTCACCAGGAGAAATAATACTGGCCATAGCCAGTGGGGTGTGTCCCAGGACCCAACCTTTAAATACAATCTGATGTCAGGGTCAGGGACACAGAACCCGGGTCACGACCTGCTATAATCAGGTTCCTCTGCCGTGGGAAATGCGGCAGGCCGACTGCCGCCACCACAGAGGTGACAAATGTTTGCCCTTGGGTGTGAGCTGCCTGCCTGATGCATGCTGTCCCAGGGAGACGTGCACATCTGTTCCAGCTGGAGCACGGTCGGCCTGACTGGCTGCCCTTGGACAGGCCAGCTGCAGCCCTATAAAAGGACAGGCGGTGCTCGCTGTCATACACACCACTACCAGCAGTGGCCCCAGACAGAATGGATGGTCCTATGAGGTGGTGAGCTTCCTGACCCCAGAGATAACCAAGCCAGGTGCCCACTATTGGGGGTGCTGTCAGGGGACGCCAGCCTCAGGCTGGGGAAGGACATTATACAGGCTGGCTGGAGGCTGTGAGATTCTGTGATTTTGCAGACTGCAGTATGAGTCTCCTCTCCATTGGCTCCAGCCTACTTTTCTCCCCAGGAACCTATCATAGGACCAGGAGTTCTGCCACGCTAGACTTATTCCTGGAGGGTAAGTCGTCCTGATCGCCTAAGGCATGCTAACCTCCTTGTAAAAATCAGAGCTGCTGTGTAATGCTATGGATGTCGACTCTGTGAATTCATCCATTGGCCCTTCCCTGAGAAGGCTTGGGGCAGGGATTACTGGGACACTGGTCACAAAGTCAGGGTCCCTGACCACCCCAATATGAGGGCCAAGTGTATATGGAGGCAAGGGCACTAGTGACAAGCTGATATTACAGGAAGACTGGCATCTATGCAGCACCCCCTCCCTCCCAGTGCAAGCCTGGCAGAAGAGAACAGCCTAGGAGTCCAGAGACCGGTCTGCTGGCCCTTGCCGGGCTACTCCTGAGAGTGGGCCCTGGACTTGTCAGTTTGCCACCCAGCAGAACTCATCAACCCCCATGCCCAAACCAGAAGAGAGAGATGCTGCTTGCTAAGGGCCCTTGCACCGTTAGTAGTGTCTGCAGGCAGGACCAAGCCACCAAGGAAGGGTTTGGTGCCCCCGGATCATGCTGGGAAACTCTGCTCAGCTTTTTCTGAGCCCTAACCTTGAGAAGTTCCTTAAACTTGTTTAGCTTCAGTCTCCACATCTGCAAAATGGGGAGAAGTCACACTTGCTTTGAAGGATTGTGAAAAGCACGGTATGCCAGCAGGTAGGTAAGGGTAAAAAGGGTCATTATTTATTGTGTCACGTGATCAGGCAGCCCCCAGTGGGGTGTAGCAGGCTTCACCACAGAGGGAAACATCTGAAAGGCAGAGCACTCAGATTGACCTTGCCCCACTGTACAAAGATCCCATCCTTAGAGCAGCCCCAGCCGACTGCCCTCACACTGCCCAAGGGCTCCCCAGCCCCTCATCCACGAGTCTGCCCATCTCCCAGCACTTCCAAGGAGCCCAGCCTTCCACATCCACCAAAGCCAGCCCTCCCTGGGGCTCCCCAGCTGCAGGGGAAGTAGCAGAAGGGTTAAATGGGCGGGTGGTTGCTATGGGCTTATGTACACACAAACTCAGGCAACATCCACGTTCAGACATTCAATTTCCAGTTGGACTTCTGGCTATTGGAGTCTCACCTGGGAGTCTTAAGAGCTCTTGGTGTGGGGGACCAGTTCTGGGTGTGGGATGGAAATTGGTACCAATGGGTTCAAAGGTTCCAGGTAATTCCACTGTGGAAGATGTCAGTGTAACTGGTCTCCCTCTGCAAATGAGGGGAGGAATTCTACCTGGGAGCCCATTAGGCATGTGTATCCCCATTTCACAGACAGGAAAACTGAGGGTGTAAGAGTGGAAAGAACTCTGAGGAGCCCTCCTTCCTGTGAATTTCCCCTCCCAGGCAGCATCTGTCATCTCAGCAGAGGCCCTCATTGCCCTAACTCGAAGGCACGGTGTCCATGGAGTGCTTCTGGACACTGTAACAGGCAGGAGGAGGGGACTTCAGGGCAGAGGAGGGCCCAGCACTTCCCAGGTGCCCTGCTGGCTGTCACCTATCAGCCATCCAGGGCAAACAGCCACTGGGAGAAGCGCCTGCCACCACTTCTGCCTGTGCCCCTTGCCCTGGGAGGTGAGGACGAGGAGTTTCAGGCAGGGCTTTCGAGTGTAGCCAGGGATAGGGCAAGCTGTGTTCCTGACCACAGCACCCAGCACCACCCCAAGGCCACAGAAGCATGGAGATCCCCAAGGTGGGGCTCAGTCTGAAGGGAGGGGACAGAGGTTGACCGTGGCAGGCTCTGCAGCAGCTAATGCAGATGTTCCAGCGCTCCTGTCTCACCCCTGCCTGGTGCAGTGAGGTTGGGGTTCAGATCCCATTTCTAGCTGTGCTGGCTGGAATCACGGGGACCACAGGAACCTCAGGACCACGGGGCCAGCCTGGAGCCGGAGCTGAGTTGTCGTGCCACCTGCCCTCTTCCCAGGCCTGCTGGGGTCCTGAGGGTCTTCTAGGCTGCTGCCGGCAGTGTGACCCAGCTTTACGGAAGCGCCCTTGACACCAGTCCTTGGAAGGTACATCGGGCTGCTTTGAAATACCTTTAGCATCCTATCCTCTATGCTTAGTGGGCCTGCACATGAGCGCAACCCCCTCGTTCCCAGAGGATGTCTGACAAATGAACTTTGCTAAGCATTCTCATTTGAAGATCACAAAATCTACTGAGCGTCTTTAAGCAGAAAGGGACCCATTGAGAGAACAGACAGCATACAGAATCATTGGGAGGCAGAAATGACGCGTTCTAGGCTGGGCGGGTACCAAAAACATGATGCAGATCTGGCTGCCAGTGGAGCCACTGAAGTTTCAGGACAGGAATGGCCTCCGTGGCTTTTGGTCCCAGAACCACGCCACCTCTGTCCCCATCTGTGTTGGCAAAATGGTGCCCAGGAGCTGCCTACCCTCCCCGCATCACTGGGCTTCAAATCACATTCCCACATGTTCATCTCTTTGGCGCTGCTGATCACATCTAGAATCCCAGCTGGAACTGGTGTCCTAGGGAGGTCTTGGTTGGTGGCTTTTGGTGTCTAGATATACCAGGAAGAGTGAAGTATGTTTCAACTAGCCCGGCCACGAAATCAAGAGCCCTAGAGATGTCCCTCGCTTCGACCCAACAACTGCTGTTCTGGAATTCCGTCTAAAAGAAATAATTAGAGAGATTAGCAGGCATTCATGTACAAAGGGGAAGGAGGGAAAGGAAGGAAGGAGGGAGGGAGCTGGGCTGGGGAGGGAGGGAAGGCAAAAATGAATGAAGAAAACCAAAATCTATCAATACATTTTGGAGCATTCATATGAAAGAATATTTTGGCCAATGAAAATAGTGTTTGAAAAATTTCAGAGTTTGCAAGGACACAGTATTTAGACAGGGCCCCACCCCAAAGTGTGGGTGCAGCGTGACCCCGGCTTTATGAAAAGGGCGGGTAGGTGGAGACCCCCTCTGATTCTTGTCAATAAATATTTGTCCTATACCCTCATAGGTTTAGAAGCAGCCACTTTGTAGATAAAAAATACAACCAGAGCTATTTATCTTTGTCACTTAGTGGGTGGGCAAGGATCCCAAGTTCTGAGGAGAGGGGGGTGAGGTGACCAGCATGCAGGGAACCCGCTCCCCCCATACTGTCCCCGACATCCCAGCTGTGCACCCTTTTTATAAAGCTGGCCATACTGTGTAAGTCCTCACACCTACCAGTCAAGAAAGCCTGTGTGCCCTTTGATCCCAGCCCTCCGCTTCCAGAAATGCGTTCTCTGGACAGAACTGTGCCTTGCACATAGGCCAACGGGCATGCCCTGGGTGTCTACAGTGACACTGCTTATCTTGGCATCAGAAGAGAAACCAAGTCTTCCTTGGGGGTCTGATTAAATAAACCAGCATGAGCGCACATTGTGCTAGGAAGGAGTGCTCTCAAAGATATATTTATAAGTGGCAAAATCAAGGTGAAGAGCGAACTATAGAATGTCTTATTAGGATCAAAAATATTTCCATCGCTCGTTTGATAAGCATGGCACATTTCTGGTGTCCCTGGGGAAGGCGTTTGTATATTTTAGGTCTCAGTAAGAGTCATTATTCCTTGTTTATACTTGCGTACCACTGAATCACATTCGAGTTCATATGTTACACTCTTACTTTTCAATGTGTGGTTAAGAACAACTACACATTTATTGGGTTCATGACTGGAGCAGAAAGCCACAGAGAGGCATTTGGATAGGATGAGAAGAGCCACAGGGAGCTATTGATGGTTCTTGAGTAAGTGGCTCAGCATAAAGTGATAATTATGAAGGAAGACCCAGAAAAATGGTAGGGGAGAGGAGTCAGATCAATAAGACCAGCTGGAGGCATTGAAATCCACAGGCATCAAAGCTGCCAAGGAGGCTACCCAAGGAGGGTCTGGGTCAGGAATGGAAGGGAGGGAGGGCTGATTCCGAGTGCCATTTCCTTTCACTCAGTCTGGGTGACTCTGTGTCCCCACCCCCCTTGGGTGCCCCGGGTTTCCCATGTTGTTTGTGGAATCATTCTCAGACTTTCAGGAATGCAGGTGTTTATTTTTGTAGCCATCACCTCTGAATTGTCACAGTTGCTGCTGTCCGGGAATTCCTCTTCCTGCCTCTCCCTCTGTCACCCTCCCTATGCACTGGTGAGCATGGGGGTGGTCCCCTCCCACCCCAGGGCCTCTGGCTCCTTTGACCTGATTTACTCTCCCAGCTTCTGCAGGGAGGCCACTGTCCCAAGCAAAACAGCGCCCAGGACACAGAGCTGACCCTCGGGCTGTCCCGAAAGTCAGCATCTGGGCATCGCCCTTCAGGTACAGAGAACCCCTGTGTGACTCGCTCCCAGAGCATCCCAGTGCTGCTGCCTTTTCAGGGATGGTGATATTTAAGGTGAAAACGTTGGGGCTTAGAGAGCAAGGGCGGCCTGCCCAGGGCCACATCCAGTTTGAGAACCAGAACTCAAGTCTATCCTTTTGGGATCCTGTAAGAACAATCTGTGTGACATTCTAGCTTCCAAGCTTGGAAGAGGCAGGACTGTGGGATGGAGGGTCCTCCTACCCACCCCCGCTTGATTCTCTTCAGCCCCTCCCACACCCAGTCTCTCCGTTTTCTCATCACGGGGACACAAGCCCGACACCCACAGCTTGGAGGAGGACAGGTTTATTTTAGCTCGGGTTTATAGTCCATGGCCGGCCAGCTCCAAGGCAGCACAACATGGTGGAAAGGTCTGGCGGAGGCAAACTGCTCTCATCCTGGCAGCCAGAAAGCAGAGCGAAGAAAGGAGGGAGGGCCACACACTCTCCCAGGCCACGCCCCCAGGGACCGCCTCTACCAACCAGGCCCCGCCTCTTCCAACGAGGCTCCGCCCCCTAGCAGTGAGTCAGCTATGAGCCCCACAATCCACCACCTTCTAAAAGTCCTGTCTATGGGTGTATGACATACAGAGGACTAGGGGGACATTCTCAGTGGAAACTATAGCACCCCAACATTTTTCTTTGCAGGGTCCCCTGCCTGCCCCTTGAGACCTGTATGGGGCCTGGTTCCTTGGAAGAAGCGGAGGATTGGCTGCGCAGGGTTTTGGGGGAAGGCGCTTCTGGAAAAATTCCTTCCCAGGAGAGAGACAGGATAGAGTCCAGGAAGGAGCAAACAGGGAAGCGGCTGCCGGTAAAGCTGTTCCACATTTTAGGTGCATGTAACCCAGAGGACAGCAGGGATGGCTCCTTGCTAAGTTAGGTTTTCATTGGAAGTGACCCCTCTGGTCTGGGTTTCTCTCTGTTCCCGGCAGCCATGCAGTCCGTCTATTTTACCAGTTGTAGCCAAGGCAGCGCCTGGTTAGTAACAGCCCACAGCCACCCTCCCCTTTCCCACTCCCCATTTCTGGACAGCACCTGACCAGGACCCCTGAGTCTCCCCAGGCTCCCTAAACTCTACACCTTCCCCTGAGAGCTCAGGAGGGTGACCACCTGCTCCCCAGCGGCTTAGGGCGGTAACCGAGTCTGCCCTTCCCTTACCATTCACACCAGCTCTCTATTCTACTATAATCTCTTGTGATACTCTTAGCCTTGGAAAGGTAAGATGGTTATGCTGTGCTTACAATAACTTTAAAAATAGTCTCATTGTTAGCCTGACGGTAGCACATGGCCCAGCAGATGATGGGCAGAGAGAACTGCCTTTTGACTGGGCTTGAGCACCTCACTGCAGACCTTGCAGGGTCCCTTTGGGAATGGAGCAGGAGGCAGGTGGGGAGGAGGCCCTCAGATCTGGGGCAACCCAGTCCTGCAGAGGCCCGGGTACCCCTGCTTCTCCAACTAGGGGGGATCAGAAGAGATTCCAAAACAAGGCAGAGCCTGGATATTTTTATGGTCTGCAACATCATATGAGCACAACAGGCACATTCTCACACACACGCACGCACACACTCCCAGCCTTTAGGTGGGTCATAGGTAGAGTTTCCAGAGTTACAGGAAGACAGGGGCTACACACACCACAGCAGAGACAACCTCCGATCTACCACTTGTCCCCTCCTCAGACACCAACCTGGAAGCCAGGCCTGTCCACTTCCAAAATGCAGAGACTCTCAGCCCCTGAGTAACCAGATTCTTTTTGGTTCTTGGGGTTTTTTTTACCCAGAACTGCCCACAGTTCCTGCTTCCCAGGCTTCTTTAGTGTTACATGGCCAATAAAAAGGCTGAAAGGGTTTCCAGGACATCAACTAGCCCCTTTTCAATTAAAATGAAAGAAACAAGGGAAGGAGACCCTCCAACCGTTTTATTTTCTCACACAAGTGAACTAGACCCATATGGAATATGCTTCGTGTTGACGAGGTGCTATTTTAAGACTTTAGATGATTGTCCTTAAAATATATCCCAGCCTTTTATGGTCGCCTGGGATTTTAGAGGAATCAGTCTGTGTGTTGCGAGTTGCACAGGGTGTGGCCAGGGTTCTGGGGGAGTCACGGGCAATGAGGTGCCCTGGGCAGTGTGGGCCAGGACTTCTGAGAGTGCAGATGCTGCTCCAAAGGCTGGGGGAACTAGGGGAGATTTCATGAAAAAGCAGAGCTGGAATATTTTCATAGTCTGCAACATGAGCATCACACACACAAGCGCGCGCACACACACACACACACACACACAGAGATTTGCTCAAGCTGTTCCTTCTACCTCCCTGTGTACTTACCGTCCCCTTGCTCTTCCAAGTGTACTTCAAAGGCTTAGATGTGACTCAATAACAGAGCAAAGTGCTTTCCTACCATGCATGAGGCCCTGGATTTGATCTCCTGCACCACAAAACAAACAGGCAAACCACACCAAGCACACCTAAATATCTTTCATTCCTTGTTCCTAATGAAATATAATCAGAGAACTGAGCAAAGATGTATACAATTCTATTTTATATATGCATGTGTGTTTGCTACAATGTGGTTGATAGTAGCAAATAGGCTAAAATATTCAATGACAGAGTTCTAGTTAAGCCAATAATTGTACAATCACCCAAAGAAAAATCACTTAATTATCAAAAACTGAAGATACTGACTACTGACTTCATTAGATGAAAAGAAGTTAATAGCAGATATGATATTACTATTAAATATTTATGTTTATAGATATAAAAATATGTGTGTATATAGTTATGTGAATGTATACATATGAATATATACATATATAGGTATAGAAGTCTGAGAAGATGTCAAAGCAAGAAGCACAAGAATCTGTCTCCCCACCCAGACGGCAGCGGTGCTCTGGGAGTCTGTCTGGTGTGAGGGTTTTGGGACTCTGGAGTCCATGAAAGGCTCACAGTTTCCAGGGAAAGGCTTAGATGGTAAATGGAGGATAGTGTTGGTCAATTTCAGGCCCTAGCTTGGGAGTGACAGTCCAGTCCTTTGGCAGGTGCATGTCTTTCTGGAGCAGTTTAAATGCAGCTAATGGTAAACAAGATGGACAAAAAGGACCTTGTCTTCCAAAGATGGGCATCTTATGCTCTGATCATGGGTTGCTGCTTCTGCTCATGGAAGTGCCGACCAGGTTGTCTATCTTTGTTGCAACTCTCCCCTGTTGTTATAAACTCCTTCAACTCAGCTTGAACTTCCTTTAAAAGGCATAGTGCCTCCCATTCCCCTGTCTGATTTTTTTGTGCCAGATATTAGAGACTAGGATATTCAAAAAGAACTACCTCAGTAGAAAGCCACTGAGAATATGTAAGAGAAGATGAAGGCTCAGAAAATATGAGGAGACCCGCGGTTTATATCCCAGGATGTTCCTCAGCATGGAAACAGCTTATAATAATAAAAAACAAAACACAAATAAGTAACAAAACCTGGGGGAGAATGTGATATACAGAGTTAATACATCATTAGATTCAAATTCCAGTTTTCATCAAAAACAAGTCACAAGACATATAAATAAATACAAAAATATGGCTCATTCAAAGAGAAAAATAAACCAACAGAAACTGCTACTGGAAAGACTGAATAGACATACTAGATAAAGACTTTAAAACAACTGTCTGAAGGATGTCCAAAGAACTCAAGGGAGATGTAGAGAAAGCCAAGAAAATAATGTATAAACAAAACAGATGTATAAGTAAGGAGATAGGAAACTGAAACATAACTCTAGAGCTGAAAAATACAAAAACTGAAATGAAAAATTTACTGAAATGATTCAAAAGTACATTTGAGTAGGCCGAAGCATGAGAATTAAAATGAGGCCATTGAAAGTATTGAGTCTGAAGAAAGGAAAAAAAAGACTGAAGAATAGTAAACCACACCTAAGAGGTATATGGGATATGATCAAAAGGACCAATATATACATAGAAGGAATCCAGAAGAAGAGAGGAAGAGAGGAGCAGAGATAATATGAATGTAACAAAAGACATGAATGTAAATATTTAAGAAACTCAACAAACTTCAACAAGAAAACACAAAGAGCCCCATGCTGAGACATATTAAAATCAAACTGTCAAAAGCTAAAACTGGAGTTTCTTAAAAGCAATAAGAGAAAAGAGACATCACATACAAGAGATCCTCAATAAGATTATCACTACATCTCTCATCATTAAATTAGAAGACCAGAAGGGAGGGGACTGATGATATATTCAAAACATTAGAAGGATATAAGAGGTCTAAGGGAAGGTAACAGAGGGTGTGGGTATGGTCAAAATATATTATGCCCTATTTCCCTGAATATAAGACCAAATTGGAAAATAATTAGCCTTGAAAACTAGAGATCAAAAATGCCACCCCCAGTTGGCCTATCCTTGCCTTACTTGCCATTACAGAGAAGCCACTAAGCAATAGAATAGCAAGCTGTAACTTCTGCATGACACTGGCTATTACAGTGGTAATTACCAGAGCTTATTTGCTGCTTAGGTCTTACTTTTGGGGAAACAGTACTCATTGAAACAATCATTTTATAAAAATGATAGAAAGAAATAATAAAAAGGAAAATGTGATGGAAAAAAATCTAGAAGAGAAAAACTACTAGCCAAGGAATTCTACATCCAGTAAAACAGTCCCTCAGGATGAGGGAACTATTAAGACATTTCCAGATAAAGAAAAGTTGGGAGATAATATGGTTTAGATCTGGACTGTCCTCGTGTTCAGAGGTGGAACTTTGGGAAGGTGACTGGATCCTGAGGTTGCTGTACTCATTAATAGATTCACCCATAGCTAAATGTGCTGTTAGTATGCAGCTGGTCAGAAGAAGCAGGTCACTAGGAGTGTGACCTGGAAGGGTTTAAGCTCCCTCCCCAGCTTGGCCCTTCTGTCTCTGCTTCCTGATCACCATGACATGAGCATCTTTGCTCAGCCAGACCCTTCCACCATGTCTTTCCCGCCTTCGACCCCGCTGACTATGGACCAAAACTGTGAGCCAAAATAAACCTCTCCTCCTTTAAGTTGTGGGTGTTGGGCATTTTCTTCCAGTAACGTGACAGTGACTGAGACAAGTGAGTTTGTTACTATTGGACCTGCCCTACAAGAACTGCTAAAGAAAGTTATGCAGGTTTAAATGAAGAGAACTTGACACTAACTCAAAGATGTATGAAGAAATACAGATCCCAGAAAAGGGTATATCTGAGCAATTAAGCTAGTATTATTCTAACAATATGTCACTCCAATTTTTGTTTTTTGCATGATTTAAGACACTGATGTATCTCCTAAAAATTATTAGTTCAAAAGGAAATACTACTGTCACTTTGCTTTATTGTTCCACATTGTTTTTCACATAATTTGAGGCTAACATATTAAAAAAACAACTATTAGCTTGTGTAAAGCTGATATGAATTCAGTCAAAATATTATAAGTTTAAGATGTAAAATGTAATCCTAATTCAAAAAAAGAGATATCATATATACACTTAAAAATGAGAAAGAGAGGGGCTGGGGATTTAGCTCAGCGGCAAAAGCGCCTGCCTGGCAAGCGCAAGGTCGTGAGTTCGGTTCCCGGTACCGGAGGAAAAAAAACAAACAAACAAAAATGAGAAAGAGAGTAAAATATTTCATTACAAAGTGAACTAAACACAAGAGAACATAATGCAAGAAATAAGGAACAAAATGTCTAGGACACATAGAAATAAACAGAAAAATGACTGAAGCAATTGCCTTCTCACCAGTAGTTACTTTAAATCTATATGGATATGGGCACGGACTAAACCCTCTACTGAAAACGGAAAGATTTGAGGAATGGATAAAAATAAATCAGAACCCATTGTCTGTCATACACTCATTTTAGGTCCAAAAACAAATAGATTGAAAATAAAAGGGTGAAACAGGCAATTCATGCAGATAGAAGTCAAAAGAAAGCAGAGTAGGTCCTACCAATATCAGCAGAAGGAGACTTGCATTTTAAAAGAATTAAAACAAACAGAAAAGCATTGCACATCAATAAAAGGTTCAACGTAGCAAGAAGGTATAACAATCGGAAACGCTTGCAGACCTAATAACAAACCATCAAAACATATGAAGCAAAAATCAACAGGATTGAAGGGAACAAAGGATGGTCAACAACAGTATTTGGAGGCTTCAATACCCAACTCTCAATAGTGTCTAAAACAAGAGATGATAAATAAAATAGATGAGAATAAAATACATCAGGTGGATGTGCCAGACATATTCAAAACTCTGTATCTAAAAATTAAAAAAAATTTCTTAAGTGCATGTGGGGTTTTTCCATGATGGATCATATGTTAGGTCACAAATTAAATGTCAGTGGATTTTGATGTGGTGAGTTCGATTCTTGGTACCAGAGGAAAAAAAAACAAAAACAAACAAACAAACAAGTGTCAGTGGATTTTAAAAGACAGTTGTAATAGATCTCTTCTTTGACCACAGGAAATGAAGTTAAAAATTAATAAAAAGAAAAACTGACAAGTGTGTGCAAATTAAATAACATTCTCTTAAGTAACCAATAGATCACAGTAAAAATCACAGGAGAAATTAGAAAATACTTAGTGACAGTAACAGCAAAACCACAGCTTACGAAAATATTTATGAGGTGCAGAATAGTAGTGCTAAAGGGGAAATTTACAGCTGTTAAGTGCTTATGTTAAAAAACACAAAAGATCTCAAATCAACAACCTGCCTTTAATGTAAGGCACTAGAAAAAGAACAAACCCAAAGACAAGACAAGTGAAAGGAAGGAAATAACAAAGATCAGAGCAGAGATAGAGAAGAGAAAAACATGAGAGAAAAATCAGTGAAACCAAAAGTTGGTTCTTCAAAAAGATCAACAGAACTGACAAACCCTTAGGTAGACTAAGAAAAAAGAGGAAGAAGACACAAGTTACTAACATCAGAATTGAAAGTGAGGACATCACTACTGATTCTATCCAAATAGAGAGAATTATAAAAGTACCATGAGCAATTATACATGGACAAATTGCACAACCTAGATAAAATGGACAGATTCCTAGAAACACAGATATACCTAGAAATGGTACAAATAGAAAAATCTGAATAGACCTATAGGTAGTAAAGCTATTGTATCAGTGATAAAGATCCTTAAAAGAACAAAAACAAAAACCTTCACAAAATAAAAGCCCTGGCCCTAATGGCTTCACTGTTGAATTCCACTAAATATTTAAAGAACTAGCACCAACCCCTCTGAAAGGTTTCCAAAAATATTGAAGAAGGAGAAAACATTTTAATTTTGTCTGTGAAGCCAACAATACCCTGATACTAAAGCCAGACACAGAGAGTACGAGAAAACTACAGATTTCTGTCCCTTCTGAACACTGATGCCAAAGAATTTGGTCTGAAACCGTCAGACCAAATTCAACAGCAAATTTAGAAGACTATATACCATGAACAAATGGGTTTTATTTCTTTAATGCAAAGATGGTCAACATATGAATATAAAGTCAATGTGATATGCCACATTCATAGAATAAAGGGGAAAAACATGTGGTCTTCTCAGTTGATACAGAAAAAAGTATTTGGCAAAATTCAATACCCTTTGGTGCTAAAGTAGGAATCAACAAACTAGGAACAGAGGTAAACTACCTCCACATAATAAAAGTTATAGATAAAAAAATCCACAGCAAGCATCATTCACAATAGTGAAAAACTAAAAGCTTCTTCTGTAAATTGGGAATAAGTCAAGGATGCCCACCTTCATCTCTTCTATTCAATATATGCCTATAAGTCCTAGCTAGAGCCATTGGTCAAGGAAAAGAATGAAAGTCACTCAAACTGGAAAGAAAAAGGGGAAATTATCCCTATTTGCAGATCTTACATATAGGAAAGCTTATTTACTGCATACATACACACAAAAAAACCCTGTTAGACCTAATAAAGTTGGCAAATACAAAGTCACTACCCATAAGTACTTTGCATTTCTGTAGATAATAAACAATCTGAAAAGGAAATGAAGAAAATAATTTCATTTCCAACAGTGTCAAAAAAAATGAAATACTTAGGAATTAGCTTAACCAAAGAAGTGAAAGACTTGTTTAATGAAAACTATAAAACATTACTGAAAATTAAAGACATCAATAAATGGAAAGACATCCCATGTGCATGGGTTAAAGGACTTAATACTGTTAAGGTGACAGTGCTGTCAAAGCGATCTACAGAGTCACTGCAATCCCTGTCTGCTATTGTCTGAAAGCTTGTGTCTCCCCCAAAATCATGTGCTGGAACCTAATTACCAATCTGGTAGTATTAGGAGGTGGGATTCTTGGAAGTAATTAGAGGGCAGAAACCTCACGAACAGGATAATTGCCCTTTTCTTTGCTTATTTTAAGAGCTGCTTTCAGGACACAGTGAAAAGGGGCCATCTGTGAGCCAGGAAGTGGATCCTTGTCAGATAAAATTTGTTGATGCTTTGATCTTAGATTTCCAAGCTTTCACAACTCTAAGCAACAAATAAATGTTTGTTGTTCGTGAGCTACCCAGTCTATGGTATTTAGTTATAGCAGCCCAAGCAGACTAAGACACAAGCAAAATTCCAACTTTTCTTGCAGAAATAAAAAATCCCTCTGCACTAATAAGCTGAAAAAAAATTACCAACAGAAATTACAGAAAAATTCATATGGAGTCTGAATAGCAAAAGCAATCTTGAAGATGAACAAAGTTGGAGAACTCATACTTTCCTATTTCAGAGTTTACTACAAAGCTTCAGCAATCAAAACAATGTATCACTGGCCTAAAGGCAAACATATAGGCCAATTTATTAGAATAGAGAGATGATCTCGGCAACAAACACTCACCTATATGGTCAAATGATTTTCCACAAAAGTTTGACACTATTCAATGTGGAAAAGACAGCTTCTCCAACAAATGGTGCTGCATGGCTGTACATCCATATGCAAAACAGTAAACCCTTACCTAAAACTACATACAGAAATTAACTCAAACTCAATCACAGACATAAAGCTAGTAAACTCTTAAAAAAAACATACACAAAAGCTCTGTAATGTTGGATTTGGATTTGATACCAAGGCAAAGGCAACAAATAAATAAAAAAAGAAAAAAAATCTAGATGACTCAGGCATCATAAAAATTAAAAATATTTGTGGGTCGAGTCACAAAGACTGAAAAGGCAACCCCCAGAATAGGGGAAATAGTTGTAAATTATACATTTGATAAGAAATTAATATGCAGAATTTATAGAGGACACCCTAAAGATAAACCATACCAACAAAACCACTAAAACAATCAATTCAAAGACGGCAAAAGGGGCTGGGGATTTAGCTCAGTGGCACAGTGTCTGCCTAGCAAGCACAATGTCGTGAGTTCGATTCCCGGTACTGGAAAAAAAAAAAAAAGATGGCAAAGGAATGAATAGACATTTCTCCAAAAAAGAGACTTCATCTGGCTCAAGGCATGCTCTCCTGGGGAAGAAAAGTGCATTACGGCCCAGGAATACCCTGCAAATAAACTGAGTCACCAGATGGCTCTGCTCCTTAGCTAGAGAAACCCAGGCAGCTGGTAGCCAGAAGCTCAGCCAGCACAGCTGCGCAGGGACAAGGGCAGAGATACAACTTGATCTGGCACCAGCTCTGCCCAGGCCTCTTACCTCCTGGAGAGTTGTGCAATGCCAAACTGCCAGCCTATAAGGACAGAAGGGGGAATGGTGGATCACAGAGGCACAAAGACTTCCACTGCTATCCATGGCAGAATGAGCTCCCACCTGACTCCTGGTCTAGTTTTTTTTTTTTTTTTTTTTTAATAAAAGATTCCTAGAATTCTAAAGACATGGAAGAGCAAGAAACCTTACAAATTATCTAATTCATACTCTCGTCAGGTGAGTATGTTCTACAATTCAGCCAGTAGGTTCAGACAACAGGACTAGTGCTCAGCCATTTCTGGAAAACACACCTACTCCAAGATTTTCCTAGCTGGATATAGATAGATAGATACTTTTAAAAACTGGTCAGCATTATTTAGGGTCTGTTATAGGCCAGGAAAGTGATAGAAATAATTTCATTCTCTAAACTGTCTCTTGAAAGGCCTTGATGTTATCCTCACTTTCTAATGGGTACACAGAAGGTAAGTCATTTAGTCAAAGTCACAGAGATAGTAAGTTCAGAATATAGGATTTGACTTTAGTTCTTTGAGACTCAAAAGACCATTATTATTCCATTAACTCACCATGGTATATGTAGTGGAGAAGGGACGGGAGAGAGGGTGAGAGGGAGAGAGGGAGAGAAAGAGAGAGAGAAAGGAAAAAAGGTGAATTCTATCCTTTTATCATCCCTGATCCTAATGGCAG
This sequence comes from Chinchilla lanigera, assembly GCF_000276665.1. NCBI lineage: Eukaryota > Metazoa > Chordata > Mammalia > Rodentia > Chinchillidae > Chinchilla > Chinchilla lanigera. The sequence continues at coordinate 6,845,695 of NW_004955450.1, forward strand.
GGGGTGGTGGCAGAAGATGCTGAAAGACTGATTGGACAGCTGTCAGTTGGCTCCATCCTTTAGCAACAGTCCCTACTTTTATTGACCATCTTCCTAGGCCTGGTCAGCTTTTCCTATTACCTGCCCTCAGAATACCCTGTTTTCCTTCACAGCATCTATTACAATAGTGATTCAATTACTTGTGGGATTATTTGTTCAATACTTCCCTTCCTTACCTTTTTTCATTAGTCCTGTGAGGGCAGAGACTGGGTTTGTTTTGGTCACCACTGAGTTTCTTGTACAGGGCCTAGAAAAATTTTGTGCTTGTAGCATTTGCTGAACAAATTAATAGACAGATGGATGGGTGGATGGATGGATGGATGGATGGATGGATGGATGGATGGATGGATGGATTGATGCATGGGTGGATGGATGGATGGATAGATGGGTAGATGGGTGAATGGATGCATGCATGGGTGGATGTGTGGATGGATGCATGCATGGGTGGATGGATGCATGGATGGATGGCTAGATGGGTGAATGGATGGATGCACGGGTGAATGGATGGATGGAGGGATGGATGGGTGGATGGATGAATGGATAGATGGATGGATGGGTGGATGGGTGAATGGATGTATGCATGGGTGGATGCGTGGATGGATGCATGGATGGATGGATGGGTAGATGGATGGGTGTGTGCATGGATGGATGGGTAGATGGGTGAATGGATGGATGCATGGGTGAATGGATGGATGGGTGGTTAGATGGGTG
>NW_004955450.1:6846544-6937265 GCF_000276665.1 Chinchilla lanigera
ATGGGTGGATGCGTGGGTGGATGGATAGATGGATGGATGGATGGATGGATGGATGGATGGATGGATCGATGGATGGATGGATAGATGGATGGATGGATAGATGGATGGATGGATGGATGGATGGATGGATGGATGGATGGATGATTGGATGGGTGAATGGGTGGATGCCTGGGTAGATGGATGGATGGATGGATGGATGAATAGGGGGATGGGTGGATGGATGGAAGCATAGATGGATGGATGGATGAATGAATTGGTGGATGGATGATAAATAAACAGGCTGGTGCTGGATGGATGCATGGATGCTTGGACAGATGGAATCTCAGCTCACTGGTGAGCATAGACATCTAGTGATTCAGAGCCTTAGGCATGGGCCTTTGGCTGAGAGCCAGGGCAGACCAGGCCAACATCTCTGTTCCCAAACTCTACCTACAGCGTGAGTCACCCAATCTCTAAACCACAAGCTTCTTTCCACACTGAGGCTGCCCAAAGGGGCCCCAAGCCTCAAAGAGTAGCAGGAAAACTCTGCTCCCACACAGCGCTCCTGCCTGACTCTTATTGTGGCTGCCACTTTGATGTGCTCCTTGTGAGTCAGAGCTGCTGCCGCCTCAGAGCTGTTCCAGTTTCAGCAGCCTTCTGACAGTTAAAAAGAAAAAAGTCGGAAGTGGCAGACTCTATCTTTGGGCTACAACTGCAGACCGCTCTTTGATTTGATTACCCCTGGGTTCAGTTATGAATGGCCTTGTGGTTGAAGAAAACAAGGATGTCAAAGAGAAAATGGTGGGAGTGTCACCTCTAGCAAAGTGAAGAGAATGTTCTAGCCCTTTGGAAGAACCCATCCCCAACTCCTCTTTGGCTACTGCAGACCTACCACCAGTGCTCACTGTGGTTCCACCAAGCTCTGGCTGCTTCCTGGTACACCTTGGACCTTTGTGTGCCCTTTCTTACTGTCATATCACACTATCTCTTGCCAGGAATGCCACCTTGTATGTCACCTCCACTTCTCACTTATCCATGCACCTACTGGACCCAACTCACCCCTTGTTCCAGTCAGCCCCTTCTGGTCCCTGATCACCTGCTGTCTGAGGCCATGGCCAGGACTCCTGTCACTCTGATGAGGTGTGTGCTTGGTGGTGTTCTGCTGTAATTTAAAGGAAGAAAGTGGGGGTGTTTGTGGGACAAAGGCACTCTTTGGGGTCCAAAGAAAGAAACTGGGGTCCAACTTAGCCACTTACCTCCTATCTCATCTCAGAGATGTTGTTACCTTCAGTTTCCTCTTTGGTGAAATTGAGACTTTCTTTTTTTTTTTTTTTTTAATAATTTTGAATATTAAATAAAGAACGATCACAAGCGTGCTTTGTAAACTGGATGGTGGCGTGTATGCATGAGAACACTCAGCATGACAGAGTCCTTCTCTCTCTGTCCCTGTTATTGTCATCATGATCACGATGGTCCCCAGGCATACACAGAGTTATCTTCCACACCAGGCTAAGTGCCCTCACGGCTAGGGACCGAGGCTAGAGGCTAACTTCTGAAACCCATCCTCCACTGCACCTAGCGGAGAGCTGGGTGCTCAGTCGGTACCCAGTGACTGTCTCCTAAATAACTGATCAACTCAGAGGAAAATAAACCAAAGAGAGAATGTTTCATTTGCGAAGAAAGCCTTCCAAAGATCCTGTTTCCCATCTTCTTCTTGAAAAGAACGCATGGACAGCAAGGACGTTATACAAAGCAGCAGCCCTTCCCCCGCCAGGGCAGTCCGCATGCTCTTTTAGCAGTAGGATGCTTCTCAGCATCCCGTGGTGTCTTCCAGCTGCCCAGAGAGTCCTGAGACAGGGGGGTCAGGAAGCACAGGGACCTCTGTGTCCCTTCCACAGAGAGCAAAGTGAGGCCCAGCAAAGACAGTGGCCTCGCTGCTCCCCAGGAATCATTGATAAAATCATTGACAAAACCTTGCCCACACAGCAAGGGCCTCACTCTTCACCTCTGAATGCTCAAAATGGGGCCAGCGATTCCACCGAGAGAAAATGCCCTGCCATGAATATGACAGTTGCTCGCGTCACATCATTTGTGCTGCATCGTGTCCTCGCCAACGATGCATTCTGTACGTGGACGCTGAGGCTCTGGAGGACCTGAGAAGGACCTGCCCCGGGTCCCAGTGAGGCGGGCCAGGCTGTCATTTCTAGGACCCTGACCACACTCTGGGCGTGCAGGCTGGGCATGCTGCCCGGCTGTGACTCCCCCTCGTTCTCTGGCTGCCCATCCACAGGAAGTTCAGGTCAACCACATCCTCCCGCGTCCTTGCAGACGAGATAACGATCCCCACCACCGCCAGTCTCTGTCCCACCACAGCCCAGCCCAGCGAGGCACAGGGGCTTCCTCCGCCCGCTGACAACCGCAGAGCACCAGAGCTGGAGGGGCCTAACTCTGAGCTTCCTCCTTCAGATGCAGGCATTTGCTCCCCGGCCTCTCTAGAGTTTAAGATGACATTCTGAAGTAAGGCCCAGGAATCTGTTTTTCCTAACAGGCCCCTTGTGATTGGGTAAGAGTTCAAATTTGGAAACCATTAGCCCAGCCCTCTTTTTTTTTTTTTTGTAAAGAGAGAAATCAAAGCCCAGAGGGGGAAATGAATTTTCCCTGGCACCTCTTTGTGTGGGCTGGAGTGTGTCTTTGGTGTGCCTGTGACCCGCCTCAAGGGTCCACTGAATGCTGTTCAGAGTCATATTTGCCATTAAGGGAACAGGTCAAAAAAGCTGACAAAGCCACCTTGAGGTCTGTGTTAACACACCCAGCTCAACAGAAGCAAGAGAAATGGTGCTGCAGGACAGTGAGGGGCATTTGGAAGAGCCCTTGGGAAAAACTCCCTGCAGTTAAGGCTGGCCTTGAACTTACAATCTTCCTGCCTCAGCCTCCTGAGTGTTGGATTTACAAGCATGTGCCACTAGTCCAGTTGTTTCTGTATTTTTTTATGGCAGCTTTTGTACTTTAATGGCAGAGTGAAGCTGGAAAATATTCCCCATCTGGCCCTTCACAGAAAAAACTTTCTGTCAACCCCTGCTTTAACCCATCAATCAACCAGCCAAGCTTCATCCCTGTGGCTATACCAGAAGGTTCCTCATTATCCCAGGCAACTACTCCTAGTACCACAGCAGCACGGTGCTTGGGCACCTTGTACGCACTCAAAAAACAAAAATTTGTGTTGAATAAATAAACCATCATAATGAGCTATTTTAATTCCCATGATACAAATGAGAAAAACAGCTTTTAGAAAAGCTAATTATATAGTCCAAGGTCTGAGAGTTAGAAAATGCTAGAATTGGAATTTATCTTATCTAAGGTATAGTGTTTTACCTTCTAAATTTAAAGCGGGGATCTTAGAGAATTTTGCCAGAAATCTGCACACATCGAGGTGAAGGTAGCTTTCTTGGAAGGACTGGATCACAGGGTTGGGAGACTCTGGGAAAGAATAAAGAATGGCCTGAATAGATAGGCAGACCCCATCCTGCTAAGAAAATAGATGCCTTGGGACTATATTAAGCTAATTCATACTATAGTGTTAGCTTCTTTGTAGATCCGTGTTCTTCTTAGCTAATAGTAAATACTGGAGCTTTTTTACCTTGGAGGGGGAAGAGGATGCTTTAAACCTTATAGAAAGGGGAAGCAAGTGTGAGTCAAGCATGCTTAGCAAAATTCAACTCAGAGCTCGCCAGGCTTTGATTTCCAGGGTGTTGAGTCACTGGGGTGTCCATGAGGAGCCTGGGCCACTTGGCTATAGGGTTGGGGGAGATGCCCACCCCTTGGAGCCTGGGCCCAGGGACCATGCCACTTCCCCAAAAGTTCTCAGCCCTCTGTGGGTTCCTGGTCAGTTTAATGAGGAACACTCAGGACTCAGGCCAGTCTTTCCTGGTCTGAGGACACCCAGCTTCATCAGGGTGACTCTGCCAAAATAGCCACGGGATGCAGAGAATCACTGGATTGGTTGATGGGAATCCTTTGCTACTTTTTAAAAATTTATAGGATGTCACTGTATTGGACTAAGCTCCCGCACAAAACCTTAACAGACCAGAATCATGAAAACAAAGTCACTCAGACCGTGGTGTCAGTCCCCAAGCTGAAACTAGGTTGTTATCTGACCTTTTGAAGAAAGATAAAAATGAATTTCCCCAACAGGCTGGTTCCCACCAGCTAGGTAATCAGGTTGGCCCTTCCATGATCTCTACCTTAACAAGGGACTTGAAGGAACCTGCTGTTCACCAGTTATTCTCTTATTTTTCTTTCTCTCTGCTTTATAAAGAATATCACTTTGAAATGACAATCCACTTTTTGCTCTCTGTTTCTGCTTTTTTTCAGCCCCTTTCTGTCTATAAATCCAGCCTCCTGTGCTCAGTCCATCAGAATGCCCGTTCTATTCAATGGAATAGAGTACAAGGTGTGATCAAAATCTACAGTGAATGCTTAAGTGAAAAAATATTTATTACAGTAAAGACACATTGCCATTCATCTCCCTCAAAATACTCCCTCTCACTTGAACATGCTTATCTCGTTATTCTCACTACCTTCTGAAGCAGTTCTGGAAGTCCTCTTTTGTGAGTGTCTATGCTGTCCTGAGGTCCTCAGTGGATTCAGAACATTTACTTTTCATGGTTATTTTGACTTTGGGGAAGAGCCAGAAGTCATGAGGTGCCAGGTCAGGTAAATAAGGTGGATAAGACACTGTAATGTTTTTATTTGACAGAAATTGTCATACACGGTTGATCGAAGGGTGAATGACAAGTACCCTGATATTTACATTCTTAAAATGTATTATAGTATAGAACACATTGCCATTAATCCCCTCAGAACACTCAAGAAACTTCTGCTCATTTCGAACACACTTATTCCACTATTCTTGGCAAGGTCCTTTATTATATAAGCTAAACAATTAAATATTCACTAGATTATTGAGCACGCCCTCTATCTCCCAGTTCTAGACTTGAAAATAAAACCAATTAAAAACCTGTAGGCTAAATTTGATATAATTTTGCCTTTTGAGCTCCTTTCCCAAATAAACCACACCCACAAAACCCCAACAATTTCTAGTCTCTGTTTTAGAGTGAGAACATGCAATTGAATACCCTGACTCTGTTTTCCTGTGTTTCTTCTCTGACATTTACAGTTAACTCGCATTTAGTTCACCAGTAAATCGTTGATGACCACCTGTATCCATTGTTTCCAGAGCATTCGAGTTTGCTCAGAAACAAGTCTGAGTTTTCACACTCATATTTCATCGCACTACTCAATGATTTGCACTACTTAATCAGAGCAATGGGTACATGTTGGAGACACAGGCAAATAACTCTTGGTAGATTCACATAGCTCAGTGCTGGAAACAGATAAACCTGGAAAAATGGGAGCAGAGTATTCATTGGAATTACCAGCTGCCAGAGCTGGGCACAAGGATGGCTGAACGCCATTCATCTAGTAAGTTGGTTGAACACGGATTGTTTAAGAGGACAGCATCTGCCGCGACTTTTGTCACACAGAGAAAGCACTGTCCAGGGCAATCTTCATAATGCTCTGAGACAGGCAAGAAGATTTTCATATAGGAAAAATGGGGATCAGACATTAAGTGATATTCTAAAACAAGATGTGTGATGATGATCTCAAGCCCAGCACAGAGCGGACCCAAGAAAAGAAGGTCTGCTGCTTATGAAACAGGAGTGATAGAGCTATCCCCCAAGTCTGGGGCCTGCCTCTGAGGTCCCATGTTCTTTTATTTCGTTTATAGAGCACTGCACACCTGCGTCAAGCCCTATGGCAGACTCAGGTACGAAAGATGGAGCCTAGTACCTGTCACCTGTTTAGGGCCAGGTCCTTCTTAATTCTTCCTCCTCTCCCCAGCTGTGGTCCCCTTGGCCTCCTGTTAGATTCTTCTGCAAAGAAGCCTGAGGAGAAATGACTGAGGGCAGGAGGCTTATGCTGAAGCCCTTCAGCTGTGTCTGCTGAGTGTCCCCCCCACCAGCGCCCTCTTTATTTCCCACCCCATCTCCTCTTCCAACTCCAAGACTTCCCACACTTATGCAAAACATCCTAGCTGAGTGTCCGTGGGAGCTGCAGGGGAAAACCTAAACCTCAAAGTGAAATTAAGGGGCTGATTGGCCCCTGGGGAAATGAGACGGGAACCAGCCTGGGGTGAACCACCAGGCCTGAAGCTGTTTCTCTGGATGAGTCACTGGGTGACCTGATCGAATGTTCCTCTCACTCCTTCAGGCCCTGTTCATCTGCAGGCTGTCCTGGTTACACGGCCAGATGAATGGGGCCAAAGGGCTGCCAGGGTGAGGGCGGGGCGGTAGCAATCTTTTGCTGAAGAAACCACAGCACCTTCCGCCTGGGGTGTGGCTGTCTTCTGCCTTTAACCTTGTGCTAAAGTGCTTGTCAGCATCTCTATTTCCTGTCAGCACTTCAAGGAGATCTTTACGCATTTAACAGGAGCAGGACAGAGCCCCCAACCCCGTCGTCTGTCACAAGGGGTGCAGCAAGCACTTTCAGCTTGTTTCTCAACAAATTAAGGCCCGTTTTTCCACCAAGTTCATGTTAGGTGTTGGGATACAGGAATGACAAAAGAGTCACACAGGAATCCTTTCTATGTGTGCTGGTTAGGAAAACATCAGACAGCTGCTGGAGAGGCCACTGGCTGAGGGAAAAGAGGTCCTGGTTGGCTATGCAGCTTGGCCTAGGATAGGTACTCAGTAAGTAGAAGCTGAATGAATGAATGAATGAATGAATGAATGATACAAACAATTGCAGGTGTCACACTGAATCAATAATTGAAGTGTATTTGGGGCTATGAGAACATATCACTGGAGTTTAACCAGCTTCAGGTCAAGGGAAGGCTTCTTTGCAGAAATGACAACCTAGCCAAGATCCAGGGGGTGAGTAGAGAGCAACAAAGAGAAGAGGACAACGGTAGGGAGAGCCCCAGATGGAAGGAACCACGCAGACAGATCCTGAAGCATCAGGTAGCACAGGAGGGGCCTGGAGAGATCTGCGAGTTTGAGGGTGGATAGGACAGGAGGCCTGCTTCAAGGTGTGTCTGGTGAGCTGAGGACACAGCTCCAACTCTTTCCTCTAGTGGTCACTAGAGGGTGTGTAGCTATGACTGCTATGACTGCTATGACTGCTACTGGCCTCCCAAGATGAAGCCCCTCCAGGGAAGTACATTTGTGAGTGTCTAGCTGTATGCGCCTGTTGGGGGTTGATCACTTTGCTTCATTTATGGCCAAAATGTGAAGGGATGTACCTCCAACCTACTTCAACTGCACCCTGACATCACAAGGCAATGAATTTTACTTAACAAATACCAGGATTGTGCTACAATCCTCCAGATGCCATGCAACATGCCAGTTTGCTTGGGACATTGTAGCAGAATAGTCTCTGCAGCAGAATCCTGAGACAAGGAGAAGGGAAGGCAAATTTGGGGGGGTTTGAATTTTTTAAATGTCTTTAGGACATCTGCTAGAATGAATGATATTTGTCTGGCTGTAAATTCTGCATCAGATTTTGAAGATGTTACTGCTTTGCTTCTAGTTTTCAGTGTTGCTGCTGAGAAGTCCAAGCTTGAGTGATAGTTTGGCTGGGTATAGAATTCTGCAGTCTAAACCGACCTGCACTGCTACTTTTGAGAAATCCCATAACATCTTGTACCCTCAAACAATCATTTTGTTTTGGTTGTTCATTTTTCATTTCTGGAAGCTTCTAATATCATTATGCATGATATTCTGAGATTTCACAATAATCTTTGATGTGGGTCTTTTGTCAACTGCTGTGTTGAGCATGTGGTGAGTTCAGACAAGTAAACTCATGATTTCAGTTCTGGGAATTTTATTGTTTGGCAAATGTTATTTTTATTTCCATGAATATTGCCCTTCCTGTGTTTTCTCCATTTTTCTCTGTTTGAAACTCTTATTATTTGAATGCTAGAGACTATGGATGGGTTCTCCACATTTTTTCCTTTCTCACCAGTTTCAATCTGTTTATCTTTTTATTTCACTTTCTGAACATTCTCATGTGCCAAACATCATATTATTTAAATTTGGGGGGTTGTTTTATTTTGTTTTGTTTTGTTTTGTTTGGTTGTTTTCAGACAGGGTCTCACTATACAGTTCAGGCTGGCCTTGAGCTCACTTTGTAGCCCAGGTTGGTCTCAAACTCCCAATGATCCTCCTGCCTCAGGCTCCCAAGTGCTGGGATTACAAGCATGGGCCACCATGACTGGCTAAAATTTTTAAAAACTAACTTTTTTGCTGTATTGATTTTCATTTTCCAATGCTTTGTTCAATTCTCATTTTGTTCTCCCAGTCTTTCTTTTTATAATCTTTGGGTAATTTTCCTTGGTTTCAGTGTCTCCTCATCTCTATGACTGAGATAACTTATAATCTTTTGAAATCCATTTATCCTTAAAATAGGACACTAATGAGAATTCCCGTGGAGTTGGATAGGGCTTGTCAGTTGGTAGAACTTACAAGACAATCACATAAGAACAAATAATTTTTTTGAGGGATCCATAAACATCAGAAACACCCCTCATGGAGACAAAGGACCAGTCACTCCAAAAATAAGCTACTCACCCAGGTTCCCACAGGTGGTCACTGACATAGCTGACATCAAACTAATAAGATCTCATTTCAGAAGCAGCTTCTAACCTGCTGAGCTACACTGCTTCTTTCAGAGCAGCAACTGATATTTAATAACTACTTTCTGCATGCCAGACACTGGTCCAAGCACCTAAAAACGTTAAATTAGTCCACATAACCCTTTGAAGGAGGAATTCCTACTAGATCCCAGCCAGCAAACAGAAGCACAGATAAACTGGCTGACTTTCTCAAGGTCACAGAGCAGGAAAATGTTTGAGGCAGGGCATGACCCTGGGCGATCCAGCCCCAGGGACTTCTCTGCTTGTCTCCAGGAGTCAGCTTCCCCATCTAAATGATGGCCATGTGGTTCCTAACCCAAAGAATTCTCTTGAGAGTGCAATGAGAAAACATATGTGAAAAATCTGCACAGAGCAGACCTCAGAACACGTCACTTCTATTAGACAGAGGGGGAATAGCTTTATTTACTTTAAAGTAAGAAGATGCAGTTGAGGCTCCTTGAGGTCACTGCTGGCCATCAACGTCCATGGTTCTAAGGGCGGGGCTACCAAGCTGGGATGGGCCTGGCTCAGAGGGGTGAGATGGGGTGGGGATGGGGGCGGGGTGGGCAGCACCAGGAGAGAAATCAGGAGGTGGGTGTAAGCCATGCTCTGGAGCCATGTTCTGGTTCCTTTCCACAGCCTGAACGAGGGCATAGTGTCTATGTTTCCAAAGAGCTGTGAAGTTCAAATAACAGACCCCAACTGACACATGAAAAGGAGCACATGTAACCACTTACAGGCCAATTAATACTGGGGTGGGGAGAAAGCCACAGCGGGGGAAGGCCCTGGGGTTGCAATGAGCAAAGAATTATGGCCGTGCTTCCGGGCCTGGGCCTGAAATGGGCTATTATGTGTCATCAGGAAACTTTGAAGGGGGGAAAAACAACCCCTGATCAAAGTCTCTTTTGTCAAGTTGTCACAGATTAATAGATGGCAGATTTTGTACTTTGAGCTCCGCTACAAGGTCAAGGGCAGTAAGTAAAATGGGGCTTGTGGGGACTTTTTGCTTCGTGCTGTCATTCTGACAGCTAGCCTGCCTAGGAGTGCTCAGCAAAGCTCAGTCAGCCTGTGGTGGGATTCAGCGGGGAGCAGGGACTTCTCCCAGCACATCAAGTCAGGCTTTCCCATCTCGAATCTCTGCCCCTGCCTGGGTCCTGCCTGGGGTTCCTCCTCCCCAGACCCCAAACCCATCACATCCTTGCCCCAGCTCCCCACTGTGACCTCAAGGTGGCTCTGAAGGAAGACACACTTCTACAGCTGGCTTCTAAAGCCCCCAACGTTCTGGCCTCACTATGGCCCCAAGACTGTTCTATGGTGTGGCAGGACTACTCCCAGCTCTCCAAATGCACCTTGCTCTTCTGCTGCCGCATCCTGGCCCTCTCTGGCACATTGTCTTCCTGTCGGCTCCCTATGCATCCGTCAGGCTGTGTCTGTGTCTCCTTTGGGAAATCCGCTGTGGCCATCTCCCTGCACTACCCACCCCTGAAGAAACTGAGCTGTGTGACCCTAGACCCTTCAAATCTGCAGTGTCCTGCACACCCTCCCTCCAGGGCCACTGTCCATAGGTTCAGCATCCCCACTGGGCTGTGTGAGGGACCAGTGTGCCGCCACCAGGGATTGGCTTCTTGTCACACAGACATAGGTGTGTGATGGAGGGGTGGCCACCGTGTCTGAGGCTGGGGAGGAAGACCCTAACAGTGATCATAGGTACAAATTGTTATTACCTTAATAATTCCAGCCCTGGCAGAATCTGTGACTTGTTGTTAACCAATAGGACACGGTGAAGCAGATGGGATGTCACTCTTGCGATCAGGTTGTGCTATTTCAGCAAGGACAGTAGGATGACGTTGTGACGATTATCACTTTCAGTAAGCTGCATGGTGAATCTGGAAGCTGCCTAAGCTGGAGGAGGGGAACAATCAGGTGGAGGAAACCCAGGTGTCCAGAAACCAGGTGGAAGGCTTCTGGGACCTCAGGGTGGCCTCTTAGGCCACAGTTAGCACAAATTCACAGGGGAGAGGATTCAGTTCACATCCCAGGTGAGCTTGGAAGTGGCTCTTTCCTGTAGAGCTTGCCAATGAGAACAGAGTAGTGATTTCCTACACATATATTTCATTTCATGCTTGTTTCAAAAGAGATGTATATGGATTAGGGGAAAATGGGAAGCTGTATCAGAACTTTGAGATATGGTAGTCATCTATTTGCATGAGAGAAAAATTCCCCCTCTCCCATTTCCTGTAGGGAATGTATTTCCATGTGCTTAGGATGATTAACCTTCCTCTTCCCTTCTGGGTCCTATGTCCTGGAAGGACCAAGCAAAGTACAAGTCTCTGGCTATTATGATTGGATTAGAGATGAGTCATGTGGACCAATCAGACTCCTCCAAGAGGACTTCGCTGACTGAGCTTCCAAGAAGACTTCCTACTTGACTTGCTGAACTGGGAGGATGTGCTTTAGGACAGTTTGGGGCAATGGTGGCTGTCTTGTGAAGAAAGTATGTTTGAGATCTAGAAAGGGAAGCCCTTTAACCTTGGAATGCAGCAATCTCGGAAGTCCTCCGCCCTTGTTTGACCTGATAAATTATCTTCTTATTTTAAATAGTTTGCATGAGATTGCTGCCGCTCCTAACCAAAAAGATTCTTAACTCATACAGATTGTTATTTAATCTCAGCATAAAATTTAGCTCTGAGTCTCCTGGAAGCCAAAGCAGAGAGGGAAATGCGTTGCATCACAGAGCCCTCCTCTGATAGCCCAAAGCCAAAGCAGCAAAACAAAGAGCCTTTTCTCACGGTCTCTTCAGTTGGTGGCCTACAGCATCTTCACAGCTGTTTCAGAAATGACGCAGGAACATTCTTGATGCTGCAGGCTGCTTTTCCAGTAGGACCAAAGGACCAAAAGCAAAGTACAGAAACAGAGAGTCAGCTGGCGGTCAGGATGAAGACCTCCTGGAGTCTCCACCCAAGAGGTAAACAGGCCCCGAGGCTTTGCCCAACCCTTCATCTTCCCTGGGTGCAGGGCTCTCCCTAGGAGGAGCTCCCTCCAAACGCTGCCCTGAGATTTGACTCAGACTCATCATTTCTTTGGTCGGAAGGTTGTGTTTCCGTGGAAGGAACCACAAAGCCATATTCCATTCAATGCTAAATAAACAAACGTTTGAATCTGTTTTATTGGTTCCATATCATCTGCCATCTGGTTCGGAGGAAACAAGGAAAACTGGTTTTGTTGCTTTTGTATGTGTGTGTGTGTATGTGTGTGACGCTGTTGTTGTTGGTGTTGTTTTTTTTTTTTTTAGTTTAGGTTTTTTTTTTCTTTTTATGAAAATTGTCTAAGGTTGAGTACTGGTAACAGCAGGGGCTGGTTCAAAGCCACCTCATTCCCCAGTGAACGTTAGAGGCTGGTCTGGGTCCCATCTGCTCTGAAGCCTGTTGTGTGAAAATTAGATCTATACATATGCAGAGTCCCACAGCCAGGCTAGCGGGATCTAAAGAATCAGGATGTTTAGAGTGAGCTGCAAGAGGCAGCTACTTAATGTGGAAAAGCTACCCCTGGAGTCTAGGCTGGGGGCCAAGAAGGCCTAGGAAAACTGAGGCCTGCCCCCTCCCTGAGGGAAGGCCTTGTGAAGACTTGCAGGAGAGAACACACCCCAGACTCGGTGGAAAGTGAGCCCCTGACTGCCTGGGACCTTGAAGCTGAGAAAATGGGGGGTTGTGGGGGAAGGGGAGGCCCAGCACCGTGGCATTTCCTGTGGGCTAGCTGTTTGGTGGCCCGGAGGTGTTTGAAAACATGAAAAAGAGCTCTCAGAAGTTTATTTGTTAAAACTTAAATCAGTCCTCAGCTCCACCATCTATAAAATCCAGGTGACTTGGGTAAAAGTCACCTACCCAGATGCCACTGGGCCAGGGAGCCTCAGAGAGGATGGAGGTGGCTGGGTGGGGACCACGGCAAACATGCGCTGGTCCAAGGGCAGCAGCCACTCTGCTGGCGCTAGTACCTGTGGCTTTGCAGGAGCCTAGCCCAGTGTGGTCAGATTCCCCAAGTTTTCAAGAAAGGCCAGGTTTGTGGGTTTTTAAATTTGTTTTTAATGTGAAAATGTCTAATGTTTCAGTATTGGCAACTATTGAAATTATTGGGAAAAAAAAATAACTATGGCCAAATAAAACCTGTCTGCAGACCACAGAAGGCCTCAGATTGCCATCAGTGTCCCACGTGGAAGAGCTCAATGAGAGAAGCTTCTGGGAAAGCCAGGGACCAGGGCCACGACTCAGCCATGGGAGGTCAGAAGGCCAGCCCAGCCTGGGGAGTCAGTCCTGCAGCAGCTGGTGTGGATCTCGGGCTCTCAGGAGTCGCTCTCCAGGTGCTGGCTTCTCCCAGCTCAGTCCCCAGAAGGTCTCAGGCCCTCAAATGCCCTTCTTCCTGTGGCTGAGCTCCAGCAGGGCAGATGATCCAGGACCAGCCATGCCGTCTGGACAAGGTGGCACCTCGGGACCCTTCCAGCATGATTTCTAATTTCTCTGTCTTTCAATCCACTGCTGAGAGGTAAAGGAGCCCTACGGGGCTATACTGCTGCCTTTGCCAGGTGTTGTGTACGTGTGTGCACATTGACTTGCTGCAATACGTATGCATACATGATGTGTGCATACTCAGGACTCACACTTGTGTGTTTGTGATATGCTGGGGGATCTGTAGCTTGCTCCCTTGCTGGCCACCCTGTGCTAGGGCCACAGTGAGCAGTTGGTGATCGGTACAAAGTGACACACAGCTCCCTCTCCAGCCAGATGTTCTCTGCTTCCAATGACATGAACATTTTTCCTGTCTCTGTAGCCAAAGGGCTTTTAATTTCTTTTTCTCTGAGATTTTATTTTGTTGTGTTTTTAAATTTTTTTTATTTTAAAGAGAATTAAAAAACAATAAAAATGATACAGAATTTCAAAACAAGATGGTAGGAAATTAACAATGGTTATTATACTGTATGTTGTTATCTTCAAAGTAGTTGCTCAGATTACCAGGTACAGGCATGTAAAATTGATCAAACAATATAAGCACTAACGGTTCCTTCAATAAACTAACAGAAATTAGTAGTACAATTATCTTATGTGTGTGTGTGTGTGTGTGTGTGTGTACATTTTTTCCCCTTTGTGTTTTCTTTCTAACTGAGGTATGAATTCCTTGGTTCATTCCAAGTTCCCAATGGAGAAACAATGGAGACTTTCTTCAGTGATAAAATCTACATGTTCCTATGTCAAATAATGTAGCCAAAACAAAGTACATTCCTTCTTTTTTTTATAACTTAATAACATTTACTTGGTATGAAATCATTATACCATATATCCCACAGAGCAAGCATAAATGTATATTAAGTCTTGGTAAGACATTGAATCAACAGAAACAAAGCAGGCGAGAGACCTGGCCTCACATTGGCCGCCATCTTGCTGTGTGGTCTTGGGGCCACTAAGACTCCTCTGGGACTCACTCATTGGCCTCAGCTGCCACCTGGATGAGATAGTGGCTGGAGGCCCCTCCCATTCGCCTTCCTACCGGAAGGGGGAGGGGAAGCATCCAGAGATGGAGAGGCAAGCACGCTAAAGACTTGTCCCTAAAAAGCCACAGGGGAGCAGACTGTGCCCCAAAAACCAAGTGGGCAGAGAAGTCACACACAAACCAATACTGCTACCACAAACAAGAAGAGACTATTGGCTCCTGGGGCAGAGTTAGGTCCTGTCTTTCTCTGGGTCTCACAACCCAACCCAGTACTTGTGCGGAGGTAGTACCCTGCCTATGGCTCTGGCGTTGACACATGCAAGCACCAGCCAGCATGGCTTGGGCCAACTCACAAAACTCTTCCACCGCAGGCCTTGGGCTGACCATGGGAGGAAGGATTTTTCCCAGACAGAGCAGGGAAACTGAGACAAACAGGTGAAGTCACTGGTTGAAGTCCAGTTGGTGGAGATCCACATCTAGAGCTCACGGTCCCCGCCTCCTCGTTCACTGTAGGTCTCCTGCACAGCAGTGATTCCCATCCCTTACCCAAGACAGCCAGGCTGGCCATGAAGGTGGCTCTGAGAAGACCTAGAGATAGTTAAAGAAAAGAAGGAGCCAATACAGACCTTTCCCAGAGCCTGCAATAGGGAACATCATAGGTCAAAGATTTAAGAAAATCTGTGCATGACACACTCACAATGAAGTAGATGTTCCTGGATTTTTCTGTGACTTGCATTGCTATCTGCTTCTCCAGGGTAATGCCCCAGCCCAGGACCACCCCAGTAAGATTTTCTCCCCGTGAGCTCTGGTGTATGGGTGTCTGGGTGAGTGCCACACATCTCCCCATATGAGTCTTGGGCTCCTCGGCATGGACATGAGTCTCAGGGATGATGAAAGGCAGGTGACACGTGTACATGCACACAGACTCACATAGGTGCATGACACACGGACAGCCACACACTAAGACAAGAAACCACATCCAGTCTGGGCTGGGACTGACCTGCAGAAGAAACCATGAAGGGCGACTGCCCCACGCAGTAAATTAAGACCTGGAGTTCAAACCACTTCCCACCCCACTCAGTGTCAGGAACATCACATCACATACCTGCTTGGGGGCGGGGCATGCACGGTGGAACTCTCAGGATAGAAGTCCCTGTTGACATCGTGCAATGCCAGAACTCACCCAGGTGCCAAGTAAGGTGCCCCGTGGACACAGCAGGGAGGGGCAGCACGAGATAGGAATTCAGATCTGTTTGCCCTCTGGAGGAGGCTGCTGGGCCCCGACACCAAGATCCCCGGATGCTGTCTCCACCCTTTTGTGCGTGCCAGTGTCCAGGCGGCTGTCCAGAAGTGAGCCCTGGCCGTTTCCTGTGCTTTCTTTCATCTGCACCATCAATTCCCGCTGAGCGTCTGGGACCATCTCCACCCATTTCCTGGGCTTGGTTTCCCCAGAGGAGATTCCATAACATCCTCTTAGTGCTCCAGCCTTTCAGCCTTAGGCGTTTCCCTGTCATGGGCTGTGGGTAAATGAAGAGACACCGACCTACATGTCAGATTGCGCCCCACAAAACCTCTGGTGGATGCCCAACAAAGAGACCTCTTTTTCTGCCACTGAAAACCACTTGCCTGCCCCTCCCTACCGTTGGCTTCTCCCACACAGGAGGGCAGGAGCCTCAGATCCTGAGGTCATGGGTTCTTTGGCTTAGGCACCAAAGCCCCTGAGCTGCCCTCAATCAGGCTCCATGTCACATTCCCTTAGGGCGCTGATACAGTCTCTGCTCAGCAGCCTCCTATGGTAAGGATCTCACTGCCTCTCAGGAAATCTTCCACATGCCAGACAAGACTAAACATTCGGACATACTTCCTTCAGTGAGCTGGCACCAGCCTCCCTGTTCCACCAGGACCCACAGCACTCATCCTTCCACTTGTAGATGCACAGGAAAAGCAAGTGGCCCCTGAGAGCTGCAGCCACACCCTACAATGAGAGCTGCCACTTCTCTGATGTGACTCCCTCTCTGCTCAGTGCCTCATCGGTAAGGTGGAATAAGCTGAGAGGGTGAGATCCAACTCCCTTTCCAGGGACAGCCTGGGCAAGGACTCATAACACCTGAAAGGCAGTGCCACAGAAGTCACCAGCGGAATCTGTGCTTCCTGTTCCTGGTCTGACATGCTATTTCCATCCTGGAAACCAGGGAGTATCCCAAGACTGGGAGGATGGGTCCCATATCTCTGCAACCTCCAACCCAAGTGGTGAGACTTGGTTCAGAGGTGTCTATCTCTGTTATAGGAGAAAGGGTCTGGGGCATGAAGGCGGCCCAGAGGATAGAGAGGGCTCGAGATGAGAGACAAGAGACTGGGATTCATGTCCCCACTCAGCCACTGTCAGCTCCCTAACCCTATGAGGCAGAATAGAAGAAATAATGATGGGCAGAAAGACAAGGAAATCAGCATTTTGGAATTGTGCTTTTGGGGAAAAGAAATTGCAGTGTTTCTTCAGGATACAAGTTACTTTTTCTCTTTCCAGGAAAGTCACTGAAAAAGAAATCTTAAGAGTCCTGAAGACATGATAAAACTGTACATTTGGCTCTGGGCCTGTGCTTTTCACCTGTAAACTGCACTTCCTCCATCCTTAAGGAAAGGGCAATATTAGTGGGTAGCAGAGCACAACTTCAAACATGTGCAAATGGTTTGCATTCTAGCACAGCCTGCCAGATGGGCAACCTGGCAGAAGGTGAGAATACACATCTGGTATGGCTTATTGTCTAGATGCCCCCACACACAAAGCCTCATGCGGTTAAAGGTGGAGCTTTTTCAGAGGTGGCTGGATCTAGAGTGTGTGGTGCTGGGATTAAGGGTATGTGATTATTGCATCAGTCCACTGATTGATTTGGTACCCCTAATCCTAGTAGCCTAGATAGAATATAAAAAGTGGCAGAAAGAAGCTTCTACGGTTGCTTGTTGATCCCTTCACTTGCTTTTGCTACCTCCTGCCCACCATGAACTGTTTCTCCTCTACGATGCCCCTCTGCCATGGCACTCTGCCTTGGAGCCAGACGATTATAGCCTGCAACCTCTACATTCTGTGAGCTAAATCAACCTTCCTCCCTTTAACTTTGGGTTTTGGGTATTTTATCACAGCAATGAGAAAAGTAACTAAGGCAACCTCTTTGATCATTCCTCTTGAAGACATTCCCAAAAGCCCACAAAAATACTCAACTCCAGATCTCTCTTAAGGGTCCCACACTCTTATTTCCTTATATTTTTACATTTTCACCTAATACGTCCCTTTATGCCTCTCACTGATGTGTCTTGAAAATTCTTTTTCTGTGACAAGAATCAGAAAACCTGCAACCTAGTTCTGTGGATAAAGTGGGAAACCCTTGAATCCTGTCCAGCGGCATTTGGGTTTATTGCTTAACATTGTGGGACCTTCGTTTCTTCTGCTATATAAGAGGCATTGGAAGAGCCAGTTTCTGAGCCTGAGAAGTCAGAATATCAGCAGACAACCTCAGAGTGGGCCTGGACAATAGTTTGGAGTTTAGTTTGTTTTTAAGAAAGCTGTTGGCAAGGCCGGCGGGCCAATGACACCATATGAATGTGACACAGCAGCAAGAGGGTGAAGACTACATGGCAGTCATTGCCAAGTCTGGAGCATGGCCCACAGGATCCTGCTACCCCCACTACTGTCATCCAAGCAAAAGGGGCAGCACAGCAGAAACAAAGGCTGGAATTAAACTCCCAGATCCAGACAGAGGCTCCATTACCTGCTAACTGGGGCCTCAGGCAGTCCAGGGAGTCTGTCCAAACCTGGGTCCCCCCTCTGTAAAGCAGGGCAGTTCCCCATCCTGTATGGAGCTGTTGTGAGGCATAAGAGGATTAATTGCCCAGCATAGAATGTGGTTCAGCTGCAGGCAGCAGGGATGCAAGGTGTGCATGTGTGCCACGGTGTGGAAGAAAGACGCCTCAGTGACACCCTGCACTCTTCTGTCATAATTTAGCAGCCTCTAAGGCTGTCCATTCTGCAACTGGCTCAGAGTTACCTCTCTTCCTCTTGCACACTTTCTCTTTCACACACACACACACACACACACACACACACGCACACACACACACTGAAAGAAAGAGAAAACCACTGTCAGCCTGGGATGTCCCTAGGCACAGGGAAAACATGTGAGAGACAAGTGCCCAGTGCTATAAATCAAACCCCAGAATCCACATCGGGCCCAATCCCAGCCTCCTGCCCTAGTTGCATCAGAGATTCTGCAGCCAGTGATGCCCGGAGCATCTGGCAGTCCCTGGAGGTCGTTCCTATGGTGCTGGCCCCTTCTCCAGAGCTTAGGAGTTCTCAGAGAAAGAGAGGCAGGGCCAGCATGCTGCTGGCCCTGGGGATGCCTGGCTTAGCCGTGCTAAGGAGAAAGCTGGAAAGCTGGCCCTGGTCCCCAGAGGGTTGATGTGGGTAGGCAAACAAAAGGGCTCAGGGTAAGGTGGGAACTCAGACTCCAAAGAGGCCTGAGAGCTGGGTGGTACCCAGCTAGTGGATTCTCCTCTCAGAGCCTTGTTTTTATCAAAGATGAAGAGGGCCTTGGATCAGTGGAGAGATTCTCAGAACCTTTTCAGCAATACCATGTTGCTGAATTTCTCTGACTTGGTTGAGCTGGTTGGCTTCTCCTGGGATGTGAGCTCCCCTAGGGGAAGCAATTGCTGGCTGTTAATTGCATGGCAGGCACTGTACGGAGCACTGGCTGGGCCAAGAAGAGAAGGCACAGGGTCTGCCTCCTTGCTGCCAAGGACCTGTCACACTAGGGTGGGAGGTACAGGTTCAAACAGATGGAGGAGATTGGAGATAGCACACACTGGGATATCTGTCCCTTCTTCCAGGGAGCCTGGGGAACGTCCGTAGAGGAGGGGCACATCTGAGGGAAGGTTTGAGACACGAATGACAACTGTCCAAGCTACTGAGGGTGAAAGGTATAACAGAGACCAAGGCAAAGGGAACTAAATAGATGAGCATTTATCCATGTATGAGCGTGGGAAGGAATGGAAGGTTGTGAGGCAGAAAGACAAGCTGGGCGTGCAGGGTAGGACACCAGGAATGATGGTCAAGATATTAGACTTTACCCAGGGGGTCATGGGGAGCCTAGATGAGAGTGACAAGATCAGGTCTGCATTTTAAACAGTTCATGTTGGCAAGAGCGTAGACACCCTGATCACTAAACCATGGCCCATGGGCCAGATCTAGCCCTTGACTTGTTTTTATAGGACATGTGAGCTAAAATAATTCTCACTTTCATACTACTCCTTTGTTGAGATATGATTCACAGACCCAGGATACAAAATCAACATTAAAAATCAATAGCTTTTCTATACACCAATAATAAACTAAGTGGGGAAGAAATCAGGAAAATAATTCCATTTACAATAGCTTCAAAAAACAAAATACCTAGCAATCAACCTATTGAAGGAAAAATACCTAGGAGTCAACCTATTGAAGGAATTAACACTTAACCCAAGCATAAGCTGCAGAAGCCCAAGCTCAGCTCACTAAGTTGAAGAATGAAATCGTTGACGAAAGGAGGAAGTTAGGAAAGTATTGGAAATAACAACAACAACAACAACAACAATAATAATAATAATGAACTCCTGGTTTGGGGGTGGTGGTGGGGGGCTCTGAAAGTGGAACACAAATTTCTTTGTTTTGGTCATAAATAGATAAGCACAGTAAGGAACTTGTTTTAAACAGGTGACTCTGTAAGTGTAGAATAAACAACAGGGGTTTAGCCTTTGTAATGTAGAGTGTTATGGCTTTTATCTAGATGTCCCCTCAAAGCCTCGTAGGCTCACTGGTGGGGATTTGGGGTAGTGGCTGGATCATGGGTGTGTGATACTGGATTAAAGGTATGTGATACTGGATTAGTCCACTGATTGGTTTAGCATAGTTCTAAATGTGGCCGGATGGATTTACTGAAGACAGGAGCCCCACCCTGGGTGGAGTGGCACCAACAAAAGTCTTGTAGCCTGAATGGAATTAAAGGGAAAGGGAGGCTTATTGCTGCTGCTACTTGCTGCCTACCCTGCCATGGACTGTTTCTTCTCTGCCATGCCCCTCTGCCATGCCAAGGTGCTTTGGAGCCAGCTGACTATGAACTGAAAGCTTTACAAGCTGTGAGCTAAAATAAACCTTTCCTCCTTCAAATGGGTATCAAGTACTTTGCCCCAACCATGAGAAAGTAACTAAGGCATAGACTCTAAAGAAAATCACTTACTCAACTGGCCCAAAAGAAAACGAACTCAAAGAAAATGGTTACTTTGCATTTCTAAATTCCTCCAAGTCCAGCCCAGAGGTAAGAGGAGCTGTCAACTAATTTAGCACACTTTGCCTAAGAAGCTTCTTCCTGGGAGGAAGGGTCCTTATTTGTTCATTCTTACCCTATTTTTTTATCCTTTCTAAATGTTTCTTTTACATTTCTAAGCCTCACTCGCTGAATGGCTTGAATTAACTCTTAACTATGCACGTGCTACTTTTTGAGTATCTAGCTGACTCTATTTTAGGCCCATCCCTTTTACACTAAGAAGTAAAAGACCTCTAGGATGAAGATTAAAGGAACCTGAAGAAAGAAACTGAAGAAGATGCAGGAAGATAGAAAGACATCCCATGTTCACAGATCAGCCAAATTAACTTTTTTAACATGGCCAAATTACCCAAGTGATCTACAGATACAATGCAATCCCCATCAAAATTTAGAAGAAATTTTCCACAGAACTAGAAAAAAAACCTAACATTCATTTGGAAACACAGAATATCCAAAGCAATACCAAGCAAAAAAAAAAAAAAAAAAAAAAAGCAAAGGTGGAGGTATCACAATACCTTACTTCAAATTACACTACAAAGCCAGAAGAGCAAAAACAGCATGGTATTAGCACAAAAACAGACACATAGACTGGTGGAATGGAATTGAGGACACAAGAAGAGATCTACACAATTATAGCTATCTGGTTCTTAATAAAAAGATCAAAAACATATGTTAGAGAAAAGAGGCTATAACAAATGGTGCTGGAAAAATTGAGATCCTTATGTAGAAGACCACAACTAGATCCCTATTTCTCACCCTGTACAAAAATTAATTCAAAATGGGTCAGAGATACAGGTGTAAGATCAGAAACTGAAACAGTAGAAGATAACATTGGAGAAGCCATTGGAGCCATTGGCACAGGCAAAGAGTTTCTGCATAGGGCTCCAAAAGCACAGGAAATAATAGCAAGAGTCAACAAATGAGACTATGGCAAATTTAAAAGTTTCTGCACAGTGAAGGAACCAGTCACCAGAATAAAAAGACAACTTGCAGCATGAGAGAATATCTTTGCCAGCTATTCACTTCTCCAACAGAGGATTAATATCTATAATATATAAAGAACTCAAGCCCCCCCAATGATCAAGGGAATTGAATAGGCACTTCTCCAAAGAAGTACCAGCAGCCAATAAATATATGAAAAATGTTCAACATCTTTAGCCATTAGGGAAATGCAATGAAATCTACACCAGGATTGCATTTCACCTGTTAGGATGGCTATTATCAAGGACACAAAAAAACAATGAATGCGGCAAAGATCTGAGTGAAAAGGAACCCTTTTACACTGTTGGGGGGAATGTAAATTAGTACAGCCACTATGGAAAACAGTAGGGAGACTTCTCAAAAAACCAAAAACAGAGCTACCATTTGATCCAGCAATACTACTCCTTGGTGTATGTATTAGCTCCTTCTCAGCTGCTGGGACAAAATACCCAGCACTCACAATTTAAAGGAGGAGAGGTTTATCTTGGCTCACCAGTTCAGTGGGTTCGGTCCATGGTCAGCTGGCTGCAAGGCAGACCCTACTCAAACACTGTGTCTCTCTGAAGTCTTTCCTTCCTCCCAATGTTGTTCATGTTTGACTCCCTAGACTGTGACAACCTCGTTCTATGTCTTTCTTCTTCACTAGCCTGCACCTTTGGTCTATCTCTTGGGAATTCAAGGGCAAGTCCACGACATAGTCTGTGCCCTTTAAAGATCCGCTGAGTGTGTGTGTGTGTGTGTGTGTGTGTGTGTGCAAGAGAGAGAAAGAGAGATGGAAAATGCTCTTTCCCCTTGTTCTTCAATTTCAGGGGTGTTTCATTCTTGAAGCCCTCTGGGTCCTTCAGAGGAAGCTGGCTCCCAGCCTTCTGCTTTCCCTCCTATTGATCAGGCGATTTATGGTACTATTGTTTGCTTTTATTAGGCTGTAATGGCCTCTGTTAAAATGTGTTACATGGAAATAGGCTAATTACATGTGTCCAATAAGTCACCATTCCCTGCAGTGGCCAGCCCTCCCTCCACAGCAAAGCCTCATTGCATGGGAGTGAGGGACAGAGGGAGGCGGGGTACAGAGATATTCTTCTTTCCAGGGGCAACGGAGACACCTACAGGTGTCAACGACCTCTCCTCATTGCTTGAGCCTCCTGGAGTCACTGTAAGATGCCACTCCCAGCTGCCATGTCAACCTGTCTGAGTTGAGGGTTCACAGGCACCCATACTACAAACCTACT
The DNA here is from genome assembly GCF_000276665.1 of Chinchilla lanigera. Lineage (NCBI taxonomy): Eukaryota > Metazoa > Chordata > Mammalia > Rodentia > Chinchillidae > Chinchilla > Chinchilla lanigera. The sequence continues at coordinate 6,869,254 of NW_004955450.1, forward strand.
TCCTGTTCCTCTGCCTATTCTCAGGTCCTCATGAAAAGGGGGCATCCATACATCCCACTCCAAGAGAAATTCTATGAGCAGGTTCTAGCATACCAGATGTTGGTAGGAAATTCGTTTCGCCCACTTCTGTCTTTGGACTCTAATGGAGCAGCACTTTGCAGTACCAGATGTGTGCAAGATTCCAGGTGGGTGTCCTGCCTCTGCAGCCCATAGATTTCAAACAGACTCTTAAGTCAGGGAAGACGGACTCTGTACAGTTGTGTTTGCCTTCAGACCACATGACTTCCTGTGGGCTCTCCCATGCCTCGCAGGCAAGGAGTTTTGATGAAATTTTTATGAGAAAGCACCCTAGGACCCACCGGAGGACATCTCAGCTGCTGCAGCCATTGGCAGTCCCACCCCCACAGGCTTTCTTGACCGCAGCCCCTGAGTTCAGGCAAGTTCAAGTGCACTCAGCTCCCCGAGATTTTTGAAGGGGCACCGCCTTTCTGAGCACTTCTCACTGTATTTGTTCTATGGGATGATAGCAGGAAATTTGGGGAAACCGTGCTAAATAGAGTTAGAGGGTTCCTTCGCTGAAGACCTCCCCAGAACTCTCTCATGGCCGGGGACCATGGATTCTCAGGACAAGCATAGCCCATTGAACTTGCGTTCCCCCACTTCTTACTACCCGTCTTCAGTGTTAGAGTCCTGCGTACCCCACCCTCTGGGCTAAGGACCTTGCGGTCTCTTCCATAGACTGAGCTGCGCCCGTGTCTAGGTCCTCCCCATGTTTGGTTGGCCACATGTCTCACTTTGCCCAATGGAAGGTGCTGAGACAGTGGCACACACAATGATCAGGTGTGTTTTCCTAATACTTTTTCTGTGGTCCTGAGCAAAGTGTGCCCTGCACAGCATCCCCCCAACCCCAGAACACAGCAGGGAGAACCTTACACCCAACCCCTAATCAGAGACCAAGCTGCCCTTGCTACCTCCTAGGCCAGGAATGAGGAAGCAGCGTGGGGAGTGTTACTTCTCAATAACCAGGCTATATTAGCTTTCTGTGGTTGATGTAACAAATGACCAAAAACTGAGTAGCTTAAAACAGTGCACATTTATTATCAACTAAAAATTCTAGCCGGGCAGAAGTCTAAAGTCAACCTTGCTGGGCCAAAGTCAAGGTATTAGCTGGGCTCATTCCTTCTGGCGCTCCAGGGCAGAACCAAGAGTCTTGTCTTTCTGGTTTCTCCTTGTGTTCCTTGGCTCCTGGCCTTGCTTCCACCTCCAAGACCCATCGCTGTAATCTCTGCTTCTGGTAGGACAGGCCCTGCTCCTCACCATGCCCCCCCATGCCCTCACCTCCCTCTTACAAAGACCCTGGGATTACAACGTGCCGCCCTGGACAACCCAGGATGGTCTGCATCTCAGGACACTCAACTCAGTCACCTCTGCAGAGTCCCTTTCCTCATCTCCAGTAACATTCATGGGCTCCAGGGATTTACTGACTCGTACACAAAAGGATTAAAACACAAAGGGTTTCTCAAAGCTATTTTTTTCCCACAGAGCATCTCGGAATATCTCCTTCCTCCTTGTGTGGATCCTACTTTTGGAAATTGGGCCCTGCGTCCATTATTTGGCATTTCTCTTACAAGCTTTGTGAGAGATTTAGCATTTCGTACATATAGCCCATTTCCTCTGTCAGGATTTCGTATTTGTACAGATTCAGCGAAGCCACCTGCTTTGTGTGGAGATGCCACTTGCCTAACCTGTTGTCTTAGTCACTTTTTGGTCACTGAGATCCAGTAACATACCCATAACTTAAAGGAGGAGAGGTTTACTCGGGCTCACATTTCAGGACGTGGTTGGTCAGCTTCAAAGGAAAAACAGCATGGCAGAGGGGCCTGGCAGAGGATAAGCTGGTCCCATCATGGTGCCCAGAAAGCAAGAGAAGGGAAGAGCCAAGGAGGGCGATAAACTCTTCCGGGTCATGTCTCCAGGCCCCACCTTTTGCATGCAGACCCCACTTCTTTATAACAAGTCAGCTATAAGTCCCCATTATCCAAACATGCTTGGATCGTCTATAACATGAGGCCTTGGGGGACATATAAACTCTAACACCTGTAAAGTGGGGGTGATATCTATGCTCAAGACTGAACCAGTGAATGATATATACACCGTAACTGTGACTACATCGACACAGGGACCAGTCCAAACTTTGCAATCAACCATATGTGCCTTCCTTGCCTGCTCTTGCCAGAATGAAAAGAGAGTAAGCCTTGTACCCAGCCACCTGCCCCAGTGGCAGTAAACAATCTTAGGCAGAGGGAGACAAGGTCTCCTGAACACCCACAACACCCGGCTTTCCCTCTCTGCCCTTCCTGGTGCAGAGTTAGGTGTGCGGAACGTACTGTCCTGTGTTTATTTTCCCTGTCCAACCTGGATATATACAAGTCCCTGGGGGTGACAGGCAGGAGCTCGGTACCTGTGTAGCTTTGGGGATGTCCCCTATGCCTGGTGCCTTGGCTCCCCCCATGCTAAGGCTACGTTAGGAGATCTAAGCCTGACCCTGTAAGCCCTTAAACCCAAGTCTGTGACCTCTATTTTCTCACCATTTTGTTTAAATGGCCCAGGCTTTGGATTCTCCCGGTACTGAATAAACATTTGGCTTATAGAACAGGGAGACCCTTTTTCTTTTTGTACAGTCTTTCCCATTTTTCATTTTAATGGGCTCTTAATCCAAAATATCCTTCAAAAACAAAAACAAAAAAAAAAAGGCAAACTACTCAGACTCCAGAGCAGACATATGTATGATTACGGGGCTCTTCTGGGAACCTCAAACCCCCAAGCAAGCAGATCTGTGGAAATAAAATGTCGCCAGTGAGTCCTGGGTCACAGAAAGAGCCCCAGTTTGGAAGCCCACCAGGGTGCTCCTATCGGGAAACTTATAAAACCAGCACTCACAGATCTTGTCGGGGCCAGACGTAAGACACACTGATTTTGCAAGACAGGGGCTGTCCATGAAAGGGTTAAGCTCTGAAAGGTTAGTTTCCACCACTCTGCCCCCTCTAGATTTAGCATAATTCCTGCCATTAATATTTTAAGCAACTAATTTGACATTTTTCCATTTAATTAACTCGCATCCATATGAGAACAGGGTTTGGGGAGGACCATGACATTTAAACAAAGTCATTTAAGTTTTCCCGTTCCTGCTGCCCTGCCTTTTTTTCTCCTTTGCCTTTTTTCCTCTGTGCTCCATCTCTGTTTTGCATTCCTGATTCTGAGGCTGCCTTATTAGCTCAGAGAAATGACCAAATTTCCCAAAGCAGAATGTCCCGCAGTCTCAGTGTAGGTGACGTGGGTGGGCCTGGAGCTCCGGGCTGCGGCTCTTTTCAACTGGAGCCTGCTCTTTTCCATGCCTTTATACAAATAGCGTTTCCATCCGAGCGGGCCCACGTCACCGGCTAATGTCTTCCTGTTGCCCCTCCAGCCCCGGGTGGGAGTGGGGGAGGGGCCGTGAGCAAGCGAAACATTTATCAAATGCAAGCAACGCCACGGAAGAGCTGGGGTTTCGAGAGGGAGGCAATAGCTCCATGACAATTTTCTCTTCTACGTGACAAATAATTGCTGTCATATCATCAGATGATTAAGAAATAAAGGAAAATAAACAAATGGAGTGTATCTATGGCGGGATAGTGCGTGTGTGGTGGGGAGAGGCTTGGTCAATGTTCTGTAATTGAAAAATTGCACCCTAATTAGTTCCCACCCCTGAGGATTTGTAAGTACTGAGCGCCGTCCAATCCACCGTCTGCCAAGTCTCGGAACTTGCAGCCATTAAAGTTTACTGCTGGTTTCAGGAGGGACTGTGTAGTCTCCAGAGCACGCAGAGCAAGACTCTTTAGCATGCCCAGCGCTCAGCAAAGACTCGTAGCTTTGTACTTTCGTCTCTCACAATGAATCACAGATTTTCTCTGCCTATCAACAGCTGCGTCTGCTCTCCCCAGATGAACCTGGGCACTGTGGTTTCTGGCTGATCCGTGGCAGCCTGCCCGGCCCAGCCAGGTTCACACAGGGAACTGGCGCTGCAGGCCTGGGGTACAAAGACGAGCTCCCTAATCCTGGGAGTCGGGGGCAAGAATGGGCTCTGCATTTAAAATTAAACCCACTGCAAACCAAGTTCGCGGGACTCTGGAGAAATCCCACGCCTCAGTTTCCCCTCCCAGTCAGGATATTCTTTGGGGATTTCTAATGAGGGCATCCGACTTGTGAAAGCATAACACTGTAAGACAGGTGGATCCCTATGCCTTTGCGGCTCCATGACCTCATGAGCTACCTGAACTTAGGAAAGGGACTTGGTGTGTCTGAGCCTGAGTTTTTCCTTTTGTAAAAGGAGATAAAAAGACTCGCTTTTCAGAAATACAATGGTGACTGGAGGCGGCTAAGTGTGAAGGGTCTGTGCCATGTTTGTTAACAGTGCCTCTTGATCCTTACATGTAAAATGGGGATAATAACCATATCCCTCTCACTGGGCTTGTGCTGAGAAATGACTAAAGAATGTATTAGGTTATGTAAAGTGCCTTGCACAAGGTTGGTGCCCGGTAAATATTTGAACTGAATTAAACTGATCCATACATAATTGGTTCATTCATGCACTTAATCCATCAGCTAATAGTTGTTGAGTGACTACTTTTTGTCAGACACTGCTTGGCATGGGACACAGAAAGAGGAACAGGCAAGACTTGATTCGTGCCCTTGGGAGCTCGTGTTTTAGGTAGAAATGAAATGAAAAACACAAAACGCGTGTTGTAGAAAGGGTGCTATTAAACAAAAAAATCAAGAACGTAAATGTAGACTAATAGCTGGGCGATGACTTTTAAGTGAAGACCAAGAGATTAATAGATGAGAAGCATTTGAGAAATGACAGGGAAAGACATTCTGGGAAGAGGGGACAATACTGCAGAAGCGGGATGGATCCTGACATAGCCCAGGAATAGAACGGGCCATTCGTCAGGACGAGTGATACTGCCTGCTGGGGAACACCCCCCAAATCTCAGTGATGTAACACAAGAATGTTTATTCCTCCTACTTGCCAGGTTAATGGGTAGATGATTTCTCATTTAGTTACTCAGAAACCGAGCTCTTTCCAACCAGCCACTTTGTCTAGGGTTTCCCAGAGACCTCGGAGCTTCTCTGTTCATAATCAAGAACAAAAAAGAAGACGCTCAGGATATTTGGGGTCCAAGCGTGGGAGGACAGATGCCACTGTCACTCACTGTCCATTGACTGGGATGGTCTCACCTAATTTGAGAGGAGCCAGGAAAATGGAGCTTAGCTCCATGCAAAGCGGGAAGACAGCAGCTTAGGAGAACAGCGTTTTCTTTTGCCTCGCAAAGCAAGCAAGGTGGAGGGACACAGTACAAGGCTTTACACAGATGGTCAAGTTGCTCTGGGCTTTGTAAAGGGGAGGAAGTGTGGGTTCCATGCTCAGAATGAGAAGGCATCCCAAAGTATTCCTTATGGGACATGGAACCCCCCAAAGATTAGAGGAAACACAAAGGTATTGGTAGAGGCGGCTGGAGACAGAGTAGAACAGTTCTGAAAATCATCACTGGACCAAAAGCTCAGGGGCTGTTTCCTGGCCAGACCCTGGGCCCTCTGGCCCGACCCAGCAGCAGAACCTCTCCCACCCCTGCTTTCCTTAGGGTCAGTGTGATGGTTGCTCAACTGTGTCAACTGGAGCAAGAGAAGCTCAACTAAATCAGCTCAGCAATTCCACACTCTAGGAAGAGCCACCCTAGGGCAGCTTGTCGCCTGAATAGTACAAAGGGGAAATGAAGAAGGACAGAGATGCTTCCATTTCTTCAGAGGAGCTCCAGCCCTCACCTTCACCTTGGATGTCATCTCCTGGCTTCCACTGCAGATGCTCCAGCTTCCTATTGCAGACCCGTCGCCCTCGTGATACGGACTCCCACAGGACACTGAAGTGCGTTCCAGGCCTCAACTAAATCTCTTGGTCTCCAGTGTGCAGACGGCCCCTCTGCATTCTCCCACCTCTGACTCTGCGGGTGGAGATGTAAGCCAACCTTATAAATGCTTATGTCTTTGGATGTCTTGTGTTCTGTCCGTTTCTCTAGTAAACACGGACAGATACAGTGGGGCTGGGGATGGTAGCGAGGTAGCTCCCACTGCAGGGAGGGCTGGCCGTTCACACAGAGCTGCTTCGCCCAGAGCACAGTGTCCAAGTTGTCTGGAACTCTCCCAATCAGCCTGGGTAGTTGGAGTTCCTACTGAACCCACTCTACAGACACAGAAGCAGCTGTTGGGAGGTACAGCTCCGGGGTTCAGGGATAAGTGTCCTGCTGATCCTGGGGAACACTCCAGCGGGGGATGTGTCCCTGCGTGTGACCCTGCGATGTTCTGTGCCAGGTCACTGGCTGACAAGCCTGGCTCATCTTTGGGCTAACACCCTAGCTGGAGCCTTACACGCCCCATCTTAAGGGAACCAAGATGCCCCGAAAACAAATCTGCAACTAGATGGGGGACCAAGCACCTGAGCTTTTTCAATCTGCCCAGGCCTGGGATCCCGAGCACATAGTGACCCAGTGCTTAGTTAGAAGCCTGTGACACCTGCCAGCCCAAGCGCAGGTGGGTGAAGTGACGCCTGGAGAGGAGCTGCTGTCAAGGAACGAATGAACGACTGTGCCAGGATGAGTTTCCTCTTTCTTATCTTTTTCCATTCAGGACTGAACCAATGCTCTCTAAGAAGTTATGGGAAAATCTATCCATATCGACAAGCTCAGTGACGGAGCGGGGCTGGAGGTCAGAGGTCATCTTTCCAACCCAGGGCTCCTGGCTGCCCATGGGACGGGCGACTTCACAGTCACATGAGGTGTCTGTCAGGACAAGACTGCCTGGCCTTGCCCTGTGGTTACTGCAGCGGCCTTCAGGATATGCAAGCTGGGAACCCAGGCATCTAAAGGTATCTCTGGCAATTCTGTTATCAGTCCTGTGTGGAACCCACTGAGGCAATCCTCTCCATTTTACAGACAATAAGACTGAGACCCAAGAAAATGGATTTGCTTAAAAACACCTGGCCTATGAGTCAAGTTTTTTGATTCAGTCCAGCCCTTGCCAGGACTCCAACTCCTGGCAAAGCCCACGCTGTGTAGGGCAAGGCTGGGTGCAGTAGGCCACCAGCAGCTAGATGAGCATTGTGTTTAAAAACCTGCCTCAGCAAGACGTCCAATTAGCTGGCTGTGGCTCACTTCCTTCCCCTGGTTATCGATGTCTTTTTTTCCCTTCTCTTCCTGGTGCTGCCCCTAGCTCATCCTAATGTGATCAGTTACTCACAGGAATAAATTATGCACGTAGCCTCCAGTCTATTAGATAATCGGTGGGGCGCTGGCTGAAGGAGCCAGTGGGAAAGACAGACTGTCTGGAGCAGAGACCAGCAGAAGCTACCGCATGGGTACAGGGTGTGGCAAAGTCCCTGAGCAGGAAAGCCCCAACTCACGGAGCAATGCTTGAAAGTACCTGGGGCCCCCAGAGACTGGGCTTGCAGGCCAAACTTGAAAACAGCTTACAGCTTGAGGGACAAGTGCCTCAGCTTTGGTTCCCAGAAGGGCACCTCCCTAGCTTCCCCAGCTCCTAGGGTACCACTCCCTACAGGAAGCCTATCCCTGATCCAGCTGGACCTGCAGCCCACCTCTTAGATCTTGATGCTCACAGATCCTATAGGAACCCTGCTAAAGAAAAGTCTGATTCAAGAGGTCTTGGGGCCCAAGACTCTGCTTTCTGAGAAGCTCCCAAGTGATGCCACAGGCCTGGAGATCAGCATAGGTAGGGCTGAGCGGTCAGCAGCTTCACTGGCTCATAGATTCTTTCTGGGTGCAGCCTGTCCTCCTAGAATCTAGTTGGGAAAGGCCTGCTGTTACTTGGCTCCTGGCTTGGGCAATGTCTACTTGTTCACAAGCTCATTTCCCCCCCTGTCCCACACACAGACTGAAGGAAGAGAGAATTTCCAGGGTACCGTGGTCATATTCCATTACAATTTTGTCTTTCCTCCTCTTGTAATAATAATTTGTCCATCTGTCCTTCTGTGGCCTGGAGGCTTTGCACAAACCACATCGCGTCTTTCATCTCCTCCCAAGCTTGGTGGGGCTCTCTTAGCCGCTAGGCACTGAGATCTTCACAGCAATTCCTGAAACAGTATGAGACCCAAACACACAATGATTGGCTCCAAAAGACGATGGGAAAAGTTTGCAGGAGAAATGAATAAAATTTTCATGCAGCGTCAACAAAACAAAATATTACATCAGCCTCCTTCACGGTTCCATTTGGTATCCACAGAAATTTCATGATGTTTGAAAACGACGTGCAGGTTAGATTTTCTCACTTTGCAAGAATTCCTGAGTACCTCTGATAATTGCTGAGGAATCAAAGCCAACCATACATCAAATGAATTACTTGTAGCCAAAGAATTTCAAAAGCAAAGTTATAAAAATAATTCCTATAATTTTTCACAGGGAAAAACTATATTTAATGTGTTTGATGTGTGCGAGGTGGAGCCTTCAAGGCAAGTGTCTGAAAACAATCTTGATGTCTGGCCTAGGGGAAGAAAACATATGCTTGCTTCTTCCAGAATGAATGGGCAAAAAAAATGGCAATCCAAAGTGATGCTGAAAAGTGTCAAGGTGGGAGGGAGGGAAGAAAAAACAGACAGGAGAAATATATGAAATGTAAGCCAAAGTTTTAAGGCAACAAAGGAAGTTCCTCCAGATCAAGAAATCCAAGTCCCCATCCCTGACAGAAGCAGGCCATGTTGCCCCCTACTGGCTGGAGGAGTCTGGTGCAGCGCACAGAATTACAGCTTCGGTTATTCCTCTGTCTTTGTTGCTTGTCCAAGACCGAGAACATCAAAGCCCTTTGGAACTGCCTCAGAGAGAGAAATCAGTGGTTCCGAGGATCAAGACCCTACCCCTCCTCCAGGCAGGGAGCCAGGAGGGAGTTCATAACTGGCCCTGTGTCAGATATCCTGCTGTGTACCCGGTCCCATCTTGAACATATTTCTACCTTCCTCCTGAGCCACATCTTGGCTAATAGAGTCCATATGTTTCTTTCTATGATGGGAAAAAAGCTTTACTTTTATTTCAAAGGGCATCTTTGAAAAGTCTGAGGGACGTGGCTTTGTTCTAAGACAAGCAATATTGGAAGTAATCAGAGATAAACAGAAAGATTTATGTATAAGATGTTCACTGCAGCATTATTTATAATAGTGAAGAATTAGAAACAGCCTGCATGCCTGACAACAGGGTGATCTACCCGCACAATAGAAGTTGATACAACCATTAACATCCGTGTTTTTGAAGATTATTGTATAGAAATCCCCAACTTTTCTGAGCTATTCTCAGGCAGGATTATCAGTGCGTTCTTTGCAAGTATTAACTCATTTCATTTCATCCAAACAAAAACCTCATGAAGGCAGTGCTGTTTGCATTACCCTATTTGATGCATGAGGAAACTGAGGCACAGAAAAGCCCAGGTCCCAGGGCTGGAGGTGTGTGTTAGATCGTTTTCTACCACTGGCTGCTGCTGAGCCCCAGGAGGGTTGGACGAGCTCCTTCTGGGTCCCTAGCAAAGCTGCAGTGGAAAGGTGGACCTGAGCTGCCATCTGAAGGACGATTAGGTCTTGGTTGGGTGGCTGTCACATGGAGTACTGACAGAAGGGGACAGAGCCCAAGTTAGATCCCAGAGGAGGGAGGCCAAAAAACACGGAGAGGCAGGCAGGCTAGCACATCAGACGCATTATCACTGTCCACTGAAAACCGACAAATAAACCACAAGAGCCTGGGGCTGAGGACTTGCAGGTGGTGCCGAAGCAGAGACAGCAGTAATTATAAAACCGCGAGCATCTCAGAGCACCAGGCACCGTGCTGAGCACTTTCCCTGGGCGGGTGGCTCAGTAACTCCCGAGGACCACAGTCTCTCCTCATGCCTTCATTATTCCCAGTTCACAGATGAGAAAAGTGAGGCTTGGACAGATATCCTGACTGGGAAGCAACAGTGGCTGATGTTGCCTGGGGTGCTGCAGAGGTCAGAGGCCATGTGTTTGGCCACTTTGCCACAAGCACTCTACTGGGAGGTGACTGCCACATGCAAGATCAGCCACAAGCTCACCCAGCAGCTGATGCCGTTTTCCATTTCATCAGCCTCAGCCGGCTCCCTCTGCTATTTAAGGAAGCATTCTATATGAAAGCAATGGTTGGGGTCTCCTGGGTTTAGGAGGAGCCTTAGGAAGCCCTGCTCTGGCCATGTGGGAGCCAGGAAAGGGGATTCTTCCACCGTTAGGGAAATCAGCCGAATGGCTCTAGCACCCTTCTTCTGAGAACTACCCTCTGGCATCCCGCAGGGGTGGCCCCAGTGCCTTGCTGCTCAGAGAGCCAGCTTCTTCCTGGCCACAGAGCCAGGGCTGCCAATCCCCTGGGCTTGGACTGCCGGGGTCCTCTGTGTCACTGGAGTGGGGCTGAGCTGCTGGCCATGGCCACTGATAGACATTTTGGGTAGGAGCAGGAGCCCAGCAGCTGTGTCCCGCTGCACAGGGGGAGCTGGCTGGGAAATGGGGAAAGAAAGAGGAAGAGAAGTGGAGAGAGAAGGAAGGGAGCCCCAGGCCTGACTGTGCAGTTCCTGGTTCTAGTTCCTCCAAGGGAAGCAGCTAAGCTTTCACCCTCAGGGTGTCCTTCCCCCAAGTGGTCCTTCTGCTGGAGCCACAAAGCTTGTCCTTGCAGCCCAGTGGGTGGATGCTGGGGTCCACATTGCACCGTCACTGTCACTGCTGTATGACAGACTTGACTTTTCTTTCTTTCTTTCTTTTTTTTCATCTTTTTGAGACAGGGTCTCGCTGTGCAGTTCAGTCTGGCCTTGAGCTCACTTTGTAGCCCAGGCTGGTCTCACACTTGCAACGATCCTCCTGCCTCAGCTTCCCAAGTGCTGGGATTACAGGCGTGCGCCACCATGCCCGGCCAAGACTTGACCTTTCGTGCGTGCAGCATTTAGGACCCTTACAACCCATACTCCTTGGTCCACGCCCCATCATCTAGCTCCTTTTTTTATTCACTTGAGTTTTATTTCCATGTTTTCCTTCTTCTTTTTCTTGTCCCCCTGCCCCACCGTTCCCTTTCCCATTTAAACATTTTCTTCCCATTAGGTATTGGGAAATGCAAAGAGAATCATCCTCTAGCTCTTTACGGCCCCCTGGTGCACACGAGATAAAGGCCTAGATTCCCCAGCACACCATCCTGGCTGGCTGGAGCTGTTCTTGGTTTCGTCCTCCACGCCTTTACCCACTCCTGGTGCTTTGGTCTTAGCCTTGCCACCCCCACTGCTCTTGTAGGAAGCCTTTCAGCACCGCTTCCTGGCTCTCCAGGAAAACTCCAGACCTCCCGGGCTAAGCAAAGTCTCCCCCTCTGAGTGCCGCGCCCCCCAGCCTCGCTCAGCCCGTCAAAACTCAGCACAGTTCTCATGAGAAGCCACTTGGAAGATATCAATATGTAATACAACAAGCGCTGTTAATTTCCTACCACTTTGTTTGTAACTCTGTATTGCTTGTATTGTTCTTTTGCTATTTTGTAAATTGTTGTCTGTTTGTTAATGTTTTCCTTCTTTTATTAAAAAAAAAAAAAACTCAGCACAGACCAGTGACCTCCTCTCCACCTCCCCGGTCACACACTTGGCTCCGGCGGGCCTCTGTCTACCCACCCACTCCACCTCCTGCCTGCCTCTCCAACCAAGGACATGATTTCCAAGAGCACGTCCCAGTCACTGGTCTCTAATGTGGAGATGATAAAGCTGGGCTTTTAGTGACCCAACATCACAGCACATGAAGCGCCAAGACCTGAGTGAGATGCCTGGACTGTCTGCTTCCAACCCCGTGCACCCTGCTCCGCCCCGACACCAGGATGACTTCATTTAAAGCTGTGCATTCTGTGGAAGGCTGCCAACTGCTCTGAGCTCCACAAGACACCATGGGCTCCAGAACAGGAACTTGGGCTCCTGTTATGCCCCTTACATGGGTCAAAGGGTTTCACCCCTCCCTGGCATTGTGCACCTTCCTGGGATGATACCTGTTCTTTGTTCCTGCTCTTTCTTCCAGCCCATGTGTCCCCTTCTATCCGAAACTCCCCAGAGACCTAGGGCTATCCCTCATCACCTCTTGCACTGTGCCCACAGAAACCGTAAGCTTCTCTGTGATAGTAAGGGCTGCTATGCTGGGCTCTGTCCCCACCCACCTGCACCCGTCTGTCCTCTATGAACAGTGATCTCTGTATTATTCACTCTTAGAATGGGCTCTTATAGGGAGTTTTAGAAGAAAAGAGGACAGAAGGAAGAGGAAAGGGGGGACAAAGTCGCAGAGCACTTACCGTGAGGATGCCCATGGGTTTCATGGAGACAGGACCATGACCTGCTAGCTTCCCACAGAGATCCGGGGACACAGGAACTCTGCGATGCCCTCTCCTCTCCCAGCTGTCCTCTGCAAGCTCCCAGGCCCAGGGCAGCAAGGCAGAGCAGGCTGAGGCCCAGATGCATGGCAGGGCAGCTCCCAGGGGAGCCTGAGAGGACCCCTCCCCCAGATCGAGTCTAGTTTTCCTCTGCCAATGAAATAGCAGCCACACCCCAAGTGTCCAGCCAGTCCTAGCTCAGCCCTCTTCCTGGAGCGTCTCTGCCCTCTGAGGCCCCTTGCCCAAGCTTTGAAGGTGAACTGTGATGTCGCTCAGTACATCTACCGGGCCAGGTGCCCACCGCCCTTCTACACAGAGGTTGAACCCTGTCAATGGCTCTTCTTACAAGGGAGCAGCTAGGGCGCTGCTGGCAGAGTGGGGACCAGGTAGCTGAGACCTGGCTTGGAGGCCTGGCCTCTCATCCCCGAATCACTGTATTTCCCAGAGCCAGTGACCCCCACCCCCCAGGCTCCAGGTGCCGCCCTCGGCGGGTGAGGACAGTGACACTAAGCCTTCATTTCCTCTTTTCTCCCAGTCCCCACCAAGACCAGAAACCACAATTCCCAGTTAGGGTAAAGCTCAGCACATGGACAGTGAAGATTCCTCTTTTTCTGAATAAACAAACAAACAAACAAATAACAACATAAATAGCAACCTTTGTCTTCCGTGAGGGCTTTTTCCTTGTGGCTGCCCCACCCTGGGTGTTTGTTCTACACAGTGTGGTAGATTCTTCACAGCAGTGCGGGGAAGTCAAGGTTCTTAGGTTCTCATTTTAAAGCTGGGAAGTCAAGTGTAGAAAAATTCTGTGTTCTGTCTGGGATGCCCAGCTGGAGAGCGCTGGAAGCCAGGCTGGAAACCACGACAAGGAATGTGAAAATCCCACTCTCTTCTGCGGGATTCTGACCAGCCCCGCCCGCCCTTCCCCATAGGACCCATGTAAAGTTGGATCACACAGTTAAGAGTCCAAGAATTTTTCCTCCAAATTTAAAATTAGACCCTTTAGAGGTTGCAATCTTTTACTATAATCTAAATTTCTAAATGGAAACAGGAAAACACTAATGTGATTGAAAATATTCTTAAGTGCTTAGAAATTAATAAACACACTTCTGGATACCCCACTGATCAAAGGCAATATAAAAACTGAAATTAAAAACCAGGGAGAAACAGATGAAAGGAGGAACATTTTATTTCCAAACCAACGGATCCCTGAGAAAAGCTTAACTCTGGGGGAAAAATTGGGGCCCGAAATGCCTTCATTATTAGAGAAGAAAAACTAAAAATAAAAGTGCTGAATGCACATCATAAGAGATGAGGGAAATGAACAAACCAAAAAAAAAAAAAAAGGAAAAGATGAAATGGGAATTAATCAATAGCTAAAATTAATAATGGAAAATGAAAGCAAGGAAAAATAAATGCACAGTGGGAGTCTTTGAAACCAGAAGCAGCAGAGAGGCCTGGCGCTGCCTCAGCCTCAGGAGCATGCCTCATTTTGCTCGGTCCCTGGGAGTACTGAGCCCTGGGCTGGGCGTCTCTTCTCACCGACCACAGGGCCTTGAAACTGCAGAACCCAGGAGCCGCATTGCAGACTCTGGTGATTTCTCTGCCCAGGCAAGACTCTTAGGACTAAAATCTTTAGCATTTCCTCCCAGAGATAAAACTCCTCCATTTGGGCTTATTAAACAAACCAGTCACTTTTGTGTTTTTCAGCAATGAAAATTGCTATGGTTTTGTTTCCTCCGCGTTGCCAGGAGTCAAGGGGAAGTCTGTAGTTAGACATCTTCAGGTGGAGACCGACTCTAACACAGCAGCAGATTTGCTGCTCGCAGCCCAGCCAATGGGGCTAATGACCCTGAACGGATGGAGGGCCCTCGGGAGGCTGAGGCAGGAGGATTGCTCTCTGCACCGCCTCTGTCCCCTGCCTGTCTCTGCTTCCCTGTCTGACATAGGACCTGGTGGATTTGCTTTGTCTCCAATGCATGGTTTGCTTCCACTCAAACCCAGAGGCTGGATTTCAAAGATCACCGGGAATTCAGTGCCATCTTTGTGTGGAGACTGGGAAAGGCCCTGTGGCTGCCACTTACCCTTCCTGCCAGCACTGCCCCCTTCTTTTCCATTGAAACCCCAGATTTATTTGGGGTCATAGAACAGGCAACTGGAAGTGTTCCCTTCCCCAGCCTCCGTGTAGGTAGAGGTTGAGCATTTGCTTACAGTGCAGACCAACATCGCAGCTATTGCTGGGTGTCTAAGAAAAGGTTCACATTCCCTGATGAGCACCTGCTCTCCCTCCTTCCTCCGTCCTTCCTCCCGACTGGAACCTGAGCAGGAAGTCTCAGGGAGCAGCGTCTTTTTTTTTTTTTTTTTTTTTTTTTGGTTTTTCTCCGGTACCGGGAACCGAACTCACGACCTTGTGCTTGCCAAGCAAGCGAGGAAGCAGCGTCTTGTGTTTATAAGGTAGCACAGGTGAGGATGGGATGGGCTAGAAAGAGCGGTTGAGACCCCAGTGGTGTTATTAAATCACTTCCTCCTGCTCCTTACCATGCCCTGGACTTCTTACATCAGGGGAAGTAAAGCTCCGTCTAATCAAACCACTCGGGTGGGCTGTTGTGTTACTTGCAGCTGAATGCATTGCTAAATGGAACCAGAACCACGGCTTTCATAGGTTTACCAACATCTTCACCTTCTTCTCTTACCTCTTACAGGGCCCCTGCAGAACTACTTCATAGTAGATGCACCACTTTCTTCCCATTTTTAGATGGAGAAGCTGAGATTCCATGGTGGATTGGACAAAGAATTCTCCCTGGAACCCCAGACTCTCTGTTACCCAATTCTTTGCTTGTCCCAAGAAAATCCTTCTTGCCCGCAAGATGGTCAGAGCTGTCCTTTCCATGGGACAGTTCCCACACGTGTCACACGCAGGAAGGGAAAATTCCTCAGGAACCTAACAGCCTGTGCATGGTGATAGTGCTAGCTCTGAGAAGAGCATGGTGCTCTTTTATCTTAAAATCCTTCAGTCCAAATCAAAAGATCAGTGCTCAGGTCTTGGGTCTCCCTTACTCTCTGTGTGATCTTGGGGGAAATCTCTGAAGCCCCTGCCCCAGGTGTCTATGAAATGAGAGTAGCAGCTCTCCTCCCTGGAGGCTACCACAAGTCCCGAGAAACAAGGTGATCTATGATATATTATAATAAGCCTGTGGATAATCGTCCCTGAGTGCCCAGGATGTCAAGGACAGCACTTAGCACATGATAAAGCACGGGGTGCCTGATTACGGGGCTGCTGGCACGATGACTTCAATCTTCCTCCAGCCCGGCTCTTCCCTGAGCTCAGCCCTCTTGGTGGTTGATGTGTAAATTACCGGTGTGCCCCCCGTGCCTTTGTGACCACTCATCACCGTTCGTCAGCCTCACGGGAGCCTACAGCACAGATCTTACGAGACCACACCTTTCGGAGAGGATCATTTCAGCGTGGCAATTCTTATTTGCAAGTCAGGCTGTTTTGTTTCATAAGTTCTTTATTTTCTTAGCAGCGGGAATGTATCTACTCATACAACTTCAAAAACATATATGTATTATGCTAGACATTGTAGCGGGGGGACTCTCAGGATGGGAAGAGACTTGAAAATCATCTGGTCCAAGCTGGGCATGGGAGCACACAACTGAGATGCTAGCACTCCGGGAGGCTGAGGCAGGAGGATTGCAAGTTCAAGCCAAGCCTGGGAAATTTAGCAACGTGAAATAAAAATTACATAGGACAGAAAGTGTAGCTCAGTACAAAGATTCTGGGTTCAACCCCCTGAGAAAATAATAATAGTGATAATAACAATCTGTTCTAGACTGTTCCTCCCAAGCTAAGCCTCCCCAATCCGGGCTGGCATCCCCTCTTCTGCCCCCCAGCACCCATGGACTTCGGGCCTCCCCACCTTAGGGCCAGTCTTGCTGCCCCCCAGGCAACCCCCTGTGCCTCTGCGTGCTCTCCAGGACATCCTCCTTGGCAGACACCAGGATGTGTTCTTGGCAAACTCCGTGCTGTGCACACCTGCCTGGGATGGAGACAGGCAGAGCGAGTGGGGACAAGGGGCCCGTGAGAGGTGCTGCCAGCAGAAAGAGCCATCTGGGCTGCATGATGACGGTGGGGCCAGCGTCAGTCAGCTGCCCCCGTGGCTCCCCAGGGCTCTGTCCTGTGTGCCAGGAAGGAGCTCGGAGCAGTTGCCACTCAGCGAGTGCAGGCACACTGGGGGAGGCCAGGCCACAGCAACAGCGCTGAGACCTGGGGGGCAATGAGAAGGGAAGCTGATGTCTTGCTCCTCCTGGTACCAGGATGGGTGGGCGGCCTGCCCTGCTTTGCATGCCAGAGGGAGCTCAGACCTCAAAGCCACCACTGTATGGGAGAGGAGGAGGCGCACCTGGCTTGTCTGCCTGTGTCCCTCTCTATTGGTCAGAGTGAGCCATGTGACCCAGATGGAGCAGCAAAGGAAGCTGGGAAATGCGGAAGAGCATATGGACTGCATAAAGTGTGCTGTCTCCCAGCACATCTCTCCGAAGATACCATTATGGAAACAAGAGTCAACTCTGCAAAGAAGAGCCCAGCAAGGTCATGGAAGTGCAAGATAATGGGACCAGCTGGGCGTGGTGTCTGTAATCCCAGCTACTCAGGAGGCTGAGACAGGAGAATTTCCAGTCTGAGGACAGCCTGGGCAACTTAGACCCTCTCTCAAAATAAAAAGTAGTAATTAAAAAAAAAAAAAGATAATGGGGACCTGATGGGTGAAGAAGGGCCGCTGCCTGCTGCTGTTTGCTGAAAGTAGCAGTCATATGGCCGTATGTGGTGGGGTTTGCCACGCGTGGGTACTGTGTGTGTATACATGATGAGGCCAAGGTTGGTCTACAGAGCATCCCCCATCAGCACATTCGCTGCCACTGACTGGCAAAAGCATGGTCCTGTCTCTGCCACATGTCTTCCCCAGCTCTCAGAGAAGAGCCACATCTGGCTATCTTAGTTCCCGGGGCAGTAGGGAGCCACAGATGGTGCTGAAGCCAGGAAAGGAGGAGCCCTCTGCTTCACTCAACCCATTCCAGAGTTTTTCTTGGTAGGGAGGAATTGGGGTCAGGAGCAAAACAGAAAGAAAACTAAAGAATGAAGTAGAGGTGGAGAAAGAGAGATAGGAAGAAGAAGCCATAGACGGGAAGCCCCTGCATGGAACGGAGATAGGGAAGGACCCAAGGGAGGCGGCGCAGCACAGGGGCAGAGTCAGGAGAGCCGGGGGTTCTGTAGGGTGTGGGCTCTCAGAGAAGCACTGCAATGCAAGATCGCATGACAGCAGGAAAGGGGACCTCACTGATTTTCATGGCTGACAGATGTGCGGAGGCTGAACGTGCTGTATGTCCTTGTGGTTGCCAGGGGAGCTCTGCAATGGTGCATTAGAATGTGGAGACTGAGTCAAGGGAACCCGAGCGGTACTCACTCGGGTTGCAAAAGTCAACGTCCAACACTGAGTGTGTGATGCACTCCCGAAACAGGTGAGGCACCTGCGAGGCAATCAGAAAGCGGCTGCCACTGCTCAGAGGGGTCGAACCAGCCCGGGGAGGGACAAAGGCGCGCAGAGTGAGGCACTCAGGGCTGCATCAGCTCCCCCGAGTCCTGCCCGTGGGGACTCTGTTTCCCGGACTCTCGAGAGCGTCTCCTCCCTGGCTCTGAGCGTGGTATCGCCCCTCTTGGAGGGGACGATGACATCAGGTTTGCTGGCTGCCACAGCCTGCCGTTGACTCATCTGAAACTTCCTGTCAACTAAAACCCGCACACCTTTTCACTTGTGCTGTGGCCCGGGTACCCCATATCCTGTCTGTGTCTCGGGTATTCTGAGGCCCAGCGGGAGTAGAGGTCTGCCTTCTTGTCGCGGGTCACGGTGACTGGCCGTGTATCCCAGGCCCTCGTGGGTCCTGCCTCTCCTCTACTCTGTGTCGTCTGTCCCTCCCACCTGCCCACAGGCCCCGCGGGGACAGGACAGCTAAGGGCCCCCTGAGAATCACTGGCCACTCTTCTGCACTCAGACACACTGATGGCTTTGAGTCCACGCACACAGCTACCTTTGCCGGACCCTCATTTCCTGATCAGTAAAGAGGTGAGAAAAGCTACCTCGCAGGCACCCTGTGAGCAGAAACAGAAATAATTTATGTAAAATATCGGCACTTGTTGGTGATGCTTAGGAGAGTTTTTCAATGTTCATCCTTTCCCTTTATCTGCTATTCCATTAGCAACAGCCATGCATTCGCTGATAAAACTTTGAATAAGATGGACCAAAGTCCGAGCTCCTAGGCATCTGCTAGAACCCCATCGAGGCTGACACGGCTAGATTCACTCATTCCATTTGCATGTGTGCCCTTCAGCTCCCAGCCCACCTAGTTGCTCCAGAATCCCACCCTGTCTCTTCATCCTGGGACCAGCACGAGAAGCACACACCTTTGTCAAGTGAAGACAGCCTGTAGCATTCCAATCTGCCCGTCTGCTAATCTGAAAGAGCACACAGGAGAGATGGATGCAGGAATCTGAGTCTGGGCAACTCTGGTGGACAGAAATGGTTGGGGGCACAAGTGCTGGGCTCCCAGAGAGAAGTACGTGTCTCCCAGCATTAAGCCAGGCAGACAGAGGGGCAGCAGCTTCCGCGTGACCCTGGCAGGACTGGGAACTCCCTGGCTTGCCCTGCCGCGGATAACATGTACTGAGCAGGTCATCTGCACGAAGCATGCCTGTCGCACTGTACTGGCTTCCCAGGTCCTTGCCAGATTGGCTCATAGAAGCTTTGTACCCACTGGGGACATAGACCCAGGGTGGGGAGGGGGTGCTTGCAGGGTTCCAGAGAGGATAGGAAGCCACAAAAGGTACAGCTCTTCCCCAGAAGGGGCACTTACAGAGTGGGACATGTATGTACACACGTGTGCAGGTGCCTGTGAAATACAGATGCACACGAGGACATATGTGGAAATAAGTGTTATTGCTTCAACTTCTGCACGAATTTTTTAATAAGGGCAGAAGTGACCAACACACTTACTGTCTCTCACTGGCATATGGGTCCCCAAACCCACAGGTACAGTGTCCTTGGCATTCAAAAGCCCCTCAGAAGGTGGAAGTGGCCCAAGGGGCTCTCTTGGGTGTATGGAGGCCAAATGGCTCTTACTGGCTTCTCAGTACCCTGAGAAAAAACCCCGCTACTTCCTGTTTCAAGGGTTGACGTTTCTTCCTTAGGGCGCCTCCTCCTGGCGCCTGCCCCGCCCTCCACTCCAGATGCGCCCTGATCTCTGCAGGGGTGGGGTCAGCAGTCTCCCCATGGCCACCTGGTCACAGCCAGCCACAACTGTGGCTCCTCCCGCCTGGATCCTGGGCCCCACTTCTGGGCTATCAGTGCAGAAAAAAGCACTGGAGCAGGAGTAGGAGAGGCCAGAGTTCAAGTCCCAGCCTTCTGTCTGCCTCTCAGCCCCGGGTCAGCGTAACCTCCACACTAGTGCTTGGGGCAGTCTTGCGAGAGGGTTTGGCTCATCCTACAGCCTCTACTGTCCCCACCCCAAGTTTGTCTCTATTCCTGCAAAATGCTAGATTCCCTTTCCCCTCTGGCTTTTACCCCACATGGTTCCACGTAAGGAAAAATAAAAGCAACTGGCCATCGGAGGGCTGCTGTGCGTCTACCCAACTGGATGTGATAGTCAAAACTTCCACAAGCCCTGCCTGGGTTCCCCCCACCTACAGGGAGAGAGTGAAATCAGAGATCCGCACAGCTGCCCTGTGTCCTTACTTGTATGTCTCTTCACCTGTGACACTAGGCACTAAGACCACTGATGTTACCTCCCTGTCTGCAGCTGCAGATGGATGACCGGAAGACAACTTCCCTCTGCTTCCGGTTCCCCTCTGCAAGATGGGTTTTGATGAATGGTAAATCCAAAGCCCATGCAGCTGGCACATGGGAATCCCAGCTTCCCCACAACCTAAGCCCTCAATTTTTCCTCTGAGCAAATTCAAATCTGGAGATGGGAAGTGACTTCTCAATCATCCCCATGGGCTTTCCAAAGGCATCTCTTTTGTTTGTTTGTTTGTTTGTGTTCTTGCAGTGCTGGAGATTGAACCCAGGGCCTCACCCAGGCTAGCAAGGGTTCTGCCCCTGAGCTGTATCCTATCCCTCTAGGCATTTGTTCTTATCGCAGAGCCCTCTTACGAGTGGAATTGTCCATTAAGATTTCAAACACCAGTCTGGGAACATAACTCTCCAAGCAATAGGACTGGTTCTGGGAAACAACTGGTTTTACCTCAGGTTAAAGCTGGCCCTCGCCCTCCCTAGCTGCAAGACCAGCTGCGGGGAGGAGTAGGGAACTTCCCCTCTAAGACTGCATTTCCAGGGAGCCCTCTGGGCAAAGGCTCCTTACTCTGCAGAAACTGTGGTTTCAGGAGCCCAGCAGGTTCCTAAAGGCCGGATGTTGACAACATGGGGATTTGCTCTTGGGCCACTCCTTCCTGGGCAGAGGGCTCACCAACAGCCTCCCCCATCAGTTCTCTTCCCTCAGGGCCTGAGCAACCCCACAGCAGAGGATGTGCGCTTTGCAAGGTCAATAGCAGCCCATTAGGAAGCCTCTGATTAATAAACCATTAATGTTAAATTATTGAAGGGCTAGGAAAGTGCTATGGTGATCAGGGTAGACAGGAATGGGGAGGTCAGACAGAGGGAGAGGATAACAAAAGAACATTAATTGAACATCCATGAGCAAGACATTTCTTGGGTGTGACAGTACGGCTTTATAGCAACCACACTACAACATGTGTTCCCTCCCCCGTTCTACAGAGGAGAAAACTGAGGCACAGAGGTTTACTGAATGCCCAGGAATAAACAGCCATTAAGCGGAACTTAACTAGGTCGGCTGGCCCTTTCCCTGCTACCCTGCTGCCCACAGAAAGGTTAAGATGGGGAGCTGGCTGGGGCGAAGTCCAGGGAATAGAGGACACAGGAAGGGGGTCGGGGGCTGGGTCGGGGACAGCCGAGGGGAGGAGCCTCAGGAGGCCCAGGCAAACAGGTGTGGGTGCAGGAGGAGCTGGCAGGTTTGGTTCTTAGAAGCACCCAGTTTCTCCATGACCTTCCCTTATGGCCCTTTTTAGGAATCTCTGTAAGATGAAGCCAGTCCTTGGGGTCAGGGAAGCTGCTCTCGGCGGGGAAACTGAGCCCATCTGGCCTCCCTGTATCTGTTTCAGCCACTGGACCTCCCTCTGCTCTCCGCTATCAATGGTCTCCCAGCTCCTGGGCATTTTCCATGAGGCCACTAGGAGCGGACTGAGGGAGACTAGGTCTAAGGTGTCCACGAAGCTAGATCTAAGGTGCCCATGAAGCTTGCCGCACATCAGAATCCATAATTCTGAAGTTTTTAGGAAATGCTGGATTTGATGTCCCTCCAAATTTCCCTGTCCATGGAAAGCCCCATGGCGGAGTGACAGGAGGCCCAGAATTTTCCCCCAAGGTTTCCAACTTCTCTGGCATCCAGACAGCTGTGGGGACCACTGGCCAGGCAGCTGTGCCCACCTCCCCTGGCTCCTTCATCCTTTAACACAGCACAGGGAGACCTGCCAGTTGAAGGCTTTACTGTACCTATTCCTACAGAAAAGTAGGTTCAGAGAGTCCAAAGTATGTGACAGCTTGAAAGGCAGGCTAAGCCAGGAGCGGGTGGTGGTACTTGGGTCATCCCAGCTGTTCCAGAGGCTGAAGCAGGGAGATTGTAGCTCAAGCCAGCCTGAGCAACTTAGTCAGAACCAGTCTCAAAAGAAAATAAAAAGGCTGGGGATGTAGCTCAGTGGTAGAGTGCTTGCCTCAAAACCTCGGGTTCAATCCCCGGCACCTAAAAAAGAGGCTGAGGAAGAGGAGACCCCTTGATTGCTAATTGCTGAAAGAGCTGGCCGATGATTCAATCTCTGAATTTCTCCA
The DNA here is from genome assembly GCF_000276665.1 of Chinchilla lanigera. NCBI lineage: Eukaryota > Metazoa > Chordata > Mammalia > Rodentia > Chinchillidae > Chinchilla > Chinchilla lanigera. Next base: position 6,891,671 of record NW_004955450.1, read on the forward strand.
TCTCAATATTGGGATGATAGCAATGACCTCCTTCATGAAATTTGCATCATCACTGTGATGGACTGGGGCATTAGGGCCCTGGCCCTTCTTCCTCTCTCCCTCTGCCCGTGGCCTTGGCCTGTGACCTTGCAATTCCTCGAAGCATAGGGGGGCTGGCCCCCTGATATGGCCTGGATGTTTCCATCCCTTCACAATTCATATGCACAGTTCATAGCCACCAACGTGATGGTGTTCACAAACAGGGGCTTTGGGAGGTCCTGGGACCATGAGGAGTCAGCCCCCAAGAATAGATTAGTGCCTTCATGAAAGAGGACCCACAAGCTGCCTTGTCCCTTCCACCACCTCAGCACAATGCCAGAAGGGGGCGGGTCCGTGAACCAGGAAGTGCGCCTTCCTCCAAACCAAATCTGCCTGCGCCTTGGCCTTCTCTCCCAGACTCGAGAACTGTGGGAAAGAAACTTTTGAGGCTCACAAGCCACGTGGTTTATGGTATTTTGTGACGACAGCCTGCGTGGACTGAGACACCAGCTCTCTGACTCAGAGTTCAGCTGTGCCATTGGCTTAGGTCAATGGGATGTTAACAAATTCGACCCGGGCAAAAGCTTGGGGCAGGGCCTGCGTGCGTGGGTTCGCTTGCCTGTGCCCAGCCAGGCTGCAGTGGACAAGGAACAAGTAGAGTGGAGCCATGTGGGCCCTGGTGTCCCAGACGAGATCAGCCAAGGTCAGCCGGCTGTCCCCATACAGACCGAGAGTCAGGCAAGGCCCCAAAGACTTCACCCTTAACTCATTAAGTGAACAAGCTGAAAACTGCTCAGTACTCTAAGGCGCTGACTTGGGGATGGTTTGTCAGTATTCTTTTGGCCATTGATAACTAACAGGATCACAAAATAGCACACAGTAGGTGCCTAAGAAGCGCATATCCTTCCCCATGTTGTACCACCCCCATCCCGGCGGGTGCTAATTCGTCCCTCTGGAGAGAGTTGGGGGCAAAAACTGCAGCTCTGGTACATTCTGATCTTCCATCTCCTCGTTACTCCATTTCAGATTGATTACAGACGCTGACTGCTCAATTTTGATTAAATACCAAGTCATAAGCTGCTTACAAAATGCATGCAAAAAGCTGACATTTATGAAGTCCAATAAACTACTTGTAAGAACAGGAGTGCTAGATTGGGAGAAAAAATAAAATCTTCATCCAAACAAACATCAGTTGACAGCAGACAGATGGTCAGAATCCCTTACTTGTAAACTAGAAAAATTAAGATTTGGCAAGGGTTGTCTGAAAATAACTAGCAAACATCAAAGTTTCCCCTTTCTATGCTGGTGTTTTTCTGGGCCCGACTTCAATATTTTCACAGGCTACTGCACGGAAAAGGTGTTGCAGGCCTCCGCGTTGCTGGCAAGGAAAGGCTCAGAAATACCAGCAACGATTTATGGGAAGCAGGGTTGCCAACATCCCGAAGAGTAAGTGAGCGTTTAAGAGCTAGCAACTGCACATTCCCATAAATCCCCATAACTCTGCATCAGACCTTCCCCTTAATCTGCTGAGGTGTGAGGGAGGGGAAGGCAGAATTTTCTAACTCGATTTTCCACTCGGATCAGCTTTCACAGGGTGACTGTGAGTTAATCTTTTGGGGCCGGCAGTGGTCTTAATAGAAATGAAATCCAGCCTTAAAACCGCAGGGCTGGGCTCTTCTCACCTTCGTCAAATCAAGGAGCGAGGGTGTTAAGAGGGGCTTTGGCTCCGGCTTAAAGGAGACCCGCAGATGTGGGGGAGGCAGAGGCTTTGGCTGAGGTTCTCATTTCTTGCTGACCTCTCTGTGACCTCGGAAGTGTGCGTTGGGGAGGTAGACGCACAGGGTTATTTGGCTGTGCACATAGTATGCCAAGGACTGGCAATGGACATCACTCCCAGGATGGCCCTCCTGCCCCTACCTGCACCCCACTAGATTGCACCTGCTGCTTCAGTCACTGCTGTCACTTTGAGTGTGGCTGGTGTTCTCTCAGAGTACATTGTGATTAAAGTCCTGGTCCAAAGGAGGCGCTACTGAGCGACGGTGGAAACTATGGAAGTGTGGGAACCTTTTGGGAGGGCTTTTGGTTACTGAAAGCAAGCCCTCTGACTTCCTGTTTGGGTGTTCTTATGGGTACGCATGCACACACACACACACACACACACACACACACACACTCACATTCACACCATGATGTGCCATCATCCACTCCCCTCCCTAGGGACCAAAACAGAGGGTCCCCTCAAAACTGCAGAGTCCACAGCAGCATCAAGTCAATGCCTAGAGGAGAAAAAGACAGAGTGTGGCTCACCCTGACCTTTGAGGCCGGGCTCCCCGCAGAGCTATAAGGATGCCTCAGGGAGCTGCCTGGTCCCAACTCAACATTACCAAGTATTGGGGGGCATAACTGGCCCGTGCAAGGGCTCTGCAAGCTGCTGTACTGTTATTTCTACTTCTCCACAATGGAGGAGGTAACATGATGTGATCTAAAGATAACTGCCATGTGTTTTATAAAGTTGATAGTTAACTGTATAAAGACGTATAAGATAAATGAATGAATCTTATGCTGTAAAAAGGTGCGGATGGACGGGGAGGTGAAGAAAAAGTTATGGTGTGTTATGTACATGTCCCAGTTCCTCACAATAAATGCAATCATTACATACTGCAAACATGTACTAATAAAAATTTAAAAATAAATCAAAACAAACATTCACTCTGGTCATACCTGACTCCAAATTATATTTGTATGTGTGTGTACATTTATCAGAATATTCAACAAGTACCAGCTGCCTTTAATTTCTTATTGGGTTCCTATCTATCAAAAGATTGAGGGTGGTCAGGGAAGAAATCAATAAACTGTTTTTAATCTTTTGCCTAAAAAGATCAGTGCATATTAATTTTAGTGCATATTCATTTTAGAAAATATTGGCTTTTGGTGTGTTTTTCCCTACATGCGTACAACATGCTTTGACCATATTCATTCCCCCACTGACTGGTGTCTTTGAATAATACAAACAATGGTTGTACCTGACAGAGCCAGTTCTGAACAGTGGAAATAATAGCACCTCACTAAGCATAGTGACATTTTGGTCCATGACAGATGGTACATACAATGATGGCCCCACTGGATTGTATGAGCTAGTGACAGCTAGTCATAGACACAAGTCATAGACACAAGACAGCTTCTCTAGACTGTGTGAGTACACTTTGATGTTCACAGTGACAAAATAGCCTAATGATGAATTTCTCATTAGGTGACACTTGACTGTATTAAAGTTCTACGACAAATAAATGAGTTAGTACAAAAGCACACAGGACAGTGCCTGGATTGTAGCATCTATACCCCTATACATCTGTGTTAAGGTTGTTATTTTGATGGCTTCAGGTACTTAACAAATATGTAGAGCAAAAAAGAAAAAAAGGGGAAATGTGCAATAGGTCAGAGGGAGCCCTAAGGTTTGCCTGTTTGCAACACACAGAACAATCACACAGTGAAATATCACTGCTCAGAGGCAAAGTTTGTCTCCCCACCCACAGACTGGGCCTTAGTTCCAATTCGCTGGCCATGGGAATTGACTGCCTCCTCTTCAACTCCCCTGAGTACACTGAGACCTGTGCAATGAAAGGGTGACAGGGAGCTTCCACTGGGGTCTCTGTCTCACTGCTTCTCTGATCCCTGTCTCACCCAGGTCATCAGTAACTCCCATGTAAAGTGACAATGGATGGATGGGGCCCCAATAATACTTCTACATGCAATCTACTGCAATCCACCTTCTGAATCCCTCAGTAACATTTCCTAATTAATCACCTTGTGTACTGCATTCTAAATTAATTGAATTAAAAGTAATTAAATCCAGGAAATTGAAATTAGTCTAATTAGATTAGAGGCACATCCAGAGACTGTAGTGAGGGGTGCCACATCACTTGGCCAATTTCAGGGTAGAAAAGATAAACTGAGATTATAGACAGGCTGTTGAGAGAGAGAAGGAAGCCATACAAAGGGTAAGTCAAGGTGCTCCGCAAGGTCATTGAAGAAAACACAAGACAATGACAAGAGCTTGCTCAGGCCACACCTGCTTTAGTCCTTACTAAAGCCCTCTGAAGGAAGTGCTGCTGCTATTTCTGCATGGCAGATGGGAAGTCAGAGCTGTATCTTATGGAGGCTTATGGTAGAAATCCATGTGGTGGGACCCAAGAGGTCTCTCCAGCCCCCTCCAGCCAGCCTTCCAGATCTTTCCATAGGGTTGGCCACATGCCCGGGTTGGAGGATATTGCTGCGTGGTGGCCCCTACACTAATCAGCCAGTTGAGTCAGGCAAAGTCAAGGTTGCAGTCTCTCCTTTTCATTTTCCCATCATGTATGCAATGGATAAAATTCCCATGTATGCTCTGGTTCTAGGCCAGGCCAGGAATAGTGGGTGAGACATCAGAGATTTTACCTTGTTGCAAGCTAACAAATGAGCTTGCCAAAGTTTCACGGAAGCTGGCAGAAGATACAAGTCTCCTGGGTCAGAGACAAAGGAGTTGATTACTCACAGAAATAGCAGGCCAGACTACAGTAGTTGTGTTTTCTTGTGTTGATTCCCCAAGCCCCAAATCCCATGAGGTAACACAAAAAGAGCCAGATGATACCAGCATACATAGCGGTAAATATTTGCAAGTGAATAGTAGGCTTGCCTGCCCTTAGTTTTGGTGGGAAGTACTGTCTGCCAGGGCTGTTTGCAATATAATATCCTTTAAAAGATCCTCTGGAGGAAAGACTGTCACTGTCCCTGATCATCAGAAACTCAAAAGACCTAGGGAGAATCACTTCCCAGTGACATTCACCCTACATTTTACAGTCTTGGCTTCTGGCAAATTTTCCCTTGAGTATTCCTCTTGATCAGCCCTTCTAATTAGACCAGCCAAGGGTGGGACCAAATCTTCTGTTAGTCTCCTATAACATTAAATTAAGACCACTGACAACAGGACTCCAAGAAGCAAGGTAAGGCAGGAACAGAGTCTTGGACAAGCCATATGAACAGATGCCACAAACAATCAAGGTCTCCCATAGGGAAACCAGGCTGAGTCCATCTTCTACCCTTGGACTCTTCTTTCCATTTGGCTAAGATAGGGACCCAAGCAAAGGAGGATGGATTAGAGACTGCCCAGGTTCCATGTTGGACTGTAAGGAAAAAGACTCGGGTCATTCTGCCATCTATAACACCTTGGCCAGGGAGTTGAGGCTAATGTGAACACCTTCCAGGGCCTGAACTAAAGTGAGATTAGCTAAACTCAGGGACAAACTTCATGCCCCTTTTCTAGCTGGGAGGACTTGCAAGGTAGAGAAAAATTGTCCACAAGACACACATAAGTAATGAGTCTAACTGGGAGCTGTGTGATCTGCTAGTGGTGTTGACTTAAACCTGTGGTGGCAAACCTATGGCATACGTGCTGCAATGAGCTGTCTGTACCATTGAAATCTCTAAAAGACTCATCATCACTGACTAAAACCCAGGGTTTCAGAAGAAAGACAAATTCATGTCTGTCTTCCACATAAGAAGCACCATCTCAGGGATGCATACAGTGCCCCTAGAAAGAAAATACCTTTTCAAATTTTTGGGGAACCCCAAACAGGACCCACATTAATCAGGGAGCACAGATTGATTCCCTGTAATGTGATCTCTCAATGAGGACATGGATAACCAAGTCAAGTGGAGTCCTTGCTTTTGAAGAGACTGCATCCAGCCAGGTCTGCTGTCTTCATTTCTAGTCAGGTGACATTGGCCTATCCCAAGGAATGACAGGCTGTGAGAATAGAGGTGGGGGACATTCACATACCTGCTGATGGGCATTTTCCAAGGGAAGTGTGGGAGCTAAGGCCAAGGAGAATAGGGACCAAATCCTGATCAGAGCCAGCTGGAAAGGATTGGCAGACCTAGAGGTCCCGATAAGTTCCTGCCCATACTCAGACATTTCAATAGAAAGCTGGGATGCAAGAATGACAAGAACATTTTCATCAGACATGCAGAAACCTATGCATCCCCTGCTTTGGCGCATATACACCACTAGAGAGGGCCTGGGTGAGCTGTGTCCTCAAACCAAGTGGTCACTATGCTAAGAACCTAAGATCATATTGGTCCCACCAAGAATGCAGATGGCCAAGTCAGCATTAAGTGGACTCCCTAGGCCTCCATTTGCCGAGTCGAGGGTCACCCTTAGGAGACAGAAAGACACTGCAAGCCTAGGAATGGTCAGGACAGAATCCTGAGTTTCCAAAATCAGTGTGACTATGGAGTGAGACACGGTCAAAAATCATGAGGGAAGGGAGAAGTGGGGACAGAAAGGGGAGACCTAGGGCTTCCATAGCCACAGGCAAGAAGTTAACCTCCCAACCCAAGCATCTGTCTTTGGATCACTTCCCAGTTTTCACAAATCATCAGGAGCAAACTCCCTCTGTGGATCCCAGGGCAGCTCCCACAGCACAAGGACAAGTCTGCCCAAAGATTAAAATCTGTACCTCTCTCAAAAGCAGAGCCACTGGCAGTTTTGAAATGATACCTTTTCCATCTCTATCCATCAAAGGACCAAGCACCTCCGGACCCTTCTCCTGGGCAGCTGGCATCCTGCCATCTTGCTGCTCATTTAAAACAGCTCTACAAGGGCCGCCAGTGGCACACGTCAGCTCCCTAAATTGCTGGGGACGGAAGAAGCACAAGAGACTTTCTAAAGATATGTGCACTGTGTACCCTTCCAGGAAGCTTCTGTGATAGTACCTGAGATGAAGATAAAAAGAAGCAGGAGAAATAAGCGAGCCTACACTCCCCAGCCAGGACCTAAACTACTAACTTCACAGAGGGAAGGCAGTGCTACAGGAATCAGAGGATGTGTCCGGAAGTTCTACTTGGGCAAAGGCATGGCATCCTCCGAGCTTTGTGCCCTCCTTAGCCCCCACCACCAGGAGCCTGGCATAGTGCAGGAAGGCTGGTGGTGGGACTCAGCTGGTACAAAACCCGTACTTGGTGGTTGTCTTTGAAGATGCCAGGCTGTGTTACTGGGGACAGGATAGCGCAGGCTGGAGCAGCCCCGCCCCCCATAGCGCGCCCCATCCCTATTAGTCACCAACCAACAATTAGCCTGACCTTTTCCTGAGAAATTACACTCGCTGCAGCTTCCACCGCTGCTCCGCCTAATTTGCCGCACCGCTGAGGGGGACACTGTCCTGAAGAGGAAGAAAAGCAGCTGCTTTCTTTGGACCATCAAAGGCAGAGCTGGACGGTGCATGGTGATTTTCAAGGCAATTCAAAATTAACTTCAGATTAGCAAGCGCCAGCGCCTCGCTTGCTCACTCTTGGGTTCTCTCCCTCTCTGCCCTGAGCCTGACTTTGCTCAGGCAGCAGAAATGCTCTCAGCCTCCCCGTGCTCCACTTTGAAGCCAGGCCCTGCGTTTCCGCTTTGCTCCATCCCTCTGGGCAGTGCTTCCCACCTCCTGCAAAGGCATCAAACACCAAGCATGCGCTTGTTGAAAAAGCAGCCCTGAGGTGCCAATGGGCTTTCCAGCCAAGAGGCCGCTGCTGGTGTGTGTTTGCGGGAGATAATCAGACATCAGGCAGGTAGGGTGCTGACAGGCGCAGCAATGCATTCCTGAGTGGTCCCCAGCCAAGCATGGAAAAGGCAGGGAGAGGACAGAGAATCAGGACTGCGCCAGAGAGATTGCATTTCGATCTGCTAGGAGCCTGTATATTCCAGCGCCTCCAGCACAGAGCTTGCGCAGCCCGGGGCCTCAGTGAGTGTTGTCCCCCCACCCCTTTCCTCTGCCTTGTCTCCCTTGCTACAAGTCAGCTCCACGACAAAAGGGACCTCACCGCATCCTGGGGCCCCCCAAAGTCTGGCCGAAGTCCTCCAGATGTTTTGACCACAGCCAGGACCCCATAACTACTTGTAAACCAGATGACAGTTTCCTTCAGACAGGGCAAGAGCTTGTTTTTCTCTGAAGGGCCCCCCAAAACACACACGTTAGAAATGTTTCCAACCTCATTTTTGTTTCTCCTTGCCCCGGAGCAGTAGACAAGTAATGAAATTTTCATTTGTTGTTCCACTGAGGGCCTGGCAGTTTCCGGTGCAAATATAAATTCAGTGATGAGGTTGTCCCTCTCCTGTGCCTTCACTAACTCACTTAGAGGACAGAGACATGAGTTCTACCCTCCTGCTTTCCCCCTAGTCAGGACCCAGCTGGGACGCACCATAGCCAGGACAACCCCGGCCGTGTGGAAACTTTTCTTTAGCACAGACACACCCTGGCCAGGCTGCGCTGAGCAGACGCAGCTTTGATCAACTGCACACTGCCCCTGGCTGCAAGAGGGAGGCGCTGTCCGGGACCCAGCTTGAACCGAAGTCCCCATGAGAGCTAGAAGAGGGGCAGGGCAGGCCTCCCAGGGAAGGTGGCCATGAGCTGGGGCTTGAGTGCACCTGGCATGCCCGGTTCTGGGGAGGTCAAGCCAGGCAGTGGCACTTGAGCAAGTGTCATTGTGATCTGTTCAAGGGGTGGAGAGAGATGCAGTGTAGCTAGGACATAGCTGCCCGGGGAAAGGGGAGTTTGGAGCAGACAGGACTGATCACACCATGGGGACTTATGCCCGTAGTAAGGAGTGGGGACATTACTCTTGGGTATAACAGGAAGCAATGAAAGAGCTTTGCTTAGGAGACTACTACGGGCTGCTCCAGCTATGGTACAGAGAACGCTGAGCAGGACGACCAGAGTGGAGAGTTCGGAAGCTGTGATGGTCGGGCAGGGCAGGCCTGCTGGATTGGCTAGAGAAGGTGGTAAGATAGAAAGAAGGGGACAGATTGGGGATGCAATCCGGACGTGGAGCCGGTAATTCCTGCTGACGGATCGCAATGTGGGGAGCAGAGACCAGGAAGGATCGGGAACGACTCCAGTGGGTCTGTCTGCAGCAGCGGGGTTGGATGTCAGCGCCAGGCACTGGGCCAGGAAGACCTGGGGAGGACCCAGTTGCAGGCAGAGTATCTAGCTCGGTGCAAGTGACCAGGAGTGGTAGCGCTTGTCACCCCGGTCTTCATTGTCACCGCTGGGGTGGAGGTGTGCATACTGCCTCAATTTGTCTTCAGGGCTGGCGCTCCATCCTCCGGCTACCCAGATGAAGGCTCACGGCTCGGCCTCACTAGAAACTGCTATTGACTGCAGCAAACTGCCTATCCCGAGGTCACTGCTCTTCCCAAGGGGCTGTGGCCTCTGCGTGTCTGATGTGTGGGTTCCTGGCCCCACCTTGTACCTGGGCTGGAGACCATTGTGAAGGTCTTTGAACTCCAGAACCCAGGATGGAACTCACTGGGGCCTCGCTGAAGCTGTGCTGCTGGAAACTTTGTCTCTGAGGCCACCCCACCTCCTCTCGTCCTCGCGGGGACATCTCCCACTGGTGTCCCAGCTGCCCAAACCACACCCCAGCTGAGTACGGAGAAGCTAGTGTAAGAAATTCTTGGTACTGTCCTTGGTATCATCACCAGAGCACTTCCCAGCTGAGAGCCTTTCAGAACTCTTCTGAAAGAGCCCCTCAAGCTGCTCAAGCACCTCCTGCCTGAAACAGCCTGATGCTCCCACTCTGTCCCCCACCGCGGTCCTTCGGAAGAGACAGCCTCCCGGCCCCTGTTCACTGAGCACACTGCCCCTGCCGGCAGCCGCACCTCCACACAGCCAGCCTCTGGTCCTGATGTGGACATGGGGCAGGGGCCCGGGAGCTGCGAGACATGTGGTTGGGACAGAGGCCGCCACCTAAGCCCTGTCCCCAGAGGGTAGGAAATTGCGAGATACCAGCATGGCCAGCTCCCTGGTGTGTCCAGAGCAAACCGTCTCTATTTGTCCTCCTGTGGTCACACAGGGGCCAGGTTTGTAAGAACCGTGCTTGTGTGTGTGTAGCGGGGGGCACATGCCCACTCGTCACAGCATGCACGGTGTACCTGTAGCTGAATGCATGCAGGGCCACCACGCCTGACTCTGCAAGACGACAGGGCTCAAACCGAGCCTTCATCTCCTGACGGCCCTGGCACTGTGCAGCATCCTCCACACCCTGATGCCATCCAGCTCTGCCCAGAGCAGCTCTTGCTTCTAATTTGCACAAAGGCTTTGGGGGAACAGAAGCACCCTCGCTCGGAGGTAGCTCCTGGTCCGCCCTGCGCCCCTCTACTTTGTGTCTTCCTGTGAACTTCTGGGCCTTGGCTGCTGCCCTCCCTGCCCCTCTGCCGACCTCCTTCCCACCAGCACCGCAGGCAGGCAGAGGGGGAGGGGCTGCACCTAAACCATGGCTTCCTGTTCCTGGTACCCCAGCCACGCTTCACCCCAGCAGCCACGGGTGACTCCAGTTCACCCCCTTTGGGTCAGAGGCAACCACAGCGCATGGCCCTCAGGGACGTCACCCCAGCCTCCCCGTTTAGCTCCCAGCGCTGCAGTTTCCTCGGCAAACGTCCAAGTTGCAGTAACTCCGCCCACTTTTGTGCAAGGCGGAAGTGGCTCCTTTTTGCACTTCCTATCTCTGTATATCCTCAGTGGCCACTTGCCTTTCCGGTCCGTCATTCTCTGTGTTAAACTCTCCCGGTTAAAATAGCTGAGGCAGGTTCTTGCTACTGACAGCCTTGGAGGGTGTAGGTAAAAGTGACCTTCATCCATTTACCTAATGACAGTCAGACTCCCCCCAGCTGATTCTAGGCACTAGTATATTCACTCAGCAAACGTGTTTATGGTACAATTCCTATATGTAGAAGGTAGATTTGATAATGCACACACATACATTCACACACACACAAATGACGCTTATACATCCTGGGACATGCGTAGCACGTACCTGGGAGAATACACCATGAGTGGAAGGCTGTGATTCACTCCGGGAGGTAGGGATGGGGGACACTGATCAGGTGGGAAGTGTGTTTTCCCTGTAACCTTGTTGGATTTGTACAACAAGCCCTATGGCTCTCTGTTTGGAAACATGGAGTAGAGTCACATGTTCAGGGCCATCTGAGTGCCAGGCTGAGGGGCAGTCCTGAGGGCACCCAGGTTTTGCCCTCAGCAGTCCTCTTGAGGCTCAGCTGATGCCCGAGTCCTGCGATGCCCACATCTGGGCTTCCCGGTGCGCAGATTTGGGTACCAGGAGCCCTGGCCAGGGTCAACAAGCTGAACTAAACAGGCAGCTGCCTTTACAGGGGAGGCTGCTTTGCAGGTCCACACAGAAGCAGAGAAAGGGCAGAAAAGGAGCTCAGTCAGTGCTCAGAGCACATCTGGGTCACACCCTCTGCAACCCCAAACTTTGCCACCCCAAATTTGAGTGGCACTGGTGACAACCCCAGTTCCAGGCTTGGGCCTGGTTGTTCCAGGCCATTTGAAGCAATCCCAAGTTTCCTACCATGGGATTGGTTCAGGTAATGGGTTAAACTAGTCAGCTTGAACTCTGGACTTTGCTAGATGCAGAAGTGACATCCTCCTCTGGACTGATGTCCAAGGCACTTCATAGCCTCTCCTGCTCAGGCTCTGGCCCTGCAATGTAGGCTCAATCAGAACAGCCTAAGCAATCACTTTAATAACTGCTTAATGCCTAAAATAACTCCACCATTCTCTCTCTCCTTGACTGTGAGGCATATGGTTGCAGACATCCCTGGCAGCCCCTTTGTGACCATGAGGCAAGCCACCCTAAGATTAGGAGAGTACCCAGAGAAAGACTCAATCAAGAGAACAGCATAGCCAGAGCCCTGGTCAGACTGTGCCAAAGCCCAAACTGCTTTACGATTAGATTCTCTGTGTGTGTTTCCTGCTGTATTTTGCAGTCTCTCGATCATCTTCCTACTTCACACATGGATAAACTGGGGCCCAGGTGAGGTCTAAGTGCTTACAGCACCAGGACCCTGGTGTTTTGTCTGCCAGAACAGGGCTTTTCCAATAAGCCGTGAAACCTCTCACACCACACTGTTAGCAGCAAAAGGGACTCATCAGTGTCTGCTGAGTGGATGAATTACTGAAGGAGAAAGGGATCTGAGGGACGTCCTGGCAGGGTCTCTGGGTGAGCCAGGGTTTGGAGTGAGGGAAGGATGACAGAGGGGGACAGTGAGAAGAAACACGGAAGGGTCTGTGCTATTTCAGTCATGTGATCACATTTGCAGTTCAAAAAGCTTCATTAAACTTGAAGCTTTCTGCGGATAAACCTCTCCTTGATACTGAGTCCACAAGCAAAACATATCCAAAAGCACAGGAAGCAACTGAAAGAGTTCAAAAAGATCTCAGAGCGCTGGATGCAGTCAGGGGCTCTGAGGAGCAGGAGGAGCAGGGAGCAAGCAGTGGTTCCACATTGTGCGGCGATTCTCCTCCCAAGCGGAGGACGTGAGCCCCACAAGAATAGGCTGCCGCCGCAGCACCAGCTTCTGAAATCACATGCACAGGGCATGTGAAGGGCCAGCTCTTGGGCTGAGAGAGCTGGGGGCACTGTCAGGAAGCCTGGATTCAATCTGCATCGCCACTTGCTAGCTTGTGGCGTTGGGTCACGCTTGGGTATTGTGGAGACTCAGCTTGCCTTATGTGATATGGGATACAAAAATATAGTGAGTGTTTTAGTTTTAAAAATCTATTGCAGTAAAAGATACCTTCCCATGAAGCTCCCTCAGCATTCCTCCTTGCTGCAAACACATTTATCCCATTATTCTTGCCACTTTCTGAAGGAGTTCCGGAAGTCCTCTTTTGTGTCTTTAGTTGCGCTGATGTACCTGCTTCAATGTCCTGAGTTAATTCAAAACGTTTACTCTTCATGATCATTTTGACTTTGGGGAGGAGCTAGAAGTTGTGGAGTGCCAAATCCAGAGAAGAAGGTGGAGGAGGACACAGTGTAATTTTTTTTTGTGAGTCTTTCTGTTGGATAGCCCTCAGCAGCAGCATTCACCATGTCGTTTTTTGTCATACGGGTAAAGACACCCATGAAAGAGGACTTCCAGAGCTGCTTCAGAAAGTGGCAAGATGCTGGGGATAGAGCTCAGCAGCACAGAACCTGCCCAGCATGTGTGAAGTCCTGAGTTTGATGCCAGGTAACAAAAAAAAAAAATGTGGCAAGAATGATGGGATAGTACATTCAAAAGCAAAGAGAAAGTAATTGGGGGGGGCAGTTAATGGCAACTTGTCTTTTATTAAAATAAATTTTTATTTATTTATTTATTTATTTATTTATTTATTTATTATTGGAGACAGGGTCTCACTATGTTGCCCAAGCTCACTCTGTAGCCCAGGCTGGCCTTGAATTCACAGTGATCTTCCTGCCTCAGCCTCCCAAATGCTGGGATTATAGGCATGTAAGCCATGCCTGGCTATAATAAATTTTTTAAAATGTAAATATTCTAAGTATGTTGTGAACATACCATACATGAAATAAATATAATATGGGCCCACTCTGCCTTATCTTTGCATCACATGTTCCAGCACTTAGAGATGATGGATTTTAGAGAAGTTACATAGTATGTGTTACATTACAGAACACCCAGCAGGTTCTGGTCTGCAATCAGACACATGGATATTTCTGGAGAGAAACATATATAGATATTTACATTCAATGGACTAATTAAGACCATAAATAACTCACATCACTCCTCACTGGCCAGCTATAAAAGTCTATTGGTTGACAGAGCTTGGGGGATTTTTGGAATTGGAGCTAAGGGACTTGGTTTATCCCAAAGGCCCATTGGGGGCAGTGAATGAGGAGCTGTTCAGTGTGTTAGCAGTGTGGCTTTTCTCCTGCTTCTTCACGAGAACATCCCCACTGGGCTGCAAATGGGGCTTCCCGTCCTGATCCTGAGAAAGGCCATTCTCCTGTTAACTGAGGTCAAGCTGGCACCAACCAGAGACCTCTCTACTCAGCTCAGGGCCTGTGCAAGGACCTGCTGGCTTCCAGAATTCTGGGACCAGCCTCTCCTTCAGTGGTGGCCAGCCCTCTCTTCTCTCCACCCACTTTCCAAAAGGAGTTTTCCTCTCACCTTGCAGGTTTCCCCACAGGAAACCAACCCAGGTGTACAAGGCCCAGCAGATTTGGGTTATAGGTCAAGGTCAAGGTCACCAAGACTGACCTTTTATCACACCATGCAGAAGCCAGATATAGGACCTGGGCTGAAGTGACAAACCCAAGGCACCTCCACATGAAATGAGAGGAATCCCAGGCTACCCCGTTGCCTTACTCTCTTCCTGACCCTTCTCAGATCTGTAAAATGAGGCCCGCACCAGGGACTTTAACCAGGACAAGGTGGATGGAGTAGAGAAGATTGGCCAGCAGGCTGTGTGGTTATTTTGGTTATTTATTGCCACCTAACAAAGACTGTCCAAAAAAAGTGGTTGAAAGCTATAATCATCACTTAGTAACCCCCACCACTACCAACTAGCAAAAATATAAACCAAAAGAAGGGCTGGAATAGCAGACTTTTTCCTGGGCCTCCAAGAATCTCTCTTCAAACATCCAAAAATGGCTCACCACAGGAATTGCTAACTGTGATCCAGCCAGGAAGGTGGAGAATCTCAAGACCACCACTCTCTGTCCCTTGGATATGGTCCAGGGATCTGAAACTAGGGCTTATGGTCACAAAGCCAGGATGACTGATTTTCTCAGGTCTAACAAGGGTGCAGAAGGCAGCAAAAGCAATCTTAGCCTCATCTCTGCTTCAAAATTTCAGCTTGAAAACATCTAATGAGTCAAATTGTATTCAGAGATCTATCAGAGATCTAGCTGCAAGGGAGTCAGGAAAATGCCATTTTTATCTTTTCATCCTTTGCGGTAAAGGAAGTCTTATTGGGAGGAGGTGAGAATGGGTGCTGAGGGTCATCAGATGACCCCACCCTTTGAGTCCTATCTAAGACTTCTGTAGGTGGACTGGGAAACTCAATCCAGATGTCAGTGTCAGGACCTGGTCCACACCATGGGCAAACTTTATGGTCCCACCTTACAGAATTCTGCCTTACAGGAGCTCACACCCCCATAGGGCATGCTGCTGATGGAAGTCCAGGAACTTCTTCCTCATAATCCTTGAGCATTAAGCAACCTAGGGCAGGATGTGACTAAGCCATACCTCCAACCACCCCATCCCCAGACTCTGAATGTGTAGAATGAAACTGTAAATGGGGGACTGGGGAGATAACTCAACAGCACAGCATCTGCCTGGCAAGTGCAAGGTCCTGAGTTCAATTCCTGGGACCCTCCCCAAAAAAAGGAAACTTTAAATGGGTAATAACTAGCAGGAATTTTCCTCTCTCAAAATTTTACTCCCACTTCTGCAGCTGTGTCAGGAATTTTCACTTGCTGTGACAGTTAAACTTGATTGCCAATTTGATTGGCTAGAGAACTCAGAGGATTAATAAAACACACTTCTGAGTATGTCTGGGTGGGTCACAGAGGCATGACCTCGGGGACTCTATCTGCTCCCTGGCCACTTTCTCTCTGGCACTGTGCCTCTGCTGTATTCCTGGCCACCATAAACTAAGTAGCTTTGCTCTACTGCGCCCTTCTGTCATGATATTTCTGCCTTGGAGCTAGTTGTCCATGGACTGAATCCTCTGAAACCATGAACCAAGTTAAACTTCTCCCCCTTGAAGTTGTGGATGTTGGGGATTCTGTCCCACCACCAGAAAGCTGACCAACACACTTGGTGACTGTGTCCACCTAAGACTCTTTGCTGTTTCACCTAACCACCTCTCCAGTATCTACCATATAAAGTTGGTAAATAAGTCAGCATCTGGTCTAACCCTTTGCTGGAGTATATGTGGCTCCCCACTGTCAACTGGCTCCCCCAACATCTGTAAATTTACATTACTGGAACCCCTCTAGAGTCACATGAATGGCACCACTAATCTTTGCCCTGTGCTGACCAAGGTCTCCCCAAGATCTCCCTGGACTCCCTCGTCAGGGCTTAAGGCCCCACCATGGCTCAGCCTCAGGCTCTCCTCCCACAGCATCTCTGCTCCACTACATGATCCAGCCACAAATCCCAGCCTCTTCCTGGCCACCTGCACAGAGCAGCTCACACAGAGCCTCAGACGGGACAGGACAGATGACCCTAGAAGGTTCTGAGCACACTGCCTGACAACCATCCTATGGCCACATTCTTCTTCTTTTCTTTTTTCTTGGGGTGGAGAGGTTGAGACAAGATCTCATTATGTAGTTCAGGCTGGTCTTGAACTCACTATGTAGCCCAGGCTGACCTCAAAATTGTGGTGATCCTCCTGCCTCAGCTGCCCAAGTACAGGTATTACAGACATGCGTCACCATGCCCAGCTTCCTTGCTCTGTTGTTGCTGTTATTTTCTAACAGAAAAGTGGAAATGTGTTATAAAACCACTCTGACTCTTAAAACCTTTTTTACTTCAATCTTTTCCTCAACAACCACCATACATGTCTAGTGGGTCCACCACCCACAGAATATCCTAGCCTCTCACCAGCTTCACAGCTGCTGTGTCTTCCTCCTTCTTCTCTATTTTGCATCTTCCTTAAATTTGTTCTTACTCCCCCATCTGAGGAGCAAAAGTTAAGATTTCCCTGTCTTTACTAGCAAGCCAGGTTGTTATCTGGGGGTCCGGCCAACATTTTGCTCTCAGAATCTCTCCCTAGCCACAGTGACTTATCAAGGAAATTTCTCAAAGACACTTCTATTTCTTATGGGATTTTGGTTCTAGCCGTTAGAACAGTAAATGTTCCACCTCATTTTGCCATGTGTAGCAACTTATATACCTGCAGAAATATCTTATGTATAACAATAAAATCACATGTATTAATGTCTCTATGTAGAGAGAAATCATGCCTATAAAAATCACATATCTCAGTGTCTTCCTATAAAGATAAACTATGTCTAAGAAGTTCTTTCAGTGGCAATGCTTAAAATGACTGTACAACTTCTCTCTTCAAAAAGCAAGAATAACAGAAACCTCCTGTCTTCGTACAGCTGTGAAATGACTTGTCCTCCCTTTCCCAGTTCCCCTGTAGAACCCTCCCCTCACTACGTCTTTACCTTTCCTGGTGCGGCTCATCCCAGCACATGGGGTATAAATCAACCACAGGACAGTGGACCCTGACTCCATGTGTGTTTGCAAGGAATACAGACAGCCAAGAGAATGTAACCCAGAAGGGCCATGAGGGCTGGCTTCCCACTAGCTGGAATGCATGATTTCTTCCAAATGAGCCATGGGGCTGGGGATTTAGCTCAGCGGCACAGCACCTGCCTGGCAAGCTTGAGGTCGTGAGTTCAATTCCTGGTACCGGAAAAACAAAACAAAACAAAACAAAACACAAAAACCAAATGAGCCAGCCAAGATGGGGGTGAGAAATGAACAAGGGAATGCTCTGAAGAAAGGTCCCAGTCCTCTATGTCCTCACCTGTGCCACCCTTCGCCACTCCAACTAAGCCAGATGTGGGCCCAGGCTGGGGTGGCCCATCCTCCCAGCAGTGCTGCAGCAAGACACTATGGGGTGTTCTGTGCACTGTACAATAATGAGTAGCATCCCAGGCACTACCCACTGCAGGCAGTAGCACCGCCCACCCCTCAGCTGGGAGAACCTAACGCATTTCCAGACTTTGCCAAATGTCCCCAAGAAGCAAAATCTTCCCCCAGTTGAGAGCCAGTGCTCTGTGCCGCTATGGATACATATTGTACATCCAGAAATGTATACATCCATACAAACAATTAAATATTTGTAGGTCCTTATTTTAAGTAGGCATCTGGTATAAACTTTTCACTCAATAAGCAGATGCACCGAACAGAAATGTGACATATTTTCTCCCATTTCTCTTTAAAATTAATGTCATCTGTGATAATCGTGACATTTGTGGTGACTAAAACTTAGAACCATCTTATCTTTCTAGAGTTGGCACTTACCTCAGCCAGCAAGGAGAGGGGTCTTGAGGTTTGCTTTGCTTTCTGTGGCCCTTCCCACTCTAGCCTCTGGCTCCTCAAGCTCTGAGAGCCCAGAGGGACAAATGAGGAAGCCAACACTGGTTCTGTCCAGGCAAGACCTTCCACTGTCTCTGTGTGAGTCAACCTAAGTGGGAAAAGACAAGGTAGTGCTTTTTCTAAATCAGTCTTACTAGAATGTACTAGTCAGGATAGGCTAGGATATGATGCAATGACAAGTAGTACCCACCACCCAATGGCAGGGATTCAAGGCATCTGATATTTGTTTCTTTCCCCAGCTTCATGGCAACTATTGGTCATGCTCTGTGTTGCCGTTGACTCATTCCAGGACCCGGACTGACTAAGGGACCACATGGGAAACAGCAGAAGCGTACACTCATCCTGAAAGTGTCTACGTCGAAGTGGTGTCACCTTGGTTTACATTCCACTGGCTAAAAAAATGGCATATGCCCAAGCTTAAACTCAACACATGGGGAAGATGGTGCCTCTGTAAGAAGGAGGCTGGAAGCTGCTGGGCTAATTCTTATGCCATCCCTCGGTGGCTCCCAGCACAGCCCAGCCTCCTCCCTTCCCTGTTTTATGCCAACGCCTTCTCTCGTTTTGCTTGGAGTTTCTGAAACTCTCTCTCCTCTTCCACCCCCTGCTAGGAATATTGTCAGAATCTTGGTTGTTTATTTAGCCACCATCTTACCAAGCCTATTCCTTTCTTTAAAAATAATCAAGAAACAGTTTTCAAACATTTCCACACCCAGAGTCCAATTTTAACGGAGGTTGCACAGATTGCCTTCAAATTCCAAACGCTCAGGATTTATTTCTTAGGGCTGTTTAAAAAGAAAGTCTACAGCGGGGTTTCTAGACAAGGGCGCTGCTGGCATTGACAGCTGGACATTTCTTTGCTGTGAGGCTGCCCTGTACATCGTGGGGTATTTAGCAGCCCTATGGGGCATTTGGTGGCCCCTACTCACTAGATACTTGTAGCGCCCCAAGTTATAACAACCAAATGTGCATCCAAATTGCCACATACCCTCCAGGAAGAGGGGGACAAAACTGAAATGACTTGCTTTGCTTAGGTTAGGGTTAGGGTTAGGGTCACCCATCCGAGCAAAGTTAAAAAACGAGTTCAGCACAATGTGATAGTTGCACAGCTCTGAACACAGGGCTATGCAGGACCTAAACGGAAGCCTTGGGCCGGGGTTCATAGAGGGTTCACAGTGAAGTTTAAAACCGAGTAAAGTTAAAGGCAATGATGCAGCTCATACAACACTTTGTAGATTGCAAATCACTTTCATATGTTGCACCTCCCTTGATCCTGAAGCAACACTGAGAGGGTGTTGTTGCTCTTTAGGGTGTGCAGATGAAGAAAGCGAGGCTCAAAAGACTTCCCTAAATCATGGCACAACTGGGACAAGAACTTGGGGACTCCAATTCCAAAACTGGTTCTTCTGGGATCTCTGCAAAAAACTCAAGGAGACCTCAGGGAGCCAGGAGTGTTATCAGTGGCACCAAGGATGAGCACGCTTTCTACATCCAAATCAAAGTGCCTTGGCCTCAAGAAAGATGAGGGTTTTTGTACCAAAAATGTGAAGAGAAAAAGAAAAAGTCAACCCATTTCATTTCAAAATAGATTCCTTTGTACTAGAAGATTCAAGTTCTGGAAAGTTAAAGCTGTCAGTTTGTAAGAACTGTTTTCTCAGTTCTAAATGCCTAGCTATACAATCATCCAGGGTGTGGCTCTCAAGGAGTAGGGGCATATTGTATAGATTGGAAGAGAGCTGGAGCAGACAGCCATGCTGTGGAGATCAGATGCGGACACCCAGGGCAGGAGAGGCAGAGGTAAGGGCAGCAGAGTGGGGAAAAGGAGCCATGTTCCCTATTCGTCTTCTGGATGAAATCTCAGTGGGAGAGAAAGTCAGAGAACCAGAAGTCTTTGTCAAGCTTGAAAAATGAGAAGGGAGGAACCTTACGATGACAACATACCTGGGAGAGGGACCCATGTCCAGACACTTGGACCCAGAGAGTCCTGCACCTCCTGACTAGTGCTGAAAAAGCAGACAGGCTTCTCCAGGCCTATAGAGAGGGGGGTTCTATAAGAGGAAGAACCTCCCAGATCACAGGAGAGGCTATTGCTTGGGATCAGCTATCATGTCCCAGTTGATATCAGAAAAGACCAGGACCAATATCCAAAGATCAGATACCATGGCAACAGATGCCAACAAGAGAGTTCAGTCAAGCAAGGCTGCAGTGATGGATGACAGCGGAGATGGAGAACAACATGTCCAGCAGAGATGCAGAGGCTTGCTTTGCTGGCAGCAGCCCCTGGCTCACACCCAAGGCCCCTGGACCGGTTGCCATGGTGGAAGCGTGGGTTATGCGATTCACCCTGGGCACTGAGACTTGCACCTCCACCAGACCTTGTGAACCAAAGCAGGCAAGGATAGGACCTTAAGTAATAAGTTGTTATACTGTGGGGTTTTGCAGTGGGGAACAATTTAACACAGGACACATAGTTTATAGAATTATTTTATAATAGTCACCCAAAGAGTCATATACAAAGAGAGTGCAGAAAATCTGTCCACACACTAAAGACCAAAGAATCTAGCTGAGGGCCTGGATCCCATGGCAGTACCCTGCACGAGCCCAGCTGAAAACCTAGAACCCATAACAATGCCTCCCACAAAATCCAACTGGAGGCCTAGAGCCCACTATAATGTCTCATTCAGGCCTGTTTCATGGATCTGCGCTGGGAAGGCCCAGAGGTTAGTGGTGGAAGCCAGAAAGTCTGTGGCAGCGGGAAGAAGGATCTGTGCCAGCAGGCCGAGGGATCTGCACTGAAGCCAGGAAATGATGCTCAAAGTAAAAACCAGAGCTCCCCAGAAAAGTACCACAGCCATCTGCAGTGACAGTGAGGTCCCGAGCTCCTCTGATGTGGGGGAGAGCCAAGGTCCCATCAGGGAAGCCAATGGGACAAGCTCCTCCAGGAGACTGAGCAGTGTACCCTCTTCTCCTCCAGAGCCAGGAAGCAATGCTCAAAGTGAGGACCAGAGCTCCCCTAAAGTGAACCGAAGCCGTTCTCAGCGACAATGAGGTCCAAAGCTCCTCCTCTGATGAAAACAGCTGAGTTCATCAGGAAAGCCAGCATGACAAAGTCCTCCGGCAGAATAGCTCAAGACAACCAGCAGCTCCCTAGCAGCTTCGCAGCAGCTTCCAACAGCCTCCCAGTAGCTTCTAAACTTCTTCCTCTCTAGTTCTGCCACTTATGTTTCCGGCAACAGTCCTCAGGTGGGCCTCCCACAGGCAGCACGCACTGCTTCAGTTCAGGTGGGTGTTACAAGTTGACCACCAGCTGTCAATCCACCACGGGGGTGTTGCTAGAAGGAAGTGTAAGGGACAAATGTCTACGAAGGCAGACATCTATAGGCATCTCCGAGGCAATGCAAATATAGTGACCGCCCAGCAAGAGATCCATCTTATTGTCTTTCTTGGGCTCACTTATCCCCAATCAGGAGGGAAGAGGTGCTTTGGGCCATTTTCTGTTCTAATACTGAGGGATAAAGTGGATAAAAACAATCTACCTGTCGGAGTGTCCCAGATGAGAAGCTGGATTTGCCACGGGCAGACTTTTTAGGATGAGCCGGCTGAAGCCAGCCTCATGGCTTGGGACTGTGGCCTTGGACTTCATCGAGCTTCAGCTCCTGCAAGCCACCAGGACCTTGTACAGAGAAGCTTTGGCTGGGAGATCTGGACTGGGGGCGTGGCTTGAATCAGTCCTGGAAGTTTCTTTCCAGTCTCTGAGAGGAATGAAACGGGCATCAAAGTAGAACCTACACCACTCTCTCCAGATCACCTTGGGCTCATGCTCATCTGCAGCCATCGTCCTCATCGCTGGGGCCATGGAGGTAAGTGAGGTTGCCCTGCGTACCAGACCAGGATGTGAACTCAGTGATGCCATCCTCTGTCCGCGGCTGCTCGTTGCCTGGGCACCACCCGGCCTCTGAATCTCAACCCCACTCAGTTGTATGAGATGGGTGAGGATGCCTCTTGCCCCGGGCTAGGTGCAAGAGGGAGAGGAAGCCATACAGGTTGCTTGAGGTCACACAGCTGAGAAGTAGAAACCAAGGCGGTGCTAGGAGAACCCCGTGCTTCTCCTGCCTTGTGGTCTTTCTCATATCCCTGTCCCTGTGGACTTGTGACCTGGCATCTATGTCACAACCTGGAGGCAGACATGAAACCAGGTGACCCCATCACAGCACCAGAACCTAGGGCTCACACACAGAAGTCTTCCCGGAACACTGAGCCTCCTCTACACCCGTGCTACTCAAAGTGGGGTCTGTGGGCCCGCACCATGGCCTGAGCACTTTCCAAAATTGGATCTTTTCCAAATTCAGGATCTTGGTTTCCACAGGATCCACAGGGGACTCTTGAGCATTCCAAAGTCTGAGGAGCACTGGTCCACTTCTCATGAACATGTGGACTATTCCAGCCTGCGTGGTGTTGAAGTCACAGGAGCCTGTGGCTGCCATCGATACTATAGCACTGGGTGGTGTTTACACTTAAGAGTCCCCAGAACACCTCTGGCCTTTGTGTACACAAAGATGCTAACTTTGTGAGAGAGACCACGAAACTTTGTTGTCATCAGGGGCCACAAAGGAAGTTTGTAGAGGCCTCTTGGTATTCCTATTTCCAAGCCTCCAAGCCTCTTGAGGCTTGATGTCTGCTTGCTGGTCCCCTTAAATCCTCTGTTTGTCCACAGACCCTACATATGCCTATAAAGAGAAGTCCCAATGGGACCCCCATATCACCCAGACCCAGCACCGGCTCGTGATATAGCCCATTCTCTGGAAGCACCAAGGGTACCACCTGGGATTACTAAACTGCCTACCTGGTAGCATTTTATATGAGATGCAGCATGTCTACTTGTCTCAGTTACTTTTCTCTCACTGAGACAAAATACCCAACGCCCAGAATTAAGGAAGGAAAGGTTTATCTAGCTCACAGTTTGTGGAGGTTTCAGTCTGTACTTGGCTGGCTCCAAGACAGGGTGGCACATGGCAGAGGGCAATAGTTCATGGTGGCGGAAGACAGCAAAAAGCAGCGAGAGCAAAAAGGGAGGAGAGGGTAGCAGGAAGAGCAAGCCTGTTTCCCTCCCTTATATTATACGCAAGCTAACTGCCCCAGGGTAGATGTAGCACTCACACCCATAGTCCCAGCATTGGACCATGGATCAATCATAAACTCCAGAAGCCCACCCCCATGACTGCATGAGGCCTTGAGCAGACCTCCAGACACAAACCATAACGCCACTTTTACTCTGGTTCTTTTCCTCTAGTGCAATTTAACTTTTCAATAGATGCCAGGTACTGTTTGGGGAGAACTGTGAAAGACTTGGTCTCTTCTCCTTCACCTTTTTCAGCTGAGATTCCTAACACATGGTACACTCGTGTCATAGAGACCAGCAGCTAAGGGCCATACGGGACCTTGGTGAAAACCTGGGAAAGAAGGAGAAAAACTTTTATCATCTCACTGCGTAGCACGGAACTATTTGACAGGAGCACTTCCTAATTCTGCAGCTGGGGAATGTCTGTCCCCACCGTTTGAGTCTGAGAGATGTGTGTTGACATGGCGGGGGCCCGGGTGGGAGGAGGCAGACATTTTGACCATTTGTGCTATCACCAAAAAGTTAAAATTAAAACACAAAGCCAAACAAAGTACAGTGCCCCCTCCTCGTTTCTTGTTGACGGGATGTGACAGAAAATAGTGCTGACCCAGCTGAAATCGGCAGGATTTGAAGTCGACATCAGAGCTCCATGCACCATATTTTTGACTTGCAAATGCCTTCCAAGAATAGCCAGAGCATCCTTATTAAGCCCGGCTTGCGATGCATCCTTACTTAGCACCGTCTGCTCCCGCACTGTATAATTCATGGCCTTGCCTTATGAAGTTAGGAATCGGAACCGTGACCAGCCTGTGAACCCAAGCTGACACTTCAGCTATTTCCAAAGGAACACAGAGAAAGCTGAAATGTGACCAGCCTCTCTGCCCTGCCCCGGGAGATGCTAGGCCAGCCTTCCTTCAACAAGCGCAGGTCCAACTGTCCACATCTGTCCTGCAGGTATTGGATTTGGCAAACGGCAACTGTTATCTGGGTCACAGGTTTATGCTCGGCCATGCCCTGGCAATCTCTGGTGACAGTGAGACAGCTCAGAACATGGGCCTGCAGGCTGTGGTACTGGAGTTCAGTTTCACTGATAGCTAGGAAGGATGAACGGATCTTGGTGACAATTACCATGGTTACCTCGCAAGAGCTCTCCCCACCTACAGAGTTCTAGCCCATAAACTCACACCTATCACCTCAGCTCTACCACAGGCAAGCAGGAATGAGGACCCGGCTACAGAGGAGCAGACTGGGCCCCCGAGCTGGCCTCAAACCACACAGCAAGGGAAGGAAGCCCTCGATTCACACACAGGCGATCTGGCTCTAAAGCCCTGGCCGCATAATGCTCTCCACGGAGGGCAGGCAAAACTGTCATGGAAGGAGAGCAACGGAAATGCTATTTACACTTTTAAATCTCATTTTGCGATTGCTACATGTGTGCATTTTCATAGTGTACATATTGTCGCATCTGAATGTACATAATGCATAAACAAACACACATGCATATGTAGCTGACTGTGATCGGATTTGTTTTTCTTGACTGTGAGCAGAAATTGAAGCATTTAGAAAACACAGCTCTTCACTCCTTTCTCAGGCTGACCCCTGGCCAGGGGCTTCTCCAGAGAGGCTCCAGGCGGCGCTCTCTTCTTGGGACCCTTTCTGAGGCCCCCACCTGAGACTAACCTGTTCTGGGGCCTGGAAGCAGGTGCAGATCTGTGGATGCCTTGGGTATCTCATAAGCTTATGTCCTGGACACCTATGGGAAAGTCAGATCTTTCTGAATGAACTCATAGTCCCCAGACTCTGTCATCATGTACCCAGCTTAGCTGGGTGGTCGGAGCTCCTGTGGGTTCAGAAGATGCTTTCTGAGGCCCAGGCATTGGGATCCAGGCAGATACTGAACCCCTAAAGCCTCAGCTCCAGGAAGTCTCCACTGTTGAGGGGATGGAGAGGTAAGAAGCCCCTAATCCCATAAGCCCCCAGGAGTGTGGGCTCCCTGGCCTGGGCAGCCGGCTGTCTTCCTTCCCTGCTCCTCCCCCAGCATCATCAGGTCCTGGCAGCTGATGGAGATGTGACCAGTAGGACCCTGCCGCCAGCCTGTGTCATCAGGGCTGTGCTCTGCCCCATCGGCCACCCACCCCCGGGCTCCTCTGAGGCCTCCTCCCCAGCCGGCCAGGGGAAGCCAATGTCTTGGCTGAGCCGTTTCTCCCCCTGGGGACTTGGAGGCCAAGAAACCCTGCTCAGCTCTCAGGACCAAAGAAGGGCATGGGAAGGGCATGTGGGATGCCGTTCCCACAGCCGCCAGCTAAGGCTCCATGCTGGGCTGTGGGAAAACGGTTCTAGAAAGCAGGGAAGCAGGGAAGAGGGAGAAGAGCATGCAGACCCAGCCTCAGTTTCCTCGTCTGTAAAATGAGTGTCACCACAAGTCCCTCACGACGGCCCCCAAGGCTCTGCGGCATCTGCTCAGCACGTGGAGTGGTTGCTCATGAGTGTCCCCTCGCTTCCTTCCGGGCCTCCTTATGCCCATGTCTCTCAGAGCAAATGCACCCGGGCTCTGGAGCAGGAGGGGCTACGTGGCCTGGGATGGCTCCTCAGGGCCACAGCATGAAGCCTGGCAGAGCTGCAGGCATAATTGCTGGCCAGACTTGCAGCTGTTTGAGGTTTGATTTCCCCCACCTGTACCACAGTGACTTAGAGACACATCATGTACATACAGGCTGCACCCCTCCCTCCCGGGAGATCTGGGGTGTGAACTAGGAACCCAGAGATCAGGGTTCAGGCAGAGTTCTGTGGCACTGGACAGGTCACATTTTGTCTCAGTGACTGCATCCTCATCTGTAAAATGGGAATATTCAGTCTCTGGGCGGTGAGTTGTTTAACCGTCACTGAGTCTCAGCTTCCAGTTCAAAGGCCTGGTTGTAGCTCCCTACTCTAAGCTTCCTTCTTGACTTTAAAGCCCCCAGGCATGGGTTTCTAAGCCAGGCCCCCTCTGTCTCTGGTCCTCCCCACCCAACATTCCCTGTGCAAGGGTGGCAAGTCCAGGAAGGGAAGGAGATGCTCCAGGCTGCATCCTCTCCAAGTGGCCATGGAGAGAACCAGGAAGAGGGGCAGGAAGCGTAGAGGAGGAAGTTTGCCTTGAAAGTGCACAGCACCTGTATAGACTCTCCCGCTGGCTGATGCCTGTCACCTTGTCACCTCGGGAGGGACCTGAGAACACTTCCTGCCAGGATGCTGGTGGAGATCAGCCCCAGCCAGGCAAGCAGAGAATGATTCAGGGAATAGTGGCGGCTGCCAAAGGCCGGTGAGCAATCGCAGGTGGCCCTGGGTTCTGCCGCTCTCTGCCGCCCTCCTCTAGGCACCTGCCCCTGTGCAGCCCCGGCCTCTTTGTGGCCAGTCCAATGCGAAAGGGCTCCACGGGGCACTGCACAGAGCTTCACTTTGGCAGGGTCCCCAGGTTTCCCTGAGCCTGGGACACTTCGCCTTGAGCACCTCCTGCTTCCTGAGGAACCCCAGAGATGGAGTCTGCAGAGGTCCTGGCACACCTCCCAGGCTCTAGAATGGAGTTCCATTTTGCAAGGAGCTCAAAGAAAGATCGTGCACCTCCTCCTCCCTCCCTCCCTTTCTTCCTCCTCTCCCCTCCCCGGACATTAACTGAGATCCACTGTGTGCCAGCCCCCCTGTACCCCAAGCACCCAGAGGCATCTGCTGTGCAAGCTGAGGCCTAGGAAGGGCAAGTCGGAAGGTGCCTAGCAGCCTGGCCACCGACCTGTTTCACAGATGTCACTACCGAGGGCCCGAAGAGTGTTGTCCCCAGCCCCTCCCATGTACCCAGTGCTGTGCGGCACTGCGAGGACACGGGGTGAGCCAGGCCTGGGCTGGGTAGAGAAACCAGGGCTCTGCAGGTGAGGCCAGGGTGTGCCAGCCCCTTCCACACCTCGGAGGGAGGCAGAGGAGGCCGGGGCCCCTGCATGTGGACACGGACCCTGGAGATCACCTCTGTCTCAGAACCCAGCTGCTGGGCTTTCCCTGGCCGCTCCAGCGCTGCCCCATCCTGGGGTCCAGCTACCTAAGGCCACTAACGGTGCAGTCCAGGGACAGCAGAGCGGCAGTGGGCTGCAGGACAGAGGGACTCCTCCTTGTGGCAGCCCGGTGGCACCGATAGGCCTGCTGGTAAGTGTCCCCGGGTTGAGACCCAGAGGGGTACAGCGCCTGCAGCCGGGTCTCCTCTTCACAAGGCCTGGTGTTCCCACAGCTCAGAGCGAGCGCCTGGGGGTGGGGTGCAGGGGAGAAAACAGAAAGTGCCAGTGATTCATTTTCTAAATGTCATGTTATTCCAGGCGCTTGCTTCGCCAACACCTTCCTCCACCCCCCGCTTGCCATCTGAGAGCAGGCTGCAGGGTGGGGGAGGGGTGGGACACTCCTGGGGTGGGGGATGCTGCTGCCTGGTCCATCAGGAAGCTGCTGGGTAAATAAGCGGCCAGGAGCTCTGTGCTGGGAGCCAAGAGACCTGGGGTCCAGCCCTGGTTGTGGAACTAGGTGCTGTGTGGCCCTGAGCAAGTCCCTTGCCCTCTCTGTGCCTCCTTTGCACACACCCCCTGTGCAGAGGGTCTGAGGGAGGGTTTGCAGCTCCCAGGGTCGGTCATCTGTCTGCACAGCCCTGAGACAGACAAATCCTTGGGCCGCGCCCCTAGAGATTCGGGCTCAGGACATTGGAGACGAGGCCTGGGGTCTGACGTCTAAAGCGCTTCTCTGCCCCACCTTCCCAGTGATTCTGGCACAGCCAGTCTAGAGGGGGGTGCGTGGAAAGGCCTGCGCTTGTGTTCAGATTCTGATTTATCTTCAGGACCCATTTGCCCCCTCCAAAAAGCCCTCCTTGGTTTACCCACGCCTCTGCCAGCATCAGCCTTCCTTGCTTCCAGCCCTGCCTTCTGAAAGAGGCCTGGGCCAGCGTGGGTCCCCCGGGGAGACTGGGTCTCCTGGGCATCACTCCCAGTCCCCACAGGATGCAGAATTCCCCCAGGTGGTTCAACCAAAAAGACACAGATCCAGGGGCTTTTTGCAAAGACTGTCTCGAAAAGGACAGTGGGGCCCCCAGAGGCCACAGGCAGTGGGCAGCTCTTACCAGCTGAAGCCTAAAGGGACAGGGAACTGGAGCCACGGAAGAGGGATCACCCCGTAAAAGTGGCAGCCACCAGGGAGGTAGCTCTTCCGGGAGACGCAGTGACGTCACACAGGCAGAAGTGGGAGGAAGTACTCAGCCTCCGTGCTCCCACATCCCCAAGCCCAGGAGGCAGCTGAAAGCATCAGTACCTCCTCCAGGTCCCCTCTGTGGGGTGGGTGGGGCACAGGCAGGGCAGAGACAGCAGCCTGCAGGGGGCTGGGGGGGATGGGCCAGCATCCGACTCCTCCATCTCCCTCTCTGCTGCGTCCTGTGGGACAGACCTGTCACTCAGAGGGCTGGGCTTGCAGGGTGACATCAGAAGCCCCTCCTCAGTAAACCGCAGGGATCCAGGAGCTGTCCTGAGCCACCTCTTCTGGTCTTTACCTATGATCTCCCTCCCCTGCTCTCTGAAGCAGAAGCTGAGGGAGAGAGAGAGAGAGAGAGAGAGAGAGAGAGCCTGCTCACCAGGAAAATAGTCTTGGAGAAGAGGAAAGCTTAGCAAATGGGAAATTAATTCCGGGCGGTGAAGGGCAGAGGCTGTTGTTTGTGATGTATAACTTACTCTCGGTGTCAAACTGTGTACTGTGTATATCAGTGGGATGGCAAGAAAACCGAGATCTATTACTTGGAGTTTAATCTGTTCTCCGTGCTGGAGAAGGGAGCAGGCGGGGAAAAAAGACTACAACTTTAATCACAGGCCCAACTCGAGATGTCAAGCTGCTCTGGGGGGTGTTAGTAAAATGATGTCGTATTACAGGCTTCCCAGACAGCTTCCCACACTGCGGCTTCATCTGCCGAGCTGTAAATTAGCACACCTACTTTACGCTCTTCAGGTAAAACCAGTAATTTAGCAGGAAAATACACACACATGCACACGGCGCGTGGGGGGGAGCTGGGGGGAGGGGACTGCCCTCCTTGAGCAATGAATAGCTAAAGCGAGCAAACCCAGGATGGAAATGACACCTCGGCTGCCCCTCCTGTCATTAGCGTGCGGTTCCCGGTGCAGCCCCGGCGCCAGCCCACCTTCCTCTCTACCTGCCTCGGTGCCTCCCCCACCCCCACTGCCGCTCACCGCCGTGAACCGTAAATTACATGCTGACACCTTTAATTTGTGCAAAGTATGCCTGGCTGCGCCTGGCACCAGCAGCCGGCTGCTATAATAAGGTCAATCTATATTCATTGTCGCAGCACTTGATGTGCCAGATAACACAGGGAGGCGGTGCCGCGGCGGTGGCTTCTCCGGGCTGGGGGGGCTTGAGGTGGGGGTGCCCGCTGCCGCCCGCCGCGGCCTGGCACCAGTTGGCTCATCACTTATGCATGGCATGAGCGATGTTATGATTTAGCTAATCACCATCAGTTATTCATCCTATCGCTGCCTGGAGACAGTGGCTGTGCATGCTTGCCTGCCAGAGCGGGAGAGAGAGCCCCTGCCCTCCGACGCTGCCACCAAGCAACCACCCAGCAGTCCAACTGTCCTTCCTGGGGGTGCCCTGAGAAGCATGCTGCCCGGGAGTGTGGACGCCTGGCTTGGAGGAGAAGCTGTCAGGAGATCCCCAGGGGTAGGGTCACTAATGCAAAGTCCGCACTCCTGGGTCACATGGTACAAGCCAGGTTCCGCCACTCACTGAGTTCTGGGTTCGAAACCCATCTCTGCCACACCCAAGCTGTGAGAGCTTAGTCGAGTCTCCTCACTTCTCCCTGGCTGCAGCTTTTCCTCTGCAAAAGGGGAAAACAAGCGCATTGCTGGCAGGGAGAAGGTTAAGGATGCAAAGAGTAAACGTGCATAGCTCCCAGCGCGCGTCTGTACAAGGCAGGCACTCAGGCTGCGATTACTGGATCCCAGGGAAGCCGTTGCCTGCATCGCTGGATAAATGTCTGCTTTCCATGGGGAATTTAGAGCCAGGCTGTTAAGGAGAGGGGCTGGGCTTGCGAGGGAGGCACTGGGAGCCTGACGGCATGAGGCGATGTTGCTACAGCCCCACACCTCAAGTGTCTGGGCTGGAGAAGGCCTAGGAAGGAGGTAATGCCGGGCAGAAGGGTGTCAGAAGAGGGACAAGCCATGTTCTTAGTCCCCAACGGGCTGGAGGCCAAAGACAGTACCAGAGTCCCAGCATGTAGGGGTGAAGGGCTGGGGGACTGTCTAGCCCTCCTCATGCCAGAAGGGAGGGCACAGAGGGAAGTGGAGCCTCGCAGGCAAGGGCCAGAGCTGGGGTCCTGGCCTGGGCTTCTGCCTGCATAGCTGTCCCCACTGCCCCTAGGACAGCCCCCAGGGGAGGGCAGGGCCCACCAGGCTCCCGGGAGCTCACCGGATGCCTCTCCACACTTCAGGGATACTTAGTTGTGTATAATGAGGGTTCCCAGTTTTGTTGGTAGCCCCGAGGGTGGCGGGAAGGACAGGCTGGAGGCCTCGGGCATTCCACAGAGCCTCGCTTTCCTCATCTGCACCAGAGAGTCCCTCACATCTGCTCCTCA
Source organism: Chinchilla lanigera (assembly GCF_000276665.1). Classification (NCBI taxonomy): domain Eukaryota; kingdom Metazoa; phylum Chordata; class Mammalia; order Rodentia; family Chinchillidae; genus Chinchilla; species Chinchilla lanigera. The sequence continues at coordinate 6,922,373 of NW_004955450.1, forward strand.
GGACTAGTAGAAAGGCTGAAACCAACTCTAGAAAGCACAGGGCACCCAGTGGGTGGCTGAGGCAACAGCAGCCTTAGAGGCCACCCTAACCCAGCCACACAAAAGCCCACAAAAGAAGGAGCTCATTCTACACCTTAGAAACAGACCACCCCACACTGCAAAGCTGCCCGGATGTGAGGGCGCCGCCAGCGGCCACCCCAGCCACCCCCCCTGCCCTGCCAACATGCGGCTCCCGGGGCAGCAGCAGAGCCAGATTTCTACAAGGAAACCTCACAGTGTCACTCCCCTGTGGGAAACCCCAGCAACCCCAGTGCATCTAGAATAGAATGCAAACTCCTCCTACCACTCCCAGCACCCAGGGTCCTGCTCACCTCCTCCCCCCTTGTGACTTCCTGTCCCTTGCTCACAGGACAACCCCTCGATCACCAGCATGCCAGACAGGAGGAAGGGGAAGGACTGTTTAGCAAAAGAGACCCACCCACTGGCTCAGCCCTTCATCACAAAACCGAGGACCTTCTTGGTTGTAGGTCATTGGCCAGATGTGTCACACGGAACCCACAGCTTTAGGGAACCTGGGCAATAGAGTGGGTTTTTTTTTAAAAGATGGGGCTATGGCTGCCCCCAGGAGAAGTGGGTGACAGGGTAAGAGAGAGATGTGGATGGAAGGACCAGTCCAACAATGCCGCCCAATCAGACCACCCAATCAGAGCGGAAACTTTCAAGGTCAGGAGCAGACCTGACAATCCTGCGCTCAGGAAACAACCACAAAGAGCTCTTCCTGGTCAGACCCGGTGTCAGAGAGGTGGATGAGCTGGACACATTTCATGCCCTGGCAAGGCTCACTGTGAGGGGTCTCTGCCCAGCTGTGACATGCCAGGTGCTGCATGGATGCTTGCAGAAGCCCTGAGAGACAGAGGTTTCTCCCTGAGAGACAGGACAGCTCCACAGGCAGCAGCTGCCTTGTGAGCAGAGAGAGAGCAGCACAGCGAGGACCGTGAGACCTGAACACTGGGACATGCATCCTGCCCGGGGGCACATGACCCTTGGAGCAGGGCTGGAGCCTAGGCGGAGAGGCAAAGTGAGGGAGGCCGCTATGGCTTAGATCTACAATGCTCCCCCATTAAATCTAGAATGCTCAGAAGCGGGCTCCTGAAAGGGGATTGCATGATGGAGGTGCTATATCACCAGCGGGTTAATCCACTGATGAATCCATAACTAAAGGTGCTGTTAGGAGGAGGGGCCTGGTTGGAACAGGAGGATCACTGAGAAAATCCTGTATCTCTCTGCCCTGCTCCTTCCTTTGCTCCCTACTTCCTGACCGCCATGACGTGAGCAGCTTTTCTTCCGCCAGCCCCTTAAAGGCTGCCAGTTATGGACTGGGCATATAGTGTGATTCAATATCAGGCAGGAATATCTGCTCCTTGTCTTAATAGGTATCTACCCAATGAAGCTGAGGAAATGGAAAATTAAAGACCGTGTACAGCCACGTGCCTAAAAGAATTGAAGGCATGGGTTTGAACAGATATTTGTACACCCAGGCTCATAGCAGGGTTATTCACAACAGCCAAGGGGGTGGAAGCAAGCCAAGTGTTCCCTGATGGACGAATACATAAATACAATATGGTCTGTACCTGCAATGGAATATTATTCTGACATTAAGGGCATTATGCTAAGTGACACAAGCCAGTCACAAAAGTTCAAGTACCAGAGGGGGCCAACCAAAGAGGCACCTAAAGTAGTCAGTTTCAAAGAGACAGACCATAGGCTGGTGACTGCCTGAGGCGGAGGGGGACAGGAAAATGGGGAACTGTTTAATGATTACTGAGCTTCAGTTTTACAAGAGGAAGAGAGTCCTGGAGCTGGATGGCGGTGACAGCTGCACGACAAGATAAATGGATTTAATGCCACTGAGCTGTGCACTTAGAAATTGTGAAAATGGATAAGTTCAGTGTTATAAATAAATTTTATATATATATGGAAAGTTTCATATATAAAATAAAAAATAGACATGTACAAAGGGAAGGAAGAATATATATCATAAAAGAGACTACATGATAGGCCGATATAGTGACTAGGATTGAACATTTCATCACGCTTGCACTTTCTGGTCTTTCAAGGTATGAAGAGAAATTTTTATGTCCTGATGTTTAATAAAGGGCGAAATACTAGCATTCGAGAGACCTCATTGGCTCCCACACCCCAGGCCAGGACTGAATCCTACATGGTATTTGCCTCCGTGGCTGTCCTACAAGAGGCACTGGATAGCACGAAGGGCACCACAAGACACCAAAGGCTGTGACACAAACCCACTCCCCGGTCCCGCCTCGTGAGGAAAGGCAGGAGGAGGACCCGGTTCACAGGATGAACCCCTGCCTCGGGCAGTGCAGCCATCAGCCTTGGGTGTGAAGACTGCTGAAAGGAACCTGGAATTCCCGAAACACAGCATTCACCGAATGGTGCCTGCGGGTGTCCAGGAGGCAGCCTGAGATCTGCTCCTAAGATCCGGATTTAGGTGGAGCACGGTGTCATCTGCACAGCTGGTGACTGGGGATTTAAGCCCAGAATCAGCCTGGGCGGCTGAATCATAAGCTCCCTGCCCCAGGCCCACACTGCCCTGGAGGGGCAGGCTGGGCTGTGAAGGTTTTCCTGCCCCTTGGCTCCCTGTCTAAGGGACTATCTGCTGGCCTGGGGCTCTTCTCTGTTCAGGAGAAGGAGCGCAGCTCCAGACATCAGAAGACCTGGGCAAGAGTCTCAGGGTCACCGCGAGATTCCAGCCTTGTGATCTCGGACAGCTTCCCTAGTCTGAACTGGAATGCGGACTCTTTGTCTGTAAATGGTTAACAGGTCTACAGCCCCCGAGGGCCGCTTCCTGCCTCTCGCAGTGTGGCTGGGAGCAGAGGGCGCAGCCTGGGGTTCTGCCCCATCCACTCACCACTTCACAGGCACCGCAGTCCCACTGGGACAGGAGCTTCGTGTGCAAAACTCCTTGCCAAGCCTCCAGCCTCTTCTCACTCACTCATCGCCTCAGGCCCAGCTGCCCGGATCTTCAGAACTGCCCGGAGTCTGGTGAGAACTCACAACAACGGAACGCAGCGCGTGGAAAGGTAGAGAGAGAGACAGAGACAGAGAGAGACAGAGAGAGGCTTGGAACTGGGATATGGAGGATTTAAAGGTGACCCTGCTACTAGGCCTGAAGAAGGGACAGGGAAAGGCCAGGCGTCAGGGTTTCCCCTCACACCCGCTCGCCCCAGCCTGCTGGGCCCGGCGCTGCCGAGGCGGGTGTGCAGCAGCGGCCTCCTGCTAGCGTGGGGCGACTTGCTGGCCGGACCCTTGTAGCTGCAACATCTCTTCAAACCGCAGCCCGGATGGCCGTGCTCAGCAATCATGTGTTTAAAAAGCAATAAGACTAAATGCTTTTCCGCTTCCCCTTGGAGAGACCATGTATGATAAATGATAGGCAATTTCATGGTTGGAGTTTCAATTTCCGAAAATATTAGTGCAAATCCCCCAGCTCCACTTCCGAGATAAATTCTTTTTGGCAGGCTCCTCCCTTGTCTCCTAATTCCCTGATTCCGAATAGATTTGGAGGTCTGGCACCGGTCTCCTCAGCTCCGCCCCGCCTTCCACCTGTCTGGTCTGCTTTGCAAAGGGTGCTACCTACATCCCACCCTTTCAGATTCTTTTTACATTGGCTTCAAGCCAGCTGCTATGTACCCAGCTTTACACCAAATATTATTATGGCAGGTGTAAGTGAGCTACAATCAGTCAACAAGCATTTACACCATGCATCTGGTCACCTCAGTCTCAAAATAACCAAAGTTCTACAGCGCCCCTCTAACACTGCATGCTTGTTTCACATTACCCTCCCCATCACAGTCAGGAACCTGCAACTCAGAGCTGACCTGGTAAGATCTGGGTGGACTGGAGTGAACAGTGTAAGATGGGAGAGGGGGAACTGCACCTGAGCACACATATTGTGAGGTGCTGGACTGAATGCTTATCCGGGTCTCTGCCCAGTACTCTAAACTATTTCATTTTCGCACAATTCAAGTTAGTTATCCCATTTTACAGATGTGGAGACTGAGGCTCAGGAAGGCTAAGCAGCTTGTGCCAGGATTCTCTGTCCGCTGAGCCATGCAGTCTCTCCTGTTGTTCTGACGTCAGGCAGGCGGGGTGGCGGCTTGACAGTCATTTCCAAACACTGAGGGCCCCTGCTCTGGAGGCACCAAAGCTCTGCAGCAGCAGCAGACGGCTGGTGACCCAGCTGCTGCAATCTCTCGTCTCCCGTTACTCTGCACCCTCTGGTCTCCAGGCTGAGGCTGTGGGGAGCCCCAACACCCAGGCCCATGGTTGCCTCTCCCATGCGCTGCCCCCCCTTCTAACCAAACCCTGTCTCAGGGCAGCCAAGGCCCCAGCGAAATCACCCCTCTCCACCCTCCCTTCCCCCTCCAGAGGGCCTCTTGCCCGCCCAGGGTGACATTTCCTGCTCTTGTACTCTTACTGTTCCAGCCAAAGGCTGGCAGAAGTCTAAGATCTGCGGTCCCGTCTATTTGCCCTCCAGCAAGGTCCCCCAGGGCTACATCGAAGTGAGGCAGAGAGGGTGGCATGGGCATGGATGCGGTCACCTGCGTGGGTGGGAGGCCTCGCTCTGTGATAGCCCACTCTGGAGAGAACGGACTTTCCTGAGAGACCAGAGTCCGTCCCTTCCCACGGCAAGGCTGGGACCTGATTCCTGGCTCCTACACCGGCCCCACCTGGCTGAGGACCAGGCTTCCAGCAGGGGGAGCCCTGGGGACAAACACACTCAACCACAGAGCAGGGGACCCACAGCCCTGAGGGAGGCGCTGGGGGTGTGGGGAAACCAGGCAGTGGGAGAGGACTCCCTCAGAACAGAGGAAAGCGAGTGAATCTGGACAGAATGTAAGGGAAAAGAAGCAAGGGCATACAGGTACAGATAGAGACAGGGAGGGAGAAAAGCCGGAACAGAATAGAGCTTAAAAGAAAATAACAAAAGAGCATGGAACAGCCTAAACAGGGTGGAACAGAAGAGAACAGGATGGAGCAGCAGAGGCCAGGTCAGAAGAGACCGGGACAGAGTGGGCTAGGACTAAGACCGGGACAAATGAGTCTGGCCGGAGCAGAGCACAGCAGAACCCCAGGGCCGGAGCAGGTGGCGCTGCGCAGGAGGAAATAAAACCCACCCCACTCATCAACAAATATTTCCCAAGCACCACTCTACGCAAGGTAAGGAAAAGTGAGATGCGGCCCCTGCCCTCGTGGAGCTTACTGTCTTGTGTAACAGACGTACAAGACAAACATTAATGCCATACGTGTACAATTACAAACTATGAGCTCCAGAAAGCCGGAGACACAGACCCAGGAACAGTGTGGGGGGCAGAGGGAACAGCGTGTACAGAAGCCCTGCGGCAGGAAAGTGCTTGTCCCATTCAAAGGACTGACAGTCTCAGCAGGAAGACCCTGGAGAACAGACCGCAGAGCGGCAAGTGATGAAGGGAGAGGCGGGTGGATGTCAAGTGTCCCTGGCCCGGGGAGCTTGCATTCTTCGCAGGTGTGGGGAGGAGTACTAAGGAAAGCGGCACTGAGCCTCACTTCCTTCTCCGCTGGTGGAACAGAATGAATGGGCCGGGGGGGTCATTCGGGTGCCTCTCGGGTCAGCTCCGTGGAAGTGACAGTGGCAGCTTGGAGCAGAGCAGCAGTGGCACCAGAGGAGAGCAAGGACAACATCACAGAAGGGGTTTGCCGGTGTATCTGGACACGGGGCTGGCGGAGGGAGAGCTGGAGCGGTGCGGGGCGGTGCTTGCTGCCGTGGGATGGAAGGGGGAGATGGCTTGGGGGGACCAAGAGTCTACTTCTGAAGATGCTGAGTTCAGATGCTTGGATGGTGTCACGAAGAGGCCACGCGGGTTCAGGTACATGAGGAAGGGAGTCGGCAGCACGCAGACGCCATGCCGTGCTGTGCGTGCGGTCACAGTGCAGCCGTGCGATGCCTGGGACCCCGCGGGGTGCTCACGGTCAGGGCTACCGCTTGGGGTGCTAGGCTGGGGCTTAGGAGTCTAGGATGCGGATCACCCCAGGGTGTCTGGGCAACGTCTGGAGCTCGGGTCTAAGGAGAGACCAGCAGAGCCAGAGGCCCCGTCGCTGGGACAGCTACGAGTCTGCAGATGGGTGGGGAGAAAGCCCACGTGAGCACCCGGAGGCGGAGGAGCCAGAGAAAGCAGCAGGCCCTCAGGAGAGTCTCGGAGGGGGGAAAGAAGGGGCGGCAGGATGCATGCGTGTGGGGTACAACAGCACACAACCGGCAGGGCAAGGCGGGGCGGGCGTGGGCGAGCAAGGCAGGACCCAGAGGGACCGAGGAGGTCACTGCAACAAAGCACGGAGCAGCAAAGCATTCCAGGGTGATGACAAGCAAGGATGTCGTCCCAATTCAATGGGAAATCGGGGGACAGACCCCAGACACATTTCACAGGTGACTGGCCTCTAGCAGAGGACAGGGGCGTGCTGGTGGGTCTCGCGTGTCTCTGCACACACCAGCTTGGCCCCCGGCTCCTGCCTGCCCACACCCGGGTCAGCAGCCTCAGAGGTCCCTCTCCTGAGGGAGCCCGCACTGTGGAAGTCGTCCCGATGCCCAGCCTCACCCCAGCGCAGTTAGCAGGCCACCGCTTCTCACTCGGCCCGTGCCACCAGCCGGCCTCCAACACTGCGGGGCTCAGGGTGCAAGTTTTCACACATAGCTTGGAAAGGCAGCCGCTGCCTGGCAAGAGGGCACGGACCCTCCAGCCAGCCCCCCAGGTTGCGGCTGGGATCACCAAGCACTCTGGTTCTCACTTGGTGGATAGGAGTGGAACAGGCGCATTTAAAAGACACATTCAACTTCAGATAGGACTTTCATGTTCATCAAACAGAAACTGAAAACCTCCTGCTTTCACAGCGCAGACCTCAGCCAGACTGCCCGGGCAGGATCTTCTCTGAGAGGCTCTGCAAACCGACAGGGATTTTTGAGCTGGGGACAAACGCCCGGGGATCTTTCAGAATCAGAGGTGGTCAGACATTGATGTGTTTCAAGAGGGTAAAGAATATGCAGAGGTTTTGCCGAGGTCTGGATTTGGTTCTGTTAAAAGTAACCAAGCCACTTCCTACCCAGAGCACCTCAAAAGACCCCAGAAACCCCTAGCATCCATCGGGAGCCAGATTCCTAGCAAGGAGCAGCCCTGGGAGCTCCCCAACCTCTCCAGGAAGCAGCAGAGGGCTGCTCCTCCCGAGAGCAAAAGACAACACAGAGGCTGTTTGTTTTCCGAGCAAGAAGAAGCGGGAGCAGCTGCTCCAAGAAGCCACTTGAAAGATAATCAGGCGGCGGTGTTGGCAAAACAGCTGTGTGGCAGGCGGAGAGGGGGTGGCTGAGAGGGAGGAGGGAAGCAGAGCTGGGAGCAGCGCCACCCGCCTGCCAGGCAGACTGGCAGCCCCATGCCACTGCCTGGGAACCGCCCCCACCCGGCACATGCCCTCCTCTGCAGGGTGCAGAGGTAGCCTCCACCTACTGAGGCTTCGCCCATGGGGACCTGTCCCTGCAGAGAGGCGCTGGGCAAAGTCTACATGTCCTGGAGGTGCAACTCAAATCCCAGAATGGAATAGTACCAGGTGCGGCGGCACACACCTGTAATCCCAGCACTGAGGAGGCTGAGGCAGGAGGATCGCTGCCAATTTGAGGCCAACCTGGGCTCCATAGTGAGTTCAAGGCCAGCCTGAACTATACTGTCTCAAAAGAAAAAGAAAAAAACTTCGCCAGGATGAGACAGACCAGGCTGAATTTCACTTGAGCTCTGGGGTACCTGAGGATAGACAGTAATGTTAAAGACACTCCCCTCTCCATCTCATACCCCAGCCCTGACCTATCTTCCTCATTCCACTCACACGGCCTTCCAGTGTGCTTGTCACACCACGGCAATGCCAGGCTGGGGCCTCCAGATCCCATGGTCTAGCATGCAATGAGCAGAACTGTGGGGTCCCTGCTGTTGATGGGAAAATGATTATTTACCAAACTTGGGCCAAGTTTCTCTCCTTCCCTGGCTTTAAGCCCCATAGTCTGGTCGTGCTGCCCCCTCCAACAGTTCTCAGGGACAGCTGGCCTGGGGTAAAATACCCTCAGGTCTACAAGAAGCCACTCTAGGGCCTTGGCATCCCCAACCCATTCTTTCTAGCTTGGTTTATGCTTCCCTGTGAAAGAAATTTCTTCCTGACCCTAGAGATATTTGCAGACTTCCTGTCCACAGCATTTACTTGAAGGCCCAAGTTCCTTCACGCTTCTTGGAGGAATCCTTTCAGATAACATCTGTCCCACTGCAGTCTACATTTGCTTTTCTTGACAGGACTTCAAGGTCCTTTGACGTCACTTCCTGTAGGACAGCTTGTCCCCAAGCTGCAACTCTTCTACAGGGCCACTGTTTGGGATTCAGAGCTGAGAGGAAACCTCAGAAGTCCCAGATCTTTTCTGCTACCCATCTACGGGAGGAGCAATGGCCCCGCCAGCAGATGTGGGGTGTGAGCTCTGCAGGCCTGGACAATTCCCAGACCAGCCATGGACGGGGTCCCTTGCCCCCAGCACCCGCTCGTTCCTGGCAGCCCTGTGACACCGTGGAGCAGGGCAACGGTCGGGAGTCCTGGCTGCAGGAGGTCCCTGTGAGCATGAAGTCCTCAACGGGCAAGAAAAGCAGCTCCAGCAGGGTGTCAGAAGTCCACGCCCAAGGCAAGGAAGCAGTTCACAGCCGGGAAAACTCTTGCGGTCACAGCTTGTAAAAAAGGCAGCTTCAGAGCAAGCCCAAACGAACAAAACCAGGCAGTCTCACTGAACGCTATCCCCCCCACCAGGAAGCCAGCCTGGGCTGCTGGAAGACAGCCGAAGTCTGTGCCCACGGGGACTCACTGGGAGGGAGCCAGACAGCTCCAAGTGCCCCAAATCTACCCACATTCCCAGCCATCAAGCCTTCCCTTCTTTTGTTTTGTTTTGTTTTTTTGTTTGTTTGTTTGTTTCCGGTACCGGAGATCGAACTCATGACCTTGCACTTGCTGGGCAGGCGCTGTGCCACTGAGCTAAATCCCTAGCCCCCAAGCCTTCCCTTCTCCATAGATGCCGGCCCTGGGTGTGCCCCCGACTGTGGGGGATGGGGTCACTTAGCACTTTGGTTTTCAGAGGCATTCTCTGCGGAATCCCAGGACCTCGGGGAGGTACGCAAAGAGTTCTTAGGGACAGAGGGCGTGGCTGTGGTCCCCACCCTCACCAAACTGGAGCAGTTTTTTCCTGCTTAAAGTTTTGGAGCTTCCACTTATAATATTTTTTGAAGGGCTCAGTCACTTAAAAGTAAAGGCTATAGCTACTGATTCCAGGCAGATAGGGCAGTTACAATTTCCCTGTTGCTCCTGCTAAGTACAACCCAAATTCCTGTGCATTGTATGCAGAATAAATGTAGCCAGGCTCTGCAACCTGGAGAGAAGGCGGACACACCAGGGCCGGAAGGACACCAGGAATTGCAGGGCGATGAGTTCCTTGGGTTCTGTCTGTACTCTGTGCTTCTCAAAATTGGAGCCGAGGAAGCTGCAACAGGCACAGGTTAAAAAAAAAAAAAAAAGTCCCACATAAAGCATGCTGTCTTTAGCCAAAGGGAAATTTTAAAAGGAAATCTAGCAAGACAGGAGCATTGAACCTGCTTTCCTCGCGCCGGACCCCACAGGAAAACACTGCAGTCCCCACTCCCACCCACCCCAGCAGAGGTGACAAGGGAGCCTGCATTTCCCTCCTGCTGAGCAGCACTGGGGTCCCCACTTCCCCTTCCCACAGAAGTGGGGTTCAGAGGAGCCTGGAGGAGAGTCAGGATCTTTACCATGGCTTCCTGGTATGGGATAACCACACCACGGTGTTAGTGAGGACCTCTGGGATTCCTGTCCCACCTAGCAGTAGCGACGAGCACCTTCTCGCGTACCAAGGGGATGAGTGGAGACCTGGGCCTGTTGCTGCATCTCACGCCAACAAGGCAGCATCCTCCCAGCCCACCCACAGCCGATGGCATCAAGATGGGCCAACTGGACCCAAAGGCTTCAAAGAACATCGCCATAAAGAAAGATAAACTGGAGTCATTTGTAGGAAGATGAATGCTCCTTGAGACTATAATGTGAAGGGAAATAAATCAGACACACAAGCTTCAATATCGCATCATTTCTCCTATGTGAGAAACCCAAATTATAAATAGAGAGGAAAATAAAAGAGAGATAACGGGACGGAGGGAGACAGGTCTTTCTCAAAGGGGAAGGAGACCAAGGGAGGAGAGAGGGGGCAGAGGGGAGGGAAAGGGGGTGAATAAGGAATTAAGATGCATTGTGTGCATGTGCCGACTCCACACAAGGGATGTTATCCTCATGGACTCAGACACGTACTAAAAAAAATAAGGTCAGAGTCTCCTAATATGATGTAACAATAGCTAGGTCTTAATTGTTTCTTTTATTTTTTTTTTTGAGAGAGGGTCTCGCTATGCAATTCAGCTGAACTTGGGCTCACTTTGTAACTCAAGCTGGTCTCAAACTCTCAATGATCCTCCTGCTTCAGCCTCCCGAGTGCTGGGATTACGGGCATGCACCACCACACCCGGCTTTTAGGTCTTAATTTAAACAATAATAATAACCCATTGTGCTAAGAAGAAAGATCTCAAGCTGAATTTTTAAAAAGATAAATAATGCCAACATTGAAATACAAGGACATGAAAATGACTCAACAAAGATTTTAAAGCGATTGTGATAAAAATGCGTGGATAGCCATTGTGAACACGCTTGAAACAGAAAAGAAGATATAAACAGGAAAGTAATGGAAATGTTAGAACTGAAAACTCCAAGCATCAAAATGAAAACCTCAATGTGTGGACTCATTGGCAGAATGTAAGGAATAGAAGAAAGAATTAGAGAACCGGAAGGCAGAGTAATAGCAATTTCCCAATCTGAAAAGCAAAGAGAAAATAGACTTTACAAAATGAACACAGCTTGAGAGATCTGTGGAACTATAACAAAAGATCTACTTTTACCCTTTGGGATCCCTGGCGGAGAATACAAAGGAGGGAGGATAGAAACAATATCAAAGCAATAATGGCGGAAATTTTGCCAAATCTAAATGAACCCCAAATGGGTAAGACTAACGAGGCTCAGGCCAAGACTTTTACAAAGTGAGGTAAAGAAAAAACTCTTGAAATCATCTAGAGACAATTTCACCTTACCTACAGGGGGCATACTACTCAAATCAAGACCACATATTAATGGTGGAGGGGTGGACATACAGATCCATAGAACATAGCAGAAGACCTAGGTACAGACCCACAAAAACATGCCAACTGGTTTAAACAAAGCTACAAAGACAATGGAATGGGATAAAGATGGTCTTCTACAAATGGGGCTATAGCAATTGGATAAACCATCCAAAGAGTCCTCACCCTCCTCCACGAATAAGCTTTAGCCTAAGTCTCAGTATTTACATAAAAAAGAAAAAAATTCAAAATAGAAAATGAAAAACTAAAACTGTCAGAAAAAAAAAATAGGAGAAAATCTTTGGGCTGTAAGTCTAGGCAAAGAGCTCTTATACTTCATACTTAAACATAATCTATAAAAGGAAAACTGATAAATTGAACTTCACCAAAATTAAAAAAATTTTGTTCTGTAAAACACACTTAAATGAATTTAAAAGATAAGGTGTATAGTGGCAGAATATACTTGCAAATCACACATTCAAAACAGGACGCATAGTGTCTAGAATATTTAAAGAACTTCCAATGATGAAAAAAACTCAATTTAAAAACCGGCAAAAGGCTGAGTGTGGTGGCACACGCCTGTAATCCCAGCACTCGGGAGGCTGAAGCAGGAGGATCGTTGTGACTTTGAGACCAGCCAGGGCTACAAAGTGAGCTCAAGGGCAGCCTGAACTGCAGAGGGAGACCCTGTCTCAACAAAAAGAAAAAAAAAAATGAGCAAAAGACATGAAGAGATATATCACCAAATAAGATATACATATGCCAACTGAGCACATGAAAAGATATTAACCATCTGAGAAATGCAAATTAAAACTGCAGTGAGCGATCCCTGTGCACCTATCAGAAGGACTAAAATAAAAAGAATATCGATGACACCAAATGCTGATGAGCACAGAGAGAAACTGCATCAACTCACAGACTGCCGATGAGAATCCAAAGCACCACAGCCACTGTGGAAAGCAACCCAGTAGGTCCCTTGAAGATGAAGCCATATGATTCAGCAATTGTTCTCCTAGGCACTGATCCCAGAAACATGCGAACTTATTTTCACACAGAAACCTGTGCAGGAATGTTTATAGCGCTTTATTTCTATTAACCAAAAGCTAGGAGCACCCCAGATGTCCTCAGTGATGAATGGTTAAACAAACTACGGTGTATTGGCACCGTGGAATACTACTCAGTAGGAAGAAGGGAAAAACAGGGTGTACATAACAACGCGGGTGCAATGCCAGAGAATTATGCTGAGTGAAAAAGGCAATCACCACGGCAGCATACTGTCTGATTCTATTTATACGACGTTCTTGAAATGACAAAATTACCTAAGCGGGGAGCAGAGTAGTGGTTGCCGGGGGTCAGCGATAGGGAGAGAGGGTGAGGGACACGGTGGTGTTCGTAAAAGGACTAGACCAGTGGGCCTGATTCCTGGACAAGTTCTGTATCAGCGTCAATGCCAATATTCTGATTCTAAAGCTATACCAGTGTTGCAAGATGATACCGGGCAGGTAAACTAAGCAAAGTGTACACAGGAGTTATTGACCGTTCACCTAGCATCTGTCAGGTTACCCATTATCGGGCCAACGTCCAAAGTGACTTTACCAACTCGTTTAAAGTGCGAATGATTTGAAGTTTAGAGATAGGCTACCTCATTACATAGTGCTGTTTCTCTGCAGCTGCAAGTCTATGGAAACTGTGGGTTCATAGGGTTGGTGGAAAAACACAGACTTAGAGCTATCTTGAAGATTTTTAGGAATTCAGGCATGAGGATTCTGGAAGGAAAACAGGCCCACGGTGAAAGGGCACTGTAAGCGTGGGCAACTTGGATTCTGTTTTGTGGGTCCAGCTTTCTCAAAATGACGATTTCTTTCCACCTGTCTTTATTTCTTCCACCCTACCTCAAATGTGCAGGTCACAGATCTTCTGCCCTCCTCCTCCCTCACCCTTCTCTTCCCCCTTTCTTTCTTTCCTGCTGTCTTTATTCTCCTCCTTGCCTATTTTTTCTCCTTTGTTATTCCCACGATTTTCTCTGTCTCCTCTCTTCTTTGCTCATCTTTCTTTTCTCTTTTCCTTTCCATTTCTCTGCCTTTCCCTTCTCATCCCCCCTCCACATTCCCATCCCTCTGCTTCTGACTTCTTCCTGCCTGTTCTCTGGAGGCAGGAAGTTCACACACATGAATTTTTCAAAGGCTGGGAACTCAGGGAGACTTACAGAAAGGGTTTTAGCAGACTGGCGTCAGCCGGCCACCCCAGCCACCAGCAGTGGGTGATAGATGACGGAAATACATTACAGGGCTGTCCTGCTGACAGCAGCTAAGGTAATATGTCAAGGTACCAGCCCTGGGATGATGAACATCCCTCATAGATCAGAACACCATCACGCTGATTACACTCCAGTGCTGAGTGTCAGGGTACCGCGGGGGCGTGATGGACGGCGGGAGCTGTCACCGTGCTGATGGCCCGTTCCCAGCACAGCCTTCATTCCAGGCTGTGATTTAGGGCCAGAGCCCAGACCCCTCCCAAGCTGCACACACAGCAAAAGTGGATGCTTTCCTCTCTACTTGGGCAGAAGTTTAGGGAAAGAAACCCTTGGAGAACACTGTTTCAAGGTCAAGGGCTTGGGAATCAGATAGACCTGGCTTCACATTCCGGTTCTTCATCTTAAAAGCTGTGTGACCTTAGGGGAGATTTTCCTCCTGCCTGAAGCTGTGGTCTTATCTGTAAAATAAGGATGAGAAGCCCAGCCTCCCAGGATTAAAGCCAGGCTCACACAATGTAGTGCAGGTAAGCAGGCCACACAGAGCCAGGCTCAGGCTCCGGGGCCCCATGCTGGCTTGTGCACTGGGCATACAGCAAGAGCTGCAGGTGCCATCCGCCTCTACCAGCCTTCCAAGAAGATAAACAGGCCCAGGGCATCCTTTCCCCATGTCTTTACCTTCCCTTCTCAATGGTTCCAGGGTATAGTTCCTGAGGACACCACCCGTCTTTCAGTCTCTCTGCCTAGCAGTCCATCTCCCGCTTCATTCTTTGCTTCACCAATGGGTATTGAGCTCCCACTGGGGGCCAGACCCTGCTGTGGGCACTGGGGATTCAGAAGTGGACACAATGCACCAACACCTCTGTTGGCAAGTTCCAACTCAAGCCTCCTGTTGGTCAGCTTGTCTGTCCACAAGCAATAGCCTGCACCAAGGGCCCTGTGAGCTCAGCACAGACCCAGACAGACTACGAGATGACTGTGACTCTTCCCTGTGAGATTAACAGAGAATCAGAGCACACAGCTCTTGGAGGGACCATTGCCACTACCATTGCTACCTTTATCTCACACCTGAAGTGGGATCTTCCTGCTGTTTTATTCGGCACCGCTCTGGCTTACAGTAAAATTAAACATTTTCTCCTATGGTAACCGTTTGCCATGTCTTATTTTGTTAATGTTCTTTGCTGATTTTCCTGCTGGGATGTTCATCTTTTTCTTTCAACACTGTAAGAGCTCTTTATATATTAATGTGATCAACTTTTTGCCATATCTGTTGCAAATATGTTTCCCAATTTGTCATAGACTTTTCTATTTTTGTATATGAATATATGTACAAAAATATATTTGT
>NW_004955450.1:6937400-7040122 GCF_000276665.1 Chinchilla lanigera
ATATATATATAAATTTTGTGTGGGAAATTCTGTTGACTATTCCCTTGGTGCTTTCTTAAATTGCCCTCAAGCTTAGACAGGTATTACTCCAAGATCACTTAAATGCATAGCTGTTTTTGTCTATTGTTATGGGATTTATTTGCTTAATGCTATAATTTATCTGGAATTTATTTAGTAAAGATCTAAGATGATTGTTTTCCAAGGAGTCAGTTTCCTCAACATCATGTGTTCCAACCCTTTTCTGTTGGATGAAAGTGCTTCTCTATCTGGTGTCACTTTTATACTCATAGTACAACTGCTTAGAATAGTCACTTAGATGCCACGGACGCTGGCTGGTCCTTGAGTCAGTCCCACGCAAGACAGATGTTATGGTGCTGAAACATTTGAATAGATGTTAAAGGAAATCCTGTCTTCTTGTTCTTTCAGAAATTTCTCAGCTATTTTTAACTTGCTATTCTTCCAGATACACTGTATTATCCAATTACCAAAAGTTTCCACTGAGATTTTTTTTCTATATCAATGTATTAATTCAGGAAAAATTAGTATTCTTTCATGGTTTCTTCCCCCAGCTAAAGTATGTTCTGTTTCTCCATTGATTCAAATCTTCTCTTTCACAAAACTAATAAAATTCTGTGGTTTTCTTCGTGGCCATCCCACACGATTCTCACCAAGGTAGGTTATGTTTTTATTTGCTTTTACTTTCAAATAGGCTATGGCGGATATATAAGAAAGTTCTTGATTTTCTTGTTTATTCCGTGTACCAGGGAGGAGAATCTGTTCTCTACCCATGTGTCTGGTGATTATTCACAAGAAAATCAGACAGAGGGACAAACAAGCTCGGTTCCCAGGAACTCAACTGTCCCCTCATTGTGGCTGGGGCACAGCCAGGTGTCTGTCACAGGGATCCTGATCAGAGGGGGACAGTGGGCACAAGGAGAAGGATGAGGTGCAGACAGGTGAGCAGATAGAAGGACAGAAGAGCCACGTGAACCCAGGCATGACAGTGAATCAGCTGTGTTAGCTTTGGAGGAAGGAGATGAAGTCAAGAGGAAAATTTCAGGAAGCACTGTATGGAGCAGAATGTGTAAAACCTGAGCATGACTAGCCCTTTCAAGAATATCCACATCTGCAATCAATATCCACATCTTTCTTCAAGGAATGAAATCAAGATTTGCTTTTAGAGTCTCTCTGCACTGAATCTCAACCATACAGCACCCTGCAATTTTTAGGGTGACCAGTTGACCACTTTACCAAGTTCTTTGATAAATTCTAAAAGGGTTTCTATTGTTTCTTCTTGTTTGCTAGACGTGTGATTCTATAACCTAAAACCAAGCATAGTTCCGCTTCTTTTCTATTGTTAAATGGTTTTCTTTCTGCTTTAAGAAATCTTGCATCAGCTCCAAGTTTCAGGAAAATGTTTTTAAAAGATATGGATTTCAGAGGATATCTTTGTCTTATTCCTTTTTTAAAATAGGATTTGTTGAATCAGGTTATGGGAAAGCCTTTTATTCTTAAGATTTTTGAGGGAAGTGTGTGTGCAGAGAGAGAGAGACAGAGACAGACAGAGAGACAGAGAAGGACAGAGATGGGGAGAGAGAGAGAGGGAGGAAGAGAGAGAGAGAGAGAGAGAGAGAGAGAGAGGATGAGGGAGGGAAAAGGATAAAGTTGTTTTTCTTCAAGAATGGCATCTCCACGGTCACTTCTGAGGAAGATAGGGAGGCATCTCCATGACAACTGCTGCCATCACCACTTTGGACTCTGCTTATGATGGATACAGCGCACACGAGGGTCTGGTCCGCGTGGAGACCGTGCTCATGGCAACGCACCTCATACGGGATGCTGCCGGGAGGAGCGGACCAGAGTGGTGGCTTTGTCTCCTTCCCCAGGAAGGAAGTGGGTTCCGACCTCTGGAAAGGCTGCTGCTTCTCTCTTGAACCTTAGAAAGTCCACCTGCCGAGTCATTCTGGTTTGGAGGGACCCAGACATTTATCCCACATATTCTGGGCAAGAAATAGCCAAGATCTTGCGAGGACCGGGGAGACGACATTGGCACTGCAGGCTGGCAGTGGTCCATATGGTTTGTTACCGTATTTTATACAGACATAAGAGACACAAGAAATAATTGACATTGAAGGAGGCAGAAAAGCTCACCCCCGGGCACGATTATCACACGTGCTAGACGTGTGTCAGGTCATCACGCCGTGCCCACAGATCGGCCCAATTACTACACGTCCAGAAAAACATTTAAAAAGGAGATCCACTCTAGGTCATCTGCTTGCCTCGTCCTCTTTCTCTTCTCTGTCCTCCTTCCCGCTTCTTCTCTCCTTTTTCCATTCTTTCCTTTCCTTGCTCATTCTGTCTTTTCTCCTGCTTGAACTCTGTCACTTCTTTACCATTTCCTTTCCTTCTCTTTTCAGCTCTTTCTTATACTCATCTCCACCCTTCCTTCTCCCCTCCTTCCTCCCCTCCCTTCCTCACTCATAGCTCCTATTCTCCCTCATCCCTCCTCCCTCCTTCCCGCCCTCTCTGCCCCAGGCAGAAAGGCTGGAGCCAGGTGCTTCTGCAGTCTATGTCCTGCTCACGTGTTTGCCTTCTTCCCTTCCACACGCAGATGTACACACACACAGGTACACACACAGCTGTGCATGCACCCCTGTGCCACACACCCCCTACACCTGGCCTGACCCCCTACTCAGAGCCCCTGCAACAAGCCAGATCGTCCTTCAGGCTTTTGATGCCATCTGCTGCCGATGTCCTCTCCTCTTCGCCTTGACAACTTCCTAACCTGGGCACAAGCCTTACCTCCTCTGAGAAGCCTTCCCGACCCCCCAAACCATCAGCACCTTCCCTTCCCTAAGCTTCTACAGAGCTACTGGATTCCAGTGCTACAGAGACCTAACGTTTGCCGGGCCCAGCATCTTCCCAACCACAACATCTGGGACGCTAACTGCGTCACACGTGGCTGGACAGCGAGCAAGCCCTGTTGGCCTTGAATGGTAGGAACCAATCAAAGTGCATCTTCAGGGACTCAGCCACACCCCTTCCCCTTGGCCCTCAACTGCAATGTGGCCTTCTCAAGGTGAGGAACCACAGCCCAGCATTGTGTGCTCATGTACACAGGTGTGTGTGTCTGTGTGTGTGTATGCGCGCGCGCGCGTGTGTGTGTGCACGTGTGTGTGTGCACCTCCAAGGTGCCTGACACATCATTGAGCACCTGGTAAGCACTCAACAGGGACGTGGGTACCTGAGGGACTAAAGAGGTGAGGCAAGCAATTGAGAAACGAGTGGGGTCAGTTGTGAACAAGTTGGCGACTCAGATTGTGAGGTGAACGAACGACAGTAATGGCAGAAGCAAATCCTTCCGCTGCTAGTTCCGTGACTGGGGTGGGTAAGAAATGCCAAGGACTCGTCTTCAGCCATGCTCCCCTTTTCGGTGCTGGGAAGCTCGGAAGGGAGGGTCGGGGCTGGAGCGTGGGTCTGGAGGAGTTGGAGTGGAGATCATGGCCCTGGGCTCCAGGGGGCTCTCGGCGCTGTTCGAGGACAGCTCACATCGTGGGTGGTAGCACGCTACAAACTCGCCGGTGCTGTGCATGTAGCGTGTGGCTCCCTTAAATCTTGGTCAGGCTTGGGGCAGTCTGCGAACAGAGCCTACAGCTACCCCTGGCCTTGCCTGTGCCATGTCCTGGCTTCCCTCCATACCCCAGCCCCTGACCTCCCATGGCAAATTGAGAAAGGCTGTCCCGATGGCATGTCACCCACGGGGGAATGGTAGCACCCCTTGTACCTCCCACACCCCCTCTGGATTGGTTTTGCTGAAGCAAGCACTTAACGAGCCCTTCTCAAAGAGGACTATGCAGAGGAAATGGAAAGCGGGCAGCCTGATTCACACTTACCAACACTCAGAAAGTCCCCAAAACACCCTTCACCACGGGGACCCCCCAGCCCAGCTGCCCTGGGCGTCTGGGTTGGGATGGACATTCCCGCTTGCTAATGGGAGCCATGTGTAAGACCCAGGCAGGGAGCCCTGCGGGGCAGTCCACCTCACCACAGCCATGACAGCTAAACGGTCACTGGAGCGTGGACCTCAAAGGTCAGCGAGACCCGAGGCTTTCAAGCACTTTGTAGCCTGTGGAAACATTTCTCTGATCAAAGCCCTCGCGAGCAGACAAATAGAACAGCCTCCGGCAACAGGAGTGAAAAGTCCTGAATCTCGCTACCCACTCCCACCTACATGTTCTGAGCCATTTCTACAAATTGCTAGGCCAGGGTCCAAAACAGATCTTTTTCCCAAGCTGGGTAAACCGAGGCTCAAAGAGAAAACAGCTCGCAGCCAAAACTAGGCAGTTCGTGAGTGGTCAAAGGAGGGCTGCACTCCTGCTTGCCAGCCTAAGCCCGACAAAGAGGTGGAAGGGTTGTGCTAGTGAAAACGAACCTCACAACAAAGAAAAAGAAAAGAAAAGAAAATGAAGCTCGGAGTCAGAGCGGGGACGTGAAGAGACACCAGTAGGCGCTCTCAGGTCTGCCATGTGGACATGCGGTGTCATCTCCAAGCCTTGCTCCTAACCACTGCACTTGTAAGAGACCTTGTGTTCCGTGTCGCTCTTGGAGCATGGCGTAGCAGCCAGGGCCTTTCACCCTCCAGGGACTTTAGCCAATGACTGAGTTGTGGTCCCAGGCTCTTGGCTTCATCCTCTTGTAGGGGAGGAGGAAACTGATGGGGGATTGTGTAAAATGGGAAGAAGGACAGAGGACCCATCCAAGCAGGAGGGCACTGGGGAGCAGCCAGCAGGTACACAGCCTTAGCTGCCCAGATGAAGGGTGTGGCCTTCACTCCCTACAAGGGCATTTTGAGACCAGGAGCCCCCGTGTGAACTTGGGCTTGTTTACAAGCAGTGACATCAATCCCTCCTCACCTCCGCCCTCCCTGCTCCATATCTTCAAGGAAATCTGCTTCACCCACAGATGCTCTGTGCCAGCACCTTGCTCTATGGAAAATGAGACGTGTTTTCCATCTGGGTCCGCACAGGGAGAGATAAACACAGTGCGTGTGTGAATATAAGAGCCCAAGGCTGAGGGCTCACAGCCCCGGGTCGCAGGTTCTGAGTCGAGGGACTTTGCCAAACCCTGCGATAAGGTGGTGGCATGGTCCTAGCCATTGTGGAACTTAACTGAAAGCTGACCACTGAATAGCAGGATTTGCTGCAGGCCTCAGAACAGCACAGTTCCTGCTGGTCAAGAATCACAGACCCAGCACAGAACAGCTGGTCACAGCTGAGAGCCACTCGTATTTGCCAAGGGATCTGAGCTCCTGATAGCCAGCTCCACGCTCACTGGCGCAGAGGTTCTCTGCCAGCTCTGACCACTGGGTCACCTGGCCTATTTGAGCTCTTAGACCTGCGCTGCATGCCCGGGCTCATGGTCCCTACTGTCCCAGCTGTATGCAGACCCTCAGCGCTTTCCTGTATGGACCTACTTTGGACATGATTTTGGCCAGCTTCCCACGTAGCCTGTTTTAGTTCATTTCCAATGCTGTATCAGAATACCACAGACTAAATTAAGTACAAAGGAAAAAATGTCTTTCTCACAGTTCTGGAGATGGATCCGGCAGCAGCTGAGGGCCTTCCTACTGTGTTAGAATCCAGTAAAAGTCATGACATGGTGAACCAGCTGGTTTCTCTTCCTCTGGCTACAAAGCCGCTAATTTCATCATGGGAGCCTCACCTTCATGACCTCATTCAACTTCAATTATCTCCAAGCACCATCAACACATGGATCTAGGGATTGTTCTAGAAGACACATTCAAGTCAAAGCATGGTGTTTCTTCTAGGGCTTCCCTTGGGCACATTTTGGTTGGGAGAAAATAAGGTCAGTAGTGTTAGAAGACAGAGGAAAGGATTTCTCCAAGACAGCAGATCACGGCCTGGGATGCTGGTACTAGACAGAGACCAAAGAGTCAAGAGGCACTTGCTGGACTTCAGCTTAGTGAGTGCCTAAAAATACCCTGGGGTTTTCCTGAGGACCACCAAAACAGAAATGGGAGAAACAAACAGTAATCAGTTCATTCATTCGTCCATTCTGGAGATGTGTACTGAGCCCCTTCCAAATAGGGACGTAAGCACAACTGAATTCAGCCCTTTCTTAAAGGAAGTGCCCCATCCCACAGCAGGCGGTGGAACTGGTCCTTAAAGTCTGAGAGATGCTGAGCAGCAGGAAGATCAGGGAGGGAGGGCCAAGCAGGGAATAGCCTCAGCTGAAACACAGCAGCCAAAGGCTCCAGAGCCAATGGGCTGACCAAGCCAAGTGGAAGAGAGGTCTGAGAGAATCCTTGCTCATCCGATGGCCCTTCCTCGCTCTGACTGGGCCTGGGTTCATGCTGTCCTCCATGGCTGGAGCCCATATCACAATTCTCAGAGATGCACAGGAGCCACAGGGAGAAGGACACTTCTTACAAACTACTTGGGGCCAGATACGGAAATTACAAGACAGCCTCCTCTCCAAGCAAAGGAGGAGACCCCGTGCCTGTGGAAGCCTCAGTTGTTCCTCTGTGAGGTGAGGATCCTGTCCTTGATGAGTGATCAGAAAGCAAACACCTGAGCACATAAAGCCAGCCTCCAGCAACATCAGAGAGGTACCGCAGCCAGTCCGGGTCACACAGCTCACAAGTGACAGGGTCTGCTGGAACCCAGGGGAGGCTGACGCAAAGGTCACCACGTTAACACTTAGTCAGAGGGCATCCTCAGACAACTCGGTAATTCCCACCAAGGGATGCTCAGAATCCCCCAGGGAAAGGTCAGCCCAAGCTGAGATTCACAGACTATAAATGTCTCCACGCAGAAATACACAGCAACCTGCTGAGGGCTGGAGCGAGGGGTGCTGGGAAAGATGGGTGAACCTCAAGTTTCTCTTCAGGCTGATGGCACCTGACAACTTCAGGCCACAGAAGCAATTTGAGCCACTGCAGTGGCTCTCCTCCCACCCCCAATCCTCATCACCTTTCCCACACCCCTGTGAGGCAGTGGTTCTTGAGTACTTTTCTTATTCTTTTGCCCATCTCAGTGCCAGCCCGGGAATGCCCAGGCCTCCCTTGTGTCTTCAGCTAGGACCTGGTACACAGAGCCAAGTGTTAGGCAGAGGGATGTGTTGGGAGCCTGGAGCCCAGTTCTGGAGGAAGATGGGTAGTGAGAAATGCATCTGGTACGTCCCCTCCCCTGCAGCTCCAGTTTATATTCATGTATGCAGTGGGAAATGAGAGGAATTAACATGGCTAGCATTCGTTCTTGGACACAGCTTTTAGGTTCTTTTTTTAAAATGTGTGATCCAGCTGGTGATACAGCTCAGCGGCACAGCACCTGCCTGGCAAGCGCAAGGTCCTGCGTTCGATTCCCGGCACCAGAATAATATTAATAATAATAATGTGTGATCCAGACCAGAGAGGTTTCTACCCTTTGCCAAGAAAGATGTCAGCATGACCTGGCAGCTTCCTGGAGAACGTTAGGTTTGCTGAGGGCATCATATGCCAGGCCAAGGGCCAGGGGCTTAGGATAGCCTTGTTCTGTCCCCAAGGCCACCCCCAGAGCAGCACAACTTTGTCATTTGAAGGAAAACAAACCGAAATTCCAACAGCACACAAGCGACTCAGAATCCAGGCAGCGCCTTCTTCTTTCCTTCCTGTGATTTTAGAGATTCTTCTCTCCCCACCCCAGAGCATGGTGCTTCTAGAATCTCCGGGACGCTGAGACCCCCCACAAGCAGGGCACAGATTTAAAGATAGAGATCGAGCAGTAGGATTTGTTTCCAAGACCCCCACGAAGGAGTGAACATGAACATCAATAGCTGGCGCTGAAGAAATTTTAAATGTTTTTATTAACGTTTATCGAAATTGATGTCCCAATTAGCAAGCATCGGTTCAGACCTATGCCAGTCACGTCGCATGATTCAGTGAAGCCTCAGGCAGTGTTGTTAAGGGCCCATGTGGGAAGACGAGATAGGAAGCAGCAAACAACAACGTGTGACCATGTTTAATCGTATATAAAGGAACTTGTCTGTACCTCTGTGTGACCTTGGATGATGGACTCAGTCTTGCTGAGGCCCCATGTGTCATCTGGGAACGGAGATATGATCTTTTTGCCGAGTTATTGTGAGAAATGCATTGGAGCCCACAGGCGGAAGTTCAGATAGGGCCAGCAACACAAGCGCTCAACCAGTGCTGGTTACATCCTTGCTGTTGCAAGGGATGGAAGCTGACAGTCAAGAACCCTTGCTATCTCTTGGTCATTTGAGACATTGCCACCTCCTCAAGCTTGCTGTCTTCTGGTTTGTTTGTTTAAGACAGAGTCTCACTATGTAGCTCAGGCTGGCCTCAAACTCACAGAGATCCTCCTGCCTCAGTTTCCTGAGTGCAGGGATTATAAGTGTGCACGATCACACCCGGTTATCCTCTGTTATTATCTTCATTCTCTAACTGAGAAAACTGAGGTTTGGAGACTCCTCACACAGTTATTCACTGGCAAAGTAAAGACTTGGAAGTAGGTATGTTTGATATCTGCACACATAAAAAATCACTCACATGGGTGTTTATTTGAGCATTGTTGAGACCCTAAAATCTCTCAGATGTTCTAGAGCAGGGGAAGGTGCTGCTGAGGTGGGAATGCTCTAATCTGCCCTGGCCACCACTCTACACTACTTGGAATGTGGCTGCTGTAACTGAGGAATTAAAAATTTTGAGTTTGATGTGATTTTAGTAAATTTAGTGGCAGTGGCAGCCACATTGGATGTTGCAGGTCTAGACCAGAGTGGGAACCCTCTTTAACCTGGAAGCCACGTTAGGGAATATAGCTCAGTGACAAAGTAGCTTCCTGGAAGCCATGTCCTTTCCCAGGCCTTGCCCTGGCTCTCTGATGGTGACTGACCTGCTCAGGAACCCTGGTCCTGCCCTCGTGTCTCATACCCCATCGAGGTCCCGGTGTCTGCCCCCACAGGTCTGCTGATACTCCTGTCAGCCACCAAGTCCTCCTCAGGATGGCCTTCAGCTCCTGCTTCTTCTTGCATCGGGTGGAAACTCCACAAGCCAAGCCCAGGACCCTCACCTTTAAATCAATAGGCAGTACATACTCCCCCAAGTCTACCAACGCCCTGGTTCAGGCCCTAACGCTGCAGAGGGTTGGTACAGTGTTCAAAATGGAGGCCACCAACTCATCCTGGGATATCTAGTTGTTTCCAAAGGAGAAATACAAAGAGAATAAATTAAGGTCCTTGCTTTCATTCCCAAGGTAAGGAGGAGACGTGAACCAAACTGGAAATCTGAGGGAGCAATAGCCTAGCAGCACAGCACTAACAGGTATTACAGCCACTCAAGGTCAAGTGGCAATCAAACAGAAGTGCTCCCGGGGTTCTGAGGCAGAGCTGCCTCAAGTGCCCCTAGGAGACAGACAGCCGCCCTCCCCACAGTCCACTGCCCTCCTCTGGCTGGACAGCTGGCCTCTGAGAGCTGCATGAGCAACTCATCATCCTCCACCTTCACTCTGGGTTTGGCCAAAGTCAACAGCATTAGAGATAGAGGGTGAAGGGAACCATTTCTGGCTTGCTCTCTGGCAGGAAGAGGGTGAGCGATGACCAGTTCCGCTAGCGACAGCCCTGGCTCCTACAGGCAGCCCCTGCTCACCACCACGGCTCCCCTGCAGTTCCAGCAAGCACTTCCCATCATCCCTTCAGGCTCAGAGACAGGAGCAGCTCCACTGTTCATAGGTCTAGCATGCGGCAGCATCTTGTCTCTCTCCCTGTACCCCTGCTAGACCCTCGACGGATGCAGGTCTGTGTTGCATCTTCCAGGAGGAGAAGAACTGACCCAGGGAGAGGGGCAAAGAGAAACACCAGGGGAGGACAGTGGGAGCCTAGAGGAGCAGGAGCAGGAGCAGCGAAGCAGGCGCAAGCAGGGGGCTGCAGAGGGGCTCGGGTATGTGGGAAGCTGGGGCCAATCTCGGGTGTCTTGGTGACCAAGCACCAAGCAAGGATAATGCACTGTGTCAGGGCACAGGATATGGGGACCCCAGAGGAGCTACGAGTTTCTGTAGAACTAGACATGAGTATCCCATAGGCAAAGGCTTTGTAGATACATGTGACACCAGTGGGGACAAAGTAAACTGTATTTTGGTCACCAAGCAGAGGCTAAACAGGAGAACACACCAGAAGAAAGAGTAGCCACTGCTTTAACTTTAAATTAAAATATGTCTCTGTCCTCTAATGCACAAATGGATATATGTCAAAAACTCAAATAGGCGTTCTCTCAAAATGTGCATATTTTTAGTGTTTCATGTTTTTTTGCTGAATATTAAATATTGCCTTGTCTAAATGGTTCCCAAATTGTGTGTGTTGTTAACAGCTGGGGGAGGGATCTCCGTATATTTCCTCTTTATAGTTTCATTATTAAAAGTGGTTGAGTCTGCAGAGCTATTTTTTAAAAAATTATTTAAAAGAGTAAAAGAAGGATAACATAGTAATAGGGGGATTTACTGAATTACAGACAAAGTGGTAGGACATTATCAATGGTTGTTATTTTACCTATTGGTATGTTCAAGATAGTTTCTCAGGAAAACAAATAGACAAATAATAGTGAGTTACAGACAAAAATGGTAGGGAATTATCAATGGTTGTTGTACTCTACTTTGGTTTCTTCAAAGTGGTTTCTAGGGAAAACAAATAGAGCTATACATGAGTGATCAATTCAATAATCATTGACTATTCTCAATGGTTGTTGTTGAAAACACAAAGTAATAAACATACATCCATTTACAAAATAGCATAGGAACAATAGAAACATTACAGAGTTATGCACAGATTGGTAGGAAATTATCAATGGCTGCTGTAATACATGGTGGTATCTGCAAAGTGGTTTCTCAGGGAAACAAAGATATGCAAGAAAGATCTAACAAGTAGTTACAGCCCAAGGGTCGTGAAAAATAGCAGATTACCTCCTCATCAGTGACTCTTTTCACTGAGGTGTGACGCCTGGAAGGAAGGCCAGGATGGAAAAGAAGGACCGAGAGACTAGCACCAGTGTCCAGCAATAGCTTGTTTTCTTTTTCCTCTATAGTCATGATTATGCGGGGATCCTCCTCGAAGATAACAGTCTGGTCAGAGGGAGAAGGCAGAGTATGCCACAGGCCCCTTCATTCCTGTTGGACCAGCTGGTAGGAGGGGTCTGAGCTCTGGGGCCTTCACTTCAGAGGGCAGTCCGACCTCTAGTGGTCACCTTTACAGTCAAGGCATGGTCCAGGGGGCTTCTTAGGGCAGTCCCTCTTGAGGTGGCCTAGCTTTTGACAGTGGTAGCAGATGAATGTAGTCGACGAGTTCTTCTTGGGGCCCCAAGCATCAGACTTAGGGTCTGTTTCTCTTAGTGCTGCAACAAAGGCAGCTGTTTTTTCTTGGTCTCTTTGTTTTCTCTCCTTCTCCTCACGGCTATAAAAAACTAAGGAGGAAATTCTTACTAACATCTCAAGTGAGCTATCTGGGGCAAAAACCATTTTTTTGTAGCTTTTTTCTACTGTTTGGGGCTGACTGAGTAATAAACTTATCTTTAAGAATAGTTTGTCCCTCTACTGACCTGGGATCCAGGGAAGTATGCTTTATCAGTGCCTCTTGTCTAAGAAAGCAGAGGGAGTGTTCTCTCCAGCCTCCCAGGGTATTGGGATCACGGAACCACTTAGTGTCCTCTCCCCAACCTTCAACACGGGCAGCAAGAACATGTGGATGAAGTCCTCAGCCTGCTAGTCTCTCTCAGCACCGTCAGGTGCAAAGTGTCCCAGGCAGGTAACCTAGACACGTACCTTCTCCATGAAGGCGGTTCTACAGAATCTGAATATTGGGCACCCATGTAATCCATAAATTCTCAGTGCAGACCTCTCTGGAACTCCACTTGCTCCTTCACTGCAGCCTGTACAGTTAGGGGAAGAATGGCCTCCAGAGGGGTCTCCCAAGGTACTGAGCAATGTCCTCCTGGTTTCCAGCTCCTGAATGGCTCTAGCGTCCCCAGTCAGCTCGACCTCTGAGTCATTGGGCGTTGGTACACTCGTGTTCACCTAGTCCTTGTTCTTTAGCTGCTCCTCCACTGACTCTGGGCCTTTCTGGCTCTCAAGGGCAAGGCCAAGAGTGACCCGCCATGTGGCATGTTTTCCAGAGGATTCTCCATGTCAGGATGGTTCATGCACATCTCTGGGCAGGCCTATTGTGTCAGTGCTTCTCTATGGCGTGGTGTTTCTTGGGCGGCAGCTGGCCTGAGGGCCAGCACACATCTCCACGCCACTTCCCTGGTGCCTGCTGCCTGCCTTTCCAGGCACCTGCATGGCCGGGTATGCCAGGCCTCAAAGGGCCCACACTCCCCAGCCACACGGCCTCCCGACATGCAGAGATATTTTTGTTTGATAGTTTGAATTATGTGACTGTAGGAACTTACGTGAAATCTGTTCAGTGTTTCAGCTAAAATAATTTTTTGGGTAATCATTTGGAATAAACTTTGTTTTTTAAGTCTAAATAAATGAAAGCTACACTTGAATATAACTCCATTTTGGCTTCCATGGCAACCACATGAGGAAAACTCTATTAATATTCAAGTCCATCAGCTCAGGGTCCAGTGACCTCCAGAGAACTAACTGTTTCTGCCTGTTAGACAGGGACGCTCAGATCCTACCTCTTAAACCATTATTGGCCAAGCAAATGCGAGGACATATTACACAGTACATAAGTGTAGACATATCACAGTAGAACTGTACTTGTCAATTTTCTCCCTGCATAATTCAGATTTTCTCTATTTTAGAAAAAATATGTTTCTAATACATATTTTACACCAGATGCCACTTGAACGGAGTGAGGCACTCTGGCAAAGCTCCGTACGCTGAGATTGGGGCTATTCTTTGGCAGCTCCTAGGATAGCATATTGACCTCTGCTGTCTTCATAGCCAAGGGAACGTGGGCGCTTAGCTGGCATTTCCAGAGATGGGGCTGTCAGAGCGGCTGTTGCTCCCTCGGCTGAAGGGATACAGAATTCTTTAATAGCATCATGCATCCATGCATATAGAACTATGCTAATATCTTAAAATACAGTTTTAAAAAAATCTCCATTTCTGAAATTTTTTTTAAAACACCACTGTGGCTGAAATTTTAGCATGATACCATAACACAAAATTTTTACGTCATCTGTTCCTACCTGTCATTTCCTGGTATCAGGATGACAGTACTTTGACTTTCAGTAGTTTTTTTTTTTTTTAAAGATGATTTTGTAGGGCTTATTACCTTTTTCACAGATCACTGATAATATTAATTACTTAAATAGACCAAGATTTCAGGGTTAAGTGCAATGGTTGATTTGTTTGCATTTTTTCTTCTATCCTAATTAATTCATAGGAATGAAGTCCTTTGTAAAGAACACACAGGAGGTGAAAGAAATATTCTGGTGATCAGTTAGAACCATTACCAATTAAATTACTGCTTTGTGAAAAAAAAAAATCAGTAACAAATGCAAGTGACAAATTATGAGTATCCATACAAGGGCGTATAGAATGATACAGCAGGTCTAATGCATTTTTCCCATAATGTTATCTGTTAGTTTTATTTTTGACAATTCCTGCCTTTGTCGTTTAAGCAGAACATTCTTTCTCCAAATTAAAACCAATTAAAAACTATTTAAGGAACACTGTGACAACAACGTTTAGCAGAGTTAACACCACTGACTGCAGAAATAAGGCAGCAGAAGTTGCGAAACTTATCGATGATTTCGCTAACACCAAGTCACAGCAGAGATATTCGACGTTCACTTCTCATTTTCAAGTGTATCCGTGTTGCCTGATTAGCGCTTGGCGCTGACATGTTTTACAGAGTAAGTTCTGAAGTTTGTTTAAATAGTTTGTGGTTGTATCAGGAAAGAATGTTATCTAGTAATGAATACACTTTCCTATTTTATTGTATATGGGGAAGGCACCACATTAAACCCTCAATCCATTTTATGGATTATGCTGTCAGATCAAGGAGAATCTAAAACGGTTATGTGTGTGGAGACAGAGCAAAAGTTAACTCATCCCCCGTTCTTTAGATGGCAAAGGAGGAAATTAAATGTTGTGTCACTCATTTTATTCTGGTGTTTATTTTCAGCTTCTCACCCAGCCTCCTGGCAAGAATGTTTATCATCCTCTTTTCACAGGTGATGAGACTTTGCAAGGTGAGACGTGCGCTGAAGGCCACATAATGTGATGATATTCCAACCCAGGTCACTGTGGCTCTGAAACTTTCATAAAACAAAGAAAGGCTCAATCCCATGAACCCAGGGTCATGAGCTGGTTGGTGCCTGCCTAAATGAGCACCTGTAATGGTGAGGACAGGGACTGTAGGCGGAGCTTAGCCTTCTGATGTGCTCCATCCATGCGATCCCTTCGCCTGGTTGCCCCATATGAGCCCAGGACACCTGCAACTTCTGTTCTCTGATGAGGTTAGTAAGTCCCATGCTCAAGGGGCCAGCCCAGTCCAAGGAAAAGCCTCAGATGTGAGGCCCAGCTCTGTCATTACAGACTGTGGGCTGGGCACAAAAGTTCACTGCACATGCAAAACACATTTAGAAGAGGCTGGGGTGGGTAGGAAATGATCCAGCTAACATCAAAGGCTGTCTGGAGGAATAAACTAAATGATCTGTAGAAAAATCCATAGACCCTCATGCAGGCTACTGAGCCCACAGTGAAGGGACACTGGCTTGGGTTCAAGTGCTGCCTCCAGTCCTTGCTGTTCAAAGTGTGCCTCACCTGGGAGCACTGGACCCACTAATTCAGAGTCTGCATGTTGTACCCATTCCAAGTGAGAGACACTGCCAGGGGAAGTTTGCCTCACTTACTTATTTCTTATTACAAAAATAGAACTGAAAGGCTGCTTGAAGATCATCCAATCCAGGAATAGTAAATTCTTGCCTTGAGCTCAGCTGTCCTTCCCAGTGACCAGGGCAGACATCGCTAATCAATCACGGATCACTCTCATTGCACTTGGGAAGCAGCTGCATTTCCTTCCTGCATCACAATCCAGGAAGCAGTAGCATTGGTTAGCATTCACAGGGATATAGAACCTACTTACCATGCCCCCCGCCCATGTGGTTTAATACCTCTACTTTCTTTATTCCTAGTTTGACTTTATCTCTGGTTTAATTAAGCCTGTTTCCCCAACGTTCCATCTAGTTTAACACTGATTCCCCGTATGAGTGTTCAATCAATTATATTGTTACCCAGGTTAAACACAAACCGAATGTCACCAAAATTCAGTGATGTTCCCAAAGGTGGACAGTCCTTTCCCGCTAAATACCCCTGGCCTGTATGTCATGCTCCTCTTTCTTTTTTTTTTTTTTTTTTTTTTTTTTTTTTTTTCTCTGGTACCAGGAACCGAACTCACGACCTTGCGCTTGCCAGGCAGGCGCTTTTGCCGCTGAGCTAAATCCCCAGCCCCCATGCTCCTCTTTCTTCTCCTACCACATCAATGTTTTAGGCTGGCAAGAGACTCACAAAGAACCTAGTCACAGATCGTCCCGATGCACTTGAAAACCAAGCTACAAGACACCAGAAAGCTTTTTAACTGCTCTGAGACCTTGAGCCACACTTCCATGTCCTCTGGCAGCCCATCCCCATCTCCTGCATGGAGCTGGAGCTAGCAGCTTTGCCACGGAGAAAGGCTGGGGCGCCAAGCCTGCCTTCCTCTGGCGCCCTTCTCCCAGCTCCCCAGTCTCAAATGCTATTTGCAAAGAGCTCCAAAATAGGGCTGATATTCTGAACTTAATTTCTGTTCACATGCAATAGGAGACGGATGCCCCCGCTTAAATTGTCCCAGTCAGCCAGTGGGAAGCGGCCCAGGTTTTTGGAAGGCAAATCATTAAGAACTAGAATACAAGCTAGGCATATATAGCAGCTGGATCCAATTTCAAGTGAAAATTAATGGCAAATTCTTGTAACCACATTAAGAGCCATTGTCGTTCATTTGAGATCAGTTAAACATGAAAAAATATAAAAACCATCTTGAGCTCATGGAATATAAATGTTTGTCTATATTTTTTTGCGTGTGTCCCAGAGAGACCAGGAGATGTGGGCAGATTGGTGTTCTGTAAACATGCTCACAAAGGGGGAAAAAATAAGGAACTTGACTCTTGTGGGGTTAAACTATTTGTCAACTTTTCCATTTCCTCGGTCAGAAGATAATTAAACAGTAAGCAGATGTCAGAATCTAATTGGTTCAAGGAAAGATTGCTCAATGACTTATGGTGCTTATAATTTCTGTGTACTGTCTGCAAACCACTTCTTGGTTGGGGCAAAAAGCATAAAGTCAGCCAGATATTTTCTGTCCCATGAAAGTAGGGCTTGTCTAACAAATCTACCTAAATACAGTCACTCTGGATACCAAGAAGCTGGGAGAACTCTCCTGGAACCATGCTGTAGGCATAACCAAGCAGAGGGATGCCATGGCTTTTCTTGAGAGCAGAGAGGAGGAAAAGAAGAGAGAGGAGGAGAGAGAAGAGAAGAGATGGAGACGAAGAAGCATAAAAATAGAGATGAGGAAAGGGGAGAGCTGAAAGGAAAGAGAAAAATAATAAGAATAGATTCAGAGAACAGAACTATTTCCTGGGGGAGAGACAAATTTGGCACAATCAGAAGGGTGCTACACACATGCAATCTCAGTACTCTGGGATGCTGAGTCAGGAGGAACATGTGATCAAGACTAGCCTGGGGTCTTGACTCAAAATAAAAAACACAGTGTAGCTCAGTGCGAAGCCCTGGGTTCAATCCCCAGTACCACAAAAGACACGGTCTGTGGAGCCCAGGCTACTGGTTGGCTCCATTGCTTGCTCCCTGTGGGTCCTTGGGCCACTTAGTGGACCTCTCAGCATCTGTTCCTTCACCTGAAGAACAGATGGAGTGATCCCTGCCCCGCTCTTCACAAGCTTCCTGTGGGATGCAAAGAGTACTCACTGTGAGTGTTTGGAAGATGTGAAACACTATACCACTCTCTTGATCTTCCATAAAAGATCGAGGGCAAGTGGATGAATAGGCTGAAAGAACCAAGGGTTGTGGTGGTTGGAAGTTTTCCTGTCTTGTTTCTACAGGATTCCGGTGCCGCTTAGGATCTATTGTGCTTCAGACTTTGGAGAAAAACCTCTTTCAGATCCTACTCTAGATCTTTCCCCTTAAAATAAGCAACACACACACACACATCACCTAGGGCACCTCACCAGTTGCCAAACACAACGAGCACAGCCAGTAAAACCTAAATTCCTGTTGTGTAACTTATCAGGAAGTCTGCTCTAAAAGACCGGAAGCCTTGTGAGCTGTGGGTTCACGCCTACCCTGTCTCCTCTCTGACATTGCCTGACGGTGTGGTCTCGGATCAGCAGAAACCCGCACTGGGCTCCCATTGTTCCACTGGGAAGTGCAGTTGAGCATGTTGGTCCTAAGAACTGCCGCACCTGTGACTTTGGAAGCCCTCCCCACTCAGCCATTGAGGCCTGAGCTAAAAGGTGAAGTCCCTTTCCCCCTCTTGGCCCTTTCAGATTCCTCAAAGACAATACAAGTCTCCCTCCCTTCCCTCTGGCTTCCCAGCGGTCTTGGCCAACGCCAAGACTGGGCAGGGGAAGGAAGAAAGAAGAGCAAGGCAGGTGCTTCTCCTCCTGACGCCCTCTGGACAGCGCCCCCAGCTGGTCACAGCTCTCCACGGACGACCACAACTCTCCCCGGCCTGCCCTGCGACTCTCCTCTTGAGGTCCCTTAGCAGCTTCCTCCCAGGCTTCTACAGGGCTGGGGAGGAGATAGCTCTACTACGCCTTAGCCCTGGGTCCTCGCCCAGCCCGTGAGGTGCTCCCACTCCCCGATCACGGCCTCGCAAGTAGCCTCTTTGTCCCTAAATCCTGCTGCAAAGGAGAAGCTGCAAGGGGACCCCTCAGTGGTCCTGCGGGGCTGGCAGGGAATGAACAGAGGGATCCGAGAAGATGGGGGCAGCCTTGCAAGGTCAGGCCAGGGCGGTGTGGAAGAAGGGGTGTGGTATAGATAGGCTGCTAGCAGGGAGAGGCGGCAATGAACCAGGCGCGTGGTGTGGATTCGGCTGGGGTCCCCGTGCATCCTGCGAAAGGAGGGTGGGCCTTGGGTAAAGAAGGCATGAGCGGCATGGTGGGCAAAGCCAAGGAAGGCCAGATGGGAGGGATCTGGAGTGTGAGCGTGAAGCCCAAGACTGTCCTATGGGCAGCAGAGGACGCTGGATGGTTCCTGAGCAAGGGAACGGCCCCATCACACTGGGCTATTTTAGGAACATTAATCTGGCAGTGGGACCAGATGGCGGTAGTACCATTTGGGTACCCCTATGCAAAGGGCACAAAGGACCCTGCCAAAAGTGACTCACCCACCCCCACCCCCGCTTCTGAGCAGCAGGGGCCGAGGCAGTACAGACGCTACCCCCAAAGCAACTCAGGCTTCTGCCAGCCTCAAAAGAGCAGACAGGGAAGAGCATCGCATCCTGAGCGTGGAAGGGAAAACACATTCTTGGAAGAGTCTTCTCTCAAACCATCCACCCACACCCCCAGAATAAGGGGAAGCAATCTGTTTCTTCTGGCGTCTGATTCCAAATGCTCCCGAGGCCAGGAGGACCCAAATGAATTCCTCTGCTTGTGCGTGTGAGAACAGCCCAACGGGGACCATCTGTTAGAACGGGCCTCCAACACGAGTGTGGGAACAGTAACCCCCAAAGGGGCACTATTTTGAGGCTTCCAGGAACGCTTCCTACAAACGTCCACAGCCACTAGCCAGAGCCCTCTCTCTCCAGCACTCTGCTTAGGTCTCTGCTAACTAAAGCCCAGACAGTAGGGGCCCTGTCACTGATGTTTCAGGGTGGAGACGTTTGGGGGTTCGAGGAACCTGAGGGCTCTAACCACTAGTGTCAGTGTAGACCCAGTAGGAGGGAGCTCAAGAAGCAGAAGCCCCTGAACTTCCTGCAAGAAACTACTCGGGATGATTCAAAAGATTGCTTTCCATCCTGGAGGGAGCTAGGAAAGGTCTGTTCTTCCTCAGGGGGCGGGGAGTGGTCCCCAGCATGCACCAAGTGTGCTGTGGCTCGAGATTAGTATAGCACGGTAAGCGGGTGGGATGGGTGCTTGGCCTAAGGAGGAAGCAGTTGGAGAGCTTGAATGGAGAAAGAAGAGGCTGCATCTAAGCTCTGGAAGACCTGCAGACGTGGAGACAGAGCCAGCGAAGGAGGGCAGGTTAGAGCTGGAAGGAAACTCTGCAAGTATCACAGATCCAAGGGGAGGAAGTGGTCAGATCACCAAAGGCTTCCTGGAGGCCAGTGTCATGAGGACAATTACGAGGTCATTGATGACCTTGGTAAGAGCAGTTGCAGTGGAGTGGAGGACACAGAACACTGATTTCTGCCCCTCTTACCCCCGCTGGGACACAGACGTCTGCCCCCATGGAAGCTGAGAAAGATGATCTGACTTGCCTAACATCATCCACATGGTGGGGCTGGGTCTTCACCCTGCTCCCGAGCTGCCTGTGACTGAGGGCCACCAAAGGCCTGGTTGGTAGTGGCTGGCACTGGTGATGTTGATTGTGGTGAAGATGGTGGTGGGAACTTGGTAGTTATCATATAGGAACATTAATCATGGTGGTGAAGTACAAATGACTGCGCTGTGGAATCAGAAAGACCCAGATCTACAGCCCCAGCCAGTCTGCAAATCAGCAGGTTTTCATCTCTGGGGCTCCGTTTCCCTTGCTGCAAAATAGCGATCCTATGGCCTGCCTCCGAGGACCACTGTGAGAATGACATGGCTGGGAAAGCCCCTGCTCCTGATCAGGGTATCTCCCCTGCCAGGTAAGTACAGCACCTGCTCCTGAAGGTGTGTTTAATCCCTTTGTCTCCAGGACAACCTTCAAGATGCAGTGAGACAGAAGTTCTTGAGTCTTGCCATCCCTGCATGCCCCAAACAGAGTTCATGCCAACCTCAAGGTCAATGGCCGTCTTTGTGCCAGCCTGTTCCCCAGCCAACCCACCTTATGCCCACCTTGCTCTGGCAACAGTGCCCTGCTGGCATCCTCACCACCACCCTCTTGTTGGTCTCTTTAGTTGATGAGTACCCAAGGCACTCTAAAAGGAAGAAGGGTAAGAGGAGGACCCATCCTTGCCAAGCACAACTCTGGTCTCACTCAGCTGAAGGAGGGGTGGAACCAGTTGTAAGAGTTTGGGTTTGGAATCAGACAGGCCTGGTACCAAGTACATTCCCTCCTTCAAGTCATTACTCAAGTGTCGTCTTCTTTACCCGGGGTCCACCATGGCCATGACCCCATCCCACCTTCCCAAGCGCCCTCCAAGCCTCACTTGCTATGTGTTATTCCTCCGCATTGTGTTTGTCTGTCTTCTTCCACTGGGTTACAAGCTCTAAAAGTCACAGATTATTAGGCCTTCTGCTCAATATATCTCAACTCTTTCGAGAGTGACAACTCACAGCAACTACCCACACGTGTTTTCGTAGAATAAAGGAAGTAACAGCTCTGCCGTTAGCAATGCAAACATAAGTAGCTCATCCATAACTGAACTTGAACCAGCTGTCTGGCTCCAAAACCAGGGCCCCTTTTATCCCAACAAATTCAAGCCTCTTCCTCCTCATCCTAGCTCCCTGTCTAAGCTCCCAGCCCTCGTCCCTGGAGCCCTTTCCTGCTGAAGGCTCACTCTTGGATCAGTCTGTTTAGGGATTCCAAGGCTCGGTACTAGTTGAGGAAGAATGGATGCTTCTTGGATTCCAGAGCGGCTCAGTTCCGGTTCAGGCATCTGGTTGGACAAGAGAAAACCAGAGGGCAGAGTGGTCCACCCTGCCCGGCTTCCGCAAAGCCTGGTGGATTTTCAGTATTTCACAGTCCCCTCGAGGTCGAAGGGCAGGAAGCAGGTCTAGTCTGTGCTTGCTCTAAGGGGTCCACCTACTGGGAAAACACAGATAAATCAAACAAGCCTGTTTGTTCTCTCAGCACAGCAAACAGAAAACAGGGCTCATTCTGCTCGCCAGGCCTGCCCGCCAGACCCGAGAGGCGTGATTAAAGTAATGGGAAGACCAATATTTTCTTGGAGAAAATGGTAAAACTTGAGGCAGGAAAAGCAAACAGTGCTTTCAAAAGGGCGCTGCTCCCCAGGAGCTTTCAGGGAAGATTCCAGAAGAGAGGAAGCATGTGGCCTGAGGTTCCTGCCTCAGAGGGACACAGGACCCTGAGAGCTGTGTGGCCCTGGCAGGCAGGTGCCATTATGGTGGGCGGGAAGGGGGGCCTCCAGGAGGAAGTGCTTGCCTGGATGTGTGCAGGGGGCCAGACCTGCGGGGCCAGGACACATCAAGCTCACGGGAGGTGGCGCTGTCCTTCCTCCTTCCCACGGGGAATGGCGTTATCGCCATCAAGGCAGGGAGAATTCCAGAAATGGAGCAGAACAGGCCAGAGCCTGGGCTGACAGCAGGACGCGCTTGGGTTTGCCTCTCTTGTTCATCCATTCATTCACATCACTCAGCCCCCTCGCACACACTGAGCACCAGCTGTGTACCAGGGATCGCTGGGAAAATAAAGGGTGATGTTCATGAAGGCCTTAGCTCAGGGTCTGGATCATGGTGTCCCCTCGGGAACCTCCTCCAGCTCACTGGTCTCTCCCTCCGCCTCTCTCCTCGTGTTCCAGCCAGGTGCCCCCATTGTCCCACCTGCCTATGCCCCCTTCACTCCGGCCTCTTGGCCTTTCTCCATACTTGGGTGTCCTTCCCTCAAGCAGGTCCCACTTGGCGGTCTACCGGCACC
Source organism: Chinchilla lanigera (assembly GCF_000276665.1). Lineage (NCBI taxonomy): Eukaryota > Metazoa > Chordata > Mammalia > Rodentia > Chinchillidae > Chinchilla > Chinchilla lanigera. Next base: position 6,959,216 of record NW_004955450.1, read on the forward strand.
CAAGCCCAACAGGTCCCTGACTGACCACGTCCCCCAAGCCTGGTCCTCCTGTGGGTGTCCATGAAGGCATTTCCTCTCACAAGTGCCTTTCCAGGTCCCCCGTCCAGGTCACCCACACGGCAGCTATCTGCAAGGGTCACGCAAACCTCAGCTCAGCCCCCTGCTCTCCCAGCATGCCTTGCTCACTCGGGAGTAACTGAGCACCAGCTTGTCACCATCGCCTTTTAGGCTTCCTATATCCTGACGAGATCTTAAAACTTCACATCAGCGCTTCTTCCTCCAGGAAGCCCTCCTGGACCTACGAAGGCTGGCTAACTATCTTCCTGCTTCCTTCCCAAGCATGCAGACCGGGCCAACACATCCCCATGGCCTCTTACTCTGGGCCAGGAAGCTGGTTTGTGAAGCTCTGCATCCTCGGGGTCTAGCCCAGGTGTGCCCCTTGCAGGACTAGGAAAGGCTGTAGGATATAGCTTGGCTCTGGGTCTGAGATGAGGCAAGACCGAAGCTGTGCTGATGTGGACAGGCAGACTCACCCATCAGCTGGAGTGAAGACAGAGGAAGGCGGGTGACCAGGACAGCTACCCAGAGGAGGAGATGAACAGGCCGGGAACTGGAGGAGGATAGAAAGTCAGTCAGAGAGAGAGGGCTGGAGAAGGTCCTAGGCAGGCCGGACCTGCAACCTCCTGCAGGAGGCCCTGAAGGCCCCGAGAGGGGCTGTACAGATGTGGCCAAGAGGCCTCTGCAGAGCTTCCAGGGCCTTTTCATCCTGTGATGGAATCACCCTGGGGTCCTGAGCTGAGCCGGGGGCAGGGCGCCAGCACACATGGAATTTAACAAGGACTCGCAGAGTGCTCTGTGGGGGAACAAGCCCACCAGAGGTGGCATACCCAGGCCAAAAGCCAACGCAGAGGTCCCGGAAGGAGCTACCCATGGCCTGGAGCGCTGATGGTCATGAGCTTGGGGAGAAGCAGGAGGACGGGTGCAGGACACGCAGGGTGAGACCAGCACCACTGGTGACAGACTGGTGGGAAGCACAAGGGAGTGAGGGGTCGGGGTGACCCGTGAATAAACAGCTTCTTTCCTTAAAGGTGCCAGACCGTGCCTCACCATCCATGTAGAAACAAGAGTGCTACTGTGAATAGCGGCCCGCAGACTTTCCCTTCCAGCAACAGAAGCTCTGCTAAAAATCTGTTGCTTCCACCCCTGGTCTTAGCATTGCCCTAAGGCAAGGGGAAACTCTTGAGAGACAGCAGGGGACAGAACCAGCATTTACTGAGCACTTACTATGTGCCAGGCCTGCTATGGTCACTACACCTGTGGGTTTCCATTTCCTAGGGCAATAACCTATCAAGTGACAGATTTATGACAGCTGGTAGCTGAGAAGAGAGCAGACCGCTTGGGCTCAAATGCCAGTTCTGCCACTCTCTGCTTTTACGGTCTTGAGCAAATAAGTCCATTACTCTGAATTTCAGGGTCTCACTCTCACCCAACAATGAAGATATGCATTATCCCAATTCACTGAGTTACATGGACGTGAAGGTCTGATTACATTTGCAGCATGAGTTCGATCTGCATTACTTATGTTTATGGTCCACTTTTTATTTTTTATTTTTTTTATTTTAAAAATAAAAGGAGGAAAACATTAACAGACAGACAGCCTTTGACAAAATAGCAAAAGAACAGTACAGACAATACAGGGTTACAAACAAAGTGGTAGGAAATTAACAATGCTTGTTGTATTACATATTGATATCTTCAGAGTGGTTTCTCGTGAAAACAGATAGAGACATGCAATATTGATCAATCGAGGACTCATTGACAGTTTCTTTCAGCAAAGAAATAGAAGACAATAGAACAACTATGTTAACTATCCTGTATGTACATACATACAAAATTTCTCCTTCTTTCCCTTCTCTTTTCCCCCATCCCAGTTGCCCTTTACCCTTGAGTGTTTTCCTATCATTTCACAATGTCTATCATACCTCCTAGTTTAACTAAACTCTTTCAGGTGTTATACTAGTGAAACAATGCAGTGCTTTCACATGCAGGTCCGATTTATTTCACTTATGAGTATGGTCTCTAGTTGTATGGTCCACTTTTTATAGGTGAGGAGCAGCACATGGTCATGCGCTGCGGCTGGGATTCAGACCAAATTTCTGGGCTGCTGCAGAGTGAGTCCTCTTTCCTTTCCCTCCACCATGCTTCCTGCCCGTTGCTACCGGAAGTAGTCACTCTGCTACTTCCTGTCCAGATGGGGGAGATTCGTGTATCACAGTTAGCTGCTGGATAGCCCGAAGGGGCATTGAGAGTAGTAGACCTTTGTTCTTCGGGCAGATGATGGGAATGCTCGCAGAGCACCCACTGCTCGCAATCCTTTGTGCCAGCTCCTGTGGGCCTGTGTCCCTGCCCTCAAGGAGCCAGCTGTTGGCTTGGGAATACAAGACACACAGATATGATTGCCAGTCGATGCCATCCAGAGAAATTCACACCTATTGCATTTCTTCTTGTTGTAATCTTAGCCCTAACTACGAAAAACACTGCCCTACCAAAGGCCTGGGTTGGGATGCAGAGGAGGAGTGGCCCGGGAAGCATCCTGACTTGGCAGCAGTCCACGTGAAAAAGACCCGGGGGTTTTAGGTAACCCCAGAGCTCCGCGTGAGCCCACACAGGGCTACGGCTATCTTAAAAGTAAATGCGATCCTGAGGTCGGAGATGGAGGTGTAACGTTCAGGTCAACGGAGGTGACAGGCACAGGGCTCAGACTTAGTTTGGAGAAGTGCCAGCCCTGGGTGCTACATTTCACCGGGGATGCAGACCAAGAATGTCACCCAAGAGTTGAGAGCACAGACTTATGACATATTTTGATCACATCCATCCCCATTCCCTTCCCTCTTCCTTATTCTCTTCCACTTGTCTAATAATAGTCACCCTTCTACTTCGATGTCCTCGTCTTTTATTAGATTCCAGACTCACAAAAACAAGTATTTCATGTGTTCCTTAATGTCTGGAATCTAATAAAAGAGGAGGACAAGTCTTAACATCATGATCTCAAGTTCTATTCATTTTCCTGTAAGTGACATCATTTCATTCTTATTTATAGAGGAATCAACTCTATTGTGTATCTACAGCCCATTTTCTTTATCCGCTCACATGTTGATGGATACCTAGCCTGGTTCCCTATCGCAGCTCTTGTGAACTGTGCTGTAGTAAACACGACTGTGCATATTATGTATGTGCCATAGTGACGTGGGCATGTGCCGTGACCTACAAGGGTATGTCTGTCTATAGCATTCTGACTGATTCCTTCAGGTATATACCAAGGTTTAGCTGGGTCACATAGTAGCTCTATTTTTAGTATTATGAGGAACCTCCATTCTGATTTCCAGAGTGATATTCTAATTTCTATTTCCTCCAGCAGTGTAGAAGTGTTTCTTCTGCCCACATCCTCACCAGCATTCATTGTTGGGTTTTTGTTTATTTTTTGTATTCTTGATGGTAGTCATTGTAACTGGGGTGAGATGAAATCTCAATATGGTTTTGATTTGCATTTCTCTAATGCCTAAAAATGTCCAATACTTTTGCACACACCAGATGGCCATTTGTGCTTCTTTTGAGAGGTGCCATTTGTTCATGCATTGGTTGATTTTCTTGGTGTGATAGTTCTTCCGTTCTTTCTATATGCTAGATGTGAATCCTCAGGCAAAGATTTTCTCCCATTCCCTAGGCTGTCTCTTTATTCTGTTACCTGTTTCCCTTGCTACGAAGAAGCTTTTCAATTTTTCTCTAGTTCCATTTATTGATTCTTGCTGTTACTCCTTGTGCTATTCAGGAAGTCTTTGCCTGTGCCTGCTTAGAGCACTTCTATGATTTCCTCTAGAAGTTTCAAAGTTTCAGGACTTACACTTAGATCTCTGACCCATTTTGAACAGGTTTTTTGTACAGGGTGAGGGGTAGGAATCTACTTCAGTCTTCTACATAGGGATACCCATTTTCCCAGCACTATTCGTTAAAGAGGCTGTCTTTTGTCTAGCATATGTTCTCGACCCCTTGGTGAGGAATCAATGGCTGTGGTTGCGTCCTCCATTCTATCCTTGGTCTATGTGTCCTTTTTTGTGCTAGAATCATACTGGTTTTGTCGCTGTAATTTATACTATGACCTGTAATATAATTTAAAACCAGCTATTGTGATACACCCAGCTTTGCTCTTTTTTGCTTAGGATTGTTCTGGCTACCCTTTGGCTCTCTTATGTTTCCATAGGAATTTTAGAATATGGTTGTTGTTTTGTAAAGAACATCATTGGTATTTTTATGGGAATTGCATTGGATCCATAGATTTCTTTCAGTAATATAGCTATTCTAACAGTGTTAGTTCTGTGAAGCTCAATCTCTCTGGACCCCTCCAAGAAGCAGGGGACTAAGCTCTTGGAGGCAGGGAAGCTGGGCCATTGGACCCCAATATGCCTTCCCCCCTGGGCTTCCTTGAGGCACTCACACCCCTGCAGGCCCAGGTGGTGCCTGCCTGCACCCTAGCTGTCCTAGCAAAGCTCTCAGGTAGAAATGGACAAGTGCAGGCCATCCCTGTATTCCAGAGCAACCCACAGCTGCAGAACACTCATGAACAAGGATGCAGGCAGTGTCCATGAGTGTGAATGAATCTGCTGTTCATCTCGGCCCCACACTGTCCAGCAGGGGCCCCTGCTGCCTCTCATGCACCCTGGGCAGCTTGTGAAATACATATTTCCAAGCCTTTCCCGGGGCCTGTAGAACCAGAACCTAGAGGTAGGGAGCCCACAAATGTGCCTTTCACCGGTAGGCTTGCCGGGTGACATCCAGGATTCCCAGTGAAACTTGAACTTCAGATAATCAAAGAAGGTTAGAAAGGACAGATGTGTTCCATAGTAGAAGCATACTTAGACTAAAAAGTGTTTCCTCTTTCTCTGAACTTCAAATTTAATAGGGCCTGCTGTATTTTGATTTATTAAGCCTGCCACTGTATCCCAAGTTGATTCTGATGCACCAGAAAGTTTAGGAGCATCTCCTCTATGCTGTCCTTGGGTTCTTTTCCACACCCCCAGTTTCCGTCACCAACTGCACACCAGCAACCCTGATTTCCTTCTTATGTAAACCTCTTCCCTGAATTTCATATGCCTGGTGCCCACCGGACATCTCAAATTTAGTGTGTTCAAAATTGAGCACAGTATTCCCTACGGTGGTGGTTAACTTTGACTGTCAACTTGATTTCCTTGAAAAACACCTAGGAGATTAGTAAAGTGCACCTCCAGGCCTGTCAGGGTGGGTCACAGGGGTGTGACCTGGGGGAGTGTATCTGGTCCCAGCCCCTTCCCCTCTGGTTCTTCCTTGCTTACTCTGCTTCCTGACCACCATGAGGTGAGCAGCTTCCCCCCACCACACCCTTCCACCAGGATGCTTCTGCCTTTGGAGCAACAGACAATGGACTGAGCCCTCTGCAACCATGAGCTGAAACAAACCTTCCTTCCTCTAATATGACCTTCTCATATATTTGCTCACAGTGATGGAAATCTGACCAGTACACCCACCTTTCCTCACACCTACTCCTCAAACCTGCTTTTATTCCTCCTTTTCTCTGTCTTAACTGGTAGTTCCACTGTCTACCAGCTGCACAAAGCAGTAACCAGAGGAGTTATCCCAGCTGCTTCAGCACCAAAGTGAATTACTTCATCTCCTAAAAAATCTTTGCTTTTATTTGTCTCCAAATAATGGTCTTTCAAATGTGTCCACATCCTACTCTCTAACACCTGTGAGCACTAAGTCATATGGCAGATGTGGTAAAGTTAGGGACCTTGAGATGGGGAGACACTCAAGGTGGGCCCTGAATATCTGCCACAGTCCTTATAAAAGAGAGGCAGGAGGGTCAGAAGTGGACAGAAAGTGATGAGAGGATGGTGGCAGTGATACATATTGAAGAAGAAGGAAGGGTCCTTGAGCCACAGGATACACATAGCTTCTGGAGGCTAGAAGTAATCTGGAAGCAGAGTCCAACCTGGACTCTGGCCAGCAAGAAGCAGCCCTGTGAACACCCTGATGGTAACCAGAGAAGCTGACTTGGGACTTCCAGTTGCCAGAGCTGTAAGGAAATGAACTGTGTTGCTTCAAGCCACTGAGTTTGTGCCCATGTGTTACAGCAGCAAAAGGAAGCTCATACACCCCATCAAGTTTCCTCCTTTCCTGTTGCTCCTGCCTGACTTTATTCCCCACCCACTGCAACTTCCTCCTAAGGGTGTCCTGCCTCCAGCTTTGCCTCCTCCAAGGCTTCCTCTGTGAGACCACCAAAGTGCTTGCCCTCATTCACACCCTCGGGGGCTCCTGCTCACAGGGGAGAAGAGAAAACCAGGCCTGTCCTCAGCTCGGCTTTCAGACTTGACCCTGTCCACCTCTCTCTTCTTATCTCCCTCCACCTTAGACTTCCTGGCCCCAGATTTCTGAACCCATCTCATGGTTTACTATGCTTATATTTTTGTTCTTTCTTACAAAGACTCAACTCTTTTTCCGACTAACCTCCTGTTCATACACCAAAATCCAATGTAGACACCACTTCCTCCACGAGGGCTTCCCCAGGTCTTCTTCTCCTCTTGGAGTTCGTGGCAGCTTTCCCTAACCTCACACAACCGTGATTCTTTGATAAAATCCCCATTGTTGCCCCCACCCAATTCTGAGCTCCCTGAAGATCGGAGAAGTTTCTTATCTGCTTTTGAACTGAAGCAAATACAAATCTGTCCCAGCTCCGACATCCCATGCTGTGCTACTCTTCTTTCCCCAAATCGGTTCTTCTCTACAAAGGAGGAAAAAGACAATTATTTTTCTTCTGTTGTTCGTTCCTATTAACTCACTCAAGATAAATAAAAATTAATAGGCCCTCATTTGTCTTGTGGATTTAATAATTCAAAATTATATTTGTCTTGGCCCAGGGTGTTAGCCTGGCTCACGGTATGTGCAGTTTACCAAGGAGAAGTCAGGCCCCAGCATCGCTGTCACTAAATTCAACACACGAGCAAGCACCCACGCGCACCCGTGCCCCTGCACAAATCCCAGCCCACAGGGCTAGGGAAGGAAATAGAACAAAAGTGTGAACTTCCAGGGTCCCTAAAGTCCCAGCCAGCTCAAGACACAGCTCAACCAAGAACTCCTGGTCCTGCCGGCCACAGCTGTTCCCAGAAAAGATGACAAGGCCCAGGGAAGATTGTGCTCAAAGCCACACACCCTCAAAGCCTCGTTCCTTTCAAAGAAGTCTGCTACTGGACTCTGGGAGCCCATGCTGGACGGGAGGCAGAAGACATCGCTTTTCCAGCATCTCAATCCCACAGGGTGCCCCCTCCCTGTGCCATAATTTTCTGGGCAGAGACAAAGCCCTTTTCTCCTGCTGCCTGACACTCTCCAGAACTGACTGTTGCCCACCTTGCCCAGGGCTGAGAGAAAAGGCTGCTCAGCAGAGAAGCCAGCGCTCCCCAGGACAGTCACATACAGGGTCCAGGGTAACCCTGAAAGGAGGATTCTGAAGCCGGGTGTGGTGGCGCAGGCCTGTAATCCCAGCACTTGGGAGGCTGAGGCAGGAAGATCGCTGAGAGTTTGAGGCCAGCCTGAGCTACAAAGTGAGCTCAAGGCCAGCCTGAACTGCATAGCATGCCCCTGTCCCACCTAAAAAAGGATTGTGCTTCAAAATCACAGGTGGTGGACTGAGACCTTCAGGGTTTAGGTCGATCCTAAGGCAAGAATAGACCAGGGGGAAGAGAGAAGTCCTACCTCTCCAGAGCCCAGAAGGGACAGATGTGAGGTGCACAGCTGCTCCAGTGTCCTTTGAGGAGAGTGCTGGGGCTTAAGGACTGAGGTCCTGAAGACCCTTGGTGGCATCTGAGGTCCTAAGACACCATCGGTGGCACCTGGGCTGCCCAGAAACCAAGCAGGATCAGAGGAGCAGTGAGGCCACCGAGGACTGACATCCCATGTGTCCAGGACATTTACATGCAAGGCCCTGTGACCGCTTAGGCATGTTGTCACCTTGTATCCTCATGGCAGCCCCTCAAGCCCAGCGTTACGATTCGCAGGTCACAGAGGGGACAACAGACACTCAGAGAGGTTAAGTCACCCTCCACAAAGGTAGTCATGGAGTCGCCCTGTCAGCCCTGGCGTGAACGTCCAGTCACCTCCTGCTCTAGTCGCGATTTTGCCTCTCCAGAGAGCAGAACCACTCTCCAGTCTGACACCGAGCCCTCCGGCACTGTGGAGATTAGAGTGACCCCTCCGCCTGAAGCCCACATGTGGGACCCAGCGCCACCTCGCTGTCCTCAGGGGGCGCTGAGGCTTCTCTGCGGCCACCAGGGCCCCACATCACCCACCTTTAAGCGGAAGGAAAAGACGGGGAACAGAGAGGCCGGGACAAGGCTGCACCAGACAGAGCTGGGCCACGACGGAGGCTAGGCAGAGTCGGCCCTGGAGGGCAGCGGCCTCTGCTTCGCCTCCAGGCCCCACAGGAAGGGCGCGCATCTCTGGCCTTGGGCCTAATCATACTGAGCAGCCCCCAGCCGAGACCCAAAGGAAATCAGGGGTGGGTGTGAAAGGCTGTGCGAGAGGCCCCTGCCCTGTGCGTGCCAGGACGAAGAAGTCCAGGGGCCGCTTGCACAGCTGTCTTCATCCCACCCGTCCACAGGGAACGTGAGGGAGGCCAGGTGGGTGCTACCCAGGCTGATTTTGGAAAAGGGAAATGGCCACGTAGGAGGCACTGCTCCTCTGCCGCCCCTGGACCAGGGACAGTACTGCGTGCAAAGGCTCCAGGTGTTAGGACAGCAGGTTCTGGGACGCAGGCCCTCTGCCATCTTCCTGCTCTGGCTTAAAGTCCTGTCGCCGGGGCTGGTGACCGTGGCACAGAGAACCCCAGGGGCCGCCTGTGCCTTCTCAAGGCTATAAACACATTCTCTCTCTCTCTCCTTCTCCCTACAAGGAACCAAAGGGGACCTGGGCTGTGACCCTTCAGAACCCCAACAGCGCCCAGACAGCACAGCCTGTCCCCCGGGAGCCCCTGGCCTGTGTGCCCTGCTTCCTGCCCCGCCCCGTGCCCTCCCATGGGGCCCAGCCTTGGCGGCTTGTGGACGTCAGGAACGCACAGGCCAGGCCCTGGTGGCAGAGGGGAGGCGGCAAAGCCAGGGACAGAGTTATAAATAGGTGCGTCTGATGGAGAAGGTCACCAGCCGGAGCCAAACATGCCAGAAATTCTACAAGAGAGAGACAGATTAAATTATCGCAGCGTCTCACCACCTCGCTCCTCTGGGATGGAGAATGGGAGTGGGGCGCAGGCCAGGGACACCCGCCAGCCGCTGAAGAAGCCCTTGGGCTGATGAGGCAGCTCGTCCTTCTAAGGAGGCTGGCTGGCCTTAGCATCCAGCAGAGCTTCAGAGCCGGACCCGGCCAGGCCTGGGGAGGCCTGGCGACCCTCTCTTCTCTCCCTCTGCTCCCTAGCATGGCCAAGGTGGGGTCTAGAAGCTCTCAGCAGGGGGCAGTTGCTCTGCCTCCCCACGGGACGTCTGGCAATGTCCAGAGACTTGCCTGGCTGTCTTAAAGCTAGCAGTGGGTAGTCAGGGCTCTGGGGACAAGGCCAGGGATGCAGCTGAAGACGCTCCAGTAAACAGGACAGCAGGGGACCCTGCATCCCCACTGTGAGCCCCACCGAGGCCAGGAGCCCTGCACCTCCAGACACTGCCTCCTCCATTCGTCTCCACGGGCCCTGCCGAGGCAGCCTGAGCACACAAGCACTCATAGCTACGCAAATAGCAACTCCTTATTTTGCTGTGTTTGCTCGGCTAATATTGACTTTGCGGCCTAACACTGGTGCTATTGAGCTGGGGTTCTTCTCAGTGCTGTTTGAGCAGCATTAGAACAGCCTGTGATAACGAGGCAGAGCAGGAAGCCGCGCCTCCTCCTCCTCCTCAGCCCGCACAACCCCTGCACCCCCGCCATGGGATGCGCCTGGAAGGACAGGGGACCCTGTGTGCTCCTGCACTCGGCGGACCTGAATCAGCTCCTCTGCTGGGCAAACAGCTGAGGTTACACAGGGAGCGTGTTCTCCACCTAAGTCAACACTCCAGGGACAGAGGAAGGTTACTAGGGAGACTGCCCTCGGGGTGTGGCTGGGGAAAGTGATGGAGAGTGTGCCCCAGGCCATCCGCGGAACCCTGCAGCTGGGGCCTGCAGAGACCGGCATGGTGGTATGTGCCTGTAAACCCAGCACTCTGGGAGGCTGAGGCAGGGGGATCGAAAGCTCAAGCCCAGCTGGGCAACTTGGTGACTTAAAACCCTCTCACCATAGGCAGAGAGCCTAGAAGTCCAGAAACGAAGGCTCAGAGGAGCATGGACTCAACGATCCCAAGGGATTCGAAGGAGAGTTATGGACACAGCATCTGCTAAGGCAGTGCACAGCCTGCCCCACCGCGCCCAGCCACATTGCAGTGAGACCAGACAAGCCCGGGGATCCAGAGAAGAAGCATCTATGTGGAGTAACCAGGATGGCCCCTGCTGCCCGCAAGGAAAGCACATGCAGGTTTAGCTGTACATTTGGACCTATGCCTGTGGCCTGTCTCTAGGTCAATATTAAACAAGTTGCTGGAATCATCCAGGGGGCATTCTAAAAATTAGCTCTGGCTAGCCTGCACGGCCTGGGAGCACCAAAATGGTCATTTGCTAAAATTGGCCATTAACATTTTCTACTAACTGTGCTCTCCAAAGACTTGGGAAATGAAGGGGAAATGCCTCAGAAATCAGCTATTATGCGGGCCCTGTGACAACCTGCACTCTAAGCTTCTAAGCACTTTGCTTTTAAAAATGCAAGATGGGTATCTACTACATGTGGGCAAGTTATGCCCAGCGACCAAATCACCCTAGGTTCTCCACAGCAGACGTGGCTGCTAGGGCCCAGCCTGATCAGCACCTGCTTTTCTGAGAAATGCCCCTACTCACCATGGCCACAGATGGATGCCTAACTGAGGGCAGCCACCCCATTGGCTGGCCGCTGGCCAATCAGATTCTTTCGATTTAGACTCACTGTTGGGCCCATCCCCTGGGAGGTCAAGTCTAGGTGAAAGTGGACATTTTTGGAGCTAGAAAAAGTGGAACAGAGAAATGCAGGCTGCAGGGGAAAGAGTGATGCCTGCTAAGACAGGCTGAGATAAAATATACAGAGGAGGGGCCGGGAGCTCAGACAGGCAGCCGTGTGGGTCTCTGACACCCTCTGAGCAGCCCTACTCTGAACTTCTCTGAGGCACTGGATCTCTTTCCTGCCTTGGGCTTGGTGCGATTATACCTAACCTTGCAACAAATCTATCATCAGTAACAAACTAAGTAATGAGAGTGAAGCTTATAATTCCATTTCTTGCAACCAAATAATCACTGACCAAGATGTCTAGAAAGGTGTCGCCGGTCTTCTGGTTCTGCAGTTGTTTGATACCCACTGTCCCCATGCTCATCCTTAGGTCTAACCTGGCTCCTTCCTCTCCTGGTATTCCCGTCTTCCATCTCCAGGGCAGCCTCTCAGTGTCTCGAGGCATAGGGGCCACCTGCAGGCCCCGTGACCAGCAAACGGTCACCACACACCACTCAACACTGTTTATTCAGCTTACTTCAATGGAGCCTGTTTGCTTATCGTCAATAATTAGTCATTCGACAAACATCCATCAAGCTACAGCCCAAACCCAACACAGATATGTTTAAAATACGAAAATAAATAAATAAAATAAACAAGTCTGGAGAGGCACGGAGCAAACATAAGCCTACTTTCCTGTTGTGCTCTCACAGCTGAGGACCAATGTGATGTGCTACCAGCCCTAACACAGCTACAAAACATCAGTTATACCAAAGCCAGGCCTAAAAGAAAGCTATCAACAGGGCCCGGCTAGCACTCGGCTTTCTGTGGAGACGTCAGCAACTTGCTGCCCATTGAGTGAAGAAATCCTAAGGACACACTGTCTCTAGAAGCTCCGCTATCGTCCTACCATGCAGTTTTAGGACTAGATCACAGTGATGAGGTTATAGCGACTGCGGGACCAGATCAAACTTTGAAAGACCTTTCACTCTCATGGAGCCTCTTAGTGCAATCAACAGTCCAGGGGGCGTCTTTGTATTTGCATATTCCTTCCCTGGCCAGGATCGTCACCTAGACTTGACCCTGGCATGGAGGTGCAGCTGTAATTGAGTCGCTGTCCGAGTTTCCCTGACATTTCCTCACACACAAGCGACATTCCCAGGCACCATTCCCCAGCCCTGACCTCCAGCCCCACCCGCACCTCTGCCCACCTAAGACCTCCTGCAGTGCCCGCTCGTCCCTCTCTACCACGCCGGTTCTGCTTCCATGCAAAACTGCAGAGTGGTGGCTCACAGGTGCCCACAGGGCCCAGTGACAAGCCAGGCAGGTCCCTCTGGGGGACAGCCACCCTGGATGACACGTTGCCACCTCTGCGTGTTGCTCTGGCCATGCCGCTCACCCCTCACCCACACTTCCGGCCATCCCTACTCCCCCCCCAGGTACCAGCGCTCCCTGCAGTGGTCCGGCCTCAGCAAGGCTGAAGCTCGGGCTTCCACCCATGAACGCCCATGCTCCCAACACTCCCAGCAGATGCCCAGAAAGATCTGGAAAAGCAATGAACATAGGAGCCAGTGCCCCACAGGTGGACAGGGCGCCATCGTCCCCATTCTCCAAGGCTCCCGATGACCTTCACCAACACCAGGGGGGGGCGCAGCCTCTAGCACCCAGGCCGACACCCTGTGACCTGGGCGCGCTCGGGCCCTGCCGCACGCAGAAAAAGGAGCAGCCCAGGCAGGACCCTGGCCACAGCGGGGCTCCCTCCCTCCCTCCCTCCTCCTGCCCCAGCTCCAGCCTCCCTCCCACCTCAGGGGCGCTTCTTTGCCTCCTCTGCTTAGGACAGGCGAGGACACTGGCTGCGTCCCAGCCACCGCAAGTCAGAGCGAACCCCTGTCCTCAAGATGTCGTGGTGCTGCTCTGAGGCACAGAAATGAAAATAAAAACAGCCGACCCCTCCCCACCCACGGTTCTGCGTGCACAAATACAGCCAACTGCGGATGGAAAATATTTGAAAATAGAATTGCACCTGTGGTGTTTTTTCCCTGTCGTTATTCCCTAAACAGCACACAATGACAACCACGTGGCATCTGCGCGGTGGCTGAGATGATTAAAAGCAGCCGGGAGGGTGTGTGTAGGTGGTGTGAACGGCTACAGCCATCAGTGGAAGGGACTTGAGGGTCCAGGGATTCTGGGACCATCTGGGGACCCTGGAACCAAGTCCCACAGAGGCCGAGGGACGGCTGTACAGTGCTGTGAGCCGTGGAGAAGGCCAGGGACCCTCACAAAGAGCACAAGTGGCACGTCCTGTCGTTCACGGGGGCAAGTTACTCACGTGGGGGCTCAGACCTCTCGATGGCCTGCAGGGGCTCAGAGGCGGCCCCTTACAGTGAGCGTCCCCATCCTCCTGTCTCAGCCTACAGAGGTGACTCTGCTTCCTAGGAGACAGGCGCTGGGAATCCAGGGAGAGGGACACCTCCTCCTGGGGTAGGCACACGGAGAAAGCTCTGGGCGCCAGGCGGCTCTGCAGGGCAGCATTCGAACTCAAAGCACAGCTGGGGGGAGCAGGCAGGCTGTGCTTCCATACGGAGAGAGGGGAGCGCAGTCCAGCTTTTAACAAAAGGGGGCTCGAGCTATGATCTGGGGTGGGTGGGCCGCAAACTCCCCCGGGAGCCGCGCTGTGTGCCGTGGGCTGGGGGTACGGGGCGGGGGGGAGCACCTGCGTGGAACCAAGACTGAAAGGAGAAAGCTGGCTTCTTTCTTGGTGTGTTTGCCCCTTGCACGCTTTTAACAGCTGTTCTAGGTAGTGAGGTTACAAGAGATTCCCCACAGAAAGAGTTAAGATGGGGCGTTAAATTCTATTTTTAAATGAGAATATCGAGGCATCGGTTTGCTGGGAGACAGAGCTCACTGCTCCCAGCAGCACAGGCAGCTAGAGTCGTGTGCACAGCCACAGCCAGGACCCCGCCGGACACCGCGTTCTCACTGTATGGATTCATCCATTCAACAATACTAAGCGCTTCTGGCAGTGACGGTGGCAGGGCACCCGTGGTTGCCTGGAACGCAGAATAAGCAAGGCACAACACACACACACACACACACACACACACACATGCTAGTGAGGGAGGTCTTAGACCCCTCTGTGTGGAACCTCCATCAGCTATGCTAAGAACCACAGAGAATTCTGGTTGGGACTGAGTTTGGCCCACAGCTACAGGAATCCAGCTATGACGGTGAAAACACATGAAGGTTTTTATCTCTCAGATATCAAATCTAGACGTAAGCAGCTCAAGACTAGAAAGATGGCTTTCACAAAGTCTCCGGGGCCTAGACTTGCTATGCTCTTGCTCCAGGATAGCTAATACACAGGCCCAAAATAGATGCTGGAGCTCCAACCATCACATCTATATTCCAGACAGAGAAAAGGGAAAGATGCAAGAATAAAATGAAAAAAAATCAACTCCTTTTCAATGTCCTGGAAGGCTTACCAGCAACTTCCTAGTTACCAAGAAGGCCGTGTGTCCTTTTAACTGTGTGGGATCCAGTAAAGCAAGGAGCTAGAGACAAATTCCAGGTGGAGGACATCTCTGACAGGGCCATAGAGGGGCTCTGAAGCAGAGCTGGAGTCCTGGCCTCAGTCTGCCACTGCAGACACGGGTGTCCCTGGCGCCTCCTGGCTGTAAAGTGAGTACCCTGCACTCAGACGCTGTGAAATACTGACAAGGCCTCAGGCAGCGCGGCTGGGGCACAGGGAGGCCGCAGGGCTTCGCCACGGCTGCTCCTCCAGGCTCGCGGGGAAGAGGGACAGAGGAAACCCACTCCGCCTGCAAACCGGGGGGAGAACGGATCAGACACAGAAACCAAGCCTGGCTGGCGGTGACCAGGACACACCCTGACCTCTTGGTGACCCCAGGACTGCCGGCCTTCAGGTCTCCCTGCAGGGGCAGAGGCGGCTGGAGGCCTCTACTCCGACGTGTTCGATCTCTGTCTCTCTCTGTCTCTGTCTGTCTCTCCCTGTCTCCCTATCTCTGTCTCTCCCTGTCTCTCCCTGTCTCTCTCTGTCTCTCTGTCTCTCTCTGTCTTTCTGTCTCTCTGTCTCTCTGTCGCTGTATCTCTCTGTCTTTCTGTCTCTGTCTCTCTGTCTCTCTATTCTCTGTGTCTTTCTCTGTCTCTCTGTCTCTCTGTCTCTCTCTCTGGTGTTATTTCAGATTTTTGGGACTGCACCCAGGGCCTTCACACAGGGCCACCTCCCCAACCCTTTTCATTTGTTTACTTTGAGACAGTGTCGTGAAATTGTCCAGGCGGGGCTCCAGTTTACAATCCTCTTGCCTCGGCCTCCAGGGGCCTGGGGTGACAAGTGTGTGCCACCACGGCCAGCTGTGGAGGTGACCTGGTGTGGCCACACAGGGTTGTGGGGTGAAGGAGGAGGGACCTCGCCTCCTGCATGTGTGCTGCATGTCCGCCCTGCACGGCTTTGCCCTTGCTCCCACCGAAGTCTCAGAACAGCCCCGTCGGGTGGGGACTGCCTGCCCCCACATCACCCACAGGGAAGCTGGGGCTCGGGAGCCTTTGTGACCTGTCCACAAGACGAGTTGGAGTGGCCGCCAGCACACCAGAGAGTCCTCTGAATACCCGTCTCTGACCCGGCCTCTGTCACAGGACTGCCGTTCTGGTGCAACACCTCCCTGCGTTTAGATGATCACAGCCCATAATTAGCTGCCATTGCGGTGGAACAGGGGCCGCTGTGGTTTTAAAATCATGGCGGCTGTTTTACTTAGCCAAAATGGCCACAGCCCGGGTTCAGCCGGTTCTGCATCAAAGAAAACATCTGGATTTGGCCTCCTAACCTTCTATTGGCTGGGCTCCTCCAGGGCCACACCGCACACCACTGACTCTGCCCTGCACGGGGTCTTCCCGCTCCCATCACCCACTGGCAACCCCACCCCAGCTTGTCCCACCGGCTCACACATTACCCAATCCTATCCATTCAGTAAAGCCAGCCAGGGATGCCTCCTCCTCCAGGAGGGCCTCCCTGATCGCTGCAGGCTCTGTCTCCACCCCCACTCCCTCTGCTCCCCTGTGTGATCAGCTCGCTGGCCTCCCAGGTCATCCCAGGAAGAGACACAGCAGGGTCCTATGTGCCAGGGAAAAGGGAGGTAGGACAGGTGCAAGTAGAGAGAGGGAGCCCAGTCCAGAGGATCTGCCTACCCCAGTGACAGCACCGTGACAGGGTCTCTGAGGAGCTGACACACTCGTTCCTGACCAGGGGAAACAGAGGCCAGCGGTGTGGCCCGGGGCAAAGCAGCGATGCTGAGCTGGAACAAAGCTGGCTTGTCAAAGGTCCCTGGATAGCCATGCAAAGCCAGGACTTCAGGGACACTGAGGGGCAAGATGAGAAACCCCCAAGTTTCCAGGGGACAATAAGCAGCTCTCTCACCAAATGCTACAGGAAATTCTAGGTTTTTCCTAAGAGAGCACAGCTCAGTGTATTTCTGCCCATACACTACGGTGGGGGGCGGGGGTAAGGATTAAACCCAGGGCCTCTGCACTGAGCTTCATTCCCAGCCCTTTTTACTTTTTATTTTGCAACAGGGTCTCATTAAGTTGATAAGTTGCCCAGTCTGAATTCAAACATGCAATCCTCCTGCCTCAGCCTCCTAACGTGCTGAGATTATAGGCATGCCAAGCCCAGCTCATCCAACAGGCTTTTTAACAGAACCTAGGGATGAAGCCAGGCATTCAAGGATGGATTCCTTGTTACCCTGAGAGAAAAATGGGCCTGCAAAAGTTAGTTGGCTCCAAGGCTGGGGACGGGTGGCCATCAGGGAGAGCCCAAGAGAAGCAGCAGTTCTGGAAGGTGGCACCTCTCATCCGCCTCATCTAGGAAGGGTTTGCCACCCACTGTCCCATCTTTGCCCTGGGAAGAGCTTCCTGCTGCCCCAGCCCTGCTCCAGTACAGACACCCCTGGAACTGTTCCTGCAGGTGTCCTGTTCCAGAGCTCTTGGAAGCTAGCCCTTGGAAAAGGTGAGAAAAAAGAAGTAATAGTCCCAAGGAACAAATACAAAAACAGGTTAAGCCTACTAAGGGAAAATGCAGTAATAAACAAGTATCACACATTCCAAAGCTTATGAAAACGTTTGGGAGTAGCTATTTGGATTGGCCTGTGACGGCCAAAGGTAGAGGGAGGTGGAAGTTAGTGATATATACAGGAAAATTGAGTGTCAGGATAACTGATTTCCCCCATAACTCAAGATCTTAAACTGCTGGTGTTGAGTGCTTACAAATTTTATAGCTCTATGTGTAGGCAATGAGATGGTTCTCAACAAAGCTCCAGAATCTAAAATTTAATAAGTAAATAAATTTTAAAAAGTTAGATCTTGGGATGGTCTGAACAAGCATCCCTCAAAAATCTGCATATTAAAGTTTGTCCCCAGTCTATGGCACTCTTGGGAGGTAGCGGAGCCTTTCAGAGGCAGAGCCTCATGGGAGGAAGTAATGTCAGTGGGTGTGGCCCAGGAAGGGATTTGTGGAACTCTGATCTCTTTCTTCTCCTCTCTCTCTCTGCTTCCGGGTCACCATGTGCTCCCTCTATGATATTCTGCCTCGCCACAGACCCACTGCAACGGAACCTGCCTGCCATGCACTAAAACCCCTGAAACCTTTTCTTCTTATAAGCTGATTTTCTTGGGCATTTCATCACAGTGATGGGAAGCTGACTAATACATTTCATTGCCTGGAAATGCTTGCTGTCTCAGTGTCCAATATGACTTAAGTTGAAAGATAAGCAAAAATATGGGTATGAGTCCAAGATCACAAACTCAGATGTGCAAAATATATCACATCACTTCCGTCTTCTGGTTACCCCAGGTCTAGGTCTGGAAGACCCAAGCCTCCGCTCCATGAAGGACCAGCTGTCATTGCCCTCAAAGGCAGACATGGGGCCAACCCTGCCGAGTGACAGAGAAGACAGAAGCTGCAAGTAAAGGGAAGTGCAGCTGGGACACAGAGCAGAGGGGGATTCTGGGGGAGATTAGGATAAAACAGGAGTGAGGGGGTCGGGTTCTAATGCGTGTGCAATGTCCTGCTGCTGCCAGAATTTCTCTGCAAGCCACAGGAACAGAAATTTTTAAAAAATGAATCTTCAGCCTATGGTAAGTTAGTTTCCCAGATCACTTGGCAAACTGGCTTTTAGCAAATTGATCCAGGTGCGAAGGCTCCCGGAAGGCAACCCTACAGGCACGGAGTACACAGAGCCTGGTGGGCAGCAGCGCTCCTGAGGTGCTGCTGCTCCCCAAGAGCTCAGCAACGGCCGGGGCAAGTAGAAGCCAGAAGCCTGGTGGGATCCAAGGACAGCCACAAGTCCGGGCCTTGGCAAGCAGCTCCCACATCCGGAAGGACAGCTCCAGCCACTCATGTGCCCTGACCTGGGGGCTGCCTCAGCATCTGCCCTTTTGGAGAATCTGTGCAAAAACTTCAGCTCAGCAGCAAGAGACAGCTCACCGTAGGTCACACAAGCAGAGTAGTAGGCTGAGTCAGGCCTCCTTCCCAAGGCCTTCACGAATCTCCACAACACACCGCACAGCAGTCACCACTGACTCCACTTCCCACAGGCTCTTCAGGTGGCGAAGGGCTGCCTTCCCAGAGGGTCCCCTGGGAGCTTCCCCCACATCCCAGGATACGGGACAATAGGCTCAGTACAGATGTGGAAACCGAGGGTCAGGAAGTCGATGAGCAGACTGTGTAAGTAACCCTTGCTCAAAGGTTACTGTGTCCTTGGGTCGGGGGGACCAAAAAACAAAAAAACGGGGATCTCTTTTTGGATACATACACATATGCTTTCCTAAAACTTCCATAGCTGGATTTGTACTACCACATTCTCCTTTGTGTACCTTGCTGTGTTCATTGATTAAACTGTCATTTCAAACAATTACTTCAAAGTAGCACAATATATTTAGTGTATGCTCCTAGTAGTAATAATTCTTATTAATATATAATATTACGGTGCTGCTCCTATGATATAACTTCTCCCACTGAGAAACATTGCAGTTGTTTTTATTTTCTGTATTACATTCAGCTCTCTGTAACATTCCCAAAGAACGTATCCCCCGGAGTTCGTGAATTGCTACATTTACTAATATGGATACAGTGTATCACTCTTCCCCAGGTGGTAGAATAAAATGTAACTGATTGTTTTAAGTTACTTCCAGTTTCTGTTTCCTAGCTCACACCTTCCCTTTCTCAGACACCATTTCGACCTCCTCCTGATCGCCAGCCCCAGCCCCGGAAGGTGGCTTTTCTGGTTGTCGTCTCACAAGTTTGAGCATCCAGTAAGAGTAGATGCCCCCTGAGATGAATGCTGGGCGTGCGTAGGACCCTCTCAGGCAGGATCTCGTTCGAGAGCCCGCCGCTCATGTTCAGCCTCAGCCAGTTTACAAATGGCAGCAGATAGTGGACCTTGAAGTCGTTTATACCTCCTAAATCTCCTGCTCAAGTCCTCCTAAAATCTGTACAGATGCAGGCCGGTAGATGGGGTGCACCTGGGCAGGCTCTGCCCTGGGGCCATACCCACCTTGGCCTCCACCCCGCTGTGGTGGAGAGGGTTGGTGGGGCCACCAACCCGGTCATTTGTGGTCAAGGGGTGCAGTCCAGTCAAGCTTAATCCACTAGTTTTTCCAGACAGACCACATGCCCGCCATCGCCTCCTTCTGCTCTGATGTTTTGTAATTATGGGTCCAGAGTCCCTTTGGTGACAACCCCCATGACATGTGATGAATGGAGTTACGACAAGAAGTCAGCAAATCCTCACCAGCAAACCTCTCAGCGGACATCCAGACCCCAGGGAGGATAAGCCAGGAGCACATTTCAATGGCTGTACCTCTGATTGTCACAGAAAAGGCCAGAGGGGCCTTTGAAACAAAGGAAGTGCAGGGTAGAGCCCAAGAAGGTGCCAGCGTGGACCCCATAGACACCTGCTGGTTCAGAGCCAGTGCACCAGAGACCAGCTGAGGTCCTTTGCCCCGCACTAAGCCAGACTTGGGACCGCTCTGAGGATGCAGGCCAGAAAAAAGCAGCCCCAAGGCCTCCCAGGAGCCATGGTCCAGCAGGGAGTGAATCCAGAATTCAGATGCTGCTGAGATAGAAGAGCGATGTCAGGGTGAACAAAGGCATCAAGGAAGAGGTCAGTTAGTTGTCAAATTCCCTGCAATGGCAAATGCAATGACAGCAGGTCAAGACTGCCAGCTCCGGTCCCTTTCCCCGGTCTGACTCAGAAAGAGCAGGTCCCATAGGACCTCCATGCCCTAGGAGTCTGAAATACATGGACTTTTCTGAGTGGTTTTTTTTCTTTCTTTCTCTGTACCAGGGATTGAGCTCAGGGCTATCCCACTGAGCTATATCCCCAACTCTTTTCTATTTTGAGAAAGGTCTGGCTCAGTTGATAAATTATCCAGGCTAGGCTTGCAAGCCTCCCCCTTCAGCCTCCCAGAGTGCTGGGATTACAGGGGTGCACACCACCCTGCCCAGCTTGTGCTATTCTACTTTCTTGCCTGTTATGTTCCTATTCTCTGATGAGTGAGCAAGCCCCATTTTGCCAAGGGGAAGAATGCTTGTCTTTGGACACACTGAGGAGGGAGGGGGCATGCTGGAGGGCTGGTTCCCACTCCCCGGCCAGGCTCGAGGGCAGAGGAACCCCCCACAGGCACCATGACAGGTGGAGTTAGTGGAGAAACTCTGACAGGCTGAGTTCCTGGGGCCATCAGGGAGGGAGAAGAGCCATGACAGATGCCAGCCTGAGAGTAGGGCTTAAAGGGATCCCTGGGCTTCCCTCATCTCCTCCGCACGAGCGCTGCCTGGCCTTATTACAACCGAGGTCCCGGTGCATAGCACCCGAGGGTGACAGGTGAGTGTACAGCAGCCAGTGCAGCTGCTAGACCTGGGTGTCTGGGGGAGGGGCCAGAGGAGGCCCATGGAGGAAAAAGGAGAGGAGGAGGGGAAGGAGGAGAAGGAAGAAAAGGAAGAGGAGATCCTCACACAGCTCCCACTTTATCTTCACCAGGCATAGAGTGACGCCTTCATGTCGCAGAAGGGGAAGCTGAGTCTACGGAGGTTGAACGCTGTGGCCAAGTTCAGCTCTTCCACGGTCAGGGCCACTGAGCTACCCCTGATGGTGGCCTACTGTCATCGCCCTGTGATTCCCTCACATGCACGTCTCAGGGTAAGGACCTCTGCCCACTCCGATGACTTGTGTGCCATTGCTGCCAGGGGCAGATGACGCAGGCTCTGGGATGCCGAGGGGAGGGCAGAAAGCAGCTGTAATCTCCCCCACCACACTCCCAGAAGCACAGAGGCCGCTGCCTGCAGGTGAGGTCAGGGTTGCAGCTGCCCTCCCGCCAGGGGCACTGTGCCCACTGGCCCATCTGCTCTGCCTTCTCTGTCCCCTGCAGGCCATGTGGGAAGGGATATAATAGTCAACCGCAGGCTTTCGTTACAAAGTCCGTCCCCTTGCTCTGCCCAGAGCACTTAGCATTGTGAAATCCTGGCATCCGGTGGATGCTTTGTTGTTTTTTGTAGAATTAGTGAGCGTAGGAATGAATGAGAGAGTAAACACAGGAAACTGACATTTGCGTAGCACTTTCCACTTTTTACCTCGAATCCCTGGGACACCCCTGTGAATGTCATACTGGAATTATAGGCGGGGAAACTGAGGCCCAGAGACAGGAGGCCCTGGGTTTGTGCAAAGTTGGAGAGTCACAGCCCACGACTCCTACTTGGGTTCTGCTTCCCCACGATGGCACGTGGCTGCCTTGGCTGGGGTTTCCAGCTGCCCGATCCTAAGAAGAGAGGAGTTGTCCCCCATGAACAATATGGGAGAGTCTGGATGCCTGGCTCCCCCACTGGGGTTACCCATGAGCCTGGGGCCCAGAAAAGCCCCAGAAGAAGGAGTGCAGCCCAAACCCCAGCCAGTGGGTACTCAGGCCTCTCCAAGGAGGCGTGGGCATTTTTCCCAGGCCAGGCCACATTTTCTAGATCCTGAGGACCAGAAATGCCCCATCCATAGTGTCTGATTTTGACTCCCTTTGGCGGGCAGGAGGTGGCGGAGGTGAGGGGCTTAGGTCATCAATCTTAAAATCAAAAAAGCCTCTTCTTAGATCTCACAATCGTTCGATATGTTTGCTGAGCATGTATCTGAGGGTATCTGCCAGGGTATCTGAGCCCTGGCAGCCCGGCACTGTGCGGCCAGGAGGGCAGCCCGGGGGAGCCCACCAGGGCAGCCCACCAGGACGTCCCTTCCAGCCACCTCCACCAGCGCTCAGGCCAGGCTAGTAGCACCTCCTTCCCACACCAGGCCATGTCCTACAGCCCCAGAAAATGCCCCTCTTCCTCCATGGCTCCCCAGTGGGGCGCTGTCACTTCTTTTGTCCACCGTCTTCTAATCATGCCATCTGCACCACGGCTTCAGATTGTAAATGCTGGGATACCAGTGTCAGTTCTCCAGGAAGATCTCTTGCCAAACCCTACTCCAGAGGCTGTTGGAATTCCCGCAGCCATCCAGGCAGCAGATCCACAGCAACCCAGTTCCTGGGGGACCCCGGGTCAAGCTGCTCCTCCCCCGTCCTGGTGGGCAGCCATGGAGCCCGGCACTGCCCCACCCAGGGCCTCTCGAAGCTGTGCTGCGCTCCCCCCCTCTCCCCGCTGGCCGCCTTCACCAGCCTCCTCCTCTGGTCCTGATCTGGTGCCATGGCCTCCTCATTGTCCCCAGGCCTCCCCAGGCCAAGGCCTGCATGGCTTCAGCTGGGTCCCCAGGTTGTCCATGGCCAAAGTCCCATTCTGTCCTTGGCCTCCTCCCTCGCTTTGCTTGGCTGCAAATATGGCAACCACAGGAGGGACAGCATCCTCCACCCAGCTGGCCTGTGTGTGTGGATGTCTTCCTACCTGGTGTCGCCTTTCCCAGGAGGCCTATCCCTGCTCCATCCCCACCTGGAAGTTCTTTCTGTTCCTCCAGTGTCAGCCCAAGCATGGTCTCCCGGAGAGGACTGACCATCCCTACCCCTATGCTCCATGACAGCCTGTCCTCCAGGGACCACGTCTGCTCCTTTGTCTCTGTATTTCCCATCCCTGGTCCTTGAGCCCCTGGTGGAGCTCCCCGAGGAAGCACAGATAGTAGTGGGGGCCCGATGAGAAAACGAGGGGCACCCTGCAGAGACTGGACAGGGCCACCCTGATGGGGAAGGAGTAAGCAAAACACCCACCACTATCTCCAGCCCCAAGGAGGTCGCAGCCAGCTACAGAGAACCCAGGCTGTCCAGGGCTCTCACGGCCAGAACAAGGATCAGGCTTTGCGCCCTCCCTGGCTCCAGGGCTCATGGTTCAGGGGCTCTGCGGAGAACCAGTGCATCCTCCAAGCACCTCCCCAGCTGTCCAGGGCTTGAGCCAGACACAGGCAGAACAACTGAAGGACAGGCTTTGTCCACCCATCCAGGGCCTCCCAGAGCCACCCCACTTTGGAGTTCTGGGGTTCTTGCTGCAGGGAGCTGGGAGCCTCCTCCTCACTGGGGAGCCTGAGACATCATCCACACTGAGAAGAGCAGCAAAGGTGTTCCAAGAAGGAGGCATGTGGGGGCTGGGGATTTAGCTCAGCAGCAAAGTGCCTACCTGGCAAGTGCAAGGTCATGAGTTCTATTCCTGGTACCAGAATAAAACAGAACAAAACAAAACCAAGAAGGAGGCACGTGCCTGCCCACTGAACAGTGAGGGCTCCGGAGTCCAGCCAGAGCCAAGAGGGACGGCGGCGACACCTGCAGAGGACGGGACGGAGGGGCCCGGGGAGGCCTGGGCACTGTTAGCAACCTGTCATGCTTGGCTTGAGGCCAACTAGGGTTAAGGGTAACACACTCAGCCTGACCCTGGTGCTCCCTGACCTGGGGAAAGGTCAATACCCAGCCTCAGGTCAGTGCCTAAGGAAAGCAGGCAGGTAGGTGCAAGGGACAGAGCCTCTCCCTGCAGAAGGTCAGAATGCCGCTTCCCCGGCCCTGCCCCTCCTCCTCTTCCTTCCCCAGGCCCAGGGTGTCTCCGATGAGCAATACCTGCATCTTAGGTTGCAAGAACTAGAAAGGGGGGCTAGGGATTTAGCTCAGCGGCACAGCACCCGCCTGGCAAGCGCAAGGTCATGAGTTCAATTCCCGGTACCGGAAAAAAAATAAAAAATAAATAAATAGATAAAGAACTAGAAAGTGTTCAGAGAACAGCTGGCCCCACAGCCCTTTCTACAGAGGGGGAAACTGAGGCTCAGGGAAGGAGAGGGACATTACCCAGCTCATCCAGCGCTCTGTGTACTGATCGGGCGCCCACGTTTTTTGTCAATGGATGCAAACAGCTGCTGCTGGTCAGGCCCTCTCCACCTTCTGCTTTCCCCTCCCCCTCTCCAGGAAATGGGGCTGCGTTCTAGCTGGGAAGGAAGCGGGGTGTTGTGGTGGGACTCAGGCATTAAGGAAGAGAAGGCTGGAGACAGCCCAGAGCCACACTGCTCTGTGTCCCCCGACTAACGTTTGCACTCATCACCCGCTGCTCTGTCCATCCTTCCCTGTGAGCTCCAGACAACTGAAGGCAGGATTAGGCCACTCCCTCTGAAGCCATGGCGACCCCTCGGCTCCCGCCCCAGGCTCTCTGCAGCCGACTGGGTGTCTGCATCTCACAATCACTTCCCACAACTACAGGACCACAGGGAGCAGGCCCTGAGCTCTCCCTGCTGATGGCCCAGTGCCACCCTCCCACAGCCCTGACACCACCCACGCCCACACAGCCTGATGCCACCAACCAGGGAACACAGAGACGGGCCTCTAGCGCCCTCTGCTGACCAGCACTCCTGTCCCACGGCCTGATGATGGTACCCGGGCTGGTAAGGGAGACCGGACTGTCAACACCCTTGGGTTGGCCCAGCTTGTCACAGGTGCTCCATGGACTTTCCAAGACCATCCAGGGAGAGTGTGATGCGTCAGCCCTGGGTGGACCAGTGCATCGATCAGGGCACACTAGGGAGTGTCACAGTAACAAGTGATTCCAAAGTGAAATGGCTTGGGACAGATAAGGTCGGCTGAGTTGGGTCCAGGGCTGTCAGGGGCTGTCTGGGAGCTGCTCCCTGCCTCCCCTTTCTGGGATCCAGGTTGAGGAAGCAGCTGCCCCCACTGCACTGAACATCGCTGGCTATTGTGACAGAGAGCAGGAGAGTGGCCACTAGACTTCCTGTCTTAGTTACTTCCCTTGCTGCTGAGACACAGTACCCGACACCCGCAGAGGAAGAGAGGTATATTTGGGCTCACAGTAGAGGTGTCAGCCCACAGTCCACTGGCTCCAAGGCAGACGGCACATGGCGGAAGAGAGCCATTCACAGCATGGGGAGGGGGATAAACTCTTCCAGGTCACGCTCCAGTGACCACCCCTTTCTGCCAGAGCCAGCATCTGAACAGCAGGTCAGCTCTCAGCCCCATAATCAATCATCTTCCCAAAGCCCTGCCTATGAGTGCCTGAAGCTTTGGGGGATGCCTAGCTATAAACCCTAACAGCTCCACTCACAGCTTGTTGGCCAGGGCAGTCACCGGCTCCTACCCAAATCAAAGGGACCTGGACGTGCAATTCGACCAGGGGCACAGGCGTCAGGGAAATGACCAAGGACTGTCACAACACCAAGCATCCCTCTGCTTCCTCCTCCTCTGAGCAAAACACACTCATCCCTCCCCAAGGACCTCGCCTCCAGGCCCAGGCACAATGTCACAATCAGGGACAGGACCTCAGGGTGGTGTTAGGGCTTCCACATCAGCTGAGGGACAACGATCCCTCCTCAGTGTGCAGATGTGGCCCACACTCCCTACGCTCCAGGACACCCACACAGGGCCTCAGTTTGGATTCCAGAAGCACAGGGTCTCATCTGATTGGCCAGTGAATTATTTAAGATCAGACGCACAGGTCATGGACCATCGATCCTGTCCTGCTTCTCAACGGGCCCCACCTGCGGCTGGCTCATCCTGGGCCATGTGCCAGGAAGAGCAGGAAAGGCGAGGCCGAATCCTTCCCCAGGGAGGAAGAGTTGGGGTCACCTTGCCTGCACTCTGGAACAGTCCATTGCAGCAGAGAGGGAAGGTTTGGCTTCTCACCCTCCGACTGCCAGCCGCTTTCACTTCCCTACGGCCTTCGCCTGATGGATGAGCCCCACCCACATTATGGAAAGCAGTCTGCTTGACTGACTTCCTAATCTCCACAAAACACCTTCACTGAAGCGTCTAGACTAGTGTATGACCAAACCACTAAAGCCCGTGCACGTCAACTTGTAAAGTGACCCATCATGCTGCTTCTCAGGTGTCCTGTGTGTCCACCCAGCACTTGGGGAACAAGGGTCTGGCCCAGGTATCGTCAGCACAGAACAAATCAAGACTAGCAATGCCCGGACTGGCTATAGCCTGATTTCTCTCTTCCTTTATGTTTATTACCTTCCTGTTTCATTAAGCCAAAAACCTCAGGGTTCTAGGAGTTGGGCTCACCAGTACCATGCTGTGGTCATAGCCGGCAGTGCCCTGTGGCTATGGCTGTGAGACCTCGGAGGTGCTGAGCCTGGGCTCAACTCAGCTCCTGCAGCGGGACCCTGGGCATGGAATGTCTCCCGCGGCTGAGTCTCACGCCTGCGCAGTGAGGCTGTGAGATTCTGCAGCCCACGACACCCACCATGAGCGAGGCACCCATCATTTTAGCAATGGTGATTTTATTGCTTTTTTTTTTACACACAATTAAAACCCACTAATTCTGATCTATCAGAAAGGGCAGTCAGCAGCTGGAAAGTCTACATTAAAAAATAATTTTAAAATAATGTAGTTTTATTACTTTAAAATATATTACTCCATTCAGGCTACTAAAGCGCCGCACGGGGAGCCCCTGCGGACCTGCGTTAATGAACAAATAACAATTGGAGGCTGGTCTATCAATTACTGGTGTGGAAAAGGGTAGCGCAAAAGCACCGAGCAACGCCTGGGAATGGGGTGTTACTCTGGAGCCCAGGCGCGCCCTACACATATCCTAGCACGTTCTGCACACTCCACGGCTCCTCCGCTGCAACGACCACAGCAGGCAGCTTCAGCGCGGGGCAGGCCAGAGTTTTACAAATTCTGCCCTGGAGGAGTGCGTGTGAGACATTTCAGTGGGTTAGAGCAAGACCCTCTGCGTTCTTTCCTTTTCTTAGAAGCCTGTGGTAAGGTGGCACTCTGGGCTGGGACTGTAGCCGTAAAAGAGCAGGAAAATGCAGTCAGAAGCAGAAGCTGTGGACTCAGACAAAGACAGGGTCCAATCCCAGCTCCGCCTCCTGCAAGCTGTGTGACCCTGGGCAAGCCACTTACCTTCTAAATGAACAGAAGGACTTGCCTGGCAAGTGCAAGGTCCTGAGTTCAATGTCCAGTACAAATAAAATAAAATAAAATAAAATAAACAGAAGGAGACCTCCCTTGCAGCGCAGCTGTGGGATTAAATTAGGTGATACATCTAAAGTACCTGGGGGAAGTGAGGTGCAGCACTGGCGCCCCAGATAGGAGGGCATGGTTCTAATGCAGCACTGGGGCACCAGGGGTGCTGGGTGATCAGTGTGGATGCCAGGGCAGACCTTGGGTGAGTGCTGAAAGTTGCTACTCCTAGACTCTGATCTCACAGCAGGAGCCTAGAAACGACTGCCATGGTCATTATTAGCAATAAGAATGACAGTTTACAGCTTACAAGAGCCATCAGGTCCTCTCAAAGCCCCACCGAGGCCACACAAGGGCCCGGATGTCTGTTGCTTCCTCCTGCCTTCCAGCTTCAGGTTGGTCCGCTCCCCCGGGACTTACGGGCTCTCCAGGCCCCTGCTGAAGGGGCTTCCCAGACAGGGTTTGCTTTAAGCCCTTCATTCTGCTGCGCTTCGGGATAGAGTGGCTCTTAATGGGTTGATGAAGGGGACTCTCCTGGGAGATCCTGAGACACGATGTCTGCCACCTCTTGTTAAGCACTTAGCTCTGGGCAGGCACGAGGCTTGGTGATCGATGGCCTTGCCCTGTCCTCACAATATCCAGCCCAGCAGCTCGCCGCCCCCTGCCCCGCCCCAGTGCTCACAGGAGGAGGCTGAGTCCCAGAGGCAGGGAGACCTGCTCAAGGCCACAGAGCTGGTACGAGCCCCGTGTCCACATCCAAGAGATACTCCTTCCCAGGGTATACTGAGGGGCAGCGCCCCAACCTTCCCAGGGACCCTGTCACAGCCCTCTCGCTCCCTTAACAACCTCAAGACCTGCCTGCCCCGCCTAGAACACCTCCCTCCCTCCATCCCAGTCATGCCTGTGCATGGCAGAGCTTCCCAGGAGCCAGGTGCTGAGTTTTGTCTGACTTTGTTTACCCCAAGGCTAATCCCAAAGCAGGGATGTGAGACGGATAGGTGAGCTTCCCTGAGGGCCTGGAAAGCTCCTTGGCACCCATTGCTCTGCTAGACAAGTAAACACCACCACGGTGACATCGCCCGGGTCTCTCTGCCAGCACAGACATGAGACCCCAAGAAATCACAGGACACAGTTGTGGAACAGGATCCTACAGCCAGACGCGGTTGAGTTAAATCAGCCTGAATGGCAGCAAGAGGGCCTGGCCAGCCGCCCCTTGGCAAGAGGAGGAACCGGCTCGGGAGGAGGCCAGGTGAGAAGAGGCTTGCTCTGCCCAGGACCCGCCAGCTGGGCCTCTGCCCGTGCAACCCAGCGGGAGGGAGAAGCAGGAGTGAGCCGCCCATGCTTGAAGCTGAGCTCCGTCCTCTGTTTGCAGCGACTTCCTGTAAAAACCCTGACGTGGCAGGAATGGAGTGGATGCACTGGAGAGACCGCAAAGCCGATCTCAGAATTTCTCACCAGCAGCGCATGGCTTCAGACAGGGCATATGTCTAAGTCCACCGAGACGTGGTGCTTTCTCTCAGTTGACTCCTCTTTTGTTCGGATCCGTCCTTGCTGAACTTCATGTAATTCATGTCCTTTCAGGGTGACGCAAGCGTCTTGTTCCAAATTTCTTCAGAAATTCTTCTCTCTTTTTTTTTTTTTTTTTTTGGTACCAGGAATCAAACTCAGCATCTTGCGCTTGCCAGGCAGGCATTTATGCCACTGAGCTATATCCCCTGATGAGCAAGTTGCTGATTTCCCCATCCTGTGAGACACTGTGAGTTACTTTGAGTTTCTCCAGGGCCGAAACATACAATGAGTTACACACTGGCTTTTATACACACACCTATCAGTTTGCACTTTGACCCCTCAGGTACAGTGTGATGTAAACATAACCTTTGTCAGTAATGAGCCAGTGATTAATGACAGGGTGTTAATATACCTAATTTATCGACAACTCACTGCTTTGATTTTGTTCTGTCATTTTTAAACAAGTGAATAGTAAGTTTCAGTTTTTGAAACATTGTTGAAACTTGGTAGAATATTTTAAGCCAGAACTAAATTATGTACTCACTAAGCAAAAATATTACAGCTCAGAGTTCCTACTCACTATGTTAAGTTTTAGATAAAAATAAACTGTGGTCGCTTAGTATGAATGATGCAGTTCATTTTTCTGATCTTTGTCTCAACCTGCTCACATTATTCATTTTAAATAGACTTTAACAGGATGCGCGCCTGTAATCTCAACACTCAGGAGGCTGAGGCAGGAGAATCACCATGAGTTTTAGCCTGGCCTACACCATGAGACCCTGTCTCAAAAAAGATAAAATAAAATAAATCTACTTTTTAAATGAGAAAGAACACAACCCAAGATACTAGACACAACTGCTGGGAAAGAACATGACTACACTTAGACCGCTCAGCTCTGCACTCTGACCCATTTTGCCTCAAGAAGTAACTGCCCCATGGGTCTCAGAGGAACTTCCATGCATGATAAAACAGTCACTAAAGCATAGGTCAGAAAACTGCCCCAGTGGAGGGCTGGGGATTTAGCTCAGCGGCACAGTGCCTGCCTGGCAAGCGCAAGGTCGTGAGTTCGATTCCTGGTACCGGAAAAAAACCAAAACCGGAAAAAAAAAAAAACTGCCCCAGTGGAAACCTTATGTACTTGTAGCTGCTACCGTCTCAGCCTGTATGCTTGTTACGGTTACCATCACAGCCGGGGCTCGCTACTGTTACCATCCTGGAGATAATCACGGAATTCCAGTCTCTGGGCAACCACACCACACCCACCCTGACAGCTGATGGCCCGCCCACCACCCACCTCCCCATCACCGTGCCATTAGGATGCAGAGGACACCGTTCACACAGCAAAAGCTCCCAGGAGTGATACGGCCCCCAGCTCCTCACAGACACCGCACAGCCAGAGCCTTTGGCCTCTGTGTCACTCCAAGCTATCCCACATCCTCTGGACAGTGACGGTAAGCACCCACGGCCGATGAATTCACAATTGCCAAGCACTGCGCTAGGAAGAGTTGGCCGAGTCATTAAATATTTTTAGTCATAAATACCCTGAAAGAAGAGCAAAGGATATTTGTAAGGCACCTTTTCTTTCACATCTTAGAAGCTCTAAGATAGGCAAGCTCTTACACCCACGCCGACTTTGGATCCAGAGCTTTGGGGTTCAAATCTCAGCACCGCCTCCACCGGCGGCTGTGCCACACCACGCAAGCCTCGCTGCTCTCTAAGCCTTAGTTTCCTTCACAGTGAGAGAATGCTAATGCCTACCCCTGTCCACCACAGAGGGTGCTTTAAGGATAAAGTGAGCTAATGTGTAACAAAGAGCTTTGTTGACTGTGCAAATGTTAGGTTGTTCTTTCAATAAACATTTATTAAGCATGTACTCGAGCCAAACCCTGAGTTAGGCATTAGGCCTCTCAAGTGTACACGTCCTGTCTTCTCTGGGACTCCGTCTTTTTTCTTTTTGAAGGCGAAATTCGCATCACATAAAATGAACCCGCCCAGAGCGAACGGCTCAGTGGCGTGTATTGCATTCACAGCGCTGGACGGCCAGCACCTCTATGAAGCTCCAGCACACTGCCGTCGTCCCAAAGGAGAAGACTGCACAATGTGTTCTCCATCAGTCTCTTTTTTCAGCAACCTTTTGCTTGCACTCTTTGGTCCTTTCCAGGCTTGGATTCCACGCATTCAGTAGCATCCTGATGTCCCTCAACCACCTATGACTCCCAGCCAATTCCTGAATCCAACTGCAACCATCCCAAGTAGAAACCCAGCCTCCTTGGCCAGTGCCAGGGAAGCCAGAGCCCCCGGCCTGCCACTTTTAATTACCCCAGGGCTGGCTGAGCAGGTAATCGCCGTGCATTTCAGTAAATTACCTCTCATAAAGGGGCCATCATGTTTGCTCGTGTGCCCTCCCTTCTGGGAACTAGCTCCCTGCTTGCCAACATTGCATCTTCCCAGCAGCCTGTGCGCTTGGCGAACGTCCTCTTTGTCAAGCAGGGGACAGTCAGGTGCAGGGGAGGGGGCAGCATGTGGACAAATATTGGACTTGGCCACACTGCTGCCCGAATTGGGAACCCAATTGGTGTTATTGATTGACAGATCCAGGGGCCGACTGTTTAGAAAGCTGAGCCCCCTCAGAGCGGGCTAGGTGTTTCAGCAAACAGCCCTAATACTGGGCAAACAGGGCTGTTAGAAGAAGTGCCCGGCATGTTAGCAGAACAAACCAAGTGCTGAGCAAACAGCTTAAAAGAATGTGGGCCACCTCCTTGTAACCTCAGCCGAGGTATTGATCCCACTGGAGGTAGGAGAGGGCCCGCACCGGGAACAGAGAGATACAAACCCCGGCAGAATGTAAATGTTATCTTTAAGCTGCGGCTGTCAGGGCCCTAATGAGCATCTGTTTGGAATTTGTCTTCTTGCAAATCTTTAAATCCAGGTCAGGGCTAGGCACGGAATTTAATAACAACTTTTCAGAGAGATGGGGGCTTGGGGCTGATTTCATTCTGCATAAACCCAACTGGGACTTTCTGTTTTTCTTGGAGGCAGCTGCCTCACATGGAAAATTTTTGGGTGCAAGTCCTGTGCTGGGAGAGGAAAATGTGAACGCTGGTCAGAAGGCTACAGGAAAGAAAGAGGAAGGCAGGAAATAAAGATGCTTCTCCTGATCCCTGAGCTGTTTGTGCATGAGAGCTGGTCAGGTGCAAAGAAGTCAGAATCAGAGCTGGGGATAAAGGGAATTTTAAAGTCCTTTTGGCCATCTCTGCCATTGGCATCTGGTTTTAGGGAGATAAGAAGGATTGGAGAAGACTGTGGCTCGGGACTGGGGTGCCCAGTTGGGTGGGTCTTTGGGCAGGGGCTTTACTGAAGAATGAACAGGAAGTAGTTAAGAACTTGGACTTCCGGGTCAAGTGCCTTGGGTGGCATCCCAGCTCTGGCTACTGGCGAGTCACCTAACTTCTCTAATGCAACACTCCCCTCGTAAGATGGAAATGATAATGCCCTCCTAAAACAGTTGTTGCACAGGTCGGCTCTCAGCACTGCACCTGAGACCCTCAGGGATAATAGGGACGTGGGTCTAGGGCCCTCAGCACACACAGCTCAGCAAAGCCCAGAGAAAGGAAGGGACTCGCCCAAGGCCACAGAGCAATTCTGTGGCTACGTGCAGGCTTTGTGATGATGTGGAAGAGCCCAGTGAGGCTGGGATTTCTCAGGCAAAACCTTTGAGGGGTAACAGGGAAGAGTTCCTGCCTGCCTCACATGAGGGGGGAAAGCAACTCTCCCCGCCTACCTCACCAAAACCATGTGGATCAGGGAACTTCTATGGCTGTGAGAAATAAATAGCAGACTGCCATTGTGAACGCGCACATAGATGAGCGGAAATGTCTGCCTCAACCAAGGCGGTTTCAAAGCCACTTGCTTTGGGGACAAGGGAGAGGACCAAAGTCACAACCACAGAGGCAGCTTGTGACTTGGGTTAAATAGAGATAGCCCTGCTCCAAAGCCCTGCCCGCGCCTCTCCTCTAGGCTCCAGGGGGCGGCAGCATGGATGAGGTCAAAAGTACATGAAGAGGGGCCGGGGGGAGGGGGTGTAGCTCAGCGGCACAGCGCCTGCTTGGCAAGCTCGGGGACCTGAGTTCGATTCCCATGTACCAAAAATAAAAAGCACATGGAGAAGCACGTTCATTAAAATCACTGCCATCTCTGGGTCAAGGAGAGAAAATATGTCACATGCAGACTAGGGACCTTCCCCGATTTTCCCAGGGCTCTGGATTTTACTCTCTGAGCAACAAAGTCTTTGTCTCTTATGCCAGACTGTTGTGCAAGCTGGGAGAGGGCCGGTTTGAGGCAGGAGAGGGTGCCCAGCCACTGGACCACACAGCCCTTGGGTGGGAGGCCGGGCAGATGGGAACCCAGGGAACATGCACTTGGGTTCTGCGAGCCTTGGCCCAGAGTGGATCAAGATGCAAGCAGGGATGTTCAGGGGGGTCTCTCACCCCACCTTAATCCCAGGGCCAGAACTCGCTATCAGGCACCTGTTTGCCCAGTGCCAGGTCCCGGCAGCGGAAGCACTGGCACCGATTCTGCAGTTCCTGTGTGTTCCCCGCACATGCGCGCTCCTGCTTCCAAATACGCAGGTCCTTGAGGCCGGAAGTGCTGTTCCCTCGGCATTCCCGCTTTCTCAGCCCACCGCCAACTCGCAATTAGCAACTGTTTACAGGAAAGGCAATTCCGGGGAGTCCCCTGAGAGAAGGGGTTAATTATTACAAGGCAGGAAGACAGGGAGATGCTGGGCTCTGACCCCACCTACCTGGATGCGCAGTAACACACACTGTAAAAAACCCAGCTAGTGCCGGGATCACATGAGAAGGATCAGCTACAGAAGGACGCGGATGGTGGGACTCGCAGGACACCATCAGCATCACTGACGAGTATCTGTAAGGCTAGGCAGCTTCGAGGATCCTCAATAAACGATTTCCTTATGAAATCCATCTCCTCACGGGCCCAGGTCCACCCTGCCATGCTAGACCCACAGTCCTGTCTTAGAGGACTAGATCCTCCATCCAAGCTTTCAGTACCTTCCGAATGTTCTTATGAGAGAGTAACTGTTTATTTGAGTAGTGTAATCTCGCGATACCTAGTAAATACATTCATCACGGAGAAATGGTACAGATACATACTATATGTTCATCTTCTTTATTTCTCCTTCCCCTCCCAGATCCCCTTCCCATCTGCACAAAGTCCACCTCCCCGTTTTTGATCATCTATCTTTTATTTTGTTCTTTAAATTATTTATACTTTAGGTTTCCCATCTAAGAGAAACCATGCTACATGTACGCTTGGATGTCTGAGGACTGGGGATTTAGCTCAGCGGCACAGCACAGCACCTGCCTGGCAAGCGCAAGGTCGTGAGTTCAATTCCCAGGACCAGAAAACAAAACAAAACAAAACCTTGGATGTCTGATTTATTTCACTTAGCATTATGGTCTCGAGGGCATCTATTTTCCTACAAACGACTCACACTGATCCTTTTTTATGTCTGAGCTCAGAACTTGGGACTTGGAGAAAAAGCAAACCCCATCTCAGGATGGAGGTAGGTCACATGCAGCTAATACCTGGGGCCCCTGCTTGGTTAGTGCTCTCCTCCACCCTCTTGAAATGTTGAATCATTTTCAAACAGGGATCCCCAACGTTTTCATTTTGTACAGGGACCTACAAGGCACATCACCAGTCATGTATCAAATCATTCAAGGCAAAACAAGACGTCTTATCTTCGTCCGTTTTCTGCTGCTATAATGGCCTCCCCAGGCCAGGTGATTTATAAATCGCAGTTTATTTGGCTCAGGGTTCGGGGGCTGGGTAAGCCAAGAGCATGGCATTGATTCCACTTGGCGTTTGCGTAGGCCGTTCTCGCTGTTTCCTCAGGGGCCGTGGGCAGGACTCCGTGAGACAGAGCAGAGACAGCTTTGATCTCTCTGCCGCTTCTTATGATCTCCAAATGCCACTCTCCCAACCTCATCTAATCCCTAATTGCCTCTCAAAGCTCCAAATACCATTAACCTATGGGTTTGGGGATTAAGTGTCCAATGCAAAAAATTTGGGGGGCTCTGGCAGGTCTGTGTGGCACAAGCAAAAGCAGCAGGTTTGTACAGAATTTGCAGAAGTGACAGATGGCTGTGCCCGTGTTTTCTACAAGCTTTGGACCCTGCAAAATGTGCATGCTCCTCTGTAGTCATTTCCACCGCTGGAGACGCCACCCCTAACATCTTAAAATGTACCCACATCCCACATTGGATATAATTTATAAATAACTCTAGGAGTGGAGCTGGAGTTGGCATAA
Organism: Chinchilla lanigera; assembly: GCF_000276665.1. Lineage (NCBI taxonomy): Eukaryota > Metazoa > Chordata > Mammalia > Rodentia > Chinchillidae > Chinchilla > Chinchilla lanigera. The sequence goes on from NW_004955450.1 coordinate 6,994,591, forward strand.
TGTCATTTGCCCAATAGGCTTTTAATTAAACATTCTTTCATGTTGGTTTTGGTCGGTTGTAACGAATGTTAATTTTGGAGGCAACCTGTTTTAAATTACCACCGTGGGCTCATTTCCCTAGGCCCTAGGAAAGCTGTGACTCCTGAGTCACAGGGCCACCGTGTGGGATAAATGAAGCAGAGGCGGTGTATCTGTACCGTCATTCCCAGTGCCGTCGAAATGTCTGCTTAATGTCTAATTCAGACTAAAGGGAGACTGGAGTGGTGAGGAGAGTCAAGTGTGGATTACAGAAATAATAATTCTATTATTTTCCAGAAACAGCAGGTTCCCACAAACTAGGTTAACAAGGTGTTATCTAACAAGACCTTAGGGGGCCGCTTCACTGGTTCGGACAAGATTGTTGTGTAATTAGCTTATCAACTCTGCGTATGCAAATGTAGGCTTTTAAAGTCCTTGAAACTGGCTTCCGTTCTTAAGTAATTGAACTGCTTTCTCTGGACGCTCTTCATCCGCTCCAGTTTGGACACTTCTTTCCTTAATTAAGCCTTTCCGGAAGTCCATCTTCTGCAGAGCCCTGAAACGTGCTTGAGCACCAGCCGCTGCCCGCCACAAGCCTCTTATCTAATTGGGGGTCAACAAACATTTTCTTTTTTTTTGCAAAAGGCCCGGCAGTAAATATTTTCAGTTGACCAGATGCCTCTGTTGCAGTGTCCCAGCTCTGCCTTGCTAGGCGCAAAAGCAGCCAAAGACAGCACATAAGCGAAGGAGTGTGGCCAGGGTCTGATAAAGCCTTATTTGCAAAAGCTGTGTGGGCTGTAGTTCGCTGAGCCCTAGCCTAATGAGAGGCGCGCTTGTAAAAGAATCATCCGTGGGAAGGTAAGCGCTAGATCCTGTGGGGTGACACAAGTGGGCTAGATCAAAGAATGGAGGAAGAGGCTGTCGATCCCCAGGGGAGCAGAAAAAAGCTTCCTGCCTTCCGTTTTTCCAGCCCTCGGTACTGAACCCAGGACCTTGTGGGTGGTAAGCAAGTGCTCCACCACTGAGCTACACCCTCAGAAGTTATAAGAAAGACATATAGAGTGTAGCGAGCCACAGCCTCTTGGCCTAGGCTTTTATTGGCCCCCAGGTGTTCAGTTCTTACCTATATTATTTCAGGGACCTGGCGTTTCTCGCATCATTTACAAGGCTCAGCTTAAAGAGACTTTGCTGCCCGCAAAGCCAGACTGAGAGTCAGTGACCCATCTCATAAGCTGGGTGCCCCCGGAGCAAATCTGACGTCATCTCCTCAATCTTAGGTCACCCTGTCTTGTTTGGAAGCCACGGTGCTTGGAAGAGAACTGGATGATGTGATCTCCTCCCACACGCAGCCTCTGCTCCGACTCCACTGCTGTCCTTCAATCATTTGCTCAATGCTCAAATGCCACTTGGTTTACTGGGGCTCATTTGCTCAAGGCTGGGCAAATAAGAGAACAAAGAGGCTGTGAACATGGCCAGCCTCTGCCCTTGCCTGCTCTCCTGGGAGCCTGGCCAAGTACCACACTGGCCTGCCCAGGCGTGGCGAAGCTGTTCAGGTTGGGCAGGAGGCAGCCACTTTCTGAAAGGACTCCCGACGGCGGGTCTGCCTCCCCAGCAGGACCTAGGAAAGGATGGCACCTCGTGATGCCAGCAGCTCCGCGCACGCCCCATGGAGGAGTGGGTGGAGCTGATAACAGGAAGGCCTGGAAAGGGTGGGGTCAGAGGTCCCAGTGGGAGGTGGCTTTGGGGATCCAGCCCCTCCTCAGGTCCTCCAAATTAATGGCCAATCTACCTGTAAGTCCAGTGTGCTGGCCATGCCATGCAGACAAATGCCACCCAAGCCCTTTTTCTAGAGGCCATCTCTGCAGCCCCTTGGGATGTACCAGGGGACAGTGTTCAGAAATACCCAACAAGTGGACAACGCCCCAGGGGCTAGCCCTTCTCAGCGCCTGCAGTACAGTCGGCCGCGGCAAGCGCCTGCTGCTCAGTTGACCTCACACTGCCTGCTTTCTCCTAGGTGGACCCCACCCTCTCCTCCTACAGCAGCCTGCTCCCCAGAGCACATCTTCTGGCACATGCCTATGATCCCAGCACTCTGGGGAGCTGTGGCAGGAGGATCCTGAGTTTGAAGCCAACTCCACTTTAACCTTGGCTTGACCCCACAGGTACACTTATAGCACCAGGCCAGCAGCAAGCGCCTCCTTAGCTGAGCACAGATGCACGCCGTGGCGGCTGGGGAAGATGTCTGTGTACGCAAATGCACCTCTGCCCTGTTGTTTGTGACCCGGTCTTGTTTCTCAAAGAACCCCAGTGAGCCCCCAGTCCTCTTCCTCTTCCTCCACGTGGTGGGAGGATGCCTGGGGCCAGGCTTGAGCACCTCAGAACTGCACTAGCTCCAGGAGGTAGGGATCACAGTCGGACTGGGTCGGGGGACCCCAAGCTCTCTGCACACTTTCTCCGACCTCCTCCCAGCAGCACATACCCTTTCCTTGTCGTTTCTCAAGGCCCGAGTGCTCCCTGCTGCGTCACGGTTTCTACCTGCAGAAAGGGAGCCCCAGCCTGGCCTCTGCCCTCTGCCCTCTGCCCTCTGCCCTCTGCCCTCTGGCCTCGTTTCCCCTCCTGCCTCTGGTTCTGCCTGCCTTGTCTCTCTGGCTTTCTTCTTCCTGATCCCGAAAGGCCAAATCTGCTGGACCTACCTTTCCTGCTGAGCTACATCCCCGATCACTGTCCTTCTGTGGATGGATGCCGATGGCCCAGGCTCCCTCTCCTGCTCCGGTCACTAGGGCGAGAGTAGAATCAGTTCAGGCTGCTGTAGCAGGGCCAGCATCTGCAGAGGAAACTCCCCACTGGATCACCCACCTACAGCCTCCCTACCTCCCTAAGCATCCCCCAAACTGCCCCACCAGCTCTGGCTCCAGGTTGCCTCTTCCAGGAAGCAACCTCCCCTGAAAAAAACTCCAACATCAAATTTAATCACACCCTGCTCAGTCTCACAGTCTCATCCCACGTGTGTTCATTATCTCCTGTCCGTGACTTTTCTCATTGCTCAGACAAAATACCCAACGCCCAAAGTTAAGCGAGGAAAGGTTTGTAGTTTATGGAGGTTTCAGTCCATAATCAGCTGGCTCCAAGGCAGGGTGGTACGTGGCAGAGGAGCAGCCATTCACGGCTGCAGAAGACAGCAAGAGCAACAAGGGAGAGAGACCAGACTCTTCGGGCTCCTTATATTGTATGCAGGCTGCCCGCCTGTTGTAGTCAGGGTCTATAGGGGAACAGATTTATAGATTTAATGCAGGACACAATTTATAGGATTATTTTATAATATTCACCCAAAAAGTCAAAGGCAGAAGAGTGTAGGAGATCTGTCCACATACTAGAGACCCAAAGAATTCAACTGAGGGCCTCAGTCCCTTGGCAATACCCTGCACAAGTCCAGCTGAAGACCTAGAGCCCATGGCAATGTCTTCCACAAGTCCAGCTGGAGGCCTGGAGCCCACGATAATATCTCATGCAAGTCTGTACCAAGGACCTGTGCTGGGAAGGTCCAGAGGTCAGTGGTGGAAGCTAGGTAGTCTGCACCAGTGAGATGAAGGAACCGTACCAGCAGGCTGAGGGATCTGGGATCTGCACTGGAACCAGGAAACAATGCTCAAGGTAAGGACCAGAGCTCTCCCAAAGAGAACTGAAGCCATCCTCAGGGACAGGGGGGACCTGTGCTCCTCCAATAGTGAGAACAGCTAAGTTCTGATCAGGAAAGCCAGCGTGAAAAGCTTCTCCAGGAGAACCAACAGTACACCCTCTTCCCCTCCAGGTTTCCTATTATGCTGTTGGCAACAGTCCTCAGGTGGGCCTTCCATGCCCGGCACCATGCTGATTCAGTTCAGCTGGGTGTTCCAAGTTGACTATTAGTTAGTCCACCACACCGCTCTAGGGTGGGTGTAGCACTCACACCCTTCAATCCTAGCCGGAACTATGCCAAACCAGTCAGTGTACTGATTTACCAATCACACACTCTTCATCCCAGCATCACACATTCTAGATTCAGCCACCTCTGAAAAAGTCCTATGACCTCATGCGGCTTTGAGGGGACATCTGCACACAAACCACAACATCCTAGAGCTTCCTCCCTGGCTGGAAACCAGGCCTTCGCTTTAACCCCCAAAGTACACTGCACAGGGCCAAACAGCAGGTGCCCAATAAATGCTTGTTCGAGTACATTTCAAGGACTCTAACAGGATCTACACCCAGCGTCCTCCTCTTTTAAAAGAAGCTGGGACCATGACAACAACCAATACCCGCAAGGCATTATACATTTGGCAGAGACTTGCCACATTCATTATTTCAATTAACCAGCAACCCAAGGTGGTGCATGGAACTCCTCCACAGTGCAGATGCAGAAATAAGCAGGCAAGAGCCAGGGATCTGCCTGGATTTGAACCCAGGTCCTGCGTTGTTTTTTGTTTGTTTTTTTCCCATCTCATGGGACTGTGAGCCTTCAGAGCTGAGACCAGGCCAGGTTTAAGGGATGCTGGTAGTTTTTGCGAGAGAGGTCACTGCTGTCATCAGGACATAGCAGGTGGTTTATGCCACATGCGGGGATCGTAGGGGAGGGAAGTGTGCAGGACCCAGGAAGAAGCAAGGGCCGGTGGGCAGATGGGAAAAGGGGTGTGGCCGAGTGGAAAAGGGGTGTGGCCGAGTGCCTGGCCCACGCATAAAACCGTGTGAGGGAAGGCATCATCGGGTCCCACTGCACAGCTGGCACAGGGCAAGGAGGGAGCGCCGAGCCTGGCACACTCAGGGAGCATCAAGCCGCAGAGCTGACAGTGACCTCAGCGTGGACACAGACACAGAGGACTCAGCGAGGGACAAGTAAGGGTAAGTCAGAGCCATTGCGAGGCCCAAGCCAGAGAGTTTGCTGAAATGTCAGTCATTAACCAACGTGGGGGTGGCAAAAAAAATTTGCCACTGATTTTGACAGAAGGAAACAGTATCACACAGTGTCAAATGTAATAATATCCTGTCGCCAGGCACCATCTCATTATTCCACACATGGCCATTATCTCCCCAGATTGTGAGTGAGCCGGCTTTGGAAGCATGATCTTTCCGCCTCTGCAGCTTCTCATGCAGGGCAAAGCACACAGCGGGGGCCCGGTGGACACCAGTGGGTATAAATTTCAAGGATATAAAATGGCCCTAAACCCTATCTTCCATGGACGAACACTTCGGAGAAAAAGAGAGACAGAGAGAGAGAGAGATCAAGTCAATACTTTCCTAAAAGTGCTTTGCAGTAGCAGCCAGAAGTATGCAAAAATGCCCACCAGTAAGGTACCACCACTCGAGGTAGAGAACACCCCATCACTTGAAGTATCCAAGCAGAAACTAGATAACCAACTATCAGAGGCTCTGTGGAAGAAGCCCCTGGATGGGAGGCAGGCCACGCAGAACAGCTCCTGCAGCCCCACCATCTCTCAGACAGTATGATTCAAAAATCCATTAGCTGGGCATGGTGGCACACATCTGTCATCCCAGCAATCAGGAGGCTGAGGCAAGAGGATCACCATGAGTCCAAGGTCAGCCAGAACCACACAGTGAGTTCAAGGCCAGCCTGAACTACATAGCAAGACCCTGTCTCAAAAAAATAAAAAATGCTGTGAGTTGGAGCTGCCTCGTTGGCATGCCCCATTCAGAAATAGCCAGGCTGACTTAAAAAAAGAAAGCTACGTGCCTCCTTCTATTTCTTCCAAACCCTTTAAATGTCAAGTTCCAGACCATGGCTCTGCCTTGCCGGGTGGTCGGATACCAAGCTCATGAGCGCTGGGTTTAGAATAGCGCCTGGCGTGGCCAGAGGAGGAGACTGACTTCGTGCATTCTAATGCACGTCTATTTTTACAGCCACGAGACACGTCGCCTTCCCTCGCTGTGCACATCAATATCACACAGGGACGCTGACACGGGGCCATCTGTCCTCGCAGACACGTTCTTTTGAGAGGGAAGGCAGAGGGAACAGGAGGGGGATGGAGGCGCATTTTCGTTCTAAGTCTGAAAATGAACGCGAGATATGATAGCTCCCAGACGTGAGCTGGCCAGAGATGCCCCTTGCCAGCTCCATGGGGATGGCGTGTCCTATTTTGTCACCTCCTTCTGGAGTTTAGCAAGGCTGCTGAGTCCTCCAAGCACACATTCATCGCTCATGTTGGCCTGTGGCCTGCCAGTCCAGGTCACTGTCCCTCCCCTTGTTTGGCTCCTTTGGAGGTCAAGCCCACAGTGCGAGAGGGTGTGATGCGGGGGACAAGAGTGACAGACGAGGCCAGCTCTTGCTGAGCACCATAGGCTGGGCCCAGCCTGCCAGTCCAGCAGGTGGGAGTTTCCCCTACAACAAGTGTCCCTGTGTTAGGAGGTGACTCAGACCTGAGAGCAAAAGAAAAAACAAAAAAAAAGACTTCTTGTGTGCTGGAACAAAACTCTCACAGGAAGAGAACATTTTTATTATCCCATATGAAACTCTGTACTCCTTACCCATGTCCTGCCAACCTCCCAGCCCCCGGAAGCCTCAATTCTACTTCCTGTGTCCATAAACTTGTCTAATCTAGGAACTTCATTTAAGTGGAATCATACAATACTGTATTTGCAGTTTTATTCCTGGCTTTGTTCACTTAGCACAATGTTTTCAAGGCTTACGCATGCTGTAGCATGTATCATTCCTTTTATGACTACATAATATTCCATTTATGGATATACCACATTTTGTTTAACCATTCATCTGTTGGTGGACACCTGCATTGCTTCTACCTTTGGCTACTGTGAATAACACTGCTGTAAACATGGGTGTGCAAGTGTCTGCTCAAGTCCTGGCTTTTAATCCAGCTGAGCACATACCTAGGAGCGGACATGCTAGACCTTCTGGTAATTCTGTTTAGCTTTATCAGGAAGCACCGCAGGACATTTGAGGCATCTGATGGGAAGGTGCAGGGAGGGCATAAGAGAAAGGGGAAAAGGACAGGTATTTGGGGTTCTGAGAGACCCCAACTAGAGTCCCCACCTAGTCTCTCACTATGGCTTTGGACCTATGGCTTAGCCCTCTGAGTATGCTCACTGGAAAAGCAGAAAGCTGGTTACCTAGGTCTGCTTCCATCTCAAAGGGATGTGGTAAGGATTGTGCAAACCAGCTTCTTGTCTCTTAGACAAACTATGTAACATCCACAACTCAGAATAGTTGACTTTGGCTCACGGTTTCAGGGTTCGGTCCATGGCCCACTGGCTCTGAGGCAGGAACATCACGGGGGAGGGCATGGAGGAGGAAAGCTGCTTACTTTTTGGCAGCCAGGAAGCAGAGAGAGAGCCAGTGAGCCAAGAGAGACAGGGGAGCTGGGGACAGGACATACCACTCCAGGCCACACTCCCAGTGACCCACTTCCTCCATCAGACCTTGCCTCCCAATAAACCCATTCAACTATGAACTCATTAACCCATGGATGAGGTCGGTGGATAGTTATTCTTGGGATCTTTCCAAGGGGTGAATAAAGCCTGAAACCCAGCTTTTCAACACTCACTGACCCATGTGACCCCTCAGAGGGCTGGCCCCATCCCTTATCTGCTCCCACACTGCAGTGAAAGTGGAGCTTCTCAACTCACACTTGACCCCTACCACACTTCCCTGGCACTCTGCAGCTCATTTCTTAGGATAAAGTCCACACTGTACCTGTGTCTTCTGAGACCTGCAGACCCAAACCTTCCCTGCTTCTGTAGTGTTCATTCTAGCACCTGCTTCTTGATCCTGGTTCTCCAAACTTCTTACATTTCTTTCCTTTATTTCTATGTGAGATTCTCTGTGCCCTTCTGGTCTTCAGATGCAGAAACTGAACCTCTGCCAAGATAAAGTCTGTGCCCAAGGTAACACTGCTGGCAGGAAGCACTCCCAGGCTGGGACCCAGATCCAGTAAACTTCAAGTCTGTGTTCTTCTGGCTTCAAAGGTAGAGTGCAGAGGACACTGGTGGTCAGGAGTCCTGGGGTGTAATACCAGCTCTGCACTCCCGGGTTGGATGACTTTGGGAAGTCACCTCCCCAGGAATCTTGGCCCTGCCATATCTAGCTCTGGGGTAATAAAGTGCTACCCAATCCTAAGATCATTCAGGGTTTCACAAAGAGTGTATATAATTGCTGTTACTTGGGAGTCAATTGCTCTTGTTTTTCCTGCCCTCAATAGGGACTCTGTTGAGCCCTGTGAATAAAACCTGTAACATGAAGACAAATTTGAATGGAAAAATCCCTGGGCAGTGCAACTCCGTATCTACTGGTGAAAACATCAAAGTGGCCGTGATATGTGGAGATGGCTAAAGTGCTCCGAGCAGACATCCAGAGCCGGCAGCTCATTTCCTGAACAAAGATGGGAACAAGCAGAGACATGGCACTGTAGGGACCTAGTTTACAAAGATTGGGAAGATAAGAGAAAACGCATTTCCACCCCTGTAGCCTGCGAACTCAGCTCCTCTATGGCCAGGCCATATGCAATGATGCAGCTGTCAGCAGGTGATGCTGCAGGGAAGGTCAGAAGAGCTTCCACCAGGGTCCCAGGCTCTCACTGACCCACCATGGACAGTCCTGTGGAATTCAGGGTCTGGGACAATCCTTGGGGGATTTTCTAGAAATGCTGGCCACTATCCCAGATGATTTCCTCCCAACATAGCATTCAATTGTTCTGACACCCTTTTAAGCCTTGATGCATATATAACCTTCCCCCCGCCCAGTTGGGGAAGTGGTCAGACAAAAAGTAACCTACTTCATTACAAATTTAAATATATATTGATCCTTGAAATTGTGCACATGATCACAATCATGCAGGCATACTTCATGACCTGGCAACTCCCAACCAGGTTGTATTAGTCAGCTATGGCTGTATAACAAATTATCTCAAAATTTACTAGCTTAAAATAATAATAAGTATTTTTATGTCAATTTCTGTGGGTCTTGAATTTGGGGGAAGTTTTGCTGGATGGTCATGGCATTGATAAACTGTCAGTCAAGATGTCAGGTAGGGCTATCACCTGACCAAGGCTCAGTTAGAGACATCTCCAAGATGACTCACCTAGATAGGCAGGTGGTGCTGGCAGCAATAGAAGACCTGCTGGACAGGCTGGGGATAGAGGACCACCTGGACTTTGCATGGGGCTGCTTGAATATCCTTACAACATGGCAGCTGCTGTTCCTCAGTGAATGATCCAAGAACCAGAAAGGTTGGGATCTCACTTATAAGCTTGCCTTGGATGTCACCCCATCCTTTCCATAATATTCTGCTGGACATTCAGGCTGCCCCATTCAGTGATGAATTCCAGAAGGCCAGAACACTGGGATGTCTTGGAGGCTGACAGCTACACAGTCCTGCAGCCCACAGCAATTCCCACCAGGACTGGGAGCTGAGCCATACAAGGTCCATCCCCATGACACAACTCAGCATAGCAGAAGGGGAGCTCTCTGGACAGACAGGGAGATGTGGAGCATATCTGCTGTGAAGTGCTGTGCAGCAAGTAGAGAAAGGGATCCAATGTGTATATACACAGCCACAGGGGTGGGTGTAGAAACACAGTGAGAAGGTAGAATGCAGAGTGAGATCTGTAGCACCACCCCACTCACATCAGTTGAAGTCACATGCAGATAAAATGGCAAGGCACATGTATTAGAACATGGACAAACGAGATACATGGTGAACCTATTAGCACCTCGGCCCATGGGGCTGGACAGGGGTGGATAAGGATTAAAGGGAATCAATGAGTGAAAAACAGACCGGGCCTTATCCAACACAGTAATTGTTGTGGAATTTCCAAGAAACAGGAGAGACCAGGAGGGATTTTCATGAGGACTTTAACAGTGCACCAGCCCAGCCACTAGAAATGCTCAAAACTAGGCTGGGCCCCAAACCAAGGAGAGGTCCACTGTTATACAATTTGTGACATCAAGCAAGTAGAGATACAGAAGCGAAACAAAGGCACTTAGTCATGCTAGCATCTAACCCTATCTTAGCCTTGAAAGAAAACACATCCTATGCATCTCAGGATGTCAGGATGCTGTGTGGCTTGTCTATACCCCATTTGTTAGTTTCATCAGTGATAATACCCAGGATTGGCCCTCTATGGAAGGAGATTCCCATGAGAAAATGGCTTAAAGTGTCTCCTTTATCAGTGAGAAAAGCACAGGACCACGGTGAGAAAGTGCAAGCCCACATTCCTGAGGGAGGGGTTGCCCAGGAGTTGCTTCCCTGAGCAGGGCAGATTTTACAGTGGAGGAGAGAAAGGCTAAGTTTCTCTCCGAGGTCTGCCTTATAATAATGGGGGCCATGGCCTGAGAAATAAACTAACTCAAGTCTAACCCAGGGACCCAAGACTCTTGCACAAGGACACAGATCTAGTTCCCTACACCTGGGTCACCTGGGTGATGTCATCCGCTGCATTTGAGCTCTTGATTGGTCACTGATGATGATGATGATGATGATGATGTTGGAGTAATTAGTTAGTTGGTTGTTTGGTTCATTTGTTTTGGTTGGTTGGTTGGTTGGTTTGGTTTTGCATCTAAATTCATCTCCAACCCACTCCCTACATTTCTAGGCTCATTCTCACTTGGGTGTTGCACAAACTGAATCATTGCCATCCCTTTGCATCAGCTCTTCCCCACTAGGCTTTCTTAGGAAGCAGTCCACTGCACCGTCAGCCATCCAGTTGGAACCTGTCATCCCCATCCTGTGCCTCCCAATCTGGCTCCGATCTAAGGGGCCCTGTAGGCACCAGTTCTAGGTAAGTGTTCCCTCTTTATGGGTAGTGGGGATGTGGGTGACTCTCACCTTTGTATGGACTAAGACACTGTGTTGCAGGAAATGAACACATAAAGCATCTCCGATTCATTCAGCAGGCCCTGGCTCCTGCAGCCAAGCTCACCTTGGCTGGGTACCACCTGGCCACATCTCTCATCTCCCTATGGTGGCTGCAGCCTGAGGAAGAAACTTGTGGTCCTGCATCCTCTCAGCTTCACATCCTTCAGGGAAATGTAAGACCTTGTCCCCAAATATCATTGGGTTGGGGCTGGGGATTTAGCTCAGTGGCACAGCGCCTGCCTGGCAAGCACCAGGTCATGAGTTCGATTCCTGGTACCGGAGAAAAACCAAATATCATTGGGTCATGTGACCACCCTGGGACTAAGCGCGGTGGCCAGAGGATGCTCTGATGGTCTGGGCCCAAGGCCCACAATGCAAATCTACACTGGGGTAAAGGACCTGTTCTCCCTACTAGAAGCACAAGAAATGAAAGCAGGACGGAACGGGGTCCTCTGTGCCTGGGGAATCAGGACACGGCAACCGGGCAAAGGGCGTGTGGAACCTGGATGGCTCTGTGGCTGACAACTGACCCTCTCTCGTAAGATAGAATGACATGATGTACCTGCCCTGTAGAATATCCCCAGTGAGCAGAGCTGTCACCAGCATCTCCTTAGCGTTAGTACCCTTTGGGTCTGGAAACATAATGTTTTTTTTAAAGTAGCAGTTCCCAAACTTGGTGGCATGTGTAAATGCAAACCTTTATGGTCCTCACAAGCTCTCGGAGATAATAGGTTGTGTCCAGTCAGTACCAGCCATGATTTTATTTTTCTTCCACAAATCAGAAAGCTTTTACACTCCATGACTTTTGAAAGAAGATATATGTTATTCAGTGGAGAGACGCTCAGTTTTAAGTTTCAAACACTGTTCAGGCGAGTCAGAATCTTCAGAAAAAGAAGCTGCAGCCTCGTCTTCCCCATCGGCCCCCACACCGCTCAGGCCCACGTTTCCACCCTAAGACGGGCCACAGTGTCCAAACCTTTTCCACATGAAATGTTTCTCCGCTGCATCTGAAGTGTGAACTCCCGGGAGCCTGAGAATGCACCCGTGCTGCTTGCATCCCCAAGAGCCACCAGGGAGGGTGCAGCCTGCCGAGGTGGTCATCTGGCAGGCTGACCCACTGTCTGGCTGTCTGGCTGGCCAACAGTGCTGCCCGGATCCTGGCAGTTGGCAGAATTCCCATCTGTCTGTGCAGCCCACACCCTGGCCCTGCTGCCAGCCAGAGCTTATGCCCAGACCATTAGAGGCTCCATTTGTGCCATGAACGGGCACGCCGGCGACAGCTGCCGGCAGCAGGTGCAAAACCAAACAGAGTCGGCTCTGGAGAGAAGTCCTTCGCTTGTCTGAGCCAGCTGTAGAGACAGTGAGAGAAGCGGGAGGGAAGGGGAGGTCCCTTCTGAGAGCCGGCGCCGAACAGGGAAGGTCTGGCCCTGGGTTTCCATCTCAGAGTCAATCAGTCTGATGGGCCAGCTGTTTGTGCACCCAGCCATGCAGCGCTGAATGCCCCTCTTCCCAGAGACTGGGAAGGTGCCCCTCTCTCTTGCAAACCTCCACCTCGGTACCTGGACTTTCTTTCCTTCTGGAGTTTTTGAACATGCAGTGTTTCAGCCCTGCTCCAGACCTCACAAGGGAGAATTTGCTGATCAACAATTTCCCCAGGTGGTCATGAGGGTCTGAGCAGTGCTGGTTTGGTGATCAGGCATCCAGGTAATTGTTTAACCATGCCTGGCACTGTCACGGGCACTAGGACACATCAGGGAGGACAGAGCTAAAATGTTCCAGTTCTTGTGCAGCTTCAAGTGGAGAGAAACAGACAATAAATAAAGACACAAAATAGAATGGCAGTGGATGATGGCTGCTAAGAAGAAAAACAGGGTAGAGAAGAGGAGACGAGAATGCAAGTGGGAGCCAGGCATGGTAGTGCATGTCTGTAGTCCCAGCACTCAGGAGGCTGAGGCAGGAGGATCGCTGTGAGTTCAAGGTCTGCTTGAGCTACAAAGTGAGTTCAAGGCCAGTCTGAACTGCATAACGAGACCCTGTCTCAAAAAAGAAAAAAGAACACAGATAGGGGGCTGGAGATTTAGCTCAGCGGCACAGGGCCTGCCTGGCAAGCGCAAGGTCATGAGTTCGATTCCCGGTACTAGGAAAAAAACAAAAAAAAAAGAACATGGATGGGCAGATGCAAACAGGATGGGCCTGAGGAAGACACCAGGCTAAGAGGAAGAAAGGACAGAAGGCATCCAACACGTGGTTTCCCCAAGACCAAGGGGAGTTCCAGGCCAATCTGTCTCAAAAAATAAAACAACCAACACAAAAAAAAAATGCCAGGCATGGTGACACACTCGTGTAATCACAGTACTTGAAAGGCTGAGGCAGGAGGACTGTTACAAGTTCCAGTCCAGCCTGGACTACATAGTAAGTTTAGGACCAGCCTGACTTATAGTAAGACCTGTCTCAAAATATATACACACACACACACACACACAGTTTGAAAACTAAGACAGTCCCAGGCAAATGGGGACAACTGGTCCCTATAGAAGGAGGGGAGGACAGAGGAAAGGGAAGGAGGAAAAGAGGAAGGATAGGAGAGAGGGGGGAGGGGGGAGAGAGGGAGGAAGGGGGAGGGAAGGGGGATGGAAGGGGGAGGGGGAAGGAAGGAAGGAAGGAAAGAAGGGAGACAGAAAGGCTCTGTGTCTTTATGATGGAAAGACAGGCCAGACAGCAGGTAGAACAGGAGGCAGAAGAGCCCATGGTGTGAGTCCTTGGATCCAGCCATGCCTGACCCAGCCCTACCTTCCACCACATCCTGGGCCAATATGCATGCCCCCCCCTTCTCATTAACACGCTCCTGTGTGCTTGACCCACGGCTGGCACATGAGTGACTGTCCCATCGGGTGGCCGCACGGCTGGTGTTGAAGCGGTACAGTCGTGCGCCATGTGGGCGCCGTGTCCTGATTCCAACGCCACATCCTCACGGAGAAGCAGGGAATGGACTGCCGCACAGACAGGTCATAGGAGCCGAGGCCAACTTGCTAAGTGGCCAGTCGAGGCCCTGACGCGGGGTCACTAGCCCCGGCCTCGTCCCCCGCAGCCGACCGTCTCTGAGTTGATGTTCCTCACGGGAAAGCCTTTCGCTCTAACAAGCTATTTCCCAGACCATTAGGAGAACTACAACTGCAGGCAGGAACGCTAGGTTACGTTTTTTCCCTCCATTTCCTTTTATTTTCAATTTTCTGCCTGCAGAGTTCTTTTCTCCCCGCCTCCTTCCTCAGCAGCCCGAGCTGCTAACTTGCACATTGCAGGCAGCTCCTGCGAGCTCGGTCCCAAAGTGCTACAAGTCTGTAACAGACACTCGCTCGGCAAGCGGCGCTTGGCTTCAGGCGGGGCTGGCGGGCCTCGCTAAAATTACATTTCCATTTCGGTGCCTATGTTTTTAAGCTGTTATTTTAGCATTTCTGACTGGTTCACAGTTGACACCTACTGATGGAAAATTAAATGAAACTTGGCCAAGAACAAGCCTTCCCTCTCCTCCCCACGCTGGGCTTTAGCTCCTTTTTGGAAGGAGACACAGCTGCAGGGGGACAGAAAGGCTCCCTGATTTGGAAATGAAGTCTGCAGCACTGTCCCAACTCTGCTACCCAGGGCCCCTGGGACCTGCCTCTGAGCCTAGCCACTTCTCAAGTCTGTCAAGGGGAACCAAGCGGTACCATGGGAGACTAGATGGGGTCACAGGACATCATGCTATCTGATTGTATGGTGACCGCACAAATGCTGTGAAAAATCATGGCGTATAGTAGGTGCTCAACAAATGTGGATGCTGTGAGGTCTTAGCCCTTTCTTTCCTAGCCATCTGATCTGACGTCCTTTGGGTTGACTTGTGCTGCAAACTGGTTAACCAAGTGATGACATGAGCCGCGTGTGTCCCTCTCCTTCCCGGTCAGGAGACCACACCCCACATCCAGGCTGCACCGAGCCCACCGGTCGGTCTCAGTGAAAGCTCGCCAGCACAGTCCTTGCTGGGGACGCTGTCCTAATTTCAGAGGCCACAGCAGCACACATTGGCACCCTCCCGCTCCTCTTCCTCCTGCCCCACCAGCGCCCGGAGATGTGCTTCCAGCTGCCCGACGCCGTTTACTGCCTGCCAGCACATGTGGGGCAGAGGGTCACTACAACTTGTCTTGGGACAACCCCAGACCAGTGCTGACCATCGGGGCCTCACCAGTGGCCGTCCAGCCCCTGCTACCTGGTGAGCGCCAGGACCATGGACATGTTCACACTTCTTCATCCCTATCCTCAGTATATAACGCTTGACGTACAGTTGTGGGTCAGAAAATATCCCTTAAAAGTATAAGAGGATTTTCTAGGTGTGGTGTCACCCACCTGTAATCCTAGCACCAGGGAAGCTGAGGCAGGAGGATCGCCACAAGTTTGAGGCCAGCCTGGGCTACATAGTGAATTCGGGGCCAGCCTGAACTACATAACAGGACCATGCTTCAGAAAACAAAAACGAGACAACACAAGAACAAATGGAAGGTCAGCGGCGAGCTGTCGCCACAGGAAAGGCAAAGGCGGATCACCGTGGTATCAGCCAGGACAGGCTGGCTCTGCTGCGGTAATAGCACGCCCCTGAGCTCAGTGACAGGCCTCAGAGGAAGCGGATTTCCAGCCCCGAGTCCAGGTCCCCTCCTGCTGGGCCACAGTCTCCCTGGATGTTCAGCAGGAGTCGTGGTTACAGGATGCGCCTCGCGGGCTGCTCCTGAGGAGTGAATGACAGCGTGCATGCACTATATCTGTGCCCAGACAGCGCCCCACAGACGGGAAATTGTACTTCACCCACACGGCTCATATAAGGGCTGTTCCACCAAATACGCCTCTTAACAAACGTGGATGTGATGTCAAATACAGTGCAGTTCTCGACCCACAGGCAGAGCTGGACATTTGCGTGGTTCCCTGTTTGGAAGGAGGGGTAACTTGGGAGCCCCCAGGAGGTCTTGCAGTGATGGCCTGGGGGTTCCTGGGCAGGGCTGCCGGGGCACAGCTGAGGGCCGTGGGGAGGGAGACAAGACAGTGCACCGGAAGCCATCCTGGGCTCACCACATCCTGCCCATCCTTTGAGAGATGGTCAATCCGGCTGCAGCCAGCCCTTCCCACCGCTCCCAGCATTCCCTTTTCCCATGCCTCCAGCTTGCCCTTCTCTCGATGACAGTAAGGGAGAGCTAGGGCAGCAGCTACCTTGCCTTAGGTCTCTGTCACCCCATCAGGCACAATGTGGGACCCACACAGACAGTAAGGACTTGGAAATGTTTGCTGAGATTGAGATGCAATGTCACTGAGCTGGTGGCTTTCCCTGGGGCCATTGCTAGAGCCCCACTGCAAAGCAGGGTATCAATCTTATAAATCTATTGCACTTAGGAGGAAATGGGGAACCTGGAAGGACATAAGAAGCTAGAAGGACAGGGACCAGAGGCAGCAAAGAAATTTCTACCTAAAGGAGCTGAGGAACAGCCAGGCATGCGGGTACAGGAATGTGATCCTTGTACTCTGGGAGGCTGAGGCAGGAGGATCGCTAAATTCAAGCCCAGCCTTCTCAACTTAGTGAGACCCTGGCGCAAATAAAAAAGGGCTAGGGATATAGCTCAACGGGAAGGCTCTGGGTTCAACCCTCAATATGGAAAAAATTACTAAGGAGCACTCTTGTCTGGGAAAGGTGAGCCCGGGACTTGTTGCGAAGTCATACTAATGAGCAGGCGTGCTGCTAATGCTATAACTTCGATGGCACATTTATTGGGCTGCCTTGGAAGGGCAGCTATGGAAAGGAGTGGGTAGCTCCAGAGACATCAGCCTTTCCCCAGCCACCCAGCTAATGATGCCAGGAGGCGTCCCCTCCCCACCAGATGTCAATGCCACCCTTTCCTGTCTCAGGATCGAGGGGCATCAGTCTGCCCTGGCAAACCTGGCGTCACTGCAGTCCCACCCCTCCAGGGTGGCCTTGGCAACCCACCTAACCACCCCCCCCCCGGGTTCCCATTTCCCTAGCTGTAAATTGAGCCCGACCTCCCTGCCACCTACCCCTAACAAAGGACAGTGAGGGAGCCCACAGCCAGAGCCTGGTAGCGGGAAGCAGCGCAGGGTGCAGCTGGGGATTACAGGGGAGCCACCGGAGGCCACCGCTGGTGGCACCGCCTGCCCAGGAGGTTCCACTCTTGTTAGAATATTAACACCCTGGACGCATTTGTGTCTCCCATGATTGCGAGCGTGGTTCCAGAAGGGTTATGCTGCATGCATATGTATGAGACAAGCCTAGACAAAGACTGCCACATTTTAAAAGATGCAATTATCTCTAAAAAGTTCAGCTTTATTTTCATGCTAATGAATACAATATTTTTAAGCAAACCTAATTGGTTTGCCTGGGCTCCCATAAAAGCTCTCAACTCATTAGAGCTCCGAGGTCCCCTTCAAAAGGGGCTTTAGAGGGGACTGGGGGGGCAGAATAGAGGGGGTCGGCGCCCAGGAAGCCGTTTGCACAAGTTTTCAAGCCGCGAGGGCTGCCATGCCCGCCCCACTCCCTTCCCAGGCCTTTCCGCAGGGCCACCCTGGTGGTCTTGACCCTGGGAATCAGGAGATGAGGGAAACTGAGGGCCGAGGGGGTGTGCTCCCTTCTCTCCGCAGGCCAGCAGAGGCCTCCGCGATCCCCAGCCCCAAGGCGCTGTGCCCAGTCATGCAGGACTCACCCTGTGTAATGCCTCGGGACAGTCCAGCGCATGAATTTGTGCAGCAACTCAGCAACCTGGTTTCTCCTGGCAGCCTGCAGGGCAGCTGGGGATTGTGCGCCTACAAAGTGTGCAGGAAAGAACTTTGGGATCAGCCTGAGCTTTTCTGCTTGAACAACTCCCCTTAGCGGCCTCCTTGGGCGGAGATCCAGGCGCCTGGTGGCTACAGGGTGTTGCTCTGGAAATGCCCAGCGGGCTGGGGAGGCCCACAGGGGGTCAGAGGAAACCAGTGGGAAAGAGGCAGGGATCCAGTCCAGCCTGCAGGAAGGAGGCGGAAGGTCCAGGCCAGATGCTGCCACTGCGACTTCGGGCCTCTGAGATCCCACTCAGAGCAGGGTTCTTTTGATTCTAGAGCAGCTTTGCCTACGAATCACTGAAAGAGCATAAAGCAGAGAGGGAGAAAGAGGCTCCTAAAGGTTAACCTTGCAGGTATGGCTCCACAACCCTGGCTGGGTCATATTTCCAGGACCAAGCTCTCGGGATGCGGGGGTGACAGGGAGCTGGCTGGGGAGGCTGATAGCAGAGGAGGATATTGACCGGTGCTTAAACACCAAGCCAAGTAAACTGGGCATGGTGGTGCACACCTGTAACCCCAGTACTCAGGAGGCTGAGGCAGGAGGACCCCCACGGCTTCAAGCCCAGCCTGGACTATATAGACAGATCCTGTCTCAAAAAAAAAAACAAATTTTAAAAATAAACCAAATAACCCAAGAGGTGCAGTGGTCCTCTCTGCCATCTGGGAGACAAGTACTGGTAAGGAAACGGAAGCAGACATAGGTGACCCTACCTATCTGAGGACCCCAGCATACACGGGGCAAGGGTTGAGTCTAAGACTGAGTTCAGGCAGTATTATTTTGAGTTTAACAAGCGGGGTTTCATGTTCCCTGCTGGGATTCCGCTGGTCTCCAGGACACAACCCGAGGGCTTCGGGCATCAAACTCCCGACCTGGGGGTGTCACTGCAGGAAACTCTCAGGAGCTCAGAGCCAAACCCACACCCCCGGCTTTATACGGCCTAATTGGCTTAGATTTATCAAAGTAATTTTAAGGAGGAATTGTATATGAAGGTAATTAGCTCAACTGAACTAATTTTATTAAACAATGCTGCCTTAGTGACAAACAGATCTGTTATTAATTTGTAACCAAGAAGCTATTTCATGCAGTTTGCAGCATTAGTAATGAGCCCGGTGACCGCTGCAACCTACAAACCCGAAGCCAGACACGGTCCCTCGGCACCGCCATGCACCCGTGAGACCCTGCCCTCTCTGAACTGCTTCTCTCTGGCTAGGAAGGTCTCGGACCAGACGCTGCCTGAGGAATGGCCACCCTGCAGTGCCGTGTGCCTCAGTTTCCCCATCTGTAAATTGAGGACGACAGCAGTGCCTACCTCCTAGAGCAGTGGTGGCGAACCTTGTAGAGCTTTCAATGGTACAAACAGCCCTCTGTGGCACGCGTGCCGTCGGTTCGCCACCTCCGGAGTCCTAGAGTAACTGTGAGCATGAGCTGAGGGCATCCTGCCCAGCATCTCCACCAGGATCCAGGCACAGGAAGTGTTTGATAGTGCTTTCCATTTTCATCTAGATTCCCCAGTGCAGAAATGTGGCGGCTGACGGCAGGGAGCCAACACTCCCCTCACTGGCACCCCTTGATTCTGGGTTTGCTCGGACCCATCCCCTCCACGCCTTCTGGAAGTCGACAGTCACTCTTGTGGCCTGCAGGACTGTGCCTCGGTTCCTTTACCTCCCCAAAGCAGGCCCCCCACTCGGCCCAGAGGCCACCCTAGGGGACGGCAGGATCTTCAGTTAGGTCTCCAACATGCGAGTTGCTCAGGACACATGGATAGCTGATGGGAGGACGCTGCTTCCAAACTCTGCCCCAGAACTGAATCGCACAGGCCGCTCCTAGGTCCACGTGCCTGGGGTGCCCTTGAGAACCCCTCGCACCCCATTGCCGCTGTCTTAAGCATTTTTCTGTGCCTCTGCTGCAGGGCATGGAAGAGCAGCTTCAAGAAGACCCTGAAATTGCATGGCTGACAGAGTCAGGGTACAGTCAGCCTGCAGCCCATCCGTTCCTGGTCCTGCGGCGTGCACGGTGTGCGGGCCACGAGTCTGTGCAGCTCGGGCTACTTCGGGGCTGCACTCCAGGGAGGCCCCTCTGGGTCCACCTGCTGTCTTGGCTGTGAGAAACAGGAACCATTTGAGGCTCAGGCTTCCAGCAAGCAGCTATCAACAGCCCATCAGCACGCTGTCACACGGACCATCACCTCCCCGGGGTCACAAGAGACCCAAGGCCCATGCAGCAGTGACTTTCTGCAATTAGGCCCTCCTTGGGATGCAGCATTATATCTCCAGAAAACTGCTATCAAATCCCAGCACACAAATGTCCACGTACCATTTAGCCCTTAGCCGGTCCCTCCCTCCTCTCTCCAACCCAAGAGCCAAATCCCACCCACCTTTTGTGACCAACCCAAGTTCCACCTTCTCCTTCTCAAAGCCTTCATGGCCTCTTTGCACTTCCCAGCCTCCCTCCAACATGGGTGGAGACCATGTGGTCACTGATGACCCATAAGATGTGCTCCCCAAGGCTGAGTCAGTAAAGACTGGCCACAAGCATCAGAGCCCTGATGGGCATGGTGGCACATGCCTGTAATCCCAGCACTCAAGAGGCTGAGGCAGGAGGATTGCTGTGAGTTCGAGGGTACCCTGAACTAATAGTAAGACCCTGTCTCAAAAAAACAAAAAAGAAAAAAGCATCAGAGCCTCATGCCAAAAGTGTATTCATCAGCTATCACTGTGTAACAGTGAGGCCTCAACTCAGTGGTTTAACATGTCAGTAAACAGACTTGGCCTCACCCAGTTGCTGCAGAGCAGAAATTCTGGTGCTGACAGGTGATGCCTCTGGCTGGAGGTCCCTCAGGGGACAGTCAAGGTGCAAGGCTGGACTGTCAGCATCAGAAGCCCCGTGGACTGCAGACTGTGCTTCCTCAAGGCTCATGCCCTCCACAGCTGCAGGTTGGGCTGGCTGTGGGAGGCCTTGGTTTCTGCCACATGCATCTCTCCAAGTGTCCTTCTGACATGGTGGCTGCCCCCGCCCCCAGAGAGAGCCACACAGGAGAACAAAGCTGAAGCATCGATGTCCTTTCTAGCTTTTCCTCAAATGTCACACATCGGTTCCCTTGTCTTCATTAGAACTGAGTCACTAAGTCTAGCTCACAGTCAAGGGCAGGGGAGATAACTCCACATATGGAAGGAAGGAAGGGCAAAGAGCTGGTGGACGCACTTTTAAAACCACCATAACTGTTGTCCGCACTGGCAGCGAGAAAAAGAAGCAAAAGACTCCCTCCCTACACCACTCTGTGATCAGAAAGATTTTCCCAGAAGGCTTTGGTAGTCTTTCCCCGAAGTGCAACTGGCCGGAACTGAGTCATGTGCTTGCCTTCTGGACCAATCACCGGCAGAGTGAAACAATCTCATGACTGGATTAAACCAATCATGAACCTTGCTCTGAAACCAGGCTCGTTTCTGCTTTAACAAAATTAGGTTTCCAGTAGCAAGGGGTTAGGGGAGAAGGGCTGCTGGGTTAGGGCCAGCCATGTTGTTCTATTAATTGGGTGATTGGGAAAACTTAGACACTGAGGTGGTGATAATCTACAAGTAAGAAACGTGGTTACTTAATTAACGGCTTTCTACACTGCCAACCACAATTGAATCCTTTCCAGGATCTGTCTGAGAGAAGGATTTGTTCGCTTGGGTTGGAGTTTCACCCCTTGGGTGCACGGTTTTCAACTCGGCAGACCTGGCCTGGAATCCTCATTCTATGAAACGTTGCCTGGGCAACTTGAGCAAGTGCACTACCCTCACCGAGCCTCCGTTCCCAGCTACACACAAAGAGAATGATAATGCTACTTGCCAGGTCCCAAGGCTAATGGAATGTGCTATATGACCTATCAGGCCACGTGCATTTTTATCACCCCCATTTGCTCTTAGTCTTGTGTGAGAGACCAGACACCACCCACCCGAGGCTTTTTGTCCGCTTTCTTCCCATCTCCGATTCCAACACACAAGCGGAAAAGAGGAGAACTGAGCCCAGAGGCCAAATCCCCAGCCTAGAAACAGTGGCGCCATTGTCAACACCTCCGGCCATGGCGCCCCACCCAGCCGAGGAAGCCCCGCTCCCAAGCCCACTTAATAACCACCACAGGCTGATTTAATGTGAGCAGCTGATCTCACCGCTTCCACAGCAAGTTTAATTTGCTAGGGAAGCAAGTTGGTGAAGTTCTAATAACACAGAGCTGCAAATAATACCAAAGAGAGTTTGCATTATGATAACTTTCCAATTAAAATGGATTAATGGAGGAGAAACAGCGGCAGTAGTGTCTAGACAACATATTACTAAATCCTTGGAGAGGGAGAGGAAAGGGAGCTGGGGAACACGGGAAGGCAAGATAAACAGGTGGACTTCACGAGTGGGTGACATTCCTTTGTGTGTGACGCTCTGGAGGAGGCAGCAGGGATGCCTTGCCCCTGGTGTCCCATCAGCTACAACACTGGACTTTTCCCCCAGCTGGGAAAAATCTATCTTTAAGGACCCAGAGGCTTGGGTCTCTTGGATTCCTTATTAAAATGCAAATCGCACCTTGGGTTTCCTTGCTGCCTCAGAGCTGGGATTAGCCTGCTGTTACCTGGAGCTTCAGGAGCCACAGCGCAAAGGCCTGGCTGGCATCAGGGGACCGCAGAGTCTGCTGTGACACCAGCTGTGAGCACGCCCCAGCTTCATTACAGGACTAGAAACACCCTTTGCCTGACAGCGTAGTTGCTGAGCAAGAGAATAGTGATGGCAGGTAGGGCGAGGATGGGCTGATTGGGGCTAACATTTTTGATCTCTGGTTTTCAAGGCTGATTATTTTCCAGCTAGGGCTTAGTTTCAGAGAAAAATGGCAGGTCCTTTATACCTGTGCCAGTGACCCTGACTCCAATCCCTGCTGAGCAATCCCCAGGTTCATTCAAAACTGCTCTCCTGGAGACCTGCATTTCAGACCTGAGTGGTGTAGGGTCTGGTGAAGCTGGGGCCAGGCTCTTTTATGGAGCCATTTCTGGGACAGAAAAAGCCATAAGCTGTTGCTGCTGTTCTTGCACTGCCCAGTGGGATCCAGTTAGTGAGCCTGCTTGCCGTTTTACAAGCTTCGCTTGTGCTCGCTGGCCATTTTCTGCTGCCTTCAAACCAAAGAACTTTCCTCTGTCTCC
Organism: Chinchilla lanigera; assembly: GCF_000276665.1. Lineage (NCBI taxonomy): Eukaryota > Metazoa > Chordata > Mammalia > Rodentia > Chinchillidae > Chinchilla > Chinchilla lanigera. The sequence continues at coordinate 7,017,474 of NW_004955450.1, forward strand.
TCTTCCTGGTGACACTGGGTAAAAGTCGCTTGACCTGGCTGAGCCCCCGCCTTTTCTCCTGCAAGATGGGAACACGCACAGATCTCCCTTACACGCTGTTTCCTTCCTGCATTGGTAAAGAGATGGATTAGAGATCGCCACTTAGGTCCCTCTCAGCTCTGAAGCTGGGAGCTTTCAGAAGTGATTCTTAGGGCTCAGGGAAGAAGCCGCCTGGACCCAGCGGGCAGAAGATTGGGAATCCCTTGGACCTCCCTTCTACCAGCATCATTGTCTTGCAGGGCAGCATGACTATCTCAGCACAGGGCTGAGGATCCACCCAGAAATCCCCAAGCTTCTCTTGTGCCTGAAGGCGCCCATCTCTTGCGCAGCCCACCAGCCTGTGAGCCAGTCCCTTGCGGTTGAAGCGCTGGCCATGCACTGCCCCCTGCAGGCCTCTGTCGCTCATCGCAGAGGCAAAGAAAGAGCCCTCTCACAATCATAGGCAGTCTCAGGGGCTGTGTTAAGGGCACAGATACCTCCACGGTATGATTTTCCTCTCTGCGTACACATGGGGGCAAAACTGCCGCTGACAACCAATAATCCTGGGGATAAGGAAAGCGAGACAAGAAATTACTAGGGAAAGCCAGGTGTGGTGGTACACATCTTTAATCCCAGCACTCTGGAGGCTGAGACAGGAGGATTGCTGTGAGATTGAAGCCGGCCAGGGGTACAGAATGACTTCAAGGCCAGCCTAAAGTAAATACTGAAGCCCTGTTTTAAAAAATAAATAACAAGTAATAACTCCGACCCGCCCTCACCCCCAGCAACCACCACTCTCTGTGAATTTGGCTATTTGAAGTGTATCATGTAAGTAAAATCATAAGATATTTGTCTTTCTGTGACTGGTTTATTTCACTTAGCCTAATGCCTTCAAGATTCATCTGAGCAACCAGGCATGGTGGCACACTGCTATCATTGCAGTACTCAGGAGGCTGAAACAGGAGGATCACAAATTCAAGGCCACCCTGGACTTGTGTTGGTGAGACCCTGTCTCAAAAAAAAAAAAAAAAAATTATCCAAGTTGTGACACATGTCAGAATCTCCTTCCTTTTTAAGGCTGCTATTCCATTGTATATGTACACCAAATTTTGTTCGCCCATCCATCAGGGGGTACTTGGCTGGCTTCAGCCTTTTGGGTACTGTGAACAGTGCTCGTATACGCATCGACACAGGTACGCACATATCTATTTGAAGCCCTGCTTTGTCCTCAGTTGGGTGTATTCGCAGAGCAGGATTGCTGGATCATCATCCCCTATTTCATTTTTTGAAGAGTCATCGTGCTGTTCTCCCAGCAACCACACCATTTCCTGTTCCTTCCAGTGAAGCCTGAGAATTCCACTTTCTCACATCCTCATCAACACTTCTGTTGATGTGCGACAATGCTCTGGGCATTGTCTCATGGGTCTGTTGGCTGTCTGTGTATATGAGGAAATGTTCATTTGAGCCTTTGCCTATTTTTAATTGGGTTGTGTTATTGTTGCACCATGAGTGTTCTTTATATATTATGCATAGCAATCCTTTATCATATATATGATCTGCAAATATTTTCTCCTATTCTGGTGATGGCCTTTTCACTCAGGTGCCAGGACCCTTTGATGCACAAAAGCTTTTAATTTTGTTGAAGTCTAAGTTATCTACATTTTTTTTTGGCCTGTGCTTTTTGGCACCATACGCAAGAAATATTGGCTAAATCCAGTATCTTAAAGTTGGTTTTTCTTTTTTTTTTTTCCTTTGGGCAGTCCTGGGGAATGAAGCAAGGGCCTTCACACTGAGATACATCCTTAGCTCTTTTTATTATTTTTTTTTTTTAATTTTGAGACAGGGTCTTGCTAAGTCATTAAATTTCCCAGGCTGGGCAATTTGCTATCCTGCCTCTGCCTCCCAGAATGCTAGGATTACAGGCGTGGACCTCCGCACATTCCTCCCTATGTTTTCTTAGGAATTTTATATTTTATGCCTTCTACTTAGGTCTTTAATCCATTTTGAGTTAATTTTTGTAGATGGTATAAAGTAAGGGTCCAACTTCAATTTTATTGCATGGAGATGACCAGTTTTCCCAACACTACTTGTTCAAAAGCCATCCTTTCCCCCTTTAAATGACCCTGTATACTGGCTTATACAGGATACAAAAATCATGATTTTTGGACTTACCATTCTATTTCATTGGTCTACATATGTTTTTATACCAGCAGGACATTGATTTGATTACTATATCATTGTAGTCAGTTTTAAAACCAAGAAAGGTGAGACCTTCAACTTTGTTCTTTTTAAAGCTTGTTTTGGCTGAGATTGCAGCTGAATTTTAGGATGGTTTTTTTGGCAAGAAAATTGGTATTTTGATAGAGACTTCTTTCATTCTGTGGATTGCTTTGAGTAGTACTGACATTTTAATAAAATTAAAGCTACCAATCCATGAACATGGGCTATCTTTCCATTTATTTAAATGTCTTCCTTAATTTCTTTCAACAAAGTTTTGAGGCTTTCACTGTGTATTTCACCTCCTTAATTTTATTCCTAAGTATTTTATTCTTTGTGATGTTATTATAATATTTTAATTCCTTTTGTTGACTGTTCATTATTACTACATAAAAATACAACTGATTTTTATGTGTCAATTATGTATCCTATAACTTTTCTCAGTTCACTTCTCCCTGTGGGTTGGAGGTGCATGGCTTTGTATACCTACAACATTTTATTTAAAAACATATATCTTGGGCTGGAGATGTGGCTCAACAGTACAATGTTTGCCTAGCATATGTGAGGCCATGGGTTTGATCCCTAACACAAAAAACAAATACACATAAAAAGTCCCTTAGGCTCTGAACACATGCCCATGAAAATACCATTCCAGCCAAAACCAGGGTCTGTGGTGAGGACAGCTCTGGGTTCTCACTGGTACCCATGGCACCATAGAAATTCTATTTCTTTTCTGAACCCCAGGAGATGCCAGCTCCCCAGAAAACCAACAGTGCACCCTCAGAAAGAGCAAAGCGGCTACACAGCATCTGAAGAGGCAGAAGGGTTCCTGAGGGTCCGACCCCTGTGTGGGAGGATAGGCTACATCCATGGTATTTGTGGGGCCTTCTCTGAGTCTTCATTCCCCCTACAATAAGGAGGTAGCACTTGATGACCTCTAAGGCCCTTTGCACATGAAGATCACAAGCTAAGCCAGCAGAAGATGCAGACAGAGTCACTGGAATCCGGACAGCAGTGAGGGTCACATCACTGCTCTGCAGCCTCCTAGCTCAGTGAAGGAAAAGCCCTGATCATTTCCTACAGCGATGACTTCTCCAACCTGTGGCTTTTAAACAAGAAATGACTTATACTTCTCTCACATGGTGGCCCACCCTCACACTTCAGGGTGTACCTTCTTTTCCTGCTTTTACTTGGCCCAAACTCACTCTGCAGAGCGTTTCTTTTCCTACCATTAATAAAACTTTGCAGGGCCAGGGATACAGCTCAGTGGTACAGCGCCTGCCTGATAACTGCAAGGTCCTGAGTTCAATTCCTGATTCCAAGAAAAATATAAATAAATAAAATTTACTACCATAAAAAAATGACTTTTACTTTCATTGTTATGATAAGAACCCTTTTCTCTGCAGTCTATAAATTGCTTTCACATTCTTTCCTGCCTTTACTAGTAAGGAAAATGAGTCTCAGAAAGTTGGAATTACTTGTCCCTAGCTAAGATATTAAACAGCATCCCTGGTCTGGCCAGAAATGAATCCCAGGTCAGCTGCCTTAAATGCTGTGTGGCCACTACTGAATAATGAGGCGGTTAAGAGAAAGAGGAAAGAGAAGGGATGAGAGGGGGAAAAAAACTCTAGAAGCTTGACTCATATGTTGATCTACTACAGTTCATTTTCTACAAGGTCCAATGGAAAACCAGGAGGCAGACTCGGAGCACACAAGTTGGAAAGACCAATCCCGCCCTCCACTTGCACTCCAGCCCTGGGCCCCCTCTGCCACTCAGGATCCAGCCTCACCCCTCCCAGAGCAGGCCCCGGCTAGGTACTTTCCCACCTCTGGTTTCAACATCCCTTCCACACGGGAAGCCACAAAGGGTGACAGTCAGTGTACATTTGCAGGACACGACAAAGGTGACAGGCAGAGGGAGAGCGAGTGAGAAAGACAGCGAATAAAAAACAAAGATAAGAGCCCAATATGGTGGTGCACATCTACAATCTCAGCACTCGGGAGACTGAGGCCGGAGGACCCCTGTGAATCTGAGGCCAGCCTGGGCTACACAGTTAGACCTTGTGTCAAAAACAACAGGAACGACAAAAGAATGACATTAGAATCTACTTCACTCCAAACTCAAAACATAAACATAAGACTAAGTTTTATAAAACTGTTAGAAGAAAACAAGGGTAAATGTACATGACCTTGGATTTGACAATAGACTCTTAGATTTGACATGAAAAGCATGAGCAATAAAAATTAAGATTTCTGTGCACCAAAGGACAGTATCAAGAATACAGAGCAACCTGCTGGCCCTGAGGGTGCACACCTGTAATCCCAGTACTCAGGGAGCTAAAGTTCTGCACAGTGAGACTAACTTAACTTACGCAGTGAGACCTCTTTTCAAAAAAAAAAAAAAAATGGCTGTAGAACAACCTACATAACAGCAGGAACTATTTGCAAATTATATATCTAATAAGGATAGTGTGTCCTGAACATGTAAAAACTCTTACAGTGCAATTGCAAAAAAAACACAATCTGATATTAAAAAGGGTAAATGGTTTGAAAAGGCATTTCACCAGACAAGATACACAAATGACCAAGAAAAACACGGAAAGGGGTTCAACATCATTGCTCATTAACGCAAGTCAACCTCATGATGAAATACCACTACACACCCAATAGAATGGTTGCAAGTTTATTTATTTATTTTTGTGTGTGTGTGTCTTCTTGAGACAGGGTCTTGCTATACAGTTCAGGCTGGCCTTGAGCTCACTTTGTAGCCCAGGCTGGCCTCAAACTCGCAACTATCCTCCTGCCTCAGCCTCCTGAGTGCTGGGATTACAGGCGTGAGCCACCATGCCCAGCTAGCTGCAAATATAAAAATGGATGATAACAAGTGTTGGTGAAGGTGCAAAGGAAGAGGGATACTTAACATATTACTAGGGGAGATGTAGCATAGTTCTGCTGCTATGAACAACAGTGTGGTATTCCTCAAAAAGTCAAATACAGAATTAGCACATGAGCCAGCAATTCCTCTCAAGATAAAGGAGAACACATGTTCAGTAACTGGTAGAGGAAAGCTCATAGCAGCACTATCTGTAATTGTAAGAAACAACTTACAGTTCATCGGCAGGTGAATGGTTAAACAAACTGTGGTATATCCATTCAATTGAGTATTATTCAGCCATAAAAACAAATAAAGTATCCCATATGCTCTAGCACAGGTGAACCTCAAAAACATTAGGGTATGTGAAATAAGCTAGACACAAAAGGTCACATGCTATTTGATTCCTTTTACATAAAATATCCAGAATACACAAATCCATAGAGATGGAAATGAGTTAAGTGACCTCTGAGGGCTCAAAGGAGGCGGGATGAACAAGCGTTGCTTGATGGACATGGTGTGTTCTGCTGAGCTAAGGAAAACGTTTTGAAATCAGAGATACAGATGGTGTCTGCCTAACACTGTGAATGCATGAAATCTCTGAATTGCACACATTAAATGGTAGATTGTGCCTGGTTTAGCAGTGCATGTCTGTAACCCTACCATGCTGGGAGGCTGAGACAGGAGGATCACAAGTTCAAGCCCACTCTGGGAAACTCAACCAGCCCCTGGATCAAAATAAAAATAATAATAATGCCAATAATAATAACAATAAAAGAAGAAGACTGGGTATGTAGCTCAATGCAAAAGCCCTGGATTCAATCCCCAGTACTGGGAAAAATAATTGTATAACATGTGAATTCCACCTTGATTTACAAAAGAAACAAAAAGTGATGCAGAGATAAGAAGGCCGAGGAGACAGCAACAGGGACCCAGAGAAAGAAGGATTCAGAGGGAAGACACAGAGCAATCAGGAAAAACCATGGCCCATTACAGGAAATTTATTAGTGCTATCTGGTCAGCAGGTTGCTGGCCAAATTTAATATGGATCTATATACAAAGAAAATGCCTCGTTCTACATAATGAATATTTAATCTTGCATGGGCCGGGCAATTTCACAGAAGTAATTAAAAGCAGTCTTTTGTTTATTGCTCAAGAATGATAGCCACCCGCTGACCAGCACTGCAGACACGGTGACATATTGAAGCATTATCTCCTGACACATATTATTAACGAGGAGTTAAGGGCTGTGCTCTTGCCTTTCCCTTGGAAATTAGTGTCCCTAACTAAGCCCTCCTGTCTGCCCACATGCAGAGGCTGGGGACCAGGCTGGCACCTTCACCACCCCTTCCCCCAGATCCACCAACAGAAACAGCTGTCAGGCTCTGTGGAAAGTTCCTTCTCGGTCCTGCCACCCCAGCCAGTCACAACATCACGTCCATTCTGATCCTGGGCCCCTTGCCAGTGCCCGCTGCCTCCCACTGCAGTCCACTAGTGACTCCCCCTGGATCTGTGAGTCAAGGCTCTCCCTCACTCCTGCACCTGCCATGGCTCCCCATTGCCTGCACTCCTCCCATGCTGCTGTTAAAGGGTCTCATCATCTGGCCCCTGCTGCACACTCTGCACTGGCACTCCCACTCACCAACAGCAGGAAATGACTGTGGCTGTTTGGTTAGTGTGACTAAATAATCTTTTCTTTCTTTCACCATTGTTGTTGTTGACAGGGTCTCACTTTGTAGTTCAGGCTGCCCCTGAATGCTCTGTGTAGTCCAGGCTGACCTCAGATTCATAATGATTCTCCCGCCTCAGCCTCCCAAGTGCTAGGATTGCAGATGTGTGCCTCCATGCCCAGCCAAAATAATATTTTTTCTTACTGGCTTATTCCTTTGCATGCTTTGAAGAAAGATCACTTCACATGCATGGGCATAGCCCTGTGACCAGTCCTTGCCAATGGAATATGAAAGAGGTCTTTCTACATCACCCAAGGGGCAACCTTTTTTTTTTTTTACTTAGTTTAATCCCTGTCATTTAAGCAATTTTAGGGACAACTCAGATAAAACCCCAAGAGAACCATTCCACAAAATAGGCCTCTTTGGGCTTCAGTTTCTCCGTGGGTAAGATTCTCCTCCAGCTCTAACCATGGCTCTAAGCTGGACTCCCATCTGCTTAGCCTCCCTTTCTCTTCTTGCCTGCCCCTGCCTTGGCTAATATTTCATCCAGGAAAGAGTAGTCCTGGGTTCCCTTCTCACATGTCAAGCCCTGCTTTTCTTGGGTTCACAGAGAGAAACCTGCCTGCCTCTCTTATCATGTTTGGGTCACAATTCTGTCCTATTGGCCTCCAGGGGAAGAGACTCTGCTGCAGTCCTGCCTCCTTTAGAACAGAAACCAGCACAGGCCTGACCTCTGTATTTGTCACCTTTCTTTGGCTGACACAAAATATCTGACATATACAATTTAGAGGAGTGGAGCTTTGTTCAGGCTCACGGTTTCAGAGAGTTCAGTCCATGGTTAGCCAGCTCCAAGGCAGAAACATCGTGGTGGACGAGCGTAGCAGAGGAAAGCTGCTCACCTTGTGGCAGCCAGAAAGCAAGTGAGAGAAAAGAGCCAGAGAGGAAAGGGAAGGGGTCAGGAACCAGCTACAGTCCCTAAGGTCACACCCTGATGACCCACACCCTTCAGTGAGGCCCCGCCTCCTGTGTCCATCACCTCCCAACAATGCCATCAAATTACGGTCTGGTCAGTGGATTAATCCACAGATGAATTTAGACCCTCATGGTCCAGTCACTTTCTAGAAGCCCCACTCCTGACCATATGCTGTTTTGGGGGGACACTGGGGATCTAAACCATTATAATCTCCATCAGCTGCAGCCATTGCTGAGGCACAGAGCCCTGCTGGCCTACGTTTGGGCTGGGGGTGACTCACCGTGGGGAGCAGGGAGCTGCCACCACAGGGGTGCCCTGCCCCAGCCACAGATATGCAAGCACCCAACACAGAGGAACAGCCAGCATGCAGAAGGCAGCCATATCTGGCATGAAATGCTGAACCACTTTCACACCAGGTGATGAACAGCTGTAGCCCTAAGGGCCTCTCCAAATGCCTCCAGCCACCCCTCTATGTCCCAGCCCTTCCTGGTAAAAGGATTGTGTGCATCCATTCTGTTATTATTTGGGACTTTGTGTGTGTGCTATTCATCAGTTTTTGAAGCATTCTATTCTGCTATGATTTATTATTTAATTCTAAAGAAGCATTCATTTTGTATTCCTACCTATGTATTCTTTTCTTACAGAGGGGCCCAAGCTGCGTGTGCCTCCAGCCCTCAAAACTCGACACCCTGCACCCCAGTGACAACCGGCCACTGAGGGTGATGGAGGGATCGCATACCCCTCCCTCCTTCCCCTCTGGAGAACCGAGCCCTAATCCCACTACCCCAGAATGTGACCTTATTTGGAAAGAGGACCACTGAACATGCTGTTAGTTGAGATACAACAAGGTTATACTGGAGTGGAGTGGTGCTGTAGTTTAGATCAAGAATGCCTGCCCAAAGCCTTATGTGCTCATTGGGGGGGTTTATGGAAGATGGCCAGTCATGATGGCATTACACTCACCGGTAGACTCACCCACTGGGGGGTTCACCGCTTGAATGGGCTGTTGGAAGGCGGGGTCTGAAGAGAAGAAGCGGGTTGCCAGGGGTGTAGCCTGGAAGGGTTCAGCTCCCTCCCTGGTCTCTGTCCCTGTCTGTCCCTCTCTCTCTCTCTCTCTCTCTCTCTCTCTCTCTCTCTGTCTCTCTCTCTCTCTATCTCTAGCTCTAGCTCTCTTTCCTTCCTCCGGGGCACCATGGTGTGAGCAACCATGGGGTGGCAGAGGACGGGAGGGTCTTCCTCCGGACCCTTCCTCCGTGCAGTTTCTGCCTTGGAGCTGACTGACCACGGACTGAGCCCTCTGAACAAAGCCCAATTAAACCTCTCCTCCTTTACACTGTGTGTGTAGGTATTATGTCCCAGCGACGAGAAGGTGACTAAGGCAGGTAGGTTACTGTGTCCTTGTAAGACAGGGAGACTCCAAGATGCAGATGCTCCAGAGGAGAAGACAGCCAAGCCACAGTGCAGCAGAGACTGAGGAACTGCAGGGCAGGCCGGGAATGACAAAGGCCACCAGCACAGACCAGGCCCTAGGAGAAAGGGATGCGACCCTGTCACCCCTAGACTGTTTCCAGAAAGCCCGGCTGACATCTTGATCAGAACAGTAGAGCATGCAGTTCTGTCCCCCAGTGGGACTTAGCTCGTGGTACTTAGTGACAGCAGCCCTAGGAAATTAATTCTCTGCTCCAGGAAGCTGCTTCTGAGGCAGTATTTGCTGAGACCTTGTCTCTCCGGCTCCCAGAGAAATGGTGCCAGCACAGATGACAAAGCAGGCAGAACAAAAGAAAGATGACAGGCAGAACTAGGGCAGTGGGTTTGGGAAGTGACAGGGGCTGGACAAGCTGTCAAGGCCCCTAGCACATAGCGCCAGATGCAGATGGTCAGGTCGGGTGTTTAGCTGCACCAGAAAAGCCCTGCCGTAAAAGAGCCCATTGTACCCAATGAGCTCAAGAAGGCCCTAGACACCCTTGGACTGGATTCCAAGGGACTCAGGCTCAAGCCTGGAGCCCAAGACCAAGCAGGTCCCCATGGCAACAGGGGCCACCTTCATCTTCCACCCAAGGCTGAGTCATGCGTGATGGCCAGGCAGGGACCTCGGCACCTGGCGCCCAGGTAGAATCCAGGCCTCAGCTGATCGCGGCCTGGGAGCCCAGGGAGCCTTCAGCCGGGGCAGCGGGGCCACCGAGTCCGACTGGACGCCGGCACCATATGGCTGACCTTTCCACGCGCAGCCCTTGCCCCTGCCAGGATGCGCATAACTGAGGTCTGCGAACAAAGACAGATGCCAGTTTCACGAGACACAGCGACTTCAGCAAGGGCCGTGCAGAGGGCAAAGGCAGGGCAGGGGCTCACCCTCACCAGCGGGCCTGGCCCTCAGCCAGTCGTCTTGCGATGAACATGAAAGTGGCCGACTCAATTATCTCAAAGGCCTTTCCTCCCTCAATTTTCTCTCACTGCAGCGACCCCGCACCCCGCCAGGGGCCTCGCACTCCCCGACTCCTTCCTGCTTTGCCAGTGGTTCATCCGAGCCCTCCTGTCCTCTGCCACCACAGCCTACGCTTAAAGCCTGTCGTGCCCGGCCCCATCCCTGCCCAGCTGCGCAGAGCCGCACCCAGAGAGGGGGGAGCTGGTCAGGCGGTAGGAGGCGCACAGAGAACCCCTCCCCGCCGCTCCTCCAGTAGGACGGGGCTTTCGCTCACCGCTGCAGGTGCTGGGCAAATATTTGCCCAGTGAATGGACGGAGCCAGGTTCCCGCCGCCAATGTGTGAGGCGGGGAGGGGAGGAGCAAGGGGACTTCAAGGGCCCTGCGGTGCTGACTTCTGCACACAGGATCGGCTCCGTGCTGAGCCTGTCACTCTGAGCTCAGCTGGCTCACAAGGGGTCCCACTGCCTCAGCAAGGTAAGGGTACCGACCCGGGGCCCCACTCCACCCCGAAACGAGCAATGAGACTCACTTGGCTGCAGGCGCTGCGTGTTCCCCACTGTCTGGGGCTAAATATAAAGCGGGGTGGAGGGGCAGGAGACTCGCGGAGAGCGGCCATCGAAGGGTGTTCCGCAGGAAGCAGGATAAGCACAGAAGAAAGGAAGCTCGCTGCACTTCCCGGAAGGAGGCGAGCAGGACGGCCTCGGGGTCAGGGGCCTGCTCCTCTGAAGCCTTTCCTTTCCAGCGGTCTGCAAACCCACACGGACAACAGTCTATCATGTGTGCTTTAAAATGCGCAGAGCATCCGCTTCGCCGCCCCGCGCCAGGACTGTCCTCCCAGGCTCCATCCGCACCAAGCCCTCAGCCACAGAGAAAGGAAGCTCCTGGGTCAGGCTGGTGACGGAGTTCTGCGCCCTGACCGGCTGTGAAGCGTGCAGCCAGTGACTCCTTACTAACGATGAGGTGCCGACATATGCTCAGGGCTTTGTTATCTGTGTCAAGTGCAGAGGATTCCAAATTATACCGTAATGATGTCATCATCTTGGCTTGGGGGAGATTGTTCTTGCAGTACTGGGGACTGACCTCAGGGGTGGCCTACCAGGGAGCTACATCCTCAACCCTCTTTATTTGCTGAGACAGGCTCTCCCTAATTTGCCCACACTGGCCTCGAACTCATGATTCTCCTGCTTCAACCTCAAGAACAGCTGGGATTACAGGCGTGCGCCACCACCCCAGCGTGACATCACTTTCACCCCAGGTACTGAGCCTGTGCGGCTGTAGGAAAGGCAGGGTGTGCAGGGCACTGGGAATCACAGGACAGCCCCAGGAGCAAGCGGCCATCACTGTTGTCAGCATGGGATTGCCGTAGAAAGCATCTCCAGTCCCCAGTCCAGGGCAGATGGAGCTTAGAGGCCCCTGGAGATGGGACCCCGCAGCAACCAGAGGGTTACGGACTCTGCACCTGGGGGCCTCCTGCTGGTGGCATCAGATGGCCCACATGGGAAGGACAGGTAAGATCAGAGTCAGAGGCACACAGAGAGACAGAGACAGAGACAGAGGACAGGGACAGAGCGATAAAGGCTGCATGGGCTCCTGCTGGCTCCCAGCCCTTATGAAAACATCCTCCGCTTGTGCTGTAGAAACCACTCCTCTGTTCTTCCAACACACTCACCTTTTTCTCTTAAGGCAATTTCTGCAAGATACTGTTACTTATGAGCCAAAAGGCCTTGGTCTACAGGCGTGGGGCGCATACCCATGACCCCACCTGCTCAGGAAGCCGAGGCAGGAGGATCACAAGTTTGAGGCCAGCCTGGACTACATTTCGAGACCCTACCTCAAAAAGAAGGAGGAGGAGGAGGAAAAGGAGAAGAAGGAGAAGGAGGGAAAGAGAGAGGGGAAAGAGGAGGAGGGGGAGGGGAAGAGAGGGGAAGAGCAGGGAGGGTAGGGAAGGAAGAAGAAGTGGGAAGGGGAGGGGAAGAGGGAAGGGGAAGGAAGAGGGAGGGGGAAGGGGAGTGAGAAAGGAAGGGGAAGGGAGAGGGAGGGGGAGTGGGGAAAGTGAAATCGGAGAGGACAGTGCTTTTATCCTAGAGCTCTGGTAACCAAGACAATGTGACAATCAAGGGAAGATCAAATGATGAAGGCCATCAGAGACACCCCCTCCCTCTCCCCCTCCCCCCACATCCACCCACACTCCAGGACTTTGGTGAGATGAGGAGAGGAGGAACAGTCCACAAATGTCGCTGAGACAACTGGCCTCCACACGGAAGAGAAGTTGGCTCCCACCTCACGCAATATAGAAAAATTAGATCCAGGTGCTTTCAGGGCTCCAATCCTCAAATCAACACTTCCTGCCTTTTGGTAGAAGACATAAGTGACTGTGTTTTGTATATGGAAGAGGAAAATATGTCTTAAGACATCAAAATTATAAAATATTGAGAACTGTGCTAAAATGCGGAACTTTATTGAAAAACCTTTAAAATGAGATATACTAGTTAAAGACTGGAGGAAGCTACTTGCAAAATACACAAACAACAAAATATTAGTATCAGCAATAATAGAAAGAATTCCTGTACAGTGTTAAGAAATGCACCAATGACCCGAGAGAAAAAATGGACAGAGATATAAGAACACAAAACACAGAAGAAAAAACATACAAGGCCACTGGGCATGGTGGTACACACCTCTAATCCCAGCACTCAGGAGGCTGAGACAGGATGATTGCCATGAGTTTGAGGCCAGCCTGGCCTACAAAGTGAGCTCAAGGCCAGCCTGAACTGCATAGTGAGACCCTGTCTCGAAGAAACAACATACAAGGCCAATGGTTAGTGCTTGCAGGTAAATACAAGTCAAAGCCCGTGAAAGACGTCATTTGAAAGACATCATGGTGGTGCATGCCTGCAGTCCCAGCACTCTGGGAGGCTGACTCAGGGAGATCTCAAGTTCAAGCCTAGCCTATACAACTTAGTGATTTAGTGATACCCTGTCTCAAAATAAAAATAAAAAATAAAAAGGACTGCAAATGCAGCTCAGTGCAAAGGCCCTTGTCAAGGGTTCAATTCTCAGTACTACCAAAAAAAAAAAATTTATTTCAGGCTGGCGTGGTCAAGTGTTGGTGAGGTGACAGACACTACAGGTTCATGAAACCACCTACACTTTGCAGGTGGAGGTTTCGTTTGTTACAAGCACTTTGTGAAACTGTGACTGTCTCGTGAACTGAACATTTGTATATCTAAAACCCAACAATAAACATAAGTTCAGCAAAGGACATTATGAGGGTGAACAGAGTGGCATAGCTCACAATAGCACATCCCTGGACGCTCCGGCTAGGGGGCAGCAACAAGAGCAGGAGGACGCTGTGGTGTCCCTCCAGTGTCCGCCACTCAGACGCTATGGACTGCAACCTCTACCATCTGTGACCCAAAATAAACCCTTCCTTCTTAAGTATGTAGGGTTCGGGCATCATGTCCCAGCAACAAGAAAAATGACAAAGACAGTATTCCAACAGAGAGCTGGGCAAAGCCCATGAACCGGCAGCTCACAGAAGAAAACAGTGGTAAGTGATTGGATACAATGGGCTGAATCTCACTAGCAGCCCGGAAGCAAACCGAAGTGAGAGATTCCACTGCACACCGTCAGGTCGGCTAAAGCTTGTAGCTGTGATGGCAGAGCCAAAAGCAGTCAGGAGCAGGAGCTCCTACACCGCGTGGAAGAGTGCCACAGTACAATCACTACGGGCAGGAACCTGGGGACAGAGAGTGGGTTCCATTGTAAATCTCACATCTCAGCAAAACCAATCTTTAAAAAAAAAATTTTTTTTTTTTGGTGGCAAGACTGGGGATTGAAATCTGGGCCTGGTTTGCTAGGCAAGCGCTACCGCTGGGCCGCACCCCCGGCCCTTGAATGACCGCTCTAAAGACAGCTTCTCACACACGCGCAGCTCAGAGGATGCCTGCACAGCAGTATTCGCTGCCGCCGTTGGTGACGGTGGGAAAGCGGAGGGAATCGTTACTGAGAGAGGGAGATCTACACTGTGGTCTCTTCACCCCGTGGGGAAATGAGCCGGGTGCACACGCGTACCGCGCACAGTCGCAAACCGCTGTGTTCGTTGATGCCGCCTCCAACGTCTGGAGCGCCCCCTCCATCCCCCTGCCAACACCGCATCCCAGCTTCGGCCTGACGGGTGCCACAGTTGTGTAACGGGCCTCCCGGAGCCGTCCAGCAGCCACAGGCAACTTTCCAGGGCACGCGTCTGGCAAAGGCTTTGACTCTCAGCCTGCAGACAAAGCCCGGCTGCCACGCAGGGAGCAGGAGAGCTTCGCCTCTCGCCCTCACCTCCTCTGGTTCACCACACACAGCGGCTGCTAAGCCCCCGGCCCAGCGTTCTGGCCATGGAGCGGTTTTCATCTTCCCAGCCAGTTCTCACCCGCATTTACCAACCTGTCAAAGTGGGCCGTGCTGGCCCGTGTCCACGTTCGCCTCACACGGCTCGTTCCTAGAATCCCCGTGAAAAGTCCGTGAAGTGCCCACCCTCCTCTGCTCCCCGCTGTAATCCCTCCAGCCCACCTCAGCCTGGCCCAACTGCATCCCTTTCTGTGGCTGCTTCCCTTCCTGTGGCTGCTTCCCTTCCTCCGGCCTCTGCATCCGCTCCGGGGCTGCCAGAAGGACGCTTGACGCCAACTTGCGGCATCCTCCTCGGTGTCCCACACTCTTGTAGTCAGGGTTTGCAAGAGACTTCATACAGGACACAGAATTTATAGGGATGTTTTACAATAGTCACTGAAAAAGTCAAATGCAGAAGAGTGTGAGAGATCTGTCCACAAGCTAGAGACCTGCAGAGCCTGGTGAGGGCCTGGAGACCCCACGGCAATGTCTCAGGCAAGTCTGCGTCAAGGAGCTGCACCAGGAAGGCCCACAGGCCAGTGGTAGAAGCTAAAACGTACGCCAGCGGTCTGAAGGCTCGGTGTCAGCAGGCTGGGGGATCTGCACTGGAGCCAGCAAGCGACACTCAAGGTAAAGACCGGAGCTCCCGTGGGGAGAACTGCGCCATCCCCAGTGACAGCGAGGACCCGAGCTCTTCCGACGAGAACAGCCGAGTCGGTATCAGGAAAACCAGCCATGGCAAACGTCTGCAGGAAAATCAGCAGCATGCCGCTATCCACAGCGGTTCTCCTTTTATGTCATTTTGGCAATAACCCTCAGGTGGGTCTTCCGTGCTCCGAACCAAGCTGACCCAATTCAGCTGGGCGTTCCCACGTCAACTGACCATTAATTAACCTACCACACACAGAGGCTCCTAGGGGAGGGGACGGAGCCAGTGCATCTCAGAGGATGGAGGAGGAACTCCCAAGCAAGGTCAGACAGCGGCCAGGGAGGAAGGTGCCTTGTCAAACGCTGCATAATATTCCTATAGGGCAGAGTGTGCAGACCCAGCACCCCAATCCCTACCCCAGTGGCTTTAGGGCTCCATCCTTGTGCAACTCTTTTTTTTTTTTCTTTTAATCTTTATGACAACAGCTCCTTCCTGTAGAAGGCTGATCCTACTCAGTGGCGTCTTCTTGCCTGCTGGGCACCTTGATAGGTTTGTGTGCGTGCTCACAGGCTGGGGCAGCTGAGAGCTGAGCTGCTCTGCAAAGGGAAGGAAAAGAGGGCGGCATAGGAGAGAAGCCAGTGAGGCTGGTGGGGGAGGGAAGGACAGGAGGAGGCTGTGTGACTTTGAGTCATGTGCTGGGTGACCTTCTCGAGGCTCCGAGCATCACGGCGCAGATCTTGAGCTCCCGCCCGATGCCCAGCTCTCACGTA
The DNA here is from genome assembly GCF_000276665.1 of Chinchilla lanigera. Classification (NCBI taxonomy): domain Eukaryota; kingdom Metazoa; phylum Chordata; class Mammalia; order Rodentia; family Chinchillidae; genus Chinchilla; species Chinchilla lanigera. The sequence goes on from NW_004955450.1 coordinate 7,033,442, forward strand.
TAACCCCTGCTGCACCTCAAGAACTTACAGAAAGCTGGTGACTGTTCCCAAGGGCACCCAAGCCTCTGGCGTCATTTCCTGGTGAACACACGAGGGTGTGCACACAGCCGCCGGGTCACAAGTAGTACTTACACTCCTCCCCTGCCCTCAGCCACAGACCACAGCCACCAGTCACAGGATGTGGCCGTGGAGGACAGGGCCGAGGAAACGGAAAAGGGAAGCAGCTCTCCGGAGACCACGCAGCTCCTGGGTGCAGAGCTCAGATGCAGCTCTTCCGGCCCAGGAGCGCGGCAGCTGTGAGTGAGGCTGAGGCCCACATGGGGTCGGGACACTTCGCCAGCCCTGTCCTGAGTGTCACAGAGGAGACAGGGAGGCCTTGTCTCTGAGTGAGTCCCGAGGACTCTGAGTTCCAAGCAAACACATTCCTGAATCTCTGCCACCACTGGAAAGCCAGCCGGAGAAGCTACAAACGGGCCTTCTCTCTGCGCAGATAAGAGAAACACGGAAAGTGGGGTCTGCAAGAAGTGAACCCACGGGCTGTCTCCTGCCCAGGCTCTGCAGCCTCGGATTCCGAGTTCTCAGCCAGATACCCTCAAAGCTCCACAGGCAGATGGTAGCTACATGTCTGCCTCGGCCGCCTCAATAGACACTGTAAATATTTTAATATTCGTAGCATTTTTTACTTATCAAGGGAAAACAATGGGCATTAAATGAATTACATTCGCTGTTTTACAAAATATCTCATTTATTCAACCTATCAAGAATCCATTTCTTTAAGACTGGCAGCCAAGCGGAGTGGTGCACACCTGTCATCCCAGCACTCAGGAGGCTGAGGCAGGAGGAAAATTGCTACGAGATCGAGGCCAGACTGGGCTACATAGTGAGACCCTGTCTCAGTGAGTGAGAAAGAAAGAAAGAAAGAAAGAAAGAAAGAAAGAAAGAAAGAAAGAAAGAAAAAGAAAGAGAGGAAGGGAAGGAAAGAAGAAGGGAAGGAAGGAACTGGCTAGGGATATAGCTCAGGGACAGAAGGCTTGCTTAGCTTCTGTGACACCCTGGATTCCATCCCCAGAACTTTAACAACAACAAAAAAAAAAGTCAGAGAGTTGGTAACAATTGAACCTGAGTTCTGCATACTTGGGGGTTTATTATACTGTCTATCCTACATATATATAGAGTGGTTATACACATACCGAATGAAGTCTTCGCCACAGTAGCAAGTGTCAGAGCAGGGACTTCCATCACAAACATCCTGCCTGTCGGTTACAATACATATACAGCAAATTGCTCTCCAGCAGCCCCAGCGCGCAGCCCCGTGCTGGCTCCAAACTCTCATTCTGAAGACAGTGACGCTGAGCTTCTGGATGGGGACAGTTGTGGGCGCCGCGTAACCCCCAGAGCGAAGACAGCAACCGCAGCTACTCCTCTTGGTCCCCTCGCTGGGCGTGCACGCGCACACACACAGCAGTGAAGGTGCGCTGGGAGCAGCTGGGTGGGCGCCGCATGTCCTGGGCTCCTGGCCTCCCCCGTGTAAGCAGGGCTCCCCCCAGCGCTGCAGCCCTCCCCATGATCTGCACCCTGCTTTCGCTCAGAACCGGTCACCTGTCTCCCGCTGTGCTCTGAGCTCCTTCACGGTGAGGACAGACCTGCTCCCTTTGAGTCCTGGGCTGAGCGGGACCCCACCCTGCACAGAGGGGGCGCTCTCTGTCCACGTTGGAATACTTTGCAGTCCAGCAGTGCGCCGTTCTGGGCTTGGAGGAGACAGGGGGAAAGACAGGAGGAAAGAGAAGTGATGGAGGTTATCTTGCTATGGGGCTTCCGAGTTTCCATCCAGAGTGGGAAGGATAAATTTCACTTGGCAGCGTCAGAGTGAATCGGAGAAGGCGGGTATGGTGGCACACACCTGTAATCCCAGTTCTTGGCAGGGCAGGCTGAGGCAGGAGGATCGCCACGAGTTCAAGGCCAACCTAAGCTACATAGCGAGTTTGAGGCCAGCCTGAACTACATGGTGAGACCCTGGCTCAACAGACCAAAAACCAAAAATACCAAGAGGAGAAACAATGACGTACAGTGCCTGGCACACAGCGAGTGCTGGATAAAAGGTGCTGGGCTGAAGGTCACCCCGACAGAGTGTTCCAGCCAGAGGCAGAACAGGAGGGAGCCAGGCTTGCTTTCACCAAAAGTCAGAAGCTTGAGATCTTGTAATAAAAGTGGAGAGAGAGGAGAGGAGGTGAGTTCACGTCTTCGAGGCTCCCACGCGCCCTGTCCATCACAGTCCTAGTCAGCCTGCGGGCGGGTGGCTTCCCCAGGTCTCTAGGAGACACGAACACAGGCTGGGCCTCTGGCCCAAGCTCTCAGGGGCTGGGGAGGAATTTCTGGCATCCGGTGCAGGAAGGGTTTCTGGGCTCCTGGGCGCTCTTTTCACAAGAAATCAAGTCCTGGAAGCAGCTCAGAGCTCCCCCACTTTGGGGCCCAGGCCCTGCGCCTTTGTTTAACAAACACAGATTCATTGCAGGCTGGCCCAGTTGGGGCTGCCCCAGGCAGGGCTGCCGCTGGGAGCCCGGGCCTCTTTGCTTCCCTGTACTCCGGAGGGCCGGATCCCCTCTCCTCCAAGCCTGTGAGCCGGGCCCCACTGAGTCCTCTGAAAGCCCAAGAAGAAGCTTCCCGGAGCTCAGAGAGCAAAGAGGGTCCCTGCCAGTCACCACCGGGCAAAAGTAAGGTCGGGGCAAACCCAGCTCCACCGGGCCGTGCTGGCGTGACGTCACCGCGCCCAGTGCCCGCACTGGTGACCCGGCCGAAGTTGCTCACCCCAAAGGCTGCCGGGAGGGCGGTTAAGACAACAGGGCCAGAGGAGCGCCCCCTATAGCGGGCAGACGACAAGCGCTCACGGCCTGTTCTGTCGTCCAGAGCGCCTCTTCCTTCGCTGTGACTTTGCTCTCTGTGCACCACCCGCAGGAGCCTGACAGCTCCCCTAAATGGATTGACTTTCAAAACTCCATCTCACCTCCACAGAGAGGGAGCGGGCTTGGGGACCAAGAACTGGGCAGACAAGAGCAAGTGCGGAGGAGGACCCGGAGCCAGAGAGCCCGGACACCCACTCTGCCCACGGACCAGTGTGCTACCTCCAAGCGGTGGGGTGCTCAGCACCATCACAATGGCACCAGTGAATGACTGTCACACTCCACGCGTGCGCGTCTCCTAGACATTACACTGAATGGAAGGAGCAGACCCATGAGCCTGTACCTGTCTGATGCCCGTGCATGACATCCAAGCGACAGGGACAGCGGGCGGGCGGCAGCTGGGGGTACCGACCACACGGGCACGAGAGAGCTGCCCGAGGACATCACCGTGCCCCACCCCTTGATCATGATACGTACATTTATCAAAACTCACCGAACATGCTTGCTCCCACAGCACGTATGCTTAAACCCTTGCTGAACTTAAAATGAGCACGTTTGAGCGAGTTTCACTATGCATACATTATATCTTGATGAAATTGATACAAAGATCACATCAAGCTGGGCACGGTGACGCACACCTGTCATCCTCGCCACCTGGGAAGCTGAGGTGGGAGGATCACTTGAGGCCATGAGTTCGAGACCAGCCTGGGCAGCACAGTGAGACTCTGACTTAAAAAAAAAAAATCACAGCACAGTGCACTGTCCACTGACAAAGCCCCGCCCCAGATCATCCTCTGCACCCCTCCTCTCATGTCCAGGACCTGAATCCTAAGGAGGGGAGCCGCGTTCCAAGGTCCCGATCAGGCTACTGACCCTGAGCAGTGCAAGGGTCTGTGAGGTCACAGGGTGCCATGCCAAGGTCAAGAAGCCAGCTCCGTGTGACCCACCTTGCCGGGCAGCTGCTGGTACAGTGGGGATGCAGACCCAGGTGCTCCTGCCCAAGGTCCCCTACCCAACACCTTCCCGCCGCGGGCAGCCCAGCCCTGCATGCCCCGCAGGAAGGGTGGGAGGAAAGCTGTGCTTGAGGACTTGGGCCCTTGAGACTGAGGGGCTGTGGGCGGGGAGCCACTGTGCGGAGGGCACACTCCCTACTTCGAGGGGGTTGATGGCGGGACAGCTTTGGCTCTGCCCAGAGCCATCTGGTTTGCCCTGGACACTTTTTCCAGCACAGCCTGCCAGGAGAGATTAAGATCTCAAAGAGCAACGCCATGCTACTGGAAAAGGAGATTAGTGGGTTCCAGGGTGCTTGTCTCCCCGAGAAAGCTTTGAGATCTGACACCAAACCACAGGACGACACCATGCCAGGTCCCACGGGAGCTGACAGGAGAAGGGACACAGCCTCCGGCCAAACCCAACAGGATGGGGCTTCCTGAGTCCTGGGGGCACCAGGGAGAGGCCTTGGGGTTCCCCCTGCAGAGGCTGGCTCCAAGCGAGACCCTGGGTCTGCCAAGACCAGGTGGCCTTGGTCCTGCAGCTCTGCTCCCCGTGGGAGGAAACGGGTCGGGAGGGTGGGCCCAGCGGCAGGGAGGCCTGGGCCCAGGAGAGGAGGTGGCAGAATTTTTAAAAAGTGAAATGTTTGGGCCCCAGGAGACACCCCGTGGCAACCAAGGCATCTTCAGGAACATCTCTGCCACCTGCGGCAACTTTGGAGGGGAAGATCCAGGAGAGAGCTCAGGTCCTGGAGCCCCGTGTGGCCAACCAGGGAGAGGCAAAGGAGACGTGGAGGTCCTGGCGCCACTGTGGAAGGGAAAATTTTCAGGCGCCTGCATTTGAAGGGCTTGAGGTTCCCTCGGGCATGCGGGTTTCCAGTCACTTTCCTTCCGGTATCCAGGGTGGGTACACCGGTGGCCGCAGGTTACAGGTGCGGGTGCCCGATGTGTCCCCCGGGGAAGGGGAGGGGAGGCGCACATGGCCATGGCGGGCAAGGTGAGCCCGCAAAGACACTCAGTGTTGATGGGCGGGGGACAGGCTCATGCAAGCTGGGGAGAGAAGCGGGCAAGGAGAGGAAGGGAGGGAGGGCGGGCTGGAGACAGAAGAGAGAGGAAGAGAAGGAGGGAAGGAGAGAGAGGAAACGGAGGGAGAGGTCTGCAAAGACCCCACGGCAGGACAGAGCCCGGAGCCGTCCAGGACTTGAAATGGGCCTTCTCCTCCCAGTGCCTCACACAGGGCACAGGGCGGCAGTCAGAGCCACCCCCAGCTCCGACGGCTCCTGGCGGCTTCCTACCAGCCTTGCTCGGAGGAGGCGCGGCCTGCCTGTGTCTCGCTCATCTTCCGGAGGCCTTCCTGCCTCAGCAGCCTCTAGACTCACGCTCCCAGGAGTGCAGCCCGGGGCCCACACCATGGGCTCCCTGGATCGAGGGGCTGAAGGAGCGACCCCCTTCCTGCCCCGCAGCCCTTGGTGCCCTGGGTGCCCGGTGCCCCCCGCCCCACCTCATCCCCCCATTCGCCCTGCCTCCCGCAGAGGTTGTCAGGGAAGCCTCTGACTTGGGCCGTGCTTTGCGGCCCGCCCAGCGGGAAGACCCCACAGAAGGAGCACCGCGGCCACCCGCTTGGCTTCCTCGGGACCCAGGCTGCCATGAGCTCCCGTGTCCAGCAAGGCCGCAAGCCCTGCAGACCCCGGCTGCTCTGCGTGGCTCCTGTCCCACGGGGACCTGCGGGAAGGCGCACCCCGCCCCGGGCCGAGCTCGGTAAACAGCCAGTGCCTGTGTTTGCTCAGCGCGCCCGCCTCCCCGCAGCAAGGAGGAGACCACACGCTAGTGACTGGGTGTCAGAGGCCACTGCGTCCAGATGCACAGCAGCCAGCCCACCAAACCCATCCAGTGACCAGCATTTCCAGGGGCTACGCGGTGCCAACCCGCGGGCCTGGTATAGCGCCCACAGCCACCACCCTGACGGCTCTGCGTGGCCCTGGAGAAGACGCCCAGCCCTTGGTCTCTTCCCTGTGAACTGAGCAAGGGTGATGTGGTCTCCAGCATCCCTCATGCTCCCACAGGTCTAGAGGACCCCGCTCCCACCTGCAGAAAGTCCCCCACCCCAGGACCCTCCCGTACCCACCTCTCAGAGGCACGGGGTCTGCAATGCCCAGCTGCCTGGCTGCTGTCTCCACGGGGGAAACAGGTGTGACCGTCCCCATAGCTCTGTGTGACATTTCAGTGCCACCATGTGCAGGGAAATGACAGGGTCCTTCCTAACACAGCAGTAGGACACTGAATCCGGAGTGATCCGAGAAGTATGAACATGACAGTGACGTAGGGGTGAGGAGAGGCCAGACTCCTCCGTGCAGAGCAGCTCCTGCTAGTGTCTTCTTCGTGTTAGTCACAGGTGACCAGGAGGCAAAGCGCAGAGCATTGTACAATTTGACACAATTGTCGGTTACCTGGATAAGCATTTTCCTATATTTCAGTTAGCTTTTGGGAAATTGGTTAAGGAACGGAGGTTACCAGAATGCAATATAATTTTTCCCTCTGAATAACGGAAACATAATATACAAACAAGAAGAAGGAAAGGAGCAGGAACTGGTAGCACACACCTGTAATCCCAGGACTCGGGAGGCTGAGGCAAGAGGGTTGCTAGTCAGAAGCCAGCCTGGCCTACATAGTGAGTTCAAGGCCATCCTGAACTACACAGCAGGATTCTGTCTCCAAATTAAAACAAAAATAAATGAGAGAAGGTAGGACAGGAGAGACGGGAAAAAGGGAAGGGAAGGAAAGGGGAATGGAGGGGA